>NW_024070187.1:38744865-39375806 GCF_014754425.2 Oryx dammah
AGAAAAATTGTGATCAACTTAAGTATCCAAATAGAAACTTATCAAAGGATTCTGAGATTCATGTGGTGGGACATGAATATACTTTATATATATTTTTTACATAGATAATCAAAATTACATCCTCAAAAATAAAATACTCACTATATAATATTAAGAATACTTTTCCTTTATAGGGTTATAAAACTATATACAGCATAATTCCAATATTCTGTGTGTAGATAGATAGATAAGGATGAGGTGTTTACAAAAGCAGTAACAGTTCCTGTCACACAATATTACCTGTATGGGAGCTCTTTAACTTAGTCTAGTGGGTGTTCTAATAACTGGAGGGACTTGTGGCAGAAAAATGAAAACTTCATGGATATATGAAGGAAAACCACATGTTTAAGGAGGCATTAACTCAGGAATAACTAGACAGAGTATAGCAGAGTGAAATTTTCAAAGACCTACAGATGAGGAAAGAGTTGGGTGTTTGATTGCAAAGAATTCTGGATAGGGACATAGAGTCACATTATCTATTGGGTTATTTGAGTAAGAAAACAAAGAACTATAAGGTTTGCATTACATAATCAGAAACCATAATTCATCATTTGGTTTACTGTAAGTAGTAATGAAACAAAAATAGCGGGTGGCAAAAATAATAATAATGAATGTTTATTTGGGCAATTGTGTGAATGCTTTGCATAAGTTAATTTACTGATTAAAGCAACCATACAGTTGTATGGAGGAAGAAACTGATTCACAGATTTTAAAATGAATAGTTGATGATAGATGATAGATAGATATAGTTTGAAACTGGGAAAGGAGTTTGTCAAGACTGTATATTATCACCCTGCTTATTTAACTTAAATGCATCATGCGAAAGGTCGGCTGGATGACTCACAAGCTGGAATTAATATTGCTGGGAGAAATATCAACAACCTTAGATATGCAGGTAATACCACTTTAATGGCAGAAATTGAAGAGGAACTAAAGAGCTTCTTAATGAAGGTGAAAGAAGAGAGTGAAAAAGCTGGTTAAAAACTCAACATTAAAAAAAACTAAGATCATTGTATATGGTCCCATCACTTCATGGCAAATAGAATGGGAAAAAGTGGAAACAGTGACAGACTTTATTTTCTTGGGCTCCAAAATCACTGTGGATGATGACTGCAGCCACAAAATTAAAAGATGAATGAGGAGAAAGCCCAGAAATAAATCCACACAACTATGGACACCTTATCTTTGACAAAGGAGGCAAGAATATACAATGGATTAAAGACAATCTCTTTAACAAGTAGTGCTGGGAAAACTGGTCAACCACTTGTAAAAGAATGAAACTAGATCACTTTCTAACACCATACACAAAAATAAACTCAAAATGGATTAAAGATCTAAATGTAAGACCAGAAACTATAAAACTCCTAGAGGAGAACATAGGCAAAACACTTTCCAACCTAAATCACAGCAGGATCCTCTATGACCCACCTCCAAGAATACTGGACATAAAAGCAAAAATAAACAAATGGGACCTAATTAAAATTAAAAGCTTCTGCACAACAAAGGAAACTATAAGCAAGGTGAAAAGACAGTCTTCAGAATGGGAGAAACTAATAGCAAATGAAGCAACTGACAAACAACTAATCTCAAAATTATACAAGCAACTCCTGCAACTCAATTCTGGAAAAATAAACGACCCAATCAAAAAATGGGCCAAAGAACTAAATAGACATTTCTCCAAAGAAGACATACAGATGGGTAACGAACACATGAAAAGATGTTCAACATCACTCATTATCAGAGAAATGCAAATCAAAACCACAATGAGGTACCATTTCACGCCAGTCAGAATGGCTGTGATCCAAAAGTCTGCAAGCAATAAATGCTGGAGAAGGTGTAGAGAAAAGGGAACCCTCTTACACTGTTGGTGGGAATGCAAACTAGTACAGCCACTATGGAGAACAGTGTGGAGATTCCTTAAAACCTGGAAATAGAACTGCCTTATGACCCAGCAATCCCACTGCTGGGCATGCACACCAAGAAAACCAGAATAGAAAGAGGCACGTGTACCCCAATGTTCATCACAGCACTGTTTATAATAGTCAGGACATGGAAGCAACCTAGATGTCCATCAGCAGATGAATGGATAAGAAAGCTGTGGTACATATACACAATGGAGTATTACTCAGCCATTAAAAAGAATACATTTGAATCAGTTCTAATGAGGTGGATGAAACTGGAGCTGATTATACAGAGTGAAGTAAGCCAGAAAGAAAAACACCAATACAGTATACTAATGCATATATATGGAATTTAGAAAGATGGTAATCATAACCCTGTATGCAAAGACAGCAAAAGAGACACAGATGTATAGAACAGTCTTTTGGACTCTGTGGGAGAGGGAGAGGGTGGGATGATTTGGGAGAATGGCATTGAAACATGTATAATATCATATAAGAAATGAATCGCCAGTCCAGGTTCGATGCAGGGTGCAGGATGCTTGAGGCTGGTGCACTGGGATGACCCGGAGGGATGGTGTGGGAGTGGGGAAGGTGGAAGAGGGGTTCGGGATTGGGAACATGTGTACACCGTGGCGGATTCATGTTGATGTGTGGCAAAACCAATACAATATTGCAAAGTAAAAATAATAATAATGATAATTTTTTTTTTAAGATGGATGAGAATGAGATGGTTGGATCGCATCACTGACTCATTGGACATGAGTTTGAGCAAACTCTTGGAGATAGTGACGTACAGGGCATCCTGGAGGGTTGCAGTTTATGGGGCCTCAAAGAGTCAGGCATGACTGAGCAACTTAACAACAACAGCAAGATTGATAGATGAATATATAGACTAAAAAATGTGTGTGTGTGTATACCTGTAACACCCAGGATCACACACTAGCAAGGAAGAGAACTGAGATCTAGGCAATCTAACTTCAGACTCTGGCACTTTTATCTGTACCATTATACTATGCTAAATCCTCTCATTTGAAAGCATGTTTCCTAATCAGAGATATAAATAGCATTTTTGGATCTGTGTGAGTAACATGAAGTATAATCAGACTGCCTAAATGAAGTTTTCTCATTGCAAGAAATGACAGAAAAGGATTTAAAATAATAACAAAGAGAGGAGAAAAGTGATCTGCCTTTGGCTTTGATATCTTGTTTCACCTACTTCACAGACTCCCAAAGCTCTTATCCACATAGGGGTGAGTTACCTATCAAGTCTGGAGAAGCAATACGAAAAGTGAAGGGGGACATACCAGCTAGAAGGGGGCTCAGAATGCTGTCCAGTCTTTTAAACATAATTTTACCATTTACAACAATGCTCCAGGCAAATCTATATTCACTCCACCCAGATTTCTAAATTAATTTGTGAAACTTTGATAGCCACATAGTTTGTTAGAGTTTCTTGTTATTCTTGTTATCTGATCACACAGAATATGACATTATCAGTCACATTGTGATTTTAAGGCTTAGATCAGGGTACACAGTTGTGTTCTACACTTATTCCTTTTGGGGAGATAAATGAGATAAGGTCAATAAAGGACTGGCATGGTCTAATTGGGAAACATTCATCTTTATCCCACAAATTTCATACAGCAGAGTTCATACATTAGGTACATACAATACTAACAGGTAATTTATAAGGTTAAGGTTAAAATTAGTTAGCCGATGGAAAGAATGTAAAGTAGCAGTCTGCTACTCAGCACATAGTTAATGCTCCAAAAATGGAAGTTTTGTAACTTATTCCAGGGAGCATTTTAATAGAGGTCTTCATCTTGGCTTATTCCTGAGGTGAGATACTTTGGATTACAGAGGCCCTTTTCTAATCTTCTAGAAACTTGGCTTCCCCATAAGAAGGTGCATCCTGTCCTTGGAGGCAAGAAGAACCCATGATGTGTGGATTAATGAAAGACTGTAGAGAGATTTCAGATTTTGTTATCTTGTGGTTCTTAGTAGTAATACTAGTCTAGACATTATAGAATTATGGAAAGAAATATAAATGACAGATGACAGAAAGGGATTTTAGCCAAGACACTAAATAACAGCTTGCAATTATAGACTGCTTAGTTTGGAGCAGTTACTGTTAAAAGCACTTTACGGGATTTAAATTGTTTAATGCTTACAATATGGCTCTACTTGTGGGTTTTAAACATTTTATGAATTAGAAAATAGGAGGATAGGGAAGTAAAATGACTTACTTAAGTTTACACAGCCAGAGGCAGAGTCAGTTTTCTAATCAAGACAGATGGAATCAGAGCTTTTCACCCCTACATTCTGCAGTGTCTTCTAGCTTGCCAATGCAATTAAAATCAGTGAAAATATCCAGAAAAGTTAAAATGCAATCATACTGTAGTGGGGATATTAGCTCACAAAATATATGTCATCTTCTTCATGTCAAATATATAAAACAGCTTTCTCAAAAGAAAGCCAAATCATGATAGTATGTACAGTCAGACTGCCTCTGTATTGGTGGATTCCACACACATGGATTCAGACAACTTCAGATCAAAAATATTCCAAACAATTTCCAGAAATTTCCAAAAAGCAAAATTTGAATTTACAATGAGCTGGCAATGATTTATAGCATTTACTTTGTATTAGGTATTATAACTAGTCTAGAAATAATTGATATGCATAGATTATATGCAAATTTTATTGTTCAGTTGCTAAGTCGTGTCTGACTCTTTGCAACCTTATGGACTGCAACACACCAGGCTTCCCTGTCCTTCACTATCTCCCAGAGCTTGCTCAAACTTATGTCCATTGAGTTGGTCATGCTATCTGACCATCTCATCCTTTACAATCCTCTTCTCCTTTTGCCTTCAATCTTTCCTAGTATCAGGGTCTTTTCTAATGAGTCAGCTCTTTGCATTATCAGGTGGCCAAACTATTGGAGCTTCAGCTTCAACATCAGTCCTTCCAACGGGTATTCAGGGCTGATTTCCTGTAGGATTGACTGGTTTGATCTCTTTGCTGTCCAAGGACTCTCAAGAGTCATCTCCAACACCACAATTTGAAAGTATCAACACTTCGGCATACAGCCTTCTTTATGATCCAACTCTCACATCAGTACATAACTATTGGAAAAACCATAGCTTTTACTATACAAACTTTTGTTTGCAAAATGATGTCTCTGCTTTTTAATATGCTGCCTAGGTTTGTCATAACTTTCTTTCCAAAGAGCAAGTGTCTTAATTTCGTGGCTGCAGTCACCATCCACAGTGATTTTGAAGCCCAATAAAATCTGTCACTGTTTTCATTTTCCCCTATTTGCTATAAAGTGACATGACTGAATGCCGTGATCTTAGTTTTTTTAATGTTGAGTTTCAAGACAGCTTTTCCACTCTCCTATTTCATCCTCATCAAGAAGCTCTTTAGTTTTTCTTTGATTTCTGCCATTAGAGTGGTATCATCTACATATCTAAGGTTGTTGATATTTCTCCTGGCAATCTTGATTCCAGCTTGTGATTCATCCAACCTAGCATGTTACATAATGCACTCTGCATGTAAGTTAAATAAGCAGGATGACAATGTACAGCCTTGTCATACTCTTTTCTCAATTTTGAATTAATCAGTTGTTCCATGTCTGATTATAACTGTTGCTTCTTGACCTGCATACATGTTTCTCAGGAAACAGGTAAGGTGGTCTGATACTACCATCACTATAAGAATATTCAAAATTTGTTGTGATAAAAGGCTTTAACATAGTTAAAGTATACAAAAACTATGTCATTTAACATAAAGGACTTGTTCATCTGTGGATTTTGATATCTGTGGGATGTCTTGGTATCAATCCAATGAAGATATCAAGGGAGAACTGGATATGTAATATCCAGAAGAAAAACTTGAGAACAAGAAAAAGACATTTCATACTCTAAGTAAGTGCTGAGTAGTTAATAGATAAGAAGTAAACACTAATTTTTTAAAATGAGACTAGGTGCATACCAGAGGATATACTAATACTGGGTTTATACATCACAGATCACTTTGGTTGTTTCACTGACAAGGAAGTGATTTTTGTAACTGACTTGAATTGTTAAGCTAAGCATTTATCAAAAGTACAGGCATAAAGTACAGATCAATAGTTGTAAACACAGCAGGGATCTGAACTGTAATATAAGCAAGCACTTCACAACAATCAGACATATCCAAATCCTGGTTGTATCTGGGGAGATAATGAACCAAAACTCTTACAGGTATGCAAGATAGGGTAGATGGTTTTTTGATAGGAACATTACAGATCCACAATTGGGCAGGCTATTTAACTGTCTCATATGTAAATAGCCTTTAAAGTAGAGAGTCTCACTTCAGTTCAGTTCAGTCACTCAGTAGTGTCCGACTATTTGCTACCTCATGAATCGCAGCACGCCAGGCCTCCCTGTCCATCACCATCTCCCAGAGTTCATTCAAACCCATGTCCATCAAGTCAGTGATGCCATCCAGCCACCTCATCCTCCATCGTCCCCTTCTCCTGCCCCCAATCCCTCCCAGCCTTTAAAGCAGACAGTCTAGGAAATCATTAATTCTGTTACTCATCCAATCTTTCTTGAGAATCTGTATATTCATTCATGTGATAAATACTAGGAAAATTGTGGCTCTTTTTAGATAATCACAGTATCATATCTGTAAATATAGTAACTGGGACACTTAAGATTTTTCTCCATCTTTTGTGCATACATTATAAGTCACATTCTCAAACACCTATTAAAAAAAAGAAATTATTGCATATTGTTACTTTTTAGTAGAATTGGATGGGAGGGAAAATATTTCAAAGAAAATAAGTGTGACTAGTTCAAAATTGGAAGAGAACTACAAATCCTTAAAGAAATGGACTCTACAATCCTTAAAGGAATGAAAACAAGAAAGCACCCTTATTAAGAATACAACGTCCATATCCACATTCTGCTGCCAAACACATGTGTACATGTGCAGGAGGGCACAAAAGCACTCTAACCTGGGCCATGTGTAGGATTTACACGGCAATCTAATACAGGGGCCCATCTGCTTGGGAACAATGAGGTCATCCTGCTGTGTTTTTCCGGCACTTTATTGACTGTGTAATGGCGTTTGATATTGCTAAGACATGGCTGTTCTAGAAGCACTGGTGCATTACAGCAGAGAGGTGCATTGTGTGTGATGAGTCATGCTCAACAAATTTGTGGTCGGTCTCTACACAGTGAGGAAAAACAAGAACAAGATCCAATAACAGAGACCTGGGAAGCGAGAAAGTTCTCATCACAGGCACTAGGGCACCTCCATTTTGTGTAAGATGGAAAGGGCTTAAGTACACTAAGTTTTCCACAGATTTCCAGTAATCTTCAATAGTTCAAGTCCTGGATCAAATGTTAGTCTAATAATACTTCCACTGGAGAAAAGGCACTTTCATGTGTGAGTCACTTTGCAGAAGGGATAACTTCTAAACATTGGTTACCATGAGGTTTGGATGCCTGCCAGAAAGGAAGTTCAAGAAATAACATGACCAAGGCAAAGAGTTCGATGAGAAACCTTCAGAATTTTTGGAGGGAGGAGAGGAAAAACAATCTGAAACTTGAGTAGATCCAGAAAATTAGTTCATTTATGTAACCCCTGGTGATTGGTAAGAATTTTCTGGCTTTCACGAGCCAATCCTCAAATCAGAAAATGGACACATCTCAAGGGAAATGAATCCTTAGAAGGAAAAGTATGTGACCCTCCTCACCACTCCATGCTTTTTAAAGAAGAAAATCATAGCTTGCTACCAGAATTGTAGCTTGACAAAGTAAACACTCCCTCAAAACTCCCTTCTTTCTCTAGGGTGAGATGCAAGCATCTTTCCACCACACCTGTGAAACCTCCACAGTCTGGCTCCAGCCCACTTCCCACATTGCTTTCCTGCCATCATTGCTTTCCATGTCCCATACCCCAGCCCCACTCCACTCTGCACAGAGCTCCAAGGAGCCTTCATCACATTTCAGCCTTTGGGACATGTTTTCCTCTAACCAGCATCTCTACCCTTACCTACTTGACAAAATTCCACTCTTCTCTCAAAATACAGCTCAAATGTTCTTTTTTATGGAAGGACATCCCTGGGCAGTCCAAATTCACCCCACTTTATGACCGATTCTCCCATTCATTCATCATCATTTAATAAAATCAAGTGCTCTTTGCACTTGCTCTGTACCAGGAACAATTGTAAAAGAGATTTTTTATAAATTAACTCAGTGAATCCTCACAGTAACCACATGGAGTAACTACTAATATTATCTCCACTTTACAGGGAAGGGGGCTTCCTTTGTGGCTCAGCTGGTAAAGAGTCCACCTGCAATATGGAAGACCTGGGTTTGATCCCTGGGTTGGGAAGGTCCCTTGGAAAAGGGAAAGGCTACCCACTCCAGTATTCTGTCCTGGAGAATTCCATGGACTGTATAGTCCATGGGGTTGCAAAGAGTTGGATACAACTGAGTGACTTTCACTTTCTTGCTTGCTTTACAGGTGAGGAGAATGATGCACTGGGAGAATAAATGATCTGTCCAATATCATACCACATATACTCAGTGGAGTTGGAAATTGAACTCAGAAAGTATGGCCTTACCAACCAGTTATGCTACTTCTTTACTTTGTTCATGCCCCAGTGATGTCATGAATCCCACTTTATTTCAAATATTTGATGGCCAACCTGTCTTTGCAGTTACATGTCAATGCTTTGCAGGAAGGATCTCAGCTATATCTATTTGTATTTTAGGTGCTTGTTGCAGGAACTACAGATAGCAGGTGCTTTGGTAATTACTGACCAGTAAGCAAACAAAGAAAACATGAGAATCGATAAAAATGGGTTGTTAGACAGGTTTTGAGGTAAGGAATAAAGTATGAAAGATCACCTTGGGGAAAACAGCTTTATTCTGATTGAAGGACTGTTTCGGTTTTGCATTTTTATATGTTGGTGTTTTTCCAAGTTAAAAAAAAGGCCATGATGAATGACATGGCAGAGAACGAAAGAACAACTGAAGGGAAATGAAGAGTTTCTGATTTCATATGGAGAGAGAAGAGGACTTGGGGCTCAGAAGAAAGGGCAGGGCACCTAGTGAGGAGGGAGAAGGCAGATCACAAGCCACAGCTGGTTTCCATGTGATCTCTGCCAACTGATGGGCTGTGGTGAGAACAGGTCTCAAGCAAGAAGTTCTGGGAGGACTTTGTTTGCATGAGGTGATTTGTAGAGTAACACATGGTAGGGAATACAAACTCAAGTGGACCTTAGGAAGCATCACTATAAACAAAGCTAGTGGAGGTGATGGAATTCCAGTTGAGCTATTTCAAATCCTAAAAGATGATGCTGTGAAAGTGCTGCACTCAATATGCCAGCAAATTTGGAAAACTCAGCAGTGGCCACAGGACTGAAAAAGGTCAATTTTCATTCCAGTCCTTAAGAAAGGCAATGCCAAAAAATGCTCACACTACTACACAATTGCACTCATCTCACATGCTAGCAAAGTAATGCTCAAAGATCTCCAAGCCAGGCTTCAACAGTACATGAACTGTGAACTTCCAGATGTTCAAGCTGGATTTAGAAAAGGCAGAGAAACCAGGGTTCAAATTACCAGCATCCATTGGTCAAAAAAGCAAGAGAGTTCCAGAAAAATATCTATTTCTGCTTTATTGACTGTGCAGAGCCTTTGACTATGTGGACCACCACAAAATCTGGAAAATTCTTAAAGAGATGGGAATGCCTGAATGCCGCTTGAGAAACCTGTATGCAGGTCAGGAAGCAACAGTTAGAACTGGGCGTGGAACAACAGACTGGTCCATAATAGCGAGAGGAGCACATGAATGCTGTATATTGTCACCTGCTTATTTAACTTATATGCAGAGTACATGATGAGAAATGCTGGGCTGGAAGAAGCACAAGCTGGAATCAAGATTGCCGGGAGAAATATCAATAACCTCAGATATGCAGATGGCACCACCCTTATGGCAGAAACTGAAGAGGAACTAAAGAGCCTCTTGATGAAAGCGAAAGAGTAGAGTGAAAAAGTTAGCTTAAAGCTCAACATTCAGAAAACTAAGATCATGGCATCTGGTCCCATCACTTCATGGCAAATAGATGGGGAAACAGTGGTTGACTTTATTTTGGGGGGCTTTAAAATCACTGCAGATGGTGACTACAGCCATGAAACTAAAAGACGCTTACTCCTTGGAAGAAAAGTTATGACCAATCTAGACAACATATTAAAAAGCAGATACATTATTTTGTCAAAAAATATCCATCTAGTCAAGGCTATGGTTTTTCCAGTGGTTATGTATGGATGTGAGAGTTGAACTATAAAGAGAGCTGAGCACCAAAGTATTGATGCTTTTGAACTGTGGTGTTGGAGAAGACTCTTGAGAGTCCCTTGGAATGCAAGGAGATCCAACCAGTCCATCCTAAAGGAGATCAGTCCTGGGTGTTCATTGGAAGGACTGATGTTGAAGCTGAAACTCCAATACTTTGGCCACCAGTTGCGAAGACCTGACTCATTTGAAAAGACCCTGATGCTGGGAAAGATTGAAGGCAGGAGGAGAAGCGGATGACAGAGGATGAGATGGTTGGATGGCATCACTGACTCGATGGATATGAGTTTGAGTGAACTCTGGGAGTTGTTGATGGAAAAGGAGGCTTGGCATGCTGCAGTCCATGGAATCACAAAGAGTCAAACGCAACTGAGTGACTGCACTGCACTGAACTGAACATGGTAGGGAGAGCAGGGGCCCAAGACTATGGTTTGGAATGAAGAGGGAGACTAAAGTTGCTCTTACCTTCAGTTCAGTTCAGTTCAGTTGCTCAGTCGTGTCCGACTCTTTGCGACCCCATGAATCACAGCACACCAGGCCTCCCTGTCCATCACCAACTCCTGGGGTTCACTCAGACTCATCAAGTCAGTGATGCCATCCAGCCATCTAATGCTCTGTTGTCCCCTTCTCCTCCTGCCCCCAATCCCTCCCAGCATCAGGGTCTTTTCCAATGAGTCATCTCTTCACATCAGGTAACCAAAGTATTGGAGTTTCAGCTTCAACATCAGTCCTTTCAATGAACGTCCAGGACTGATCTCCTTTAGAATGGACTGTTTGGATCTCTTTGCAGTCCAAGGGACTCTCAAGAGTCTTCTCCAACACCACAGTTCAAAAGCATCAATTCTTCAGCGCTCAGCTTTCTTCACAGTCCAACTCTCACATCCATACATGACCACTGGAGAAACCATAGCCTTGACTAGATGGACCTTTGTTGGCAAAGTAATGTCTCTGCTTTTACCTTAGGAGGTAGGAAACCTTGAAGATGGGTTCACCCCTCTGTCTGAGGACTACTTCCAAGCTTTAAGAATGGAACATTCTCCAGAGGTCCTTTCATAAAAATACCATGCAAGGCAAGGAAGTGCTGCTTCAGGACACAGGAGACAGAGGGCCACACAGACCTGGGCAGATCATTCTCCACATCCAGTTAAGATGAGGGTTTGACAGCTACCAGTAAGACCTGAGGAAAAGAGGCAATGTGGCCACAGGAAGCACGGGAATGCCCTCAGATTTTCCCTAAAGAAGGAATATTGTATCCTCTCCAGGGAGCACTACTTAAAGAGGGTCTCTTTTTCTCTCTCTAGTTCTGCCTGTCCACCACCACCCGCCCTACTGCCTTCTTTATTAGAAGCAACTTATCTGATGGGTGAAAGTGGAGAGAGGCCAAGGTTACTAGGTTGGTGTATACGACGATGCGACAATGTGCAGTTTCTAACTGAAAGGCAGCTGGGCCATTCTTTCTCTTGTATCTTTTTTTGTTTTTGTTGTTTTGACTTGAACTGCTTATACTCAGGGAGGGATGAGGTCACCTTGAACTCATTCTCCAGGGGATGAGCAGAATGTGCATGGCTGTCTGCTGGTTTCAGCTCTCTCTATTCAGACTGCTCCATCTAATAAAAGGGAGTCTTTCACTGAGCTCATGCTATTTTCAACACAGAACTGATAGCCTAGGTCACTTCTTAAAGCTGTGGATAAAAACCGGATACTGCAATCAAAATGTTAACAATTTTATTACTTAACTCCTACCTGGCCCCTTGTGTAAGTCTTCTCTATAATGTAGAACTTGGAGGGAGAGAGGGTAGTTCCTTGGCACATAAAGCCCTCCCACAGGGAACCTCAGGCATGAAGGATTATTGGTAAAGATGAGGCTAGGGAATTACATGGAGACTGCAGCCAATACTCGTGAGGGAGCTGGGAGCACATGAGCAAAGGCAGAGATGTAAGTCTAGCTGACACATCCATCAGCTCATAAACTGGACTTCCAAACATAAGTAAGAAGACTCTGTGGGAACTATGTGGAAAAGTAGGGCCAAAAGTCAATGAAATGTGGGTTATTATAGTACAATTAGTAACCCATAAACAACCAATGACTGGTGAGGCCTTGGGAAATACAGATTGTATTACACTGGAAGAGAGCTGGGAGCAGAATTCATGGCAGATATTCTGAGCTGGCTGGCCTCTCCCTCCAAAATGAGTAAGTTGTTAAGTAAAAAGGGAAGGATTAAAAAAAGCGGTAGGGGGAAGGCTTATGGAAAAAATGACCTTGAACTCTCTCAGCAGGAGGGAAGTCTGGAGATAGAAAGGTCTGAGTTCAAATATCAAGTCCCCCATTAATAGCTATGTGATTAGATGCAAATCTGGAAACTTCTCTGAGCCTCATTTTCCTGGTTAAAATTTGAGCTCTTTAATCATATTCAGTCTTCTCTGATCATACTAGTAAACATGATAAAGGTAAATAAATACCTTGGCATTACATTCTGTAGGAAGTTAGAATAAATAAGAAACCTAACATACAAGAATTTTCATTTTGATTCTATAAAAAGTGTTTTAACCTCACATAACATTACTGAAGGATTGACCTCAGAAAAATCCTGAGTGGAAAAAAAAAAAAAAGATTTGCCTTTGAATCTCCACTGATCTGCTTTTAAGTTATAAAATAAGGTTAGGTTAGATAAACTCTCTGAAACTCAGTTGGTTCATCTGTAACATGGAACAAATAACACACAGATTAGAATCTTGAATGCTTGATCTAGCTTCATCTGAGCAGCTAATTAGCAATGACTTTGTGTAGCTCAAGCCTTAGTTTTCCTCTGCTAAACAAAGAAAATAGAAATATCCAAAGGCAATGTCTAGTTATAACATTTGGTAGAAACAAGAATAAAGATTTTTATTTTCTGAAAGTGATTTAATCTGTTTTACCCAGTGGGAAAGCACTAAAGGCTATCATTTTGTTTTCCTTAGTTGAAGCCATTAACTGTAATTGCTTTCATTAATAATACTTTACTTATTATAATAATCAAAGCTCAATTTTTGTACTTATACCCTGGGGCCAGTTTGTTGAGGCACAATTTTTAAATGGATGAAAAACAATTAATAACAACTAGAAAAAAACACTAATGATCTTATCAAAGAAAGTGCTATGCAATCTCCGATTGCAAAATCACACATGACACACAAAAAAGAACACTTGGCCTCAGCTAGTTTTGTGGGTCCCCCAGTATTGACCAAATACAGTATATTTCAATAGCAGAAAAATAATGCTTCTGAGGACATTCTCCTCCTGGGCATAATAGGGGATGTTTCTACTAATCTACCAAAGGTCAGAGACAGCCTATTATATTTCCTGCAGTGTGTGAGCTTTCCAAGAGGGAAACCACAATAATTTAAAGAGGAAAATCTTCCCTCATCTCCCAACATCAGAGCTCCCTCTCTGTGACCAGCAAGGTAGGATATGACAAGACCACTCCCACCCTTTGGCACCTCCTTAACCCTGAAACACCTCCTTAACCCTGAAACACACCCAGACCCCACTTTTCTTATTAAACACGTCATGTTTTCTGCCTGAAGCTTGTATTTCCTCTTTCCTTTGCCTGGAATAATTTTTCCAGGAATTTTTTTTTTGTATTCTGGTCTTAGCTCAAGATAACATCTGCTAACCCCTTTCGAATGCTGTTCTCAAAAAACCTTGTCACTCTTAGAGACTTTCTCTATGACTATCTGAAACGACTGAATGATTCCTTCAATGTCTTGTTACTACAGCATTCCCAACATCCCAATCGGGGCCAGAGTCCTAGCAAGTAAGTACTTGATAAATATTTGTTAAATGAATGGATGAGATAAATTAGTGAATTCTCACTAGATGTTGAAACAAGGCAAATAGTAAGTGGCTTTTTCATGCCTCTTCTGTCAGGAGAACAGCAGCTGCTAACATTCCTTTCTCCCTGCTACTTTCATTTCATCTCTCTCCCTTCTTTTCCTTCACATCCAGATTTTAATGTGAGCTAGAAGCAAAGTCTCAGTGCCCAGCAGCCTGTGTTTGAATTTAGAATGCACTTAGTTGTAGGTCCATGAGGGCAAGTAGTAAATATTTGTCAGTCTTTTTCACAATATGTTTCTAGGGCTAGCAGAGAGCTAGCAGATGTTCAGGTTCTTTGTTAGTAAATGAGAAAAAAATCTGAATGAATACATGCTTTTTACTTTTCTACTTTCTAGCTGAGGGATATCAGATAAGTTCTTAACCTCTCTAACTTCATTTTCCTCATAAGAAACAATCTGAAAATGCTATTGCCACATGAGATTATTGCAAGGATCAAACGAGGCTACATAACCCCAGAGAGAATATGCTTTCAATAAGTGATTTTGGAGTTATTACTAAAATAGCCTCCATTCATAATTAAAATATAATTAGCTTTGGTCCAATCATTCAGTGTGGATATTTCCATCCATGATATATCTCTCCCCAGCTCTGAAGATGCATAGAACCCTCCAACCTATGGTTCTAGTTTCAATGCTAATCATAACCTGAAGCACAAACTCAAGGAAACCTTGGCACATAGATTTGCATCTAGGAATGTCTTTCTCTGCTTCCCAAGAGCCAGGACACATGCCACCCAGCAGGACCACCTTTCTGATGATGGATATTTTTACCTTGAACTCCTCAATTTGCATCCTTATCACATAAAATTTCTTCTTTGGTATCACATCTGAGTGAGTTTCATCAGCTATCTGGTTGGGGAAAATGTCATTTATTTATCTGCTTGCTCTGGTCATAAATCCGGGTGAGGATCAAGCATCCAGAAATGAAACCCTGGGTGAAAAATAGCTCCACCCCCATGACATCAACATGAATAACTGATCCTGAGCTGTTTTTTTGTGCACATCATCCTGTCACAGGCTTCATTGATTGTTTACATCCTTTGCCTTTCTACACAGGGCTAACCATTAAGTCCACTTGAGGCTTCAGTTTAGGCTTTACTTCCTTTGTGGAAACTTCAAGGTCTCAGATAAGGCAAGCATGACCTTCTTCTACATACCCTGAACTTAAGAATTCATTCATTCAATATGTTGTATTCAGAACCTACATATGCTGGATACTCTTAGATATTAGTTATACAACATTGAAAAACAATAACAATAATAACAAAATAAAACAAACAAAACAGGTAACAATTCCAATCTTTGTAAATCTTACATTATGAAAGGAAAGAAAGACAACAAGAAGAAAAAGTAAGATAAATAAAAAATATATTACATAGTTTCTGAACAGAAAAGTCAAAGCAGGTAGGGAAATAGAAGATGGTCAAAGGAGATGTAATTTTACATGAAGTGTCCTGGAATGCCTTAATGATTAAAATGGCATTTTAGTAGTGAACACAGAAAAGTAAAAGGTGAATCCTATGTATCTCCATCTTATTACTGACTATAGATTAATAATATCATCTACTTACAGTTATTCTCACCATAATTGCCATCACAATAAAAGTTCCCCAGGGGAGGGGTTATTCTACTCATAATCCTATCTCCAGAGTTTAGCCCAGGACAAAGAATGAACTGGGTGCTCAGTACATACTTTTGGAGTCCATTGCTATTATTTTGATCATAGCCATGTTATCCTCCAAGGGCCAGACCCTGTTTCACCTTGACATACTTTCTAGGTATACCCACCACCAGCGTTTCCTGTCTTTTCTCTACATAAGTCTGGATTCCTTATCCCTGGGCTCACTCAACTCATTGAGATAACCATCCATAAGAGGATTAAGGGTTTTTGCTGCCAGGTTGTCAATATAATGGGATATAAAATATTACTGGAAAAGTTAACTCATTAAGGAAAATGTATGTCCAACACATCTTTTTGTGGTTGGAAAAGTCACTTTGATAAGTTGTAAAGGAGTGGGAGTTAGACCCTCAAGGATCATGACTCAATGCTTGATCATCACTGAACTATATATTAGTCACCTAGCACTGCTATTGACAAAATATCATAGACTGGCTAGCTCAAACAATAGACATGTAGTTCTCACAGTTCAAGAAGCTGGCAAGTCCAAGATTAAGTTGCCAGCAGATTCAGTTCTTTACAACAAACTTCTTCTGCGCTTGCAGACAGCTAATTTATTGTTCTCTCATGGCAGAGAGAGAGAGAGAGGGAATTGTGGTCTCTCTTCTTCTTTTATAGAGACACTAATTCCATCATGGGGACCCCAACTTCATGACTTCATCTAAACCTTCCAAAAGTCCCTACTTCCATATATCCTCACATTGATGATTAAGGTTTCAAAATGTGATCCTGGGGAGACACAATTAGTCCATAAGAAACCACCTTGTGAAGAGAACTTTTTTTAAAATGACTGAAAAATGCATCACTATTTATCTTTCAAGGTTGTAAAGCAACAAGAAAAAAATGAATACATGAAGCCCTTGGTATCACTCAATTGAACAACATTTACTACTTAATTCTAGGTCTTTGAACCCAAGACTTCACTGATTGTCTACCTTAGGAAGTAAGGCTTCCCAGGTAGTGCTCATGGTAAAGAATCTGTCTGCCAATGCAAGAGCCAGCCTCAGGAAATATAGGTTCAATCCCTGGGTTGGGAAGGAATTGGCAACCCACTCAAAGAATGTCACATTAGTGGATTCACACTGAAAATAATGTAAGTTATCATAATGATGCTATTTATACAATTACTACAAAATCTTAGACATTCACAATAAGCCGTGACTTCACATTCCCATATCTGTGGTCATCTAGGGTTCAGCTGATTTAGGTTGAACTTGGCTGCACTTAACTCTGATTATGGGTTACACTACTGGGTATTCTAGGTGTCTTCTCATAGGCAAAGGCAGGAACACATGAGGGCAAGCCCAATTGTACTAGAACAGTTCAAGCCTCTGTGATCACATCTGCTAACATCCAAACCTTTGGACAACCCAACACATCGACCCCAAAGTCAGGGTGCAAGGAAAGAATGCACCACCCATCACTAGGCCATGGCAAAGATGTGGATATGTAATAACACTCTACAAGAATGAAAAATTGGGATCAGTAATTCAACCTACCACATAATTCATCTCATTTCAAGCGGTCACTCAATAGCTCCAATGCTTGGATTCAAGTCTGAGGATTAAGAGCTTTTGAAGACTACATTTAAGTAATAACATTTTGAACTCTGTAATCCCAGGTGCTTGTAATTTGCTTATATATAACAAGTCTAGTTTATTTTTTAGCATGGCTAATATTTCTTGGACTTCTCTTTAAAAAAAAATCATCTTTTTATTATGGATGCAATACAGTACTGTGGAAAGAATGTTAGTGGGAATTCGAACACTCAGGATCCAGTCCTGTATCTGCCACTAATTAACTCTGAGACCATCAACAAATTATCTCAGATTCTTCTGGCCATGTTCTGCCCTTTGCCAAATGAAGACTTGGACTGAAGAGTTACATTTCCTCCCATCACTACAGTTGCATGAGTGTATGTTTACTGACATGGATGTGGGCCAATAGGCCTTGCCTCATCTTTCTTTTTAAAAATTATTTTATTGTTGCATTACATTAAGAATTCCCTGCACCAAAAATCTGTGTAAATCAAAGTGAGGATCTTATCTATAGTAATGAACAGCATTTAAACATTCCTCGGATGGACCCAGAGTGAATCCAGTCCCGAACTTCCTGACTGTGCACTGTCCAGGGTGGAGGATCCCTAACCAGGAGATCAAGATTGCCCATGATCCCAAACTGTAACCAGAATGGAGAGGATTTGCAGAGCTGGAATGCATACACGAGCCGTGTTTATTTATCTCTCCCAGGTTTGCATGGAAATCCAAGTACGTTTTGCACATGTGATGGTATTTGTCTCTTTGAAATTAGCACAAATTGCATGTTTGTTTGGGGAGTTAATAATGCCACATTTGCTTCTGACAGGGACATATCAGCAAACTGTTTTTCTAAACCATTCCATGTACTTCTACCACACCGCAGCTGAGGTCTGATTCAAGTCAAAGCCCCAAGTGACTATAAACCAAACAATTATTTTTTTAATCCTAATGTGTTTGCTTCCTAATGACCCACAGCCTTAAACTCACGCTGGGCAGAAGGGAAAAAACTTTCTTTTTTTATGCTCCAGGCCTCAATAGGGCAAAGCACATTCTAGAAGACTAGTTGTGGGTGACCAGAATGCAGTTCAAAACATCAGCACTCTTTGATCAGGGCAACTTGCTTACTTTTAATTGTTTCCAGAGGGCTTGTTTGAAAATTTGTTAGATTATACATCACATGCAATGAGAACTGATGGCTGAATTTGCTGCTTTAATTCTTGGCTTGAAAAGGGGTTATGCTGATTTCAGTTACACTTAGGAAGCTGAGTTCTTGGCCAAGCAGCATAAAGGTGATTTCAAGTTCTGTCTCTTTTCACCCATCCCCAGAATAACAAGAAATGAACTAAGGGATCTTGTAAGAAAGTGTGAGGTAACTGGTTGCTAGCAGTTTTACTCCAGCTTCACTAGCTTTCTTTTTTCTTTCTTCTTTATGGATATCAGTGGATATGAGTACTATAAAGTTGTCCCTTAACAAACTTGAGTAGTCAGAGCACAATTGGTATAAAAGAAGATGCCTTTAAAACCAGATATCCCAAAATTCTTAATGTTTATTTGTGAGATTGGTCTCTCCTGACACTAAGTAGTGCTTCCCAGGTTGCTCAAGTGGTAAAGAATCCGCCTGCTGATACAGGAGATGCAGGAAACAAGTTCAATCAATCCCTGGGACAAGATCCCCTGGAGAAGGAAATAGCAACCCACTCCAGTATTCCTGCCTGGATAATGCCATGAACAAAGGACCTGGCAGGCTACTGTCCATTAGGTCTCAGAGTTGGACATGACTGAGTTAAGAAAAAGGAACAATCAATGAGAAAAACTTTCCCTTGCAGGCCAATGCTCAGAGTCTTTTCCTTTTCTAACTCCCATGATCTCTTTGGGTGGCCTTACACAGGTCCCATGAATTCAACATTGACTTTTGTGCAGATGACATTTAAGATGTCACTTCCAGGCTCAAGCTCAGCTCTTCAGCCTACACTTCTGTTCACCAACCAGACATGGTTGACCAAAGGAAGATCACACATGCAACCCAGGTTCAATGCAGCTAATGACAAGTTGATTGTTTTTACTTACACTCCCATCCCCAATTCCTTCTCTATTTCTAATTTTGTTTTTGGCTCCACTCTTCTACTTTTCTAGCCATTCCCAAGAACTTAAACATGATCTTCAACTGCTTCCTCTCCTCTGTATCCTTCTTTGACTTTGTCACTAAGCCCTATTTATTCCACCTCTATGTTTTTCCTAAATTCATTCTGCTTTTCTGATCAAAGAGCTCTGGAAACAGATTTCTAACAGGGCCTGAGATTTTTAACTGGTGCCAATCCATTCTATATTTTAAAGTCAACATTAGATCATTTCTTCCTTCAACCCACTTGGTGATGTTACTTACAGGTTAAAGTTAGCTAACATTGTCCATGGCCCAAAGGCTAAATGCCTAGACTCCTAAGCATGACCTAAAAGAACTTCATTTGCCTGCCAGACCTAGCCTATCTTGAACCTTGCTTTCTGCCAACTTGGCTATTAGCATCCTGAGTTCTAGTAATAAATTATTTGCACATTTTTTTTTTTACATACTCTATTTATTTGGTTGTGCTGGGTTTTTGTTGCTGCATAAACTCTTCTCTAGTTGCAGCGAACAGGGGCTACACTCTAGTTGCAGTGCAAGAGCTTATCATTGGGGTGGCTTCTCTTGTTGCATAGCACAAGCTCTCAAGCCTTTGGGCTTAAGTAGTTGTGGCTGCCGGGCACTGGAGCACATCCTCAGTAGTTGTGACACACAGCCTTAGTTACCTCATGGCATGTAGGATCTTCTTGAACCAGGGATTGAGCCCATGTCTCCTGCACTGGTAAGCGGACTCTTTACCACTGATCCACCAGGGAAGCCCTATTTGCACATCATTTAATATGCTCTCTAATCCTTGGTGCTTAACATTTACTTTTTCTTTTGATAGAAAGCCTGCCTTCAAATCCTTACTTGATTTTCAAAAACTCTCCTCAATTATGGTATCTGTTCTGAATCCTTAGAACCCCATTGACAAAGTCAAATATGTTCCTCTTCTGTACTCTCAAGGAATCTAGTGGAAGCAGAAATTGTTAGGGTTATCAACAGTTCCAGGTCACATGTGACTTTCCCTGTTTTCACCCAGAAAGACTCATACCCAAGATATCATTCAGTCCTAGGCAAGCTAGGATAGTTGCTTACCCTGACACAGTGAGGGGGTCACCATTTTCATGCATCATACTCATCAGATTATGAGTTACTTGAAATCAATGTAAAGGTCTGATTCATCTTTGTAGCCCTAAAAGTTAGTACTATATCTGCAAAACAGTAGACTTAATAGGGGATCTAACATTGTGCTGATGTTTTGCATTTTTCTATTTAAGCCTCAGTGTTTTTGGAGGATGTTGATATTAACTCCATTTTTTTTAATACAAAAAGAATACATCTAAGAAAATAGAAGTGATCTTCTCCAAGTTACACAGATGTTTTTTGATTTCTAAACTATGCTTATTTCACCATGAAAACTCAGTAAATCATGAACCGGGATATTCTGCGATGTGTTAGACTGAGTATTTTTCTACATTCAAAGTGATCTGGGGAGGAAAGTGATTAAAATCAGATAAGCGGTTAATTACCAGCCATTCCACTCAATTAAATTTTGAAATAGTTATTTGTTTGAATTAGACATCTTCAAACAAGATTGGCTGTCTAGATACAACTAGAATCAAAATAACAGAAAATGAAAATAAATGTTATTTTCACAAGAACTAAATGAGATAATTTAGAAAACGAGACCACTGAAAATTTCCAGTTAGTATATTTATAAGTCTCAATCACACACCTATTGTTTGATACAGTGATTCTTAACTGGGAGAAATTTTGCCCCAGGAGACAGACAGTTTATAATGTTTGATGACATTTTTATGTTTCACAACTGGAGGAGAGATAGAGGCCAGAGATATTACTAAATATCTTGCAATTCACAGAATAAGTCCCCAAACAAAGAGTTTTCCAGCCAAAATGCCAACAGTGCTAATGTGGAGAAATCCTAATTTAAACTGCAAAATAGATAAAGATTATCCAATCATACTTTAATTAACTCTTCAAGTTAAGAAGTGAAATGTTAGGAAAAGTTTCCACAAATATATTGAAAATGTTGTCTGTTGTTTAATAAATGCTAATAATAAAGTGTTTGCTTGAAGGATACATTGAACTAATACAATCATTCCAGGAATAGGTCTTGGGAGAAGTTTTCCTGTGACTAATGATTTACCACTGCATGGAAAATCCTGTTATTTCTTTCCTCCCAATCCATAGAAATCAATCTCATCAACTTGGCAAAAATTAATAGTAAATTTCAAAGGAGGCAGCTAATTCAGATGATTCATACTGGTCAACCAGAATAGACAGATATAGAGATAAACATTTTAATGATGAAAATAGAAGTAGCAGTGATATTCAGTTAATAATCAGTTAATGATGTTGATGTTAACAACATCAGAAAAAATTTCTCATTTTACAAAAAGTTATATGTACTTTTTCTTGTTCTGATAATGAAACAATTTAAGCTTATCAATTCAGGTGGATATCTTTATCCAAATGGAAAACGTTGTTTAAAAAATTCTATAATCCAAACCTTGAAAGGAATGAAAGCAAAGCATTTGGGTATATTTGCTTTAGTTGATCATCAGTAAATTTTTTTAAAAAAATATTTCATTATACTTACAAAAGCAGTTTTAAATCATGCTTTCTTAGTGTTCAATCACAAAATAGTCTTCTAAAAATGCCATTTCATTTTTGAACAAATTCCATCATATGAATAGACCATAATTTATTTAATAAATCTCCCAAAGCTGAATATTTGGGATTTTTTCTCTATGTTTTGCTATAATAAATAACATCATGATGAACATTCCTGTACATAAATCTTTAGCCCTTTCTCTGATTATTTACTTGGGATAGATTCCATGAACTAAAATATTGGGGTCAAAATGAAGCCATTTAAGGTTTAGGGTTTCAGTGATATAATCCATAAAACAGAAATAATAAACTATGGCCTCTCCCTAGTCCATAGTATAAAAGGGTCATGGAACAGCAATTTATTAACATAAACTGCATAGCAGGCATCCAACTGTGAAGTTATCTCTACATGTGCAAATATAGGTGGGGGGCAGAGAACACAAAAAGGCCCTGTTACAGAAATAGACCTGCTCATGTTTATTTTTCCTCTGGTTCAAAAGCTATGAGTCACATAAGACCCTCTTTTCAGATAGAATGTAACAGGCAGAATGTCCCCAAAAGAACAGTATATGTGATGCCCATTTCCCTCAAAGGTATAGCAAAAAAAAAAAAAGTATTTCCAATGTAATATGCATAATATACACCAGTCAGTATTCATTTACTGAAAATTTGGTAAAATTATCCCAATATGCTGTCTCTCCTTTTGTTATTGTACATTTTGTTTCCAACCCTGATAACATTTCAGAAGTAGAGATTATCTCCATTTCACAGATAAGAATGTTGAGGCTCTGATACATTAGGTAAATTGGCCATGTAAACAGATTAGTAAGTGGAGAATCTACTATTTAAACTCTTTTAAAAGAGAGTTTAAACTCGCCATCTTTCTGACCCTTAAGCAATTGTTCTTAAGTCCAATACTGCCCTTCATGTTTATAATATTCATTCCTCCATATATGAGTCTACTAAACATAATAAGTATATAGAATTAATTAGTATATATTATAGGTGTATAGGGCCCAGACAGTAAAGACTCTGCCTGCAATGTGGGAGACCTGGGTTCAATCCCTGGGTTAGGAAGATTCCCTGGAGAAGGGAATGGCTACCCACTTCAGTATTCTGGCCTGGGGAATCCCATGGACAGAGGAGCCTGGCAGGCTACAGTCCATAGGGTTGCAAAGAGTCAGACATGACTGAGCAACTAACATTAACTTTAATTTGGTTGCGCACAAGGGTTTCTTTTCTTTTGGATTTTTCCCTTCAAAGTCTTTCTCTTGATCAAATATACAAAAAGTATGACTTCTTTTCTTATTAGTCCCTTATTTCTCTTTTCAGTCCAAGATAGAGCTCTATTTCTCAGCTCTCTTCCTTCCACCAACCAGTTTTCTCTCACGTTCTTTGAGCATCTTTAGTCATTAACTTTAACTCTTTATCCGGTAGCTTGCCTGTGCCACTTCACTTAGTTCTTCTGGGGTTTTATCTTATTTCTTCATTTAGAATATATTCCTCTGCTACCTCATTCTGTTGAATTTGCTGTTTATGGGTCTCTGTATTTGGTAGGTTGATTATGTTTCCTGATCTTGGATGATTGTCCTTCTGTAGGGAGATTGCCTGGAGAAGGGAATGGCAACCCACTCCAGTACTCTTGACAGGAGAATCCCATGGACAGAAGAACCTGGTGAGATACAGTCCATGGGGTCACAGAGAGTCAGACATGACTGAAGTGACTGAGTGTGAGTATGAGGAGACTTCTGTGCATCCCATGAGCGCTTTCTCTTCTGGTCACATAAGGGGCCCTCTATTTGAATTATTTGGGTTCTTCTGTAGCAGCAGGCTGACTGCTCTGGGCAATCTGGTAGACATGGGTGGCTCCCAGTCCCTTTGGTTGCCAGTCCCTGCCTTGTGCAGAGGCTTCCTGCCACCATTGGGTGGAGCCAGTCAGGAGACTGCTGGGCTATGGAACTCCAGGGTGTCCAGGGTCTCACCGGTGGTCAGAGGCAAATTCAGGAGAGGGTGGTTGCAGTCTGTGATGTTGGCCTGCTGGTGGGTGTCTCCAGTTACTGACATAGATGGCTGTGGGGCACTGAGTTTCCCAGTGCTGGCATTGGCCAACTGGTGAGTGTAGCTGTGTTCAGTGAAGTTGGCTTAAGTATTCAAGGTGTCTTGGAGCCACTGTTGGCCTGCTGGTGGGTGGATCTGGAGTCCAGTAGGTTCTGGGGCAAATGCAGGCTCACTGGTCAGCAGAGTTGTGTTTCCAAGTAAGTACCTGGCTACAAGACCCTAGAGTTTCTAGAGCAAGTGTTGACCCACTGGTAAGAGTGGCCAGGTCCTAGGGTAGATGGCTGAGAGGCTGCAGTGGTCCTAAGGCTGGTATCTGCCAACTGATGAATAAAGCCAGGTTCTAGGGATAGTGGTGGCCCACTGGTGTGCAAAACTGTGTCCCAGGGTCTCCAACTGCAGGGAACTGGGTGTTCTGAGGTTTGTGTTTCAGCTCGCTGGTGGGTGGAACTGGATCTGGGGTCTGTGGCTGATCCTGAAGCTATTGCTGGCACACTTGTATGCAGGGTCTGGTCCTGGCCCCTCAAGTATTCAGGGCACTTCCCAGGGCAGCACTGGGCATGGAGTGTCTTAAAGCACATGGCTTCATGGTGAGTGGGGCTTTGTCACCTCCTGGATTTTTGCTTGACCTGCAATGTCCCAATACTGGTGCCAACAGGCTGGTGGACAAGGCCAGATCCCAGAGCTAATAAGCTATAGAAAGGATTTCAAAATGGTGCTTACCAGCACCTGCTTGTGTCCATAAGGTAGAACAAGTTCCCAATAATAGCTTCCACCAGTGCCTATGTCCCCAGGATTGGTGCCAACTACCTTCTGCCTCTCTGGGAGGCTCTCCAGTCAATAAATGGGTTTCACTCAAGCTCTTTGCAAGTTAATGCTTCTGCCTGGGTCTTGAAATATGTGTGATTTTTTGTTTGCACTCTCCTTTTGACTTTCCTGAAAGTAAGCCCAACTGCCCTTCAAAGGCAAACTTTCTGGGGGCCTTGTCTTCCTAATGCAGGACCAACAAGGGGTTGGACTCTTCACTCCTTTTGGGTAAACTTGTGTGTGCTCTTTGATTCAGGTATGTCTGACTCTTTGCAACTCCATGGACTGTAGCCCACCAAGCTCTTCTGTCCATGGAATTTTCCAGGCAAGTATAGTGGAGTGTGTTGCCATTTCCTACTCCAGAACATCTTTCCGACCCTGGGATCGAACTCATGTCTTCTGTATCTCCTATGGATTCTTTACCACTGTGCCACCTGGGAACCCTCAGTTGGATAATCTCTGCAATTTGAATTATCCTCTGGTGTGTAGGTTGCCAAACCAGAGGAATGGGTTTTGAAGTCTCCATCCCTGCTACTTGTCTCATTGTTTTTTGTTATTTATATCTTTATCTTTTTTTATATCTCTGTGTCTAAAATCTTTTCTTCTGGGCTTCCAGTTTTTCTCACCAAATATGTCTCTGTAAATAGTTGTAATTTGGGTGGGCCTGTGGAAGGCGGTGAGCTCAGGCTCTTCTTAATCCACCCTCCTCTATAAGCTCTCCTTAACCCTTAAAAGAGATATTCAGATTTTAATTGTTCAATTCAATTTAACACATTTTTAGTGCATTCTATATGGTAGGAAATGTGTTATTAGCAATGGAAACATCCATAGACTAGGAATATGATCCAGTGAGGTGAAATGACTTGTCCACCAACATTGAAAGCTAGAGCTTTGTAGACGTGGCCTTGCCTCTTATCCAGGCTTTGGAAAACATCCACTACAGTCACTTTAATTCTTATAGAACATTCACTCCTTCTGTGTCTTCAGCCTGTTCATAGTGAATTCCTTGAAAGAAGTTCAAATTTATGATTTCTCTCTGAAGTTCTCTCTCTACTGTGATTCATTCACATCAGGAAGACCTGTCCATATGTTGCTCTAACAGCACATCTCTCTAGCAGAGCAGCCGTAGCATTATATTCAGCTCAGTTCAGTTGCTCAGTCATGTCCTACTCTTTGTGACCCTATGTACTGCCACATGCCAGGCTTTCTTGTCCATTACCAACTCTTGGAACTTACTCAGACTCATGTCCGTTGAGTTGGTGGTGCCATCCAACTACCTCATCTTCTGTCATCCCCTTCTCCTCTTCCCTCCAATCTTTCACAGTATCAGGGTCTGTTCTAATGAGTCATTTCTTCACATCAGGTGGCCACAGTATTGGAACTTCAGCTTCAGCATCAGTCCTTCCAATGAATATTCAGGACTGATTTCCTTTAGGATTGACTGGTTTGATCTCCTGGGAGTCCAAGGGACTCTCAAGAGTCTTCTACAACACCACAGTTGAAAAGCATCAGTTCTTTGGTGCTCAGCTTTCTTTATAGTCCAACTCTCACATCCACATGTAACTATTGGAAAAACCATAGCTTTGACTAGATGGGTCTTTGTTGGCAAAGTAATGTCTTTGGTTTTTAATTTGCTGTCTAGGTTTGTCATAGCTTTTCTTTCAAGGAACAAGCATCTTTTAGTTTCATGGCTGCAGTGATTTTGGAGCCCAAGAAAATAAAGTCTGTCACTATTTCCATTGTTTCCCCACCTATTTGCCATGAAGTGATGGGACTGGATGCTATGATCTTAGTTTTTTGAATGTTGAGTTTTAAGCCAGCTTTTTCACTCTCTTTAACTTTCATCAAGAGGCTCTTTCATTCCTCTCTGCTTTCTGGTATAAGAATGATAAAGTCTAGTCTCAATCTTAGTCTTCTCCATCAGGCCATGTTTTACACTTGTTGTTCCTCCTTTGTCCGGCAGAGTGAGATCTAATAGGCATTTGGCTGGATGAATTACCTGGTATATGGTACTCTGAATTGAAAAGCTACTGAATAAAAAATTGCAGTTACAGTCTCTGCCTTTCAGATTTAGCAGAGGTCATTATCTTATTCTGTTCAAGCTGCTCTAACAAAAATATCATAGACAGAGTGGCTTAAACAATGAACATTTGTTTATCTCAGTTCCAGAGACTGAGAAATTCAAAGTCAAGTCACCAACAGATTTAATGTCTGCTGGGAGTCCACTTCTTCATTCATCGTCAGCCATCCTATTGCTGTATCTTCATATGGCAGATGGAATGCAGGAGCTCCCTGGAGATGCTTTGTAAGGCACTGATCACACTCATGAGGGCTCTACTATCATGACATAATCACTTCCCAAAAGCTTATCACCTAATAACATCACACTGACAGTTAGGATTTGGCATATGAATTTTGGAAAGACACAAACATTCAGCGTATAAAAAGAATACAGCATTCTGATCAGAACGTTCATACTCCAGGTACTAGGTGTTCAGTGTTGAGATTATAAACTTGACTTGCCTATTCAGTAAAAAAGTGTTAAGTAAACCATGCTTGTTGCTGCTTTCTTCTGATGCCCCATGAATAATGCTTGAAAGTCTTCTAGCTTAACAAGTTGATGACTTTGGTAAATAAGGCCAGGATGTCATATATCCTAGGGTAGAAACTGATAGCAATTTTAAATAGCCTGATTCAGTTTCTTCATCTATAAAACAGGGCTTATATAATCCCCACGAGGTTTCTGAGAGTTTTATATATAACAATAAAATTTTAAAACAGTTGACACCTTAGTTGTGGAAGGCAGACTAATAGACCCACATAGATATATCCAGAATCTTTGAATATTATGCCTTTAAGAAAGAGACTTTGCGGATGTGATTAAGATTAAGAACCTTGAGATGGAAAGATTGTCCTGATTATGAGTGGATTCAGGCTAGCTACAGGAGTTCTTAAAAGGGAAGAAACTTCCCAGCTGTGGTCGGAGAAAGAGGTGGCAACAGAAGAACAGCCAGAGAAATATCACAATGCTGGATTTGAAGACAGAGGAAGGGTGACCTCATTGATCTGGAAAAGGCAAGGAAACTGATTCTCACTTAGGTCTGAAAAGGGAACACAGTCTTGCTGATATCTTCATTTTAATGTGATGAGACCACTATAGAGCTCATGAATAAAGATGATATATCTGTGTTGTTTTAAGCCAGTAATTATGGTAATTAAATGTTTATCCTGACCTTATTTAAGTGCTCTTTATCATAATGATTTCAAATAAAAAGAAGAGTGGCAGGTACTTGAATTTTATAAAAAGTTCATGAACTGTATTTTTTCTAGGCTGACTAGTCAAGTGAAAAATTGGTTGAGTTAATTGAGTGAAGTCTTGCTTAATGACCATTTCAAGCTCTTTCTCTCATGGTTTGCATTAGAGATTGATACAAAAATTAGCAGAGTCTAAAGGACTTAATATTATGCAATAGATTAAGTGATGAGTATTAAACTCCATTGTTTGTATTATTCATCCACTTACCATTCTACAAATATCTATTGAGAATTTACTCAAAAAATAGAAAGCATTGAAAGTTGAAAAATGCATTTAATAAACCACCCTCATGGAATATCCAGACCACTGAAACACAGATAATCAAAATTCAATAACCTGAAAGTCTTGATGACAAAACTCTTTCTTACTCTTCAGTGGAACTCCAGCTCTCAATACAGTCCCTGGCACATAGTAGGTGAGCACAAATCAATTGAGGACTTTGCACTGAACTGATTGCCATATACCATAAAGTAATAATTTAGTAGCTTACAAAAAGGGTATTCAGGAAAAAATTGATAGAAGCAGTGCATTTTTATTATGTCTTAAAATATAAGTAGAACCTGAGAAAGCAAGAGTGAAGAACTTGGCCAGGATCAAAGCCCAGGGAGAACTGAGAATCTTTAAGAACTGTAGATTATTGAATTTGAAAATCTGGATTATGTATAAAAATCTAATAATGGAAAATCAGACTAAAGAGTAGGTTGTAGACAGATCATAAGAATCTGGATTTCCAAAGAGACTTCCAACACTAGAAACCTAAACAAGTAAGTAGCAACAACAGTGTGCCTTTAGTTAAATAAATTTGACTGGAGTAAACACAGTTAATCAGGTTCTTTCAGAGCACTATTTCTTTAGGCCTCAGAAGCCTAATACGCATTACACTTTTCAAGTAAAAGAAGATATGTCTGTACACGTTACCCATTACTGCATGAACAAGTACCCCAAAATAGTGACTTTAAATCATCCTTTCTTTTTCTCATGACTTTCTGGCAGTTCTTCTATGCTCACTCACACATCAGCAATGAGCTGGTAAATGATCTGGGCGCTGCACTCACAGCTGGGTTTCTCTCCCCAACTAGATTTTTGTTGTATTTTCTGTTTGTTTGATTTTTAAAGTATCAGACCCCTTAACATGATGGCAGAAGTGTTCCAAAAAGGTGAGAGGGGAAGCTAAAAGGTTTTGATATCTCCCTACATCATTCTGTCACACTATCTTCTCTCTGTTTTTTTTTTTTTTCTTTTTAAAAATATTTATTTATTTGGCTGCACCAGGTCTTGGTTTCAGCATGTGGGGTTTTTAGTTGTGTCATGTGAATTTTTAGTTGCAGCATGTGGGATCTAGTTCCCTCTCCCAGGCTCAAACCCAGGACTTCTGCATTAGGAGCTTGGAGTCTTCCCCACTGAGCCATCAGGGAAGTCCCCGTCACACTATCTTGGTCTAAATTAGTCACAGTTCAGTTCAGTTTGGTCGCTCAGTTGTGTCGGACTCATTGCAACCCTATGAATTGCAGCACGCCAGGCCTCCCTGTCCATCATCAACTTCCAGAGTCCACCCAAACCCATGTCCATTGAGTTGGTGATGCCATCCAACCATCTCATCCTCTGTCATCCCCTTCTCCTCTTGCCTTCAATCTCTCCCAGCATCAGGGTCTTTTCAAATGAGTCAGCTCTTCCCATCAGGTGGCCAAAGTATTGGAGTTTCAGCTTTAACATCAGTCCTACCAATGAACACCCAGGACTGATCTCCTTTAGGATGGACTGATTGGATCTCCTTGCAGTCCAAGGGACTCTCAAGAGTCTTCTCCAACACTACAGTTCAAAAGCATCAATTCTTCAGCACTCAGCTTTCTTTATAGTTCAACTCTCACATCCATACATGACTACTGGGAAAACCATAGTCTTGACTAGACGGACCTTTGTTGACAAAGTAATGTCTCTGCTCTTTAATATGCTTTCTAGGTTTTCAAAACTTTCCTTCCAAGGAGTAAGCGTCTTTTAATTTCATGGCTGCAATCACCATCCGCAGTGGTTTTGGAGCCCAGAAAAATAAAGTCAGACACTGTGTCCACTGTTTCCCCATCTATTTGCCATGAAGTGATGGGACCATGTGCCATGATCTTAGTTTTCTGAATGTTGAGCTTTAAGTCAATTTTTTCACCCTCCTCTTTCACTTTCAAGAGGCTTTTTAGTTCCTCTTCACTTTCTGCTATAAGGGTGGTGTCATCTGCATATCTGAGGTTTTGATATTTCTCCCGGCAATCTTGATTCCAGCTTATGCTTCATCCAGTCCAACATTTCTCATGATGTACTCTGCATATAATTTAAATAATCAAGGTGTAAAAGCCAGCCCCATTAAAGGGGATGGAAAAATAGACTACACCTCTTTAACAGAGAATTGGTTTATTAGTTAGGGTTCTCCAGAAAAAGAGAACTAAACAGATATATACATACATATCACCTATTAGTTCTGTTATAGGTATATATATATAACTATTGACCCAAAACATGGGTTTCAACTGCACATGTGTGCTTAGTTGCTCTGTCGTGTCTGACTTTGCGAGCCCACGGACTGTAGCCCACCAAGCTCCTCTGTCCATCGGATTCTCCAGGCAAGAATACTAGAGTGGGTTGCCTTTCCCTTCTCCAGAGGATCTTCCCAACCCAAGGATCAAACCCGGGTCTCCTGCACTTCAAACAGTGTCTTTATCATGTGAGCTACAAGGAAATACCTTTCAACTACATGGGTCCACTTATACGCACAGTTCTACGCCATGAAGAGTTGGTTGAATCTGAATTTGTAGACTGTGGATACAGAAGAACCACAGATATGGAGGAGCCACATATACAGGATGAGTCCACTCTGCTGCTGCTGCTAAGTCGCTTCAGTCATGTCTGACTCTGTGCGACCCCATAGATAGCAGCCCATCGGACTCCCCCGTCCCTGGGATTCTCCAGGCAAGAACACTGGAGTGGTTGCCATTTCCTTCTCCAATGCATGAAAGTGAAAAGTTAAAAGGAAGTTGCTCAGTCGTGTCTGACTCTTCGTGACCCCATGGACTGCAGCCTACCAGGCTCCTCCGTCCATGGAATTTTCCAGGCAAGAGTACTGGAGTGGGGTGCCATTGCCTTCTCCAAGTCCACTCTAAGTAATACCTAATACCTGCTGACTGCACAGAAGGTTGATTTCCCCTAACCCTTCACATTGTTCAAGGCTCAACATTGTATATATATATATAAGTTTTATACAGAAAAATTGGCTCACAAAAATATGAAAGCTAAGAGGTTCCACAGTCTATTGTCTTCATACACAAGACCCAGGAAACCCAGTGATATAATACAGTCTGTATCTGAAGGCCTGAAAACCAGGTGAGCTAATACTGTAAGTCTCAGTCTGACGGCAGGAGATGAGATGAGATGTCCCAGCTCAAACCACCAGGTAGAAGAAAAAGGGGTAGGGTTAATTCCTACTTCCCAAATAAAAGAAAAAAAAAGAATCTTTTATTCTATTCAAGCCTTCAATAATTTGGATGATGACCAACTATTTGGAGGAAGGTAATATGCTTTACTCAGTCTACTGATTCAACAGTTAATCTTATCTGAAAAATATCCTCATAGACACACCCAGAATTTATGTTTAATCTGGGCATCCTGTAAATAGTCAAGTTGACACAAATTAACCATAACCAGTGGCAGAAGCAATTGTAAAGGGGTATGAATAAAAAATGGGAGGAGTTTTGCTGCCACATTTTGCTGTCTTGCACAGTTAGTTTAGTTCTTTCCTAATGTAATCATGAAACTTTTTACTTTATCTTCTATAACCTCACATTGTAATTTGCAGTATGCTAGTGCCCAAATAAGACTTTGAATTATGCAACCAATAGTTTTTATCATGGGGGACTACTACAGTTTTTAATTAAGTATGTAACTTTAAAGGAGATATAATTTATAACATATAGCCTCTTCTCTTGGAAATGACACACAATGGGAGACTTTCAGAGGAAGGATAGGCAATGCAATTTAATAATAGATTATTAAAATACCTTAGATGAGTGTAAAAGATCTTTATAAAGGTTAAATGGTGATGGGATAAGAAAAAAAAAAATAATGCTCAGTCATGTCTGACTCTTTGCAACCCCATTGACTGTAGCCTACCAGGCTCCTCCGTCCCTGGGATTTTCCAAGCAAGAACACTGGAGTAGGTTACCATTTCCTTCTCCAGGAGATCTTCCCAACCCAGAGATTCAAACCAGGTCTCCCACATTGTAGACAAACACTTTTACCATCTGAGCTACCAGGGGATAAGAAAAGAGAGAAAAACTATGTTATACTTTGAGATAATCTCACATTAACACTGGTGCATAAAGGAGCTAGGCAGAGGTTAATGGAAAAAACTTTATCCAAGTAAATATATTGTGTGTATTTTAAGTTTGGAGTGCTAGTAAAGGTACTGTGTAGAGATATTTAGTGTGATTTTCTAGTTGCAGGAGTGAACTTTGTAAAATGTTATCATTGTAGTAAATTATATATAGCAGATCAATTCATTATTAATCCAACAAATATTTCTACAAACATTCATTGACATGATATAATGCAAAATATGACACACATAGACTCTGAAACCCCAAAGTTTATAAATAAGTATGTAGACAATTAAAAGGTAGTGTCATGAGCTTTAAGACAAGGGAAGTACAAAGGGCTATGAGTAGAAACCCCTTCTAGGCCATGTAGCTGTGTGCGATAGCTGTGAAGTGCAAGGCAGTTTGTGTGGTTTTGAGGAACCAAACACAATGAACAAACAAATGGAAAAGAATAAAGACCTCCAAAATAAAGAATTTAGTGTTTCAAAATATGGGAAGGGTGGGAGACAGTTTATATCTGCATCAAAAGTTGCTGAATTTGAGGAGGATCAACATGAAAAAAGATCATAGTTGGACATTAAAGTAGTTTTTGGCTGGAAATAGAGATGGTGATTCTGGAGGGCAACAGATGAAAGTTTAGTAGTGAAAAATAAGCATAAGTAGTATAGTTCCTGATCTTAGACAAAAGGCTTTCAGCTTTTCACTATTTCATATGATGTTAGTTGTAAGTTTGTTATTTATAACCTTTATTATATTGAGATATATTTCCTCTATGCTCATTCTGTTGAGACTTTTCAATCATGAATGGATGTTGAGTCTTATCAAATGCCTTTTTGCATCTTTTGAGATTATCATATGATTTTTATCCTCAATTTAGTTAATGGGGTGTGTCTCATTAATTTGCAGATGTTGAACCATCTCCATATCCCTGTAATAAATGCCACATTGTCATGGTTTATGATCTGTTTAATGCATTTTTTAATTCAGTTTGCTATTATTTTGTTGAGAATTATTGCATTTATGTTCATTAGGGATATTGATCTGTAATTTTTGCTTCTTGTAGTTTTCTGGTCTGGTTTTTGAATCAAGGTAAAGCTAGTCTCATCCAATGAGTTTGGAAGTGTCCCCCACCCTTCTCCCCTAGAAGACATTGAAACTCTTGAAGCTAGAATCCAGTCACTTAATCTGCCTTCCCATGTATGATTGGTGAATATGTACCTTTACCCAACTAATTATTCAAGAACTGACTCTAGTCCAAAGAATAGTTAATATAAAGGTCACTTCCTTGAAACTATTCAAATCACAAACCCAATAAGAAAAATGTAATAACTTCAGACAGCATATAAAATGATATATTATTAGTTTAATGGAATTAAGAATAAGGAAAAAAAAAGGTTGAGGCTAAAGGCATCAAAGCCTTGATGCTATAAGGAGAGAGCATATTATTATTAGATAATTTAGGTTTTTATAATATAAGAAGAAGCCTAAAGATATGCATACAGTAAGTTTAAATACCACTTATAAGCTGTAACAAATGAAAATTAACTGATTTTGTCAAAACACCTTGCTTCATAAGCAGTTTACTTAATACGATGTGCAGTTTCTCAAAATATGCAAAATGAATTTAATATCCATTATTCATGATCATCTCAAAAAAAGCTTTTGTCCATTTGCTACTGTGATACCCTTTCTCATTTGTAATCCATATCTGAAAAAAATTAACATTCAGAAGGTATAAAGTACTAAGACTTGGTGATAGCAAATTCTCAAAGAATTGGGTTTTAGAGTCATCAAATATTTTCCTAAAGGAGATGCACATAATACATTTATCCTTTAAATCCATCAGGTAATTAAAATCATTGAGATGACTTTGATAGAAATAAAGCAGGCTTAGGAAGGGGAAAAAAATGAAGATACTCAGAACTGGGGTGGCTCAAAATATAGAGAATAAAAACTGGAAGCCAGCAGCCTGGGTACCACTTCTGTCCATATGCTAACTGAGTGAGTTTGTTCAAGTCATAACTCATAACTCTTGCCTAAACTACCCCACTTAAAATAGATATCTCACTGAGGTTATTATTATTTATAAATTTTAGGAAACTATAGAATATTCCCATACATGTATATATTTGTGTATACACATATCCTTATTCATATATATGCATATATTTATAAACAAATATTTACATATGATAGAGATTATATAATTACATACATAAATGTTTCTATATTTGTAAACATACATTTTGTTTACATATATTTGTAAATTGCACAATTTTTATATATCTATATATATTTACACATGTATGGTTAAGACATTAATAGTATATTAAATGAATTAGCTGTAGCAAGTAATTTTTCATTTGATTTCTGGCTCTTTCTTACTGAAAGCTTTGAGGAAACACATGTTTTACAAATTATATTTATGCCTATGGGAATTGTAAGTAAAATTCAAAGACAGATTGGCATGGGGAAAGTGCATGAATGACCCCAAATGAAATATTTTCTCAGCTAATTCTAGAAGGTTGGCTTGAGTTATTTACTTTTTTCTCATCATGTACTTCCTTATTAAAATAGAATTCAACAGAAGCAGGTTTGTGATGATGCTTGTGAAGTTTACGTCTCCAGGCCTCTCTCACATGGATCTCCTCTAGAGTGAATTGAATGATGCCCATCATCCCCTCCCCCTCTAAAATATGTCTATGCCTTAATCCCTGGAAACACGTGAATGTGACTTTATTTGGAATAAGGATCTTTGTAGATGCAATGGAGAAGCTTGAGATGAGATCATCCTGAATTATCTAGTTGTTGTTGTTCAATCACTAAGTTATCTGACTCTTTGTGACCCCATGGATTGCAACATGCCGGGTTTCCCTGTCTTCACCATCTCCCAGAGCTATCTGGAAGGGCCCCCAAACCAATAATATGTGTCCTTATAAGGGCTCCACAGAAGAGAGACACACAGATAAAGAGAAGAAGGCCATCTGCAGAAGGAGGCATTGGTTGGAATTGTGTAGCCACAAGTCAGCAATACTCGGACCCACCAGAAGTTAAAAGAGACAAGGAAGCATTCTCCTTTAGAGCCTTCAGAGAGAGCATGGCCCTACCTACACTTCAAGTTTGTATATACTGATACTTTTAGCCTTAGGAGCTGCCAGATGATAAATGCCTGTGGTTTTAAGCCACCAAATGTGTGTTAACTTGTTATTATAGCCTAGGGAAACACATGCACCTTCTTATATGAGGCACAGTGAACAAGATATTCAAATGGACTGGCAAATAATGGTGAACATTTGCATTCATTTATATCTTCTGCTCATGCATGTACTGCTTTGGCAGCTACAATAAGACTTCACTTACAGAACACATTTTTAGAGACAGCATTATTATGAACTTCAAGATGGCAATAGCAGAGAACTTCAAGATGGCAATACCTACAATGTGCTGAGCTTTGTTTTAAGTGCTTGGGATACATAGCAGACAAGCAAAGAAAAGAAATTTCTGCCTTAATGGGGCATTACATTTTTCTTTTCTTTGAGGAGTTGAATAAATATATAAAATTTGAACCATTTGTTCTTCTGGAAGGAACATTAATGACTAGAATGCAACTAAAAAGAACCAGGTTGCTTAAAAATTAATCTCACTATACAACTGGGTTTTCCAAACCTGATTATGTATTTTGGGATCTACTGTGTGATGAGAATAAAGTTTGTTTCTTCAGTTTTTTCCTGGTTTGAATGTCAAAAGGGTTAAATGATTTTTATCCATTTATTTTCTTTCTGTTTGCCTCTCTCTTAGCAATCTGTATATGTAAAAGGTCTAATTAGATTCGTCCTAAATTATCTGGTAATTTGCTGCTATTCTTGTTCCAATAAATAGATCATCCTAACTGATGGAAATTAGAAGACAGATGATCTAAATATCTTTATAACTTGAAACTTCTATAGGCTTCTTCATGTACAATGTAACGGGCTTGGGACCCAAACTTTTTTTTTTTTTTTCTATTAGCCAAAGACTAGATTAAGACTAAGAAGACAAAGCTAAGACTGTCATTTCAATTCTTGTATTTCAATCTACCAAATGTGAGTATGTGTGTGTGAAGAGAGAGGAAAGCAGAGCATGGGGTAAGGTAAAGTATGTTTGAGTAAAAGAGAGTAGGCAAGGCTAAAAGTGAGTGTTTGTATGTTTACAAGAAGATGAAAGTAGAAGATGGGGAAAGAGACAAACAACAACAACAAAACAAGCAAACAAACAAAAAGAAAGACAGACACATAAAAGGATAGGAAGGAAAGAAATTCCAAAAGAGCAGCTCATATCTTAAGCAGTTCCCACTTTGAAAATGAAAGAATATAGCAAAATTAGCAAAAGTATTATAGTTAGTACCTGATTATCTTATGCAATCTAGTGAAAAATATTTATCATCAAGTTATTACATCAAGAGCTTTTACTACTTTATCTTGTTTGGACTGCATAAGGATCCTTTGTAGAATATCTTTTTAGATTCCTTTAGAAGTAAGAAAATTTAATTTGAACAGGTTGCATGAACCATCTTGGGCCACACAGTCAGTAAACAATTCAACCAGTATGTATTTGAAATCAGGTACCTTGGTGGGATTTAACTAAGATTTTACATGGGAGAGCTTTAAATAACATAAAACAAACAAATAAAAAAGCTGAAGTTGAGGGCTCAAGAAATTATTGGCTATGAATGAAACCATTGTGCTGTTATTCCAGTTGTCCATTCTTATATTTCCAAGCAACAACCAAGCAATATTTTAATGGCAAGATCTGATAAAGTGAAAAGTAACACAAAAGTAGAGGTGTGCAGATGGACATGAGGCCACAGGAAAATATCAAGCACCTAAAGAAGTTCCTGGTTTGCTAGAAAATCTCTTAGCACATTTGATTTGTTGCCACTAGCTTCTAGAAATTATGACACTTCATCATAGTTTATTTGGTTCCAAAATCAGATGACATTTCAGTCTAGAAAAAAAAAAATTGTATTAGTGTGAATTTATACATTAAAGTAAGCTACAATTTAATTTTTCTTTTGAGAACTGCAAGATACTGCTGGTGATAAACTAAGCTTTTTTTATATATGGCTTTCCTGTGAAGGCAATGGCACCCCACTCCAGTACTCTTGCCTTGAAAATCCCATGGACGGAGGAGCCTGGTAGGCTGCAGTCCATGGTGTCGCCAAGAGTAGGACGTGATTGAGCGACTTCACTTTCACTTTTCACTTTCATACATTGGAGAAGGAAATGGCAGCCCACTCCAGTGTTCTTGCTTGGAGAATCCCAGGGATGGGGGAGCCTGGTGGGCTGCCGTCTATGGGGTTGCACAGAGTCGGACACGACTATAGTGACTTAGCAGTTCCTGTGATCACCCAAAAAGATCATTGTAAAAAATTTCCCCTGAGAGTATAATACATCCCTATTTTATTAAAAAAAAATAATAAAGCAGATAAAAGAAAATATTAATAGTGCTTATTATTAAGTTTTTATTTTCTTTTATTCTGCTATATATGAGGATAAGATCACTCAGATCACACCAAATCGATGTGTTCTGTGCCCTATATTTTTATCTAAAGCTTTACAGAATTTAAAAAAAAAAACTTTTTAAGCTTTATTTTCAATGCTTGTGAGTTCTTTTGTTAAGTACATATACATTAAAGAGACACTCAACTGATGTTGTATAAATGATTCTATATCTACTTGTATAGTGTCATTGAAATGAACATGAAACATTTTTAGGCATAAAAAGGTTTTCAGCATGTTAGTTTATTTAACTGAGATTAATTATCAGAAGTATACTGGAAACGAATGAAAGTGCCTATTTTATTGCAAGTTTGTCAGCCTCTTCCTGTGAACGGAGGTAGGTTTACTATGCAGGACTGCTGCTGCTGCTAAGTCGCTTCAGTCGTGTCCAACTCTGTGCAACCCCACAGATGGCAGCCCACCAGGCTCCCCCATCCCTGGGAGTCTCCAGGCAAGAACACTGGAGTGGGTTGCCATGTCCTTCTCCAATGCATGAAAGTGAAGAGTGAAAGTGAAGAGTAAAACTGAAGTTGCTCAGTCGTGTCCGACTCTTAGCAACCCCATGAACTGTAGCCTACCAGGCTCCTCCACCCACGGGATTTTCCAGGAAAGAGTACTGGAGTGGGGTGCCATTGCCTTCTCCAACTATGCAGGACATGGAACTCAAAATCCAACTAAGACAAAACTGACATGAAGAGACCTTTAGTTGGAAATTGGTTGTCATCACCCTTCTAGGCTGCTGGATTCATTATTATCTCTTATACCTACTGGAGTCAGACTTTTTTTTAGCCTGAATTTTGGCTCTATGATGCTTTTTTTTCTCTGGCTGTGGTTCATGGGCTTCTCATCATAGTGGCTTCTCTTGTTGTGGGGCATGGGATCTAGGGTATTTGGGATTCAGTAGTTGAGGCTCCTAGGCTCCAGAACATAGGCTCAGTAGCTATGGCCCAAGGGCCTAGTTGCTCCAGAGCATGTGGGATCCTCCCAAACCAGAGATTAAACCCATGCCTTCTGAATTGGCAGGCAGACTCTCCACCACTGAGCCACCAGGGAAGCCCTACCAGGTGACCTTGAATAGCTCTTTGGACTTCAATTCCTTTAATTATAAAAGGGAGAAAATAATAATAACAGTAAAAATAACAGTATATTCTTTCTGGTATTATATAGAGATGACATAAAAGATACAGGACACTTGGAATACATCTTTGGCACACAGAATTCAATAAATATTTCTTGTTTCATTTTCATTATCAGCATTAACTTCCAGACATCATCCTTTTGTGTCTATCTTTCATTGGAGGGACTGATGTTGAAGCTGAAACTCCAATACTTTGGCCACCTGATGCGGAGAGCTGACTCATTTGAAAAGACCCTGATGCTGGGAAAGATTGAGGGCAGGAGGAGAAGGGGATAACAAAGGATGAGATGGTTGGATGGCATCACCAACTCGATGGACATGGGTTTGGGTGGACTCGGAGTTGGTGACGGACAGGGAGGCCTGGTGTGTTGCGGTTCATGGGGTCACAAAGAGTCGGACACGACTGAGTGACTGAACTGAACTTTCTATTATTCTAGGAGTCCCTCCTGAGTATAAGTGTGACTTGTTCATCCTGTCCCCATAATCCACACAGAAGTACTTCCTAAGTATGTAATGAATCAGTGAATGGGTGAGTCAGAACCTCACCACCTATTTACATTTTCCAGTTACTTGAGAGTGATACATGGGGACTTCATTGTGCTGACCTTCACAAGCTCTGAGGAAATATTTTTCTCCCTTTCTACTGAAGCAGTCAAGCTTAACCTTCACTTGTTAGGCTCTCTGCCAAGAAGAAGGCACAAAAGAGTACTTCAACCAACTTATGAAGGCACAGTAAAAGTAAAGTCCCCACAGAGTACCTGAGGGCACAAGGCAACTGAAGCTGGGGCAGTGAACAACCCGGCTAGGGGCTCCACAGTCCTACTCAGGGCATCCCATCAAAGCGTAAGCACTATTACAGAGGAAAACCCAGAGCACACGTGGATTTCACTTTAATCCATTCCGGAGAAGGTAATGATTTATCTTCCAGAAACAAGCTATGCCTCATGCAATGCCATTTTGAAAACACAGCAGATCCAAGTTAGGTTAGGAGCGTGATGGCAAGGGAAATAGCAGTAGGTGATATGTACGCAGTAGGGGAGTAATCTGGGGGAAGATTGCTTCATTTATCATAGTACTTCTCCAAAAAGATTTCAGAATCACTTTGCTGAGATATGTGTGCCTCTCAAACAGTAACTTCTTCAGTGACTATATTTTTTTCTGATTTTTATAAACAATGTATGGCTGCTGCAAAACATGCAGAAATATCTAGTTGGAGATAAAAAGAATTCCCCATTCAAAAATAGCCACTGTTGAATCATGGTGAATATTCTTAAAGTTTTCTGTAAGTTTATAATTTATGTAACAAAGCAGAAATTAACCAAGGGATTCCCACACTTTGCATTTCCTGTACTTGTTAAAGAGAATCCTGTCTGGGTCCATTCATTTCTCTTTCCACTCCTTTTGTTCAGCCCTCCATGGAGTGTCCCTCTATTTCTAGAACAGCCCTTTGGACATTAGATGCACCAAGTCAGGACAAGTGAGAGGTTTATAAGAAGAAGACTTGGCTTGAAGAAAGAGAAATGTCTGAGAGGAGATTCTGGAAGATGGAGGCAAGGGAAAGCTGGGGTGGGAGGTGGTGTGGAATGAGAAAGTGACCATTTAAAATGCACATTTAGGTGATATGACTTATCTTTATGGTATTTGAGGAAAACATGGAAAATAGTTAAGTCAATTTGAAAGATTGTTGTTTTGGTTTCCTAATAGTAAGGTTTATAATCCTTGCTGACGCAGAACTAAAACTCTTAATGATATAAAAGTAGATATCAATGTGAAATAAGTATAAGTGCAAGCATAAGCATGGATATAAGTGGTATGGGTGTAGATATATAGTCACATAAGCATCAATATCAATACCAGTAAAACTTAGATAAAGACAGAGGTAATGAAAGAGAGAGAGGTTTGAAACCAAGCCATATGATTTTAAAGGAGCTTTTCTCAGCAAACATAAAATGAACATGGGTCCATATCAATAAATCCTTTGGGTAAGATTTTTGTTGTTGTTAAAAGATCAGATATCCACACAAACCAGTTCGATTGAACAGGCTTGTATTAAAATACATGGGGAGACAAGGGAGTAGAAACACCTTTTATTTTTCTTAAAGAAAGTCCAAACCTCATGGAATTTGGAGCAGAACTGTGCAAATTCCTAACTCCTCTGCAAGGTTAGTGCTTGGAACTTTGTGAAGTGGCCCCAAAGTGCCAACGTCTGAGTTAGCTAGAAACTAATGGTCTTTTCTTTCTTCCAATCAACTATACAGTTTACCCATATTTCTAGTTTACATTTTTAAAACAGGAAGATTAGAGAGAGAGAAAGAAAGAGAAGCTGAGTAATGTATGAATTTGATTGGGCAAGATATCACTTCAATGTGAAAGCAAAGTTTGTCACACAAAGTCACAATGACAATAACTAATCAGCACAAGAGCTTCCCTAATGGCTCAGATGGCAAAGAATCCACCTGCAGTGCATAAGTCACTCCTCTGTGGGCTGAGGCAAAAAGCTTACAAGATCTTTGCATCATTTGGGAACCCTTATTTCAACTGGAATTAGAAAACAATAAAAAGGTTTATTAGTTTCACATAACTTACAAGTTCATGGATAGTCCAGATACAGGTATGGCTGAATATATATGGTCAAATTATACCATCAGGAATGTGTTGGTATTCATTTCCCAATTCTGCTTTCACCTGCTTTGCCATCATTCTCTCAGTCTTATCCCATGTGGTGACAGAAATGGCCACCAGAAGCAATAGGCTTTCAGTTTAACAGGGAACAGATCAATGGGAAGAGATTGCTTCTTTTCCTTTAACTTCAGCAGAATTCCTATGCTTGCCTCTGACTCACTCAGTTTGATAAGTATGTGCTCACCCCAAAACTGATCAATGAAATGAAGCTTGAGAAATGAAATTATCATATTGGCCAAATTGGGGTTGCAGCAATGTGTTAGCCTCACATAAGCCAGGTGAGTTCCAAGTTAGGAATTACAAGTCATGAATACTGGACAGGGATAATCAACAGGAAGGAAACAGAGACACGTTAAAGCAGGGTAAGGGAGATATGATCGTGAGCTGTTGACAAAGATGTGGACTATACTTAAGAAATGTGGTAAATGATGGTAAAATGTCTCTGAGGTAGTCACAGACAGCCATTTTTATTTTAGGCCCAAAGTGATAAGAAATAAAGAGTTTCTGAACCCAGAAGAGATCTGTATGAGGTGGGCTGCCTGCCTAACACAGTGGCCTTTAATAGAGAAACACAGCTAATTTATGGTGACCTGATAGAACCAGAAATGCTGAAACAAATACTCTCAGGTCACACTCTCCTTACACTTTTTTTCTGGGAATCTTGGGTACCTCTTAGCTCAATTGCAAGCCAGAATACCAGGATGCTGATTGTTGGTTATATTTATTTTGTGCATGAAGTAAAAGATAAATCTCCCAGAGATTCTTGTCCATAAGAATTTTGTCCTCAAACATTCAAACTTCTTTGTTTCTGCTAAGTACATGCCTACAAACACACACTTATATATGTACCCCATGTATATGTATGTCTGATAAATAAAGATGTGTCTATAGTACATATGTAAAATCATGTATATGAATATATATGTATGTGTCTTAAAAACTGAAGTCATTTCATATATATTGCTCTCTAGCTTGCTATTAACATAATAAATTATGGATTTTTTCCAGCCCAGATATTTATGTTTCTGTAATTTAAAAATTATATACATATAATGCATTGTATTATAATTATATACAAAAACTTAATAACCTCATCATAATTTATGAAGCCATTTTCTTACTGAGAAATTTTTATTTTCTTTCTGAGTTTCTATTCCATACATTGCTATGATATATACCCATGTGCATATCTTTAGGAACACAGGGGCCAGTGGAGTCATGGTTATACAGATTTATACAGATTTTTATGGTGATATCTCTCTTAATTATCTGCTGATATTCAATTTTGTATATTTAAACATGAAAGATAGTGCATTCCCTACTTCCTGGCAAAACCTAAATGTTACCCATTTGTTTTATTTTCCTCTGTCACTGTTAATAAATCACTACAAACTTCAGGGCTTAAACAAATTTCTCATGGTTCTGATGGACAGAAACCTACCTTCCAGAAGTTCTGGAGAAGAATCCTCATGCTTCTCTCCCAGCTCTTGGTGGCTGTGGACAACTTGTGGCATTCCTTGGCTTATAGCTATATCACTCCAAACTTTGTGTGTGGCTTCACGTGATTTCCCTTCTATGTCTCTGTGTCTTCTTTTTGTCTAATTTGTAAGGACTCTTGTCATTCTATTCAGTGTGGGCTCTAATTCAGTCAGATCACATCTCCACATCTTCAGCTCAATCGTACCTACTGTGTAGCCACTCCCCTGCAGGGGATGTTCTCGACCCAGGTGTCAAACCCAGATCTTCCGCGTGGCAGGTGGATTCTTTACTATCCGAGCCACCAGAGAAAACCCAATTATACCTGCAAAGACACTATCTCCAAATAAGGTCATATCCACAGATGACTGGGGTTAAAATTTGGGCACATCTGATTGGAAACACAAAGTAACTTCCTACAGAGTCTTCCATGTTTTCTTTGCTAACCTTCTCTCCTTTCACACAACACAACACAGTCAGTCAAACATGGTTGCAGGGGAGACATGATGTCCAGAAAGTTAGTGATAACCCACAACTTCCAGATCAATTGTATATGACAAAAGTATACATATCTGTATATATCTATTTTGCTGACAAAGATAATAATAATAATACCTAATATAGCTAATAGTCATTTCATTAATTAATAACTGATAAAGTATCAGACATTCTGCTAACCATTGTACAAGTGTTTTTAGATAGAATCCTCATAGTATTCCCAAGAAAGAGAGATTAATGTCCTTTCCATAGGTGAAAAATTAAAGATTACAAAGAGTAAGGAATTGCCCATGGTCTTCTAGGTAATATTAATAAATGTCTGTCCCAGAATGAGAACCAAAGTCTACCTCTGGCTTCTGCGACCATATGGCCAAACACAAGGCTATAATGTTGTATCTTCATGAGCTAAATAATCTAAAACAGTGCCAAATTAGATTGGTATGGTGGTGAGAGCCAGCATTCCTGTTTAATCTTAAATTTAGTGGAATGTGTCAATACACTTGTGAAGGCATTTGTTGTTGCCAAACATATTATTTTTCAACTTTTTAACAATGTTTTATTCTATTTCCAGTGATTTAATTATTTAAAAATGATAATAAATGTAGAATGGTATTAATTTGTTTAACAATTAGCACAATCATACCTCAAAACACTCGAGTATACTAAGTGGTCTCTGAGGGTTTATTATCTTGCATTCCTGAAATAAACTCTACTTCTGCATGGTACAATGTATTAGTAATTCCCTCAAAGCTATCTGCTTATTTACATCATAGTTTTCTTTATTTATATTTGATGTATTACTCTTCCATAGTTTAATTTTTCAGTGCCATTTTTAACACATTTTAATATGAAATTATGCAAGCTTAGCAAGATATCTGGAGAAGGCAATGGCACCCCACTCCAGTACTCTTGCCTGGAGAATCACATGGACAGAGGACCCTGGAGGGCTGCAGTCCATGGAGTCGCTAAGAGTCGGACACAACTGAGCGACTTCACTTTCACTTTTCACTTTCATGCATTGGAGAAGGAAATGGCAACCCACTCCAGTGTTCTTGCCTGGAGAATCCCAGGGATGGGGGAGCCTGGTGGGCTGCTGTCTATGGGGTCGCACAGAGTCAGAAACGACTGAAGTGACTTAGCAGCAGCAGCAGCAAGATATCCATATTGTCTATGTTCTGAAATAATTTTATAACAAATTTATTCCCAAAAGATTTGATAAAATTTACCTATAAATTCACCTTAGTTGTAGATATTATAGGACTAGACCTTAAAACTTTTTAAATAATTTGTTGTTACCTAACAATTTATTTTGTAAATTTATAGTGTCATAAAATATTCTTCTCTTCATTATATTATTTGTATATCCATCTTATATAAAATGTTTATGATATTTATCTTATTAGAATTTTTATTTTTCTTTGGTTATTCATATAGTTGGGAGTATTTGTTTTTTTAAAATAATAATTATCACCTTGATTTGATCAGCTTTTAATTTTGTTAATTTTTTCTTTGTAGAATTCTTTTTGTTCACAAAACTTTCTACTTAAATTTTCCTATTAATTCTTCTTCTCACTTTTAAAATTTTTTAAGTTTAATATTAACCCATTCTTTTAGTCTTTCTTTTTTTATTAATTAAATTCATATTCAAAGATTTAATTTTTCTTCTGTGTATCATTTCAGATGCATTACCAGTGCTTTCAATGAAGTGGTCTAATTTTGGTTAATGTGTAAATTATTTGGAATTATAATTTTATTTCATATATATTTTATTCACTTAAATTAATTTTTATTATAGACAATTTTAAATGTGATCTATTTTTTTTTTTACAAGACTCTATGCTTTTTGGTATCTAGCCAAAAAATGTGACCTCTAAATTTTCCACACTTGGAAGTTTATTTAGATTTATTTTATGGATAGTTTTATGCTATTTATTTATAATTTACCTATACATTGTTGGTCACAAAAGAAAAACATGCATTTTATAGAGTATAAAATCCCATGTATAGGAATTAAGTCACCCTTGGTGATTTTATAATGTAACCTTTAGATCCTTATTGTTTTAAAAATCTCCCTGATCTGTCAAATTTTGACTCAATATGAGTTTTATTTTGCTCATTCCTTTTGCCTTGGTTCACTTCAGTTCATTTCAGTCACTCAGTCGTGTCCAACTCTTTGTGACCCCATGAATCGCAGCACACCAGGCCTCCCTGTCCATCACCAACTCCCGGAATTCACTCAGACTCACGTCCATCGAGTCCATGATGCCATCCAGCCATCTCATCCTCGGTCGTCCCCTTCTCCTCCTGCTTCCGATCCCTCCCAGCATCAGAGTCTTTTCCAATGAGTCAACACTTCACATGAGGCGGCCAAAGTACTGGAGTTTCGGCTTTAGCATCATTCCTTCCAAAGAAATCCCAGGGCTGATCTCCTTCAGAATGGACTGGTTGGATCTCCTTGCAGTCCAAGGGACTCTCAAGAGTCTTCTCCATCACAGTTCAAAAGCGTCAATTCTTCGGCGCTCAGCCTTCTTCACAGTCCAACTCTCACATCCATACATGATCACTGGAAAAACCATAACCTTGACTAGACGGACCTTAGTCGGCAAAGTAATGTCTCTGCTTTTGAATATGCTGTCTAGGTTGCTCATAACTTTTCTTCCAAGGAGTAAGCGTCTTTTAATTTCACGGCTGCAATCACCATCTGCAGTGATTTTGGTTGGTATTATGTGTTAAATGATTCACGCATTGTTTATATTCTTGAATTATACCTTTTCATGAAAAAGAGGGATAGTCCTGGGCTGTTTATCTTAAGACTTTACACTTTAAAATTACTTCTGGTATTTAATTTTTGTGCTTCCATTTTCCCAACATTTCATCTTGTAGGTGTGACTATATGTAGGTATATATACACATATTGCATATATACTGTATATATACACACACACTGTATATATACTGATCTTTTTTTTACTTGCAAGTACTATATGGTGTCTTATTTTAGATGTATCTGTATAACTAGATTTTTATCCTAATCAAGTGAATTTATGATTTTAGTGTAACATCCTCAATTCTGGAATTTTTCCCTTATAATTTAATTCTAACCAAAACATGAAGCATAAGGAGTCCTTCTAGATATCATATAAAAACTCTTTTAAGGATATTTTAAAGTTTTTTTCATTATTTTTATATTTTGATTACTTTTGGCAAGCTTGCATCAAATAGATTGTTCAACCTCATAAAATAAGATAAGGCAGTAAATATACCTCTGTGATCTTTTTCTTACGTCATCACAGTTTATCTCCACAGAGATATTTGTTTTCTGGTAGGGAAAATAAGGAGAAGGCGATGGCACCCCACTCCGGTATTCTTGCCTGGAAAATCCCATGGACGGAGGACCCTGGTGAGCTCCAGTCCATGGGGTCGTTAAGAATCAGGCACGACTGAGCGACTTCACTTTCACTTTTCACTTTCATGCATTGGAGAGGGAAATGGAAACCCACACCAGGGTTCTTGCCTGGAGAATCCCAGGGACAGTGAAGCCTGGTGGGCTGCCGTCTATGGGGTTGCACAGAGCCGGACACGACTGGGGCGACTTAGCAGCAGCAGCAGCAGGGAAAATAAACAGCATAGTATTTAGATATCTTCCTATAATGACCACTTAAATATAGTCACCTTCAAAAATGCACTAGAATTATAAATGTTAAAAAAAAAAAAAAAACTTTTCACATGGAAAAAGAAAAAGAAATCCTACCTCATTTTCATTCTTTCCCATCAGTTTTATTTTCTGGAGATGTGAAATGTCCTTTAGGAAAATTTTCATTTTCTCTAGCTTTGTTGAGATCAGATAGAGAGAGGAAAGCAAAAATGATTTGAATGGGGGAAAAACAAAACACAAACTTGTCCACATAGCAGGTAAAGAAAACTGTCCAGGGCTCAGAGGACGCCTTGGCAACATAAATGGTAAGTCTGTAGTTATACTGATGTAGAAATGAAGTCTGTGAGAGGTTCAACAGCTTGCCTGAAGTTATATTGTTTCAGTAAGATTTTTAAGGCCATAAATCAAGAATTTCCTTTTAAGAGAGAAAAGCACTACATAGAAAAAAAGATTCACAGGTTTCTAATCAGTTGGGCTGGTTTTATAAACATAGAAGACAGACAAAAGGGGTATCATATCACACTTCATTTATTAACAGTGAAAATTTGGTGAATGTATCTAGCTTCTAAGCCTGAAGTTTCTTCTCTACAAATGAGTAAAATATGCTCTGTTTCCAGGTACAAATACTGATCTAAGGAGCAGATTAGGTTGCATGTACAAAGTATCTAGCTCTGTGGACTTCACTTAATCATTCCCCAAGAGAGTGAAAAAGTTGGCTTAAAACTCAACATTCAAAAAACTAAGATCATGGCATCCAGTCCCATCAATTCATGGCATCCAGTCCCATCAATTCATGGCAAATAGATGGAGAGACAATGGAAACAGGACAGATTTTATTTTCTTGGGCTCCAAAATCACTGCAGATGGTGATGTAACCATGAAATTAAAAGACGCTTATTCCTTGGAAGAAACGTTATAACCAACCTAGAAAGCATATTTCAAAGAAGAGACATTACTTTGCCAACAAAGGTCCATCTAGTTAAAGCTATGATTTTTCCAGTAGTCATGTATAGATGTGAGAGTTGGATTATAAAGAAAGCTGAGCACCGAAGAATTGATGCTTTTGAACTATGGAGTTGAAGAAAGCTCTTGAGAGTCCCTTGGACTGCAAGGAGATCCAACAAGTCCATCCTAAAGGTAATCAGTCCTGAATATTCACTGGAAGGACTGATGCTGAAGCTGAAATTCCAATAATTTGGCCACCTGATGTGAAGAACTGACTCACTTGAAAGGACCCTGAGGCTGGGAAAGATTGAAGGTGGGAGGAGAAGGGAACAGCAGAGGATGAGATGATTGGATAGCATCACCAACTTGATGGACATCTGTTTGAATAAGCTCCAGGAATTGGTGATGGACAGGGAATCCCGGAGTGCTGCAGTCCATGGGGTCACAAAGAGTTGGACGCGATTGAGAGACTGAACTAAACTGAAGAAATGTTAGCTTCCTTCCCTCTCCTTCTCAGTGATTAAAATGTGTCCATACTGGCCTTCTAGGGGTAAGATTAATCATAGGAACAGTACTTCTGTTCCACTTGTGGAATCCAAGGCATCGTTAGTTGGGAGAATTGAAACTCCACTGTCAGCCAATACAGTATGTCCTCAACATACAAATAGGTTCTGCTCCGAGAGCACATTCCTAAGTCCATTTCTTTCATTAAGTCCAACAAAGTTAACTTACTAACAAAATCTGCCATTTGGTACTGTACTGTAATAGGTTTATAATATTGTACTTTTCATACAAATAATATATAAAAGTGAACAGAAAAAAGAAAACATTTAATCTATAGTATCTTGAAAGTACAGTAGTACCAGTTACATCACCACTGCTTCTATGCTTGTTTCTGGATATCCTAGGCTTGAAATAGAGATGCTATACTCTATACAGTACAGTATACAAAAACACAACCATTTATAAAGGATGCATGTATCTGACACTTTACTCTGGACACCTGAATTAACTTACATTATTAGACATGTGAACTCATGCTTATATTTTTGAAAGTCTGCACCTTGAAGGGGACTTACTGAATAGTCTGGAGAGTGGACTAGCCACAATAAAGCAAGCAAAAGAAAGTTAGGGAACTCTATTATCTTTCTTAACTAATTTCTAGAAAATGATCTGTTTTACTCCTCAGGCATATAGCTCCAACATGACTTTTCATTTTTCATAACTCCCAGAAAAGCCTAGTGGTTCCAGTGGGAACCATCAAGTGGAATTAAATTGTTATGTTTCCCAGGGTTAGAAAAAAATGAGGGAAAAATTGTATAGAAAGGTCTATTTCATGTAATTCGGCCATTACACTATTTTCAAACAATCACTTAAGCTCTCATTAGTATAGCCTGGGAATAGATTTCTTTCATTCTGACATTGCCTGAGCCTAACCCTCAGGTTAGACACCATTGATTTTAACTTCCATTGCTCTGTAAAACACATCTGGGTCCTTAATTAATAATTCGCTATGTTGGAGACAAATTTGCTATTGCATGAACATGCCTGATTGAAAGCACAGACATAATGCTCATAAAATGTTGGAAAAAAAAGTAATTGCAAGTTAGATTATAAATTACTCTTGGCTAAAAGCAAAAAGCAATTATTTATCTTTGGAGATGGAATTAGCCTTTTTTGTTGTTGTTGTTATCTGATCAATGCTTATTAATCTTCCCAGCCTGACTCTCTAGTTGGTTAGGAAAGTTAAAAGGAGACCTACTTTGTTCACACAATCTGTTCCACATTTCTACCTTTCTTTTCTGTTTGAAATTCTTCTAAGTATGACTATTGTTTAACACACTAAGGTTTGAATCTATCCAGCAAACCAGTTCAATATGTGTAATTAGTGACTATACTTAAATCTCTGTCACAGATGAGAACTGATTTTATTAACTTTCCTGTTTCATTAAATGGCTGCTGAATATGAAGCATTTGCTTTAAGTGTTTTAAAATGTATCCTGAAAGTTCAGCCAGGTGGAGAAGCAATAGCCTTAGCACACGTGCAGCTGACATTCCGTCTTTTGTGTTTTACAGTAACGTTTGAGGTTTTACTTCTGCGGCATAGACACACATTTCTTTTGTGGAAGCTGTTTAGTTTTCTATAATTCACTGAGATGGCAGCATAGATACAACAGTGCAAATTCAAAATAATTGAAAGCATTTCATTTCCAATGCAAGATTAGGTTGTATTCATTTTCTGCCCTGATTCAGGTAAATCAGGATCCTCTCTTCTCATTACTCGCAGTAGTCCAACTATCTAGACCCAGAAATGGGAAATAAAACTATGCCTCTTTGTGCCCTTTTTATATATATCCCTCTGTCCTTTCAGGCCATCGGCGACCCAGAAGGTGAGCTTTAGTCAAAGACGGCTTCTGACGAACCATGTGACCCAACACAAGTCACTAAGCTTCCTTGGCTTCAACTCCTCATCTTTGAAAGGAAGTGGTGAACAAGGCCTAACAGAGGGTGTCCCCTCTGAACCTCCAAGTACCTGCTCTGTCTGCTAGTCTCACTGCCTTGTAATGAAAGAAGCTCTTCTCCGTCTCCCTCAATACACTGAAGATCATGGGATAACAGGTATATTCTGCCAGGTATTGCTTTATCCTATAAACATCTAGCTCACGTCACATTTCTTTCTACTCCATCGTTTTCCTGCCCAAGGGCCCTTCACTGATACATACTAGGAAATATTGGGTTGGCCAAAAAGTTTGTTCAGATTTTTTTCCATAATGCCCTATGGAAAAACTCAAACAAACTTCTTGGCCAGCACAATATAATGTCTACATACTAAATGCTTTTGGAATGGTTGCTTTAGACGATTCTCCCTTGCAGAGACAGTCCCTACCCTTGAGGTGTTCCTGTGAGGCAGATTCCCGCTCCCATGACAGAAAACCAAGGGAGGCGCTAGGGCAATAGACAAAGTAGAGAGGGAGGCTGGATTTTTTTGTTCATTTTGTGTGCTTATGTTACAAATGTCTTCACTGCTCCCTTCACTCTTTTCCCACTTGTGACCACATCACATGTCCTCACAAGCTGTGCGTCTTGTGCCTGTGACAGATCAGTACAGAGCTGTTTCTTTCTTTTCAAGAGAAAGTTGAAAAGTTAATATTCTTTCCTTTCCCATATGATAAGACACAGAGGACAGTCAATCTGGTTAACAGGCCTCTCTTCACCCATAAGCCAGTTTCCACTCCTCAGTTTGTTGTCATTCTAATAAGCATTTCATCATTTCATTAATGCAAAAAGTATATATTAAAAGCACAGTAGTGCCAAACTCCCCAGATTCCCTCATCAGGTTTCAAAAAATGTGTGTGAGAGAGTTTGATCCTTGTCTTGTCCCACTTGTTCCCTCATTCTCATATCTGCATGGACATGAGTGAAAAAACTCCAGGAGATGCTGAAGGACAGGGAAGCCTGCTGTGCTGCAGTCCATGGGGCCACAAAGAGTCAGACATGACTGAGTGACTAATTAACAATGACAACAACATATCTGCTGGCCACAGAGGCCCTTCCCGCTGTCTGGGGAGCGCCAGGAAGATACCTCTGCACGGATCATGCACTCCTCCTGGTGTACCCCCATGTGGGTGAAGCTACTCGATATATAGACTCCAAGGCACTGGGAGGGGAGCTAAGGAATAGGCAGAAGACAGTGGGAGTGTGAAGGACTCAATAAATTACACTTTTTTTCTTTTTCTTGTGTCAATTGCAAAATCAATTGAGAAAAAGAAGTTATATACCAGATTCTTAAGTCTGCAGCTGACAGGCTTGCTAATAACAATGAACCCTTGAACTGAAGCCATCAGGGCCTCCCAGGTGGCGTTAGTGGTAAATAACCCACTTGCCAGAGCAGAAAACTTAAGAGATGAGGGTTTGATACATGGGTTGGGAAGATCCCCTGGAAGAAGGCATGGCAACACACTTTAATACTCTTACCTAGAGAATCTCATGGACAGAGGGGCCTGGAGGGTCCTGGAAGGCTACAATTCATATAGTCACAAAGAGTCAGATACGACTGAAAAGACCTAATGTGAAAGTGAAGTCGCTCAGTTGTGTCCAACTCTTTGCAACCTGGGGACTGTAGCCCACCAATCTCCTCCATCCATGGGATTCTCCAGGCAAGAATACTGGAGTGGGTTGCCATTTCCTTCTCCAGAAAAGACCTAACACGCAAGCAAAAACTGAAGTTCTGCCTGGCTCTAGCTTCCTGGCTAGATTCCATCAGCCTCTTCTCACTGGGGCCTGATCCTGTGCAACCCAATGTGGATGAACAGAGAAAGAGTGCTCCCTGGAGTAGACAGTAGTATTCATGTTTGCTGGTTGTTGGAACCCTATGGCAGGAAACAGAATCTACTCCAATTGCCTCAAACATACTTCAGTGAAGGGACTATTTGTATCAGTGAGGTCAGCATTTAGGAAATAAAGGATGGAAAAGCACCAGCAACAGGAGGAAGCTGTTACCACCACTGAAGCTTAAAGAACAGAGGATTATATCATGTATTTAGACATTAGGAACCCAGTGAAAACTAGGCCCTTAGAGAAAGAACTACTGATAAATATAGCTGTAGAAAAACAAGGCTACTTTCAGAGAAATGGGACTAAAGCAGGTAGAAACTTGGAAAGAGGAAAGAAATACTCTGATCTTTCTTCTTGCCCTCCAATTTCCTGCTGGTGATTTTCATTGGCCAAACTTAACAAGAAGCCAGAGAGGGATGCAACTAATGGGAGTCACCCTCCACCCCATCACTACTCACCTTCTTGCACAGCAGCCAGAAGAGGGAGTAGAACGGATCTAAAAGGAAAAGTCATGGCTAATCAGAACCTTGATCAGCAGGGAACAATGCAGCCTCCCCAGGAATGAATAAGGAGAAGGAGAAAGACTAGGGGTGGGGGGTGCTTGTGTTTGCACGCATGCTCAATCGCTCAGTTCTGTGTGACTCTTTGCAACTCCATGGACTGTAGCTGGCCAGGCTCCACTGTCCATAGGATTGTTCAGGCAAGAATATAGTACTGGGTTGCAACTTCCTCATTCAGGGGATTTTCCCAACTCAGGGATCTAACCCACATCTCTCCTCTCTTCTGCATTGCAGGCTGATTCTTTACCACTGCACCACCTGGGACAGGTATTCAAATGGATTTTTGTTGTTTTTCATTTACAAACACAAGAATGCAAGCAACTCTGAGCCACAGGTGAGTCTTATCTCCTGTGCTTCAGTCTTATCCAGCCAATCCAAGTGAAAGTGTTAGTCACTCAGTCGTGTAGACTGTTTGGGACCCCATGGACTGTAGTTCATCAGGCTTCTCTGTCCATAGAATTTCCCAGGCAATACTGGAGTGGGTTATCTTTCCCTTCTCCAGGGGATTTTCCCAATCAGAGACTGAATCTGGGTCTCCCACACTGCAGGCAGATTCCTAGCCATCTGAGCCACCAGGGAAGCCCAGGGCTTGAACCTGCATGTCTTTCATCTCCTGCATTGGCAAACGGGTCCTTCACGTTGGCACCACTTAAGAAGCCCAGCCAACCCCACTCACACAGCTAATCATACCTCCTACTAGGCGTTCATCTATCCAAGCTGTTCTGCAGAGCTTTTTCTGTGTCTCTGGATCAGGCTCTTGAACTACTCATCATCTCCTCATGTATCACCATTTCATGTATCCCTAACTTCTGAGTGTCACCAAGAGCCTTATATTTTCTTTCTGGCTCAGATAATACTGTTTCCTCCAGAACTGTTCTTTTAAGCTGACTTCAAAATTCACTGCTTCTATGATTAAGTAGCATAATGTAGTGGGAAGTAGAATGGAAAAAGAAGTTAGATGTAGATGCACTCTGTAAATATGCCTATAGGGTCTACTAGAAAAGAAAATGACAACTCAATCCAGTGTTCTTGCCTGGGAAATTCCATGGACAGAAGAGCCTTGTGGGCTACAGTCCTAGCGGTCTCAAAGAGTTGACCCAACTTAGCCACTAAACAACAACCCAATAGAGTCTACAGTCATCTAATCCTTCTGAGACATTGATCTATTCTTCTTCTTAAGGTTGTTACCCCTCATAAGGTTGTTACATGGACTATATGAGATAATTATGCAATAATGTATTCAATTCCTAACATGGAGCTGGTCACAGAGTAAGCCCTCAATAATTAACTATTTCTCACCAATTTTTCATGTGGTGTGCCCTTTCCCCTACAGCCAAACTTTTCTCTCCATTGTCAAATCATCATTTGAGGAGTAAGAGGTTTAGAGGTTCACTGCATTAACTGTGGGTCAGTCAAACGCTTTATATTTTAAAATCACTATTAATTTTTATTGAATGCATTTTCACACATAACATTGTAAAAGTTTAAGGTATGCAATTTATTACTTTGACACATATTTATATTGTAATGCCATTGCCCTTTGGGGGACATTTAGCATGCTACATTATTTTAGTATAATATTAGTGCCTATATTCACTACATTGTACATTTGATTTCTATGGCTTATTTACTATTTGTTACAAGTTTGTACCATTAAACACCATCAGTCTTGTCCTCTCCCCCCATCCTATTTTAACCACCATCTTACTTTGTTTTTCCCACAGGTTTGACTTTTTTAGATCCCACATATAAGTGATATCATGCTCTGTTATTTTTTTATAGAGAGAGATGGAAGTACAGAAGTAGTACAGAAGCATGATGCTTGTATTTGGATCTTTACATAGGAAACCAGCTTAAAGTTTAAACCAAACTCACTTTCCTTGCTTCTCCATTAACCTTTGACAAATTGCAAACCCCACAGTTTCTATGGGCATGAATGTGGCCAGCCAGGCCATTACCCAGTCTTGTTAAAATACAGCCTTAGAGGCAGCTTCCTGTGTGCACTCACCCCAGCCAGAAATTCTTTTGATAGAATTTATCATGCATTATTTATGTTACGCTGAACCTCTAATGCAAATTTATGGAATGGAATGGAAACATCCTGTACATCACAGTGTTCCCCTATCATTCTGTGTCTGCCACAAGAGACTTACAAAATTACTTCTGTGGACTAATCCTACATACACTATTATAGCTCAGCTGTAATTCCTGGGAACATTTCAATTCTTGGTTTCTCTTTCATCATGGAGTTTTATTTCTTCTTTCACTGCCCAAAGTATTTATTGCCCATGATCACAGCATGCTTATAAAAGCATGACTCCCTTGAAGCAGGAAAAGTATTGAGTATTGTTGTTGTTGTTGTTTAGTCACCCAATCATGTCTAACTCTTTGTGACCCCATGGACTGCAGCACGCCAGGCTTCTCTGTCCTTCACCATCTCCCAGAGTTTGCCCAAACTCATGTCCACTGAGTTGGTGATACCATCCAACCATCCCAACCTCTGTCCTCCCCTTCTTCAGCCTTCAATCTTTCCCAGTATCAGGGTCTTTTCCAATGAGTCTTGTGCATTACTAGTTTCATTTCATTTAGTGAAGGCTATTTTTAGGGTGTTGGGATGAGGTGTCAATGAATTTTGCCTATATGCTATAGAGATCTGTAAATTTTCTTGAACTTTATGTAGGTTGAAAATCTTTTCATTCTAACCACTATCACTCTGTGACATGAAGGAAGAACTAGGGGAAGAGATGACTGAAAGCATAGTCAATCCAATTGTGTTACTATTTTGATTCACCAATACCAAGCTCATTCAATCCAGTTTTAGGCTTATCTCAGTATAAATTTATAATTAAGAAAATAATTTAGATAGGAGATAATACTAGTACCACATTATCACTTCATCTTTCTCCTGCATACTATTTATCATTTGATCATCAGCCTTGCTTTTACTGAAACCAACAAATGGCATAACTTTGCCAGAAAACGGGATATTTTATCCATTAAAGACATAAGTAGGAAGGAGTCAAAGAAACCCATGAGCAGCAGTTTGTCGGTTCTATACCAAGGTATATAAGTCAGTTTGTACAATAAGGCAATCTGTTCTTTCTACACAGAGCGTGTGAATTATTAATAACCCTTTCAACATTTCATTTCTTTGTAGCCGTCAAGTAGCTCTTCCTTGTCACATGCTTTTGTTGGCTATAAAATGAAATGCATTTCTCCTACTGAGGACACATAAGAGAAAATAAGAAGTTAAAATGTTGTTTAAGGTCTATAGCAAGGCACCATATGTTTCAAGCAAAAGTCAGACAGCAAATCTTACCTATAGTAATCATCTGTGGGCACAACTGGAAAGATTCTTCACAGTAAAACTCCACAGGCTATGAAAGATAAAAGTCTAGTTTTTTGACATTTGTTTCCTTTTACCTACACATTTCAGGGATTTTTCTCTTCTCTCCACATTTTTTAATGTAACATTATTGTTCTTTGCTTCTTCAAGATTTCTTAACTATCAGTGGTCATGAAGGTGAATTGCATTGTTGGGGAAATTAGGAAAGGTGCCTCCCAGCTCTCTCAGCCTTATTTCTGATGCTTGGGTAGCTTTTCTTCTGTGTATACAAACTGTCAGTTCTCTTGTGTCCTGTGCCTGCTCCTGTCTGCTTGGAAAATACATAAGAAAATAGATGGTGTTGATTTATTCTAATAATAATTTATTCAAAATCCTTAAACATTGAAGTACAAACTGGAGACTTACAGAAGACTGAAGCTATTGATGCCTAGTGTTGAAACTATGCTCACAAAGAGATGGGAAAAAATGGTTACATTCCAGGCTTAAGAATTCTTCCCATTTCCTCTTCATTTACTCAAAAAGCTGACTCCAAGCTAATTCATCAAAATATAATGATACAAATCACATTCAGAACAAGCTGAATCTTAGCCAGAATGCTTTTACTATATTTTTTAAAAAGTCTTTGAAGTGACCTGTCAGTCCAACTCATTTTAACACAGGTTTATTGAGCACATGTTAAACGCTGGATCTTATTTTAACCACTAAGGACAGTAAAGGTGATTAAATGATGGCCCTGTCCTAGAAGATAACACTGAGGTGATGGTGATGATAGATGGAGAGTGCCTGACCTTTGAACTAAATTGCTGACACAGAGGAGGACCTCACTGGTGAAGGCTGGGGGTATGGTGCTTTGAGGGAGAACATCAAGGAAAAGACCTGTGTGAAACATGTGAAGCAGAAAACAGCATGATAGTTTCCAGGAACTGAATCAACTAATTCAGTACAGCAGAAGTGTAAAGTTCAGAACAGAAAAGACTGGAGAAGTGACCAGGGTCCACAGTGTGCTCGGGTGGACTGAACTAGGTGGAAGGGTAATGGGAAGATGAAAACAAGACTAAAGATAATAAAACAAAATAAGACACAAATTTGCTGAAGGTGGGGCGGGGCGAGGGGTGAGCCGTCAATGCTCATGCTTTGTTTTCATGACAGCGACATACTGTTCCTTTTCCTTTGTCAACTCAGCCTTTGCCAGCTAGTTTATCCCAGGACCATGTATCTTTTGTGAGTCCATAGAATGTTCTAATAGTCAGTGCTCAATAGCTTGTCCTGCATGACAATCAACAACAAATATTTGTTACTCACAGTATACATTTGGCTGTTCATTTGAGTCTCCGCTTCAAGCTGGCAGTTGAGTTTGGGTCTGCTCACACATCTTCATTCTTGGATCCAGGCTGAAGGTGCAGCTTTGATCTGAAACAAACAAGCAGGCTTCTGTGGCAGAGGGAAGAGTGAGGACATCAAGCTTCTGTTCAGAGGTAGCATTTGCCAAATATGCTCAGATTGCATTGAATGTAATAATGACACTAAACCCACCAATGGGGAAGGGATAGAAAATCACTTTATGATGCAGAGGAGAGGACCACATTTACTTTATTGCTACCATTACTGAACACTTATGCACCTACTGTCACTGTGCAGTGTGATTTACTTGTTTTGCACTTAATAATAATGATAATTCTTATAGAAAATTACTTAATACTAGTTTACAAACGGAAAAACTGAGGGCTTAGAAAAACCCAAGACCACTAAGCTAATAATTGGGAAATTTACTTCTTAATTCACTCACTCTTCATTTGTAATGTGTTCTGAACTATTCCAGATCCTAGGATATGATCACAAAAAATACAGCTATATTCTCATGCAGATCTTGCATTAGTAGAAGAGAAGCAATAAATTCATTTTTAAAAATCAGATTGTTATAGTTACTATACAGAGAATTAGAACAGAGTAATATTCTAGATAATGGTCATGAAGAAGAAAGTTTAAGAATTACACCCCATCTATTTGTCGCCACAGTCCACATAGTTTTACATGTGATGCTGCCAGTTCTGCTTTGTAACATCTTCAAAGTGACTTTTCAGAATTGTTATTTTTATCAATTAGTATTAGTTAACATTTCATGTTTTGCTTCTACATTTGGATTATAATAAAAATATAGAAAGATATCATTTAATTTAGCTATTTGTTCAGTTCATTTGCTCAGTCATGTCCGACTCTTTGCGACCCTATGAGCTGCAGCACACCAGGCCTCCCTGTCCATCACTAACTGCCAGAGTCTACCCAAACCCATGTCCATTGAGTCAGTGATGCCATCCAACCATCTCATCCTCTGTCATTCCCTTCTTCTTCTGCCCTCAGTCTTTCCCAGCATCAGGGTCTTTTCAAATGAGTCAGCTCTTTGCATCAGGTGGTCAAAGTATTGGTGTTTCAGCTTCAGCATCAGTCCTTCCAGTGAACACCCAGGACTGATCTCCTTTAGGATGGACTGGTTGGATTTCCTTGCAGTTCAAAGGACTCTCAGGAGTCTTCTCCAACACCACAGTTCAAAAGCATCAATTCTTTGGCCCTCAATTTTCTTTATAGTCCAACTCTCACATCCATACATGACCACTGGAAAAACCATAGCCTTGACTATTTTGTTTAACATATTGCATTCCCCTTATTTGTTATTAATATAAGGTAATTTCCTGGATAATCCTAAAATAAGCCCATTATCTCATAAGTAATTAAGATATTAAGATGGGACAATGTGTTTTTAACTCGATTTCATTTGCTGGCAACAGTTGATGTATTAACTGTGACGATGACGCAAAAAAGCTGTCACAATTTAGCTTGTGCCTCCCCATGTCTAGAATTTTGATCTTACTTCTTTGGGGAGAGAACTTCTTTGAAAGTGAGAAGATATCATAGGTGTTTTTAATTAATTTCACAATTTTTGCACTTGTATTAAAAGATGCAAATGAGCCAGTGTCTAATCTATGCATTGAAGAGTTTTTCAAATGCAGAGGAATAGTACCAGCTCCTTTTTCCATACTCTAGTTATCTCTGCATAAGCTTGAGAAGGAAAATACTAAACTGCTTTGGCCACCTGATGCAAAGAGCCAACTCATTGGAAAAGACACTGATGCTGGGAAAGATTGAAGGCAAAAGGAGGAGGCGGTGGCAGAGAATGCGATGGTTAGATTTGTATCACCGATTCAATGGACATGAATTTGAGCAAACTGCAGGAGATAGTGGTGGACAGAGGAGCCTGGCATGCTACAGTCCATGGGGTCAAAAACAGTCAGACATGACTGAACAACAACAACAATCTAACTGCAGTTTCATTTTTTGAGTTAAAAGACATAGCTTCTGATCACGAATCCCATATCTGATGCTGCTTATTTATTTGACAGAGGATAAATTACTTCATCTCCCTGGGTCTTTGTTTCTATCTATAAAATAGCACAATAGACAAGGCATTCAAAACTTAAAGGGCTGCTGAGTTACAAGGATTTGAAGCAGGATTATATATACTGCACTGGTGAAAAAGTTAGTTTGGGTTTTCCTGTAGCATCTTACATCTTATGTATGCTCATTAAATAATTGTAGCAGCAGCAGTAGCAGGAGTGATAACAGCAGTAATCCAGGTTCATATAATAAAAGTATCATTGCTGAGGCTCTGAGCAAAGTGCCCATCTGACGAATGAAAATATACTTTGCCCTCTTTACCACAGGATGGTGATTCTTTCAGAATAGATAAGTATAAACAATAGATATCCCTCTGCGGATCATATATAACATAAATCTTTGTGACCCCCATGGGCTATATAGAGTCCATGGAATTCTCCAGGCCAGAATACCAAAGTGGGTAGCTGTTCCCTCCTCCAGGGGTTCTTCCCAACCCAGGGATCGAACCCAGGTCTCCCATATCGCAGGCTGATTCTTTACCAGCTGAGCCACGAGGAAAGCCCTGGGGATCATATATAGCACATGAATCACATGAAGATAGGCGCTTTTTTTTTTTTTTCCAAAACACACTTCCCTCTTTCTCATATTCTGAGTAAAACCCTTTCTTCCTGAGGGTATGCCCACTGCCTGGGTGGAGAATTGCTATCAGACGAAATATTGCTTCTGATAAAGAATGATATCTCTAATTGAAGTGAACTATTCTAGATGATGCCTTTTCATGGGGGCAGGTAGACTTGGCACAAGATGTTCATTTATTTATTGTTTATCTAAAATTCAAATTTAACTGAGCATCTTCTATTTTATTTGCTAAATCGGACTACCCTAGAATTATTAAGGGAAAGGAGATGAATATTATCCTACCAGACTTATCCTATTAGTCTTGGTTTCCCTCAGATCCTTGTAATATATCTTAATGTCACTGAATAGATAATGAAGTTATTACCAAGAACAGCTGGAAGGAATTGTGTATCTAATCACAGGGTTTCATGTATGTCACAAGTTCCTCTCTCCCATTGCAACACTGAAAAATCCTCTTTGGGGTTAGTCCTACTATTATCATCATAACACATATTACCCCATTATAAGCAACATTTCCTGGAGAAGGCAATGGCACCCCACTCCAGTACTGTTGCCTGGAGAATTGCATGGACGGAGGAGCCTGGTGGGCTGCAGTCCATTGGGTCGCGAAGAGTTGGACACGACTGAGCGACTTCCTTTTCACTTTTCACTTTCATGCATTGGAGAAGGAAATGGCAACCCACTCCAGTGTTCTTGCCTGGAGAATCCCAGGGACGGGGGAGCCTGGTGGGCTGCTGTCTATAGGGTGACACAGAGTCAGACACGACTGAATTGACTTAGCAGCAGCAGCAGAAAGCAACATTTCCAATGCAAATAAGTTCTTCATCCTTAATTTAGAAATGTATATTCACTCATTCCCTAGGACATACTTAGTACATCTGATATCAGACATTAATACTACCTTATTTGGCCCACAATTCTTTCCTTGCTGCTTGCTGAGCATATGGGCCAAATATGTGGTAAATAAGTGAGTGTGTGAGTGAATGATTGATTAAACAATGTGCCTTTAGAATATCAACAAAGAAATGGTGAAAGCAGAATATTTTAAAGCAAAAAGGACACAGGTTAATACCAGGTAGCTTTGTTCTGTCACAAAACAACTGACATAGTTATTTTTAGTAATTTAAGATTCCTGTGAGCAATAAAAGTGTACTTTTCTAAGAGTTTACTATTTCAGAATAGAATGGATTTACAGGTTTTTAATGGTATACTAAATATAATATGCATTAAATAGATTCTCAGTCTTGAATCTCAAACTATTTGTGTAGCATTAACTCAAGGTTTAGTTTTCACAAATCCTCCTTTCCCTTAAAAACTAAACTGACTTCCCTGTACCTCCACCTTGTTGTGGGACCCTCTGCCAGGCAGATGGAACATCTATAACTTGTCAAGAGCTTGTTACACCCCACGTACCAGGTCAAAGCATCCTGGCAGAACACAGATCCAGAAAGTCTACATTAATTTCACAAGAGGGAACCCTCCAATCTCCATAGCTTTATTCACTCTCATAGGTAAAAAGTGAACAACCCAAGTACTTGTGAAATTTGTCTTTTTGCAAAGTAAAAGAAAATGTGCAGATCATAGCACCCCAAAGAATTTGGGGTTCAAAATATTAAAACCATTGTAATTAAATGGTGGTGGTGGTTTAGTCACTAAGTCGGGTCCAACTCTTGCAATCCCATGGACTGGTAGCTTGTCAGGCTCTTCTGTCCATGGGATTTTCCAGGCAAGAATACTGGAGTGGGTTGCCATTTCTTTCTCCAGGGGATCTTCCCAACCCAGGGATCGAACCCATGTCCCCTGCATTATAGGCAGATGATTTTACCAACTGAGCTAGTACTTAGGAAAAAAACTACAAAATGCTTTTTTTTTAAAAAAAGAAATATAGATTATTATTAGGTACATTTGTTTAGTAGCAGTTCAGCTCATCACAGTAAATGTTATCTATTGCATGCATATTCAAAAGTGTTAAATAAATAAGTGCAATACTTATACACATCTGGACTAAAAAGCAGATCCAGCTCTGTAAAAAACTGTGACACAAACAATGACATGTTGTACTCATTATGAGAATGTCAATTGCTTTTTTGATGTAGTCTACTAACAATAACTTTACAATTTCTAATAGCAGTACTGCTGTTAAGGTATCAGAAGGGTCACATAAAGAAAAGCAATATGCCTAAAAATGTTTTCCGTCTATTTGTAGATGGCTTATTTACTTCAAGAAATCCATTTGTTAGTAGCTGCCTCATTTTTCTTCAGAAGTTATAAACATGATTCTTTCAAGCTGTAATCTCTAAGCATGGACTGAGTTTTCATTGTTCTTTTTATCCCCTTAGCTGTAGTTACAGGGCCCTGCACATAGTAGGCATTTAATTACTTGCTGAATTGATAACGTTGAAGCTGTTTTCATAGCTTAATCATGGACTGTGGAAGAGTTCTGTGATTGTCTCACAGTTCTACGGCTAGAAGTCTATAATCTAGACGTCAACAGGGTTGGTTCCTCATGAGGGTGTGAGGAAAGGATCTGCTCTAAGTGTCTCTCCTTGGCTCATAGATGGTCATCTTCTCCCTCTGTCTCTTCTCATCATCTACCTTCTCATGTGTGTTTGTCCTCAATTTCCCCTTTGTATAAGGACAATGATCCTAATAGATTAAGACTTATCCTAACAGCCCCCTTTTACTTTGATTACCTCTATATAGATTCTGTCTTCAAATACAGTCACACTCAGAACCTTGAGGGGTTAGGACTTCAATATTTGATTTGAGGGGAACACAGTTAAACCCATAACAATATGACTTCTCATTGCTCCCCAAATGTATGTTCTTCACACATGCAAAGTACATTCACTTTGTCCTAACATCTCCAAAATCTTTACCCATTTCAGCATCATCTCTAAGTCCTAAATCCTATCTAAGGCATTTCCCTGTGGCTCAGTGGTAAAGAATTCATGGCAACGCAAGAGACACAGGAGATGTGAGTTCGATCCCTGGGTCAGGACGATCCCCTGGAGGAAGAAATGGCAACCCACTCCAGTATTCTAGCCTGAAGAGTCCCATGGATAGAGGAGCCTGGTGAGCTACAGTCCATAGGGTCATAAGTGTTTACCCATTTCAGCATAATTTCTTAGTCCAAAATCTTATCTAAACATCTAATTCAACCATGTTTGAAATTTAGGGTGTGATTCATTCCAAGGCAAAATTCCTCTCCATAAGAAACCTGTAAAATGAATTGAGTTATATGTTTTTAAAATATAATGGCATAGGACAGATTTTGAAAAATCAGAGGGGAAAAGGGGGCCACAGTAAGCAAATCTGACTGAGCAAATTCCAATAGCTTTGAAGATTTAAAAGTAATTCTTTTGATATCATTGTTCTATCCTCTAGGCCCACTGGCATGACAACTCCACCTCTTTCATGGAGGGCAACTCCACCTCTTTCATAGAGGGCAACTCCACTCTCTGAAACCATAGAGATGCTCTGCCCTCCAGAATTCAGGAGAAGGCCCTGAGCCCCTGGCCCTCTGCCCTCTGGGTCCATAGTAGTCTACCAGCTTCTGTATCTGTGGCTCAAAATCAATCTTCCTTCCTTCCTTACTAGCTCAGTCCCTTTGACTCCAGGTTCAGTCCCTTTGACTCTAGGCTAAGTTTCTGTTGGCATAAATTTCCAAAAATCCTTGCTGACCTTATGTATAATTCACCATCAGAAAAGGGGATCATTTACAAATATCTCCTGAATATATGCATCTTTATTCCTGGCTTCTCTTGAGATGGTTTATTGGATTAGTGAGTCATACACACACCTAGTCTCTTTAGCAAACAGTTGTTCAGACACACGCATGGCACTTGGCTCTGTTGTTAAAGTATATTATCTGGATAGGCTGAGAATCTTCCAAATCATCAAGTAGAGACTCCTCTTTCCCTTAACACCCCTTCTTCAATTTCTCTGTCTTCTTCTAGTGGTTTGCTATAAGCAGCTAGAAGAAACACAGCTGTCACGTCAACACTTTGCTTAGAAATCTCAGCTAAATATCCAAGTTCATCAGTTACAAGTTCCACTCTCCACAGAATACTATAACACTATCAGGTCAAGTTGTCTGCCAATATTCTTTCTCATGAAGTCTTTTGAATTTTTTTGAAGTGCATTTCATTCTTCTCTTTTCCTTCGAGGCTCTGTGAAGTCAATGGACTCTTCTACTTTGAGAGTCTAAGGATAATCAGAAAAGAGAGCTTTCTCAGATTGCGTAGGGGCAAGAGGAATCCACTGTCAAATTTCCACGTAGATCTATGGGGGATGGAGAGGGCATTCCCTTTGCCAGCCAGACTCAGTCTAAAGGCACAAGGGAATCGACAGGAATAAAGTTCAGTCCAATGCAGCTCAACTCAAGTTGAAGCAGCCCAGAGACATAATCTCCACTTTTCTCAGAATAACCCCTACTTTGACCTTAGAGTACACAATCAAAACTAGCAGTGATTTTTTTTTTTACTACAATGCACAGTTGATATGCATTTCTGTGGAAAGCACATGGCATAGCCCAGGTTTCTTTGCATTCTTCAGCTGACCTGTGGAGGAGCCTTGTTAGGGAGAAACCTAGAGCAAAAATGAGCTTCTAAGTGGGTCCGCTTAATTTCTTCTCAGTAGAGTATTAGCATCTCTTAATTTTCTGAAATTGCTGTTTTATGTGCCATGGAGTTTTTGAGAAGAACACCTGGAAACTGTTGAACACACTTGGTCTTTATTCCTGTCTTCAGATGGCTAGATGACATTTTCATCTGCATTAATCAAACGTGGACAGGTTAAGCATTAATCTTTCTCTAGCAGTTGGTTAAAAATTAATTTGACTTATTAAAACAGCTCATCATTCTTATATTCAGCCAAAATAATATACTTTGTTGAATATTCAGAAACTTGGTTTCTAGCATATTGGAATACCTGCATAAGTACTGAGCTAGGAGATGGAGAAGTTGAGGGTGTGGGTGGGAAATGTCCTTAAGTTCAGTGTGTTTTCCTCATCAACTATTGGAATGTAATATCCATCCTTAAACTCTCATATACATTTTTTGAGCTAAGTGGAGGGGAAAAGTAATAGGACCTTAAAGAAGATAATATTTATACTAGCTGCATTAATCTTGAAATAGACATTCTGTATGTTACATAAACTATAAGCTTAACACTTACTATGGTGGTTCAGTGGTAAAGAATCCTCCTACAATGTGGGAGATGAAGGTTTGATCCCTGGGTCAGGAACATCCCCCTGGAGAAGGAAACAGCAACCCGCTCCAATATTCTTGCCTGGGAAATCCCATGGACTGAGAATCCTAGGAAGCTACAGTTCATGGGGTTGAAAAAGAGTAGAACATGACTTAGTGACTAAACAACAAACAACATAAGTATAAAAGTCAAATTATTGTCAAATAGAAAAATAAAAACAAAAAATATATGAGTCATTATTTTGAGACAAGAGTCATCATGAGACATAAGAGATGCGGGTTCGATCCCTGCCCTGGGCAGGGAAAATCCCCTGGAGGAGGAAATGGCAATTTGTTCCAGTATTCTTTTCTGAAAAATCCCATGGACAAAGGAGCCTGGTGGGCTACAGTCCATGGGGCTCACAAAGTGTTGGACACGACTGAGCTGCTAAACACACACATGATATCACTTTAAAAATCTCTTTTTCAAATATTCTATTTCTTTGCTCTGTACTGGCCATCTATAGATATCAAATATTGTATATTTATATCTAGAAGATGGCTTTCCTGGTGGTTCAGCAGTAAAGAATCCACCTAAAATTCAGTTGCTGCAGGAGTTGAGGGTTTGATCCCTGGAGAAGGGAATGCAACCCATTCCAGTATTCTTGCCTGGAGAATCCAATGGACAGAGGAACCTGGTGGGCTATAATCCGTGGGATCGCAGAGTCAGATGTGACAGATGCGACTTAGCATGCATGCACATATTTAGAGGAAATTATTTAATATGGATCTTCTTTAGTGTCTGTTTGATCTTCATCACAATTCATATAAATAAAATAGCTATCAGTATGCAAAGCGTTATCTTTTTGAATAAAGCAGAACTTTTTTGTAGCTATTACTTTATAAAATAGTGACTAAATTGCAAGTCTTTTCACCTCTTTACATTCATTTAACTTATATTTCCTGAAAAGATAACACATGGCAAATATCATTTTAAAGGCTGATTAGAATGCAAGACAAAGATTTTGACTTCAGTATCAAATGTGCAATGGAAAGTTTGTATAGGGGGACCAAGTCTACCTCAAAAGTAACAGCCTGAAATGGACCCCATCATCCACTCTACAATTGCGATTGCTTAAACACGGAAATAACATATAATCCATTGGCAGTCCTAATAAAGAGTAAATGATATACCCTCCCTTGGGGAGGTTATGTAGTCTTAACAGATAAACAATTTCTACAAAAACATTGTACTTGTTTGTCCTTCTGCCTGGAGTGCTCTGTTAATGTCTGACTCTTTTTGGTCATTCAGCCTCAGCTTGACTGCTATTACTTGCAAGACACTGTGTCTGTACAGTTCTAGAAGCTTATGATGCTTTTGCTATAGAATCATTTTTGTATCCAATCTGATTTCAAAAAAAATAGCAATAAAGAGAAAAGAAAGAAACACCTAAGACATCCAATAATAGTTTGTTAAAAAGAGTTATGGTATAGTCACATGGTAGTATATTATGCATTTATTAAAATCATATTTTATAAAAATATTTAATAATTTACATAAAGGGGTTTTTGTGAAAAAAAGCAAATTGCAAGTAATACACAGCATGATCTAACTTTTTAAACATTGATGTTAGTGATCAGTCTGTATATCTATTATCTATGTAAATACATTTATAAGCAAAGAAAAACATTGGAAGGATGCATAACAAATTGTAATAGTTTTCATAGCTCTCGTATTTAAAACACTTTTTAATACTTAAAAAATATTTTTATAAAATATTTTTACATCTCATATTTCTTGATCAGAAAGAAAAGAACATGAAAGAAATATCAATATTAGAGCTTTCTGGCTGTAAAAGTATCATGCACATCAATCTTAACAATACTTTTTTTTTTTTTATCATTGCTTTTCAGTTAGCTGTTCTGTTGTCACAGAGATGCCCTTCAGTTGCTGTGGTAACAAATGAATAATAACCCACACTTGTGTAGCACTTCACAGCTCACACATTCTTTTCTCCTACAGCACTCATTATGATCAACAAAACCTCAGAAGAGGTTCTGAAGGAGACAGACCTTGTAGTCTCCTCAGTGTACAGATGAGAAATTAGAGAGTGAAAGAGGTTAACTAAATTGTCTGTGGTCACACTGTTAATAACTTAAAGAGGTGGCAGAAAATCTAAGCTCTCCTTTAGCTTAATGCATTTTAAAGTAGGTTTTACTCACCTGTCCATGTATGTGTCTTCCTATTTACTTATATGTTTATATACGTCAATTAAAGTCCTTTATGAAATCCAGTGTATAATAGAGTTGGTCAGATTTCATCAGTGATGAGGAATCCAAGGTCCTGTGGGCACATCCACTTGTTTTCTACTTGCAGGTTTTCTAAAGCCTGGTGTATTTTGTGAACCACTGTCCCATCTTTGAATACCTATATTTAAGACCCCTTTCACAAAGCCCCAGAGAGACATACCTTCATCAGTTACATATTCACTCACTATTCTTCTAAACTGAATTAAGGTACACAGCCTTGTCTAACTCAATGAAATCAAGCCATGCCTGCGGAGCAACCCAAGACGGGTGGGTCATGGTGGAGAGGCCTGACAGAATGTGGTCCACTGGAGAAGGGAATGGCAAACCACTTCAGTATTCTTGCCTTGAGAACCCCATGAACAGTATGAAAAGGCAAAATGATAGGATACCAAAAGAGGAACTCCCCAGGTCATTAGGTGCCCAATATGCTACTGGAGATCAGTGGAGAAATAACTCCAGAAAGAATGAAGGGATGGAGCCAAAGCAAAAACAATACCCAGTTGTGGATGTGACTGGTGAGAGAAGCAAGATACGATGCTGTAAAGAGCAATATTGCATAGGAACCTGGAATGTCAGGTCCATGAATCAAGGCAAATTGGAAGCAGTCAAACAAGAGATGGCAAGGGTGAACATCGACATTCTAGGAATCAGCAAACTAAAATGGACTGGAATGGGTGGATTTAACTCAGATGACCATTACATCTACTACTGCGGGCAGGAATCCCTCAGAAGAAATGGAGTAGCCATCATGGACAACAAAAGAGTCCGAAATGCAGTACTTGGTTGTAATCTCAAAAATGACAGAATGATCTCTGTTCGTCTCCAAGGCAAACCATTCAATATCACAGTTATCTAACTCTATGACCCAACCAGTAACACTGAAGAAGCTGAAGTTGAACAGTTTTATGAAGACCTACAAGATCTTTTAGAACTAACACCCAAAAAAGATGTCCTTTTCATTATAGGGGACTGGAATGCAAAAGTAGGAAGTCAAGAAACACCTGGAGTAACAGGCAAATTTGGCCTTGGAATGTGGAATGAGGCAGGACAAAGACTAATAGAGTTTTGTCAAGAAAATGCACTGGTCATAGCAAACACCCTCCTCCAACAACACAAGAGAAGACTCTACACATGGACATCACCAGATGGTCAACACCAAAATCAGATTGATTATATTCTTTGCAGCCAAAAATGGAGAAGCTCTATACAGTCAACAAAAACAAGACCAGGAGCTGACTGTGGCTCAGATCATGAACTCCTTATTGCCAAATTCAGACTTAAATTGAAGAAAGCAGAGAAAACCACTAGACCATTCAGGTATGACCTAAATCAAATCCCTTATGATTATACAGTGGAAGTGAAAAATAGATTTAAGGGCCTAGATCTGATAGATGGAGTGCCTGATGAACTATGGAATGAGGTTCATGACATTATACAGGAGACAGGGATCAAGACCATCCCAATGGAAAGGAAATGCAAAAAAGCAAAATGGCTGTCTGGGGAGGCCTTACAAATAGCTGTGAAAAGAAGAGAGGTGAAAAGCAAAGGAGAAAAGGAAAGCTATAAGCATCTAAAGGCAGAGTTCCAAAGAATAGCAAGAAGAGATAAGAAAGCTTTCTTCAGCGATCAATGCAAAGAAATAGAGGAAAACAACAGAATAGGAAAGACTAGAGATCTCTTCAAGAAAATTAGAGATACCAAGGGAACATTTCATGCAAAGATGGGCTCGATAAAGGACACAAATGGTATGGACCTAACAGAAGCAGAAGATATTAAGAAGAGGTGGCAAGAATACATGGAAGAAATGTACAAAAAAGATCTTCACGACCCAGATAATCATGATAATGTGATCACTAATCTAGAGCCAGACATCTTGGAATGTGAAGTCAAGTGGGCCTTAGAAAGCATCACTACGAACAAAGCTAGTGGAGGTGATGGAATTCCAGTTGAGCTGTTTCAAATCCTGAAAGATGATGCTGTGAAAGTGCTGCACTCAATATGCCAGCAAGTTTGGAAAACTCCGCAGTGCCGCAGGACTGGAAAAGGTCAGTTTTCATTCCATCCCTAAGAAAGGCAATGCCAAAGAATGCTCAAACTACCGCACAATTGCACTCATCTCACATGCTAGTAAAGTAATGCTCAAAATTCTCCAAGCCAGGCTTCAGCAATACGTGAACTGTGAACTCCCTGATGTTCCAGCTGGTTTTAGAAAAGGCAGAGGAACCAGAGATCAAATTGCCAACATCCACTGGATCATGGAAAAAGAAAGAGAGTTCCAGAAAAACATCTATTTCTGCTTTATTGACTATGCCACAGCCTTTGACTGTGTGGATCACAATAAACTGTGGAAGATTCTGAAAGAGATGGGAATACCAGACCACCTGACCTGCCTCTTGAGAAACCTGTATGCAGGTCAGGAAGCAACAGTTAGAACTGGACATGGAAAAACAGACTGGTTCCAAATAGGAAAAGGAGTACGTCAAGGCTATATATTGTCACCCTGCTTATTTAACCTCTATGCAGAGTACATCATGAGAAACGCTGGACTGGAAGAAACACAAGCTGGAATCAAGATTGCCAGGAGAAATATCAATAACCTCAGATATGCAGATGACACAACCCTTATGGCAGAAAGTGAAGAGGAACTAAAAAGCCTCTTGATGAAAGTGAAAGAGGAGAGTGAAAAAGTTGGCCTAAAGCTCAACATTCAGAAAAGGAAGATCATGGCATCTGGTCCCATCACTTCATGGGAAATAAATGGGGAAACAGTAGAGACAATGTCAGACTTTATTTTTTTGGGCTCCAAAATCACTGCAGATGGTGACTGCAGCCGTGAAATTAAAAGACGCTTACTCCTTGGAAGAAAAGTTATGAGCAACCTAGATAGTATGTTCAAAAGCAGAGACATTACTTTGCTGACTAAGGTCCGTCTAGTCGAGGCTATGGGTTTTCCTGTGGTCATGTATGGATGTGAGAGTTGGACTGTGAAGAAGGCTGAGCGCCGAAGAATTGATGCTTTTGAACTGTGGTGTTGGAGAAGACTCTTGAGAGTCCCTTGGACTGCAAGGAGATCCAACCAGTCCATTCTGAAGGAGATCAACCCTGGGATTTCTTTGGAAGGAATGATGCTAAAGCTGAAGCTCCAGTACTTTGGCCACCTCATGTGAAGAGTTGACACATTGGAAAAGACTCTGATGCTGGGAGGGATTGGGGGCAGGAGGAGAAAGGGACGACCGAAGATGAGATGGCTGGATGACATCACGGACTCGATGGATGTGAGTCTGAGTGAACTCCAGGAGATGGTGATGGACAGGGAGGCCTGGCGTGCTGCGACTGGGGTCACAAAGAGTCGGACACGACTGAGTGACTGAACTGAACTGATGTGTGTTTCTCTTTGTGATCAAATGCCTGAGAAATGTGAATCCTAAGAGTCAGAACAATTGTCTCACGTATCCCATGATCCACAGAAATTTATAGCTGGTGGACAGGTGAGGCAGGCTAAAACATGGTGTCCGATATAGCAGTCACTAGCTGGCTAGTAGTTATTTAAGTCTAAATTAATTTAAAATGGATACAATTTAAAATTTACTGTCTCAGGAATAGTAGCCACATTTTAGTATTAAGTAGCCACAGGTACCTTTGTATCTTCAAAGACAGGCTCAGTGAAGGGGATAATCTTAGAAGGAAAGAACACCAATCTCACATGCAGGTGTTACTATCTTATTCCCCCTCCGCCACCCCTTGGCCATTTTTCCTTTACAGAAGTCTTCCAAATCCTGGTGCTGTTATGGTGTTCAAAGCCATCGCATGGTTCAAGGAGTCCTTTGTGAAGCCTTTTACCTTCCTTCAGGTTCTGTGTTCTGGCCACTATAGGATGTTCCTGGCAATTGTCTGTCTTCAAAATCATATAGGTGAGAAGCAATGGTTGTATGTGTTCTCAAACTTCAGAGATCATAACCAAGTTCTCCCAATTATCTCTTGTCAAATTTGCTCTTGTCCCTTTACAGAATGAGGTTCTTGATTTTTATAACTCCATATTTATTCAACTAGCACCCACCAAGTCTACAGGAACATACCTCTCATAACCCTCCAATCCTGAGTGAAATAAGTGGGAATGACATTTTCTCTTTCTCCATGGCCAGATATGAAAAGGAAACCCCAAATCCTTATCTCCTAGGTCAGAAGTGTCCTACCCCTCTGACTTTCAACATCTAATTTCAAATTTCTAAACTTCTCTTATAAAGCCTGGCAGTGAGTAACAGAAGCTGATAATGTCTGGGCAGTTTATCACAGAAAATGCATAGATGTGTTTACAACCTCTCTATCAGCCTTTGTCTTCAATCAGGAAGCTTTAGTCAAAATTCTAAGACAATTAAGAATATGTCATTCCACATCAAGAATAAGACTTTCTAAACACTGCAGTTGAACCATAGTTCCATTTTGAACATGGTAACTATTATTACTAACAAATTTGTCAGGAATTGTTTTGTTAGTATTAATAGCCTCATTGATAAACAAGTGTCTTGTCTAAGAGGTACATATGAGATTACTGTGATGTAAAATCTATATAGATAGATGTTATTTCCAAAATTTTTGGTTGCATGTTCAAAAAAGGACACTACCATTCTTCAACTTCTGAAGCATTTCTTGACTGCTTAAAATTGAATCAACTTTAAAGAAGATGAGAGTCTGAAATGTAGCACTAAACATCATTGCCCTTTCAATCTGACTGAAAATCTTGCTGTGAAATTGTGCAGTGGAGAGTCCCTGGTGCCGCAGCTCTGTGACCTCATACAAATTTCTTACCTTCCTTGGCCTCTGAGAAAATGACAGACTCGAGCAAGATCTGCTCTCTGACAAAATCATTATTCAAATTATTGAGCTTAACTCATATGTAATTTGCTCAAATATAAGGGGCTATTGGCAAAGAAGAGAAAACAGTCACAAAAAATTACTTGTTTCATGTATATAAAGTCTAATATTTTAGCCAGCATCCAACTAAATGGAACCAGTTTTGGCCAGCTATGATAGATAGTCATTTAATATTTCCACATCAAATATAGCTATTTTCTTTGTCATGTAAACAGAAAGCTTCATTAATATTCACGGAATTATTAATAATAGACATGTCTAGGTAAGAAATATTTCCAGATACAACTCTTTTGCAAAAGTCAGTTTTTCCTTGTTGATCCTGCTAACTTATATACTTATTTCTTAATGCGGGAGACCCAGGTTCGAGCCCTGAGTTGGGGAGATCCCCTGGAGAAGGCAATGGAAACCCACTCCAGTACTCTTCCATGGAAAATCCCATGGGCAGAGGAGCCTGGTAGGCTACAGTCTATGGGGTCACAAAGAGTCGGACACGACTGAGCGACTTCACTTTCACCTTTCATTTGAGTAGCTGCATTTCGAATATGTCCTTTCTTTTCTAAAATCTTTGATCCAGAGTTGCCATTATTCCCAGCCTTCTTAAAATATGTGATAACATTCAAAGAAAATACAAAACACATTCAGTCTTGGCACAGAATGACTTATTTCTCTAGCATCCCTAGAGAAAATCTTTATTAATAATTGTAATTAATTTTGGTGTGGCAATATCCACAAAGATATGCAACGCTGAGCTCACTAATTTCTTTCCAGATAATTCTTTCTGACAAATATTTCATTTGGTTTTCTAAGGTATGTTAATGAGCTCAATAAAGTAACCCACATAGATTTCCCAACCAGTGTAGAAAATTAAAAATGGCTGCCCCTAACTGATTTCTGAATTCATACTCACAAACTTTTAATCACTAATCAGTTATCCTATGATATTTAGTCATTATTGTTCTTTTCTAATTTTTTTCTTGTCTTTAACTGATCTAAAGCATTGTGTAAAACATTGGCTTCTTATTTGATACACTGTTTATTTAATACCTATCTGCCTCCAGTCTTATTCTTCCTTTTGCATTTGGCTATAACATGATGGGTGATATATTGCAAATATGCCTAAGATATTGATGATAACTGAGAAAGGTCTAATGTTCTCTTCTCAGAGGAGGAATATTTTGTGCTGCATCTTAAAGGATGGATTTCATGAAAGAAATTAGAAAACCTGTGTTTGAGTTTAACCTTGTCCACTAACTGGAGACAGGGTTTTGGGTAAATTAGTATGATTTCAGATAGCCTGGTATAACTTCTATAAAATAAAAATAGTTATCTTTGTCTAACAATTTACAAAACTTCTGTGAGGACAGAATGTGTTTACAGATATAAAACAGTATACAAAATCTTTAAAAAGTGTTGTTACTTTGTCTAATATACAACCTGGAGAGGCATCATGCTTTAAAAAATAAGTTATTTTTCCATGTGTAAAAAGTTGGCAGCAGGTTCTCCCATTGTTGAACATTTCTGGACAGAAAAAACAGCGATTAATGTTTTATAATGAATGAAGTTCACCAGTTTTACAGAGTCAGTAACATTAGTGTCGGTTGACACATGTGTATATTTATATGCATTGTGTGCTTTTCAAGAAGCTTGCTAAATAATTTCCTTATGTGCATTTCTTTAATAGTATACATTAGCTATGCTTTGACTCAGCAAAACCACTATTTCAATGTTATTAGAACTAGAGAAATACAAAAACATACTGTGTGCAACATTATTCTTCCATCTCAACACTAAGGTCAGTTGTACTTATGTAATTTTTTAATTCTATCTTTTAAAACTGGTTATAATTATCTCTCCTTTGAGATTATTTTCAGTGTTTTACTAGAATGTTTTAGCAAACTAAGGAATCTGAAGGCCACCAGGAACTTGAAATATCTGCTTAGAGTTAAGAACCTAGGAACTATTTCATTCTCCATTGGCACCTAGATAATAGATTTAAATGCCTGACTTCATTTTTGAGAATTACCTGTGTCCGGTATTTCAAAAGGTTAAAGCGTCTGCCTGCAATGCGGGAGATCTGGATTCGATCCCTGGGTCGGGAAGATCCCCTGGAGAAGGAAATGGCAACCCACTCCAGTATTCTTGCCTGGAGAATCCCATGGGTGGAGGAGCCTGGTGGGCTACAGCCCATGGGGTCGCAAAGAGTCGGACATGACTGAGCTACTTCACTTTCACTTTTCACTTTCACAGTATCTAGCATATGGCTATCACTCAGTTTATTTATTTTTTCTATTTTTTTTAATTGGAGTATAGTTGTTTTACAACATTGTGTCCATTTCTTTTTGTAAAGAAAAGTATACACTTTTTTTTAAAGATTTTCTTCCCAGTTAAGTCACCAAACAGCACTGAGTAGGGTTCCTTGTGCTATACAGCAGGTAATCTATTTTATATACAGTAGTGTATATATGTCATTCCCAATCTCCCAATTCATCCCCCTCCTTTGGTAACCAAACTTGTTCTCTATATCTGTGACTCGATTTCTGCTTTGCAAAGTACTTTTCTTACCATTTTTCTAGATTCCACATATAAGTACTGCTATATGATATTTATCTGACTTATTTCACTCTTTATGACAAACTCTAGGTCAATCCACGTCTCTGTAAATGGTACCATTTCAACCCTTGTAATGACTGAGTAATATTCCATTATGTATATGTACCACATCTTCTTTACCCATTCCTCTGTCAATGGACATTTAGGTTGTTTCCATGTCCTGCCTATTGCAAACAGTGCTGCAGTGAACATCAAGGTACATGCACACTTTTGAATTATGGTTTTCTCTGGATATATGTCTAAGAATGGGGATTTGAGGTCACATGGTATTTTTTTTTTTTTTTTAGTTTTTTTAAGACACCTTTATTGGAGAAGGCAATGGCACCCCACTCCAGTACTCTTGCCTGGAAAATCCCATGGATGGAGAAGCCTGGTAGGCTGCAGTCCATGGGGTCGCCAAGAGTCAGACACAACTGAGAGACTTCACTTTCACTTTTCACTTTCATATATTGGAGAAGGAAATGGCAACCCATTCCAGTGTTCTTGCTCAGAAAATCCCAGGGACGGGGGAGCCTGATGGGCTGCCTTCTATGGGGTCGCACAGAGTCGGACACAACTGAAGTGACTTAGCAGTAACAGTAGCAAGACACCTTTATACTGTTCTCCATAGTGGCTGTACCAATTCACATTCCCACCAACAGTTCAGGAGGGTTCCCTTTTCTCCACACCCTCTTCAGTATTTAATGTTTGTAGATTCTTTGATGATGGCAGTTCTGACCAGTGTAAGGTGATATGTCATTGTAATCTTTTTGCACTTCTCTAATAGTGATGTTGAGTATCTTTTCATGTGTGTGTTGGACACCCGAATATCTTCTTTGAAGAAATGTCTATTTAGGCCTTCCACCCATATTTTCATTGGGTTGCTAGTATACTCAATGGTAAAAAGGTGAAAGCTTTTCCTCTAAGATCAGGATTAACACAAGGATGTCCACTCTCATCACTTTCATTCAACATAGGTTTGGAAGTCTTAGCCATGGCTATCAGAGAAGAAAAAAAAATAAAATAAAAAGAATTCAAATTGGAAAAGAAGATGTAAAACTGTCAGTTTGCATATGACATGATACTATACACAGAAAATCCTAAAGATGCTACCAGAAAACTAATAGAGCTTATCAATGAATTTGGTAAAGTTCAGTTCAGTTCAGTCGCTCAGTTGTGTCTGACTCTTTGTGACCCCATGAATCACAGCACCCCAGGCCTCCCTGTCCATCACCATCTCCCGGAGTTCACGCAGACTCACGTCCATCGAGTCCATGATGTCATCCAGCCATCTCATCTTCGGTCGTCCTCTTCTCCTCCTGCCCCCAGTCCCTCCCAGCTTCAGAGTCTTTTCCAATGAGTCAACTCTTCACATGAGGTGGCCAAAGTACTGGAGTTCAGCTTTAGCATCATTCCTTCCAAAGAAATCCCAGGGTTGATCTCCTTCAGAATGGACTGGTTGGATCTCCTTGCAGTCCAAGGGACTCTCAAGAGTCTTCTCCAACACCACAGTTCAAAAGCATTAATTCTTCAGCGCTCAGCCTTCTTCACAGTCCAACTCTCACATCCATACATGACCACAGGAAAAACCATAGCCTTGACTACACAGACCTTAGTCGGCAAAGTAATGTCTCTGCTTTTGAATATACTATCTAGGTTTCTCATAACTTTTCTTCCAAGGAGTAAGCATCTTTTAATTTCACAGCTGCAATCACCATCTGCAGTGATTTTGGAGCCCAAAAAAATAAAGTCTGACACTGTCTCTACTGTTTCCCCATCTATTTCCCATGAAGTGATGGGACCAGATGCCACGATCTTCATTTTCTGAATGTTGAGTTTTAAGCCAACTTTTTCACTCTCCTCTTTTACTTTCATCAAGAGGCTTTTTAGTTCCTCTTCACTTTCTGCCATAAGGGTGGTATCATCTGCATATCTGAGGTTATTGATATTTCTCCCGGCAATCTTGATTCCAGCTTGTGCTTCTTCCAGCCCAGCATTTCTCATGATGTACTCTGCATAGAAGTTAAATAAGCAGGGTGACAATATACAGCCTTAACGTACTCCTTTTCCTATTTGGAACCAGTCTGTTGTTCCATGTCCAGTTCTAACTGTTGCTTCCTGACCTGCATACAGATTTCTCAAGAGGCAGGTTAGGTGGTCTGGTATTCTCATCTCTTTCAGAATTTTCCACAGTTTATTGTGATCCACACAGTCTCAGTAAAGTTACAGGATGCAAAATTAATACACAGAAATCTCCTGTAATCCTATATTCTAACAGTGAAAGGTCAGAAAGAGAAATTAAGGAAACATTCCCATTTACCATTACATCAAAAAGAATAAAATACTTAGGAATAAGCCTACATAATGAAGCAAAAGACCTGTGTGCAGAAAACAATAACATACAGAAAAAAATCAAAGATGATACAAGCAGAAGGAGATATATATCATGTTTTTGGATTAGAAGAATCAATATTGTGAAAATGACTATAGTACCCAAAGCAATCTACAGATTAAGTGCTGCTGCTGCTGCTGCTGCTGCTGCTGCTAAGTTGCTTCAGTCATGTCCAACTCTGTGCAACCCCATAGATGGCAGCCCACCAGGCTCCGCCATCCCTGGGATTCTCCAGGCAAGAACTCTGGAGTGGGTTGCCATTTCCTTCTCCAATGTATGAAAGTGAAAAGTGAAAGGGAAGTCTCTCAGTCGTGTCCAACTCTTCATTACCCCATGGACTGCAGCCTACCAGGCTCCTCCATCCATGGGATTTTCCAGGCAAGAGTACAGGAGTGGGTTGCTATTGCCTTCTCCAACAGATTAAGTGCAGTCCCTCTCAAATTACCACAGTCATTTTTTGCAGAACTAGAACAAAAAATTTCACACTTTGTATGAAAACACAAAACACCCTGAATAGTGAAAGCAATCTTGAAAAAGAAGTACTGAGCTGGAAGAATCAAATTCCCTGACTTCAGACTATACTGCTAAGCTATAATAATCAAACCAATATGGTACTGGCACAAAAAGAAATATAGATCAATGGAACAGGATAGAAAGACTAGAGATAAGTTCACACACCTATTGTTATCTAATCTATGACAAAGAAGGCAAGAATATAAAATGGAGAGAAGACTGTTTCTTCAATAGTTGGTGCTGCAAAAACTGGACAGCTAAATGCAAAAGATCAAATTTAGAGCACTCCCTAACACCATACACAAAAATAAACTCAAAATGTATTAAAGACCTAAATGTAAGACTGAATGCTATAAAACTCTTAGAGGAAAATATAAACAAGACACTCTGACATAAATCACAGCAAGGTCTTTTTTGACCCACTGCCCAGGTAACGAGAATGAAAACAAAATTAATACATGGGACCTGGTTAAACTCAAAAGCTTTTACCCAACAAAGGAAATCATAAAGAAAACAAAAGACAATCCTCAGATTGGGAAAAAATATTTACAAATTAAGCACCTGAGAAGCAATTAGTCTCCAAAATATACAAACAGCTCAGGCAGCTCAATATTACTCAGTTCTAATGGTGCTCTTTCATTTGAACTTATGAGATCTTTATTAGTCTGTTTCTGCTTATTTTATTTGGAAATAGCTCTTTGCCTTGTGTTTCTTTTTCTAACTCTTCAGGATTTTTTTTTAATATTGTAAAATTAAATTTGTTCCAAAAGCATCTACTTTGCTGCAAATATGGTTTATTTCAACATTCAAAGTCAGAGGATAAGTTTAGGCTATCATAACTCATATACAGAGTGAACACGAATCCTCTTGAAATCTATACATTTTTTCTCATTTTTCTTTCCCTTGATGACACCTCAGTCATCTCTGAAATTTCAACTTCCTTTTATACTCTAGTTTCATGTTCTTATTTTATTTGTAAACATAAACACTTAACATTTTTAATGTTTTACATAAAGTTTTATTCATTCTTTCAGAGAACTGTATTTGACAGTCAATGTGCACTTGAAGTTTTCTATGTTGTCATTATGTTAGACAGAGAAATTGACCTTGTAAAAATATATCTGGTAATAAAATGGAAAGATAATTCTTGATAAATTCTCAACTTCCCTAGTCAAAATAGTTTTCTGCTTGGGCATTGACATTTCTAACGTAGCCATTATTTTCTAAGACTATTTGAGTGCCTGAGTGATTATAGTCATTTGGACATGGATTTCATAATTTGTCATGAGATAATTTATAATAAGTAAATAAGATATCATATGGATTGCAAGTGTCAGATTAACTCAAACAGTGGAATTACAATTAATGTGAAGAGATTCACTAAAGAAGAAATGCCAGACAATATCAGAAAGAAACCAAGTGAAATAAAATAATCTCTATTATACAAATGAACACAGTTCCAATAATAATCAACCTGTCAAAAAAAAGTGAAGTTACTATTCATACATGTAGCACAGAATTCTATTCTATTCTATTCTATTCTATATTTGTATCCAATCTATATTCTCAAACCATGAAATAACCATAATTAAATAGCAGTTTTTGATTGATGGGCTTCCCAGGTGGTGCTAGTGGTAAAGAATCCACCTGCCAATGTAGGAGACACAAGAGACTTGGGTTTGATCCTTGGGTCAAGAAGATGGTTTATTTCAATATTTTGGAGAAAGGAATGGCAACCCACTCCAGTATTCTTACTTGGAAAAGTCCATGGACATAGAAGCCTGATAGGCTACAGTCCATGGGGTCACAAAGAGTCAGATGCTTTGTGAGTCAGTCAACTGAGCACTGAGCCTATGATTGCTGGCAGTGTTTGAGGAAAGCTACCAATTTACCTCTGACTTTTCTAAAGCTAAGGATCTGCTACATCTTAATGGCCAATATTTTTATTCTCCTACCCATGTCTTAAATTGAGTCTGGATGATATAACCAATCTTTCTTCTTCACACCTTCATGACTCTTAAGAAATCACCTCTGGCACTCTAACAATAACTGTAGATGCCCACTGCTACTCTATTTTTCCCCCAGAAGTCATGCGTAAACTGATTTTAAAATTGTATTATAAATTTTAAGAATATGCAGCAAGTTTGTTTGTCTGGCTGGTGATCAGGAAAACTACCATTTAAAATAGTAAACTTTGCACTTTTGATATACTCATTCTGTGGTAAATACAAGGTAATGATATGTTAAAAAAATACATATTTTGTCATATATGGGAATCAAAGCAAAAGTTACATTTACCAGAATCAGACACAAAACAATGCATGGGACTAAAGCGTACATATTGACCTCTCTCCCCTCCCCCTTCTCTTTCCTCTCCTTAACCCTTCCTATCCTTCCCTGTTTTTCTAGTCCCCTGGTCCTGGATGCAAGAATCTGGTTGAAGGGCCCTCAGTCTGAGCTGAGGATTGGAGACTGATCACATCCTCTTGGCAGAGGACTCGAATTCTGGTTCTGGTCTGGTCTGATTTCTGGTAGGGCCCAGTTCCAGTCCTCCCTTCTCTGGAAGCCCAGGGAAAAGTCCCATAATGCCTGGGCATCTGTAGGTGGCAGGAGACGTCTGTAAGGCCACCCCTTTCACCCCCGCTCTCCCGCCTCCTCCCCCTTCTTCTTTCAACCTGGCTTCCTTTTCTCCCTTGAAATCTTTGATGTTAGTACTTGGATCTGAAGTTCTATGTCTCTGTAGGAGATTTTGCTTCCCTGATGGTGCAGAGGTTAAAGTGTCTGCCTGCAATGCGGGAGACCTGGGTTCGATCCCTAGGTCAGGAAGATCCCCTGGAGAAGGAAATGACAACCAACTCCAGTATTCTTGCCTGGAGAATCCCATGGACAGAGGAGCTTGGTGGGCTACAGTCCATGGGTCGCAAAGAGTCAGACACGACTGAGCAACTTCACTTTCACTTTCACTTTCACTTTATACCTGTAAGTAGAAAGCTGCGGGTTACTTGACAGTGTTCCATGTGAGCAGAGGACTTGGTTTAACTTCATTGCTAGAAACCAGAAGCTGGAGTAAGGTTCATAAAATGTGACTGATGTAGACAGCAAGCTGAATTTGTAAAAGTGAGAAAAAAATTAGACATACCTACCCCTTGCTTGAAGCCTCCACTATCACTTTAAGACAAGGTCTTTGACTCAATATTAAAGACCTTGTAAAACCCCAACAGAGCTCTCAATCCTTAGCTCCTAGTAGTTATGCCCTTGTTTACTCCTAATCTATTAAATAGGACTGGCTTTTGTAACCAATAAGATACCATAGAAATAAGAGCATGATTTCCTGAGCTAGGTCACACAAAACACATGACTTCTGTCTTTCTTTCTTATATCACTTACTCTGGGATAGCTAGATTCTCCAGGGGCCCTCTGGGGAGATCCATGTGTAGAGAAATGAAGGCCTTCTCCCACTAGCCATGAGTGCATTATCTTAGAAAGGATACAGTCAAGCCTTCAGATGACTACAACCTTGGTCAATACCTAAAGTTGATATAAAGTTTTAGAACATAATATGAATATTATTTATATAAATAACTGATATAAAGTTTTAGAACATAATAAAATCACTTGCTTTGTGAATATAGTTATAAATGATCAAATTATAGAAACAAGGAAGCAATAAATACCAAATGCAAGAAGAAGGGATGAGGTATATGCCATTATGAAGGAATGCACAGAGAATAAATTGGTATACTTAAAGTATATTAAGTATACCTTAAAGTATAGGAAAAGTAAAATAAAAATAAAGTTAGGTAAATTTTTAAAAATTGTAATAGTTATTCCCTTTTATATAACTTTATATAATTATCTTTTCATAATTTCCATTATTTAGAGTGTTTCATAATAATGCAAAATATGTTATAGAAAGAAATGCTAATATAAATAATGTGTTCAAGAAAAAAAGCACACTGAAGAGGGGGGGAAATGTCATTTATCTTCTGTGTCTGATGATTAAGAATTCCATCACTCAGACTTACACTGTTTCTCTAACCTCTAGTTTACTTATCCTTTAAAGTCAATGCTAGATGTATTTGGGCTCTTCCTAAAACTACATAGTAGTGATAAAAATGTGAAAAAGATGGATAGCCCTGTTCCCTTGGAGAGCTTCCTTAATAACCAGAGCTTGTACTTACGCTTGTGCTCAGTGGCTTCGTTATGTCTGACTCCTACTCCAGGATCTCCTGGACCCAGGGACTGAGCACAGTTTCCTCTGTCCCCTGCATCTCCTGCACCGGCAGGCAGAGTCTTTACTCTGAACCACCTGGGAATCCCATAAAGAAAACAGTCATAGTGTGATAAATGCATTTTTAGAAGGAAATACAATGTGTGATTAACATTTTCAAAAGGTAAATGGTGTAGGAATGTGAGGATGGGGGAGGGGTTTGGGAAGGAGATACCTGAGCCAAAATCTGTAACATCAGGTATTGCCCAGGCAAAGAGATGTCCTTAGCTCATGTTAAAGGACACAACTGAAAGAGAAAATGAACCAGTAAATAAAAAGTATAAAGGTAAAGGAGCACTCAAGGCACATCCTGAATGGAAAAGAGAAGATCCAGGGAAGCACAGCATTTAGGGAAAAACTGAGGCAGTGATATGATTACTTGAAGAGAACAAAGTTCAGACCACTATAGGAATGAGCATTTTGTGGGTGAGCATTGTTGGCATAAAATGCTGAAAGTTTGAGCTGTCATCAGAGTAAGTGGGATGTGGAGCAAAATGGGTTTAGAAAACTTTTCTGGTGGATGACTAGTGTGGAACTGATCTGACTGCAACCAATAGGAGACAATCTTAACTTAGAGAGGAGTTGTGATCTCTAATGATAGATGCTCAAATTCTTAGCACCGTGGAAGAGATCAGCTGTACTCTGGATTGACAGCATCACAGCAAATGTGCCTCATCCATCCATCCAGTATTCAACTGTGTCCAATTCTTTAAGATGCTATGGACTGTAGCCCACAAAGCTCCTCTGTCCGTGGTATTCTCCAGGTAAGAATACTGGAGCAGGTTGTCGTTTCCTCCTACAGAGGATCTTCCCAACCCAGGAACTGAACCCATATCTCCTCCATTGGTAAATGGGCAAGTAGATTCTTTACCATGGAGCCATAGTGGAAGCCCAGATGTGCCTACCATGCCAGCAATTGTTACATTCACATTCACATTTTTATGTTAATATGCAAATTTGACAGTGGAGGTCAATGCATGTAAAACTTTGATGTCAATATTTCCTTCTCCAGAGGATCTTCCTGACCCAGGGATTGAACCCAGGTCTCCCACACTGTAGGCAGCTGCTTTACCATCTGAGCCACCAGGGAAGCCCAGACATAATTCTACCTGTACTTAAACATGCATACATTGGATAGATTCACAGATTATAAATTATTGGTTCATAGATTTTAAATACTTTTAAGGCACATACTGTATGAGGTTTATGAGCAATCATAGAAAACTTCAAAGGCATCAGAAATCTACAAACAATAAGCACTTTACTTCCATAGGAAAATTTTTAGGATAAATTACTTAGCATATGGGGCTTCCCCCACGGCTCAGCAGTGAAAAATCTGTCTGCAAAGCAAGAGTCATGGGTTCGATACCTGGGTCAGAAAGATCCCCTGTAGGAGGGCATGGCAACCAACTCCAGTATTCTTGCCTGGTGAATCCTATGGACACAGGAGCCTGGCAGCCTGCAGTCCATATGGTTGCACAGAGTCAAACACACTTGAAGCAACTTAGCATGCACTTAGCATACAGCTGGTCCTGAAACATTAAGAAAAATAAAAGTGATTATTGGGGTCAAGCATGCCATTATTGAGAAAAGGATGTTGTGATTGCTGGCAGGATTGTGTAATAAAAACACACAGAGGCAAAACTCTGATTCTATCACTTACTATTTTTGCATTACCAAGTCCAGGAAGGATGAGTGTCAGGAGATGGGAAGAAGGAAGTGATGGGATCTGATATCTGATCATGAGGAGTTTTGTAAGCCATGAAAAATATTTGGATTTTGTTTTTAATTAAATACCAAACCATTGGCAGACTTTGAGCAAAAGAATAACATAACATAAGTTGTCACTTGCAAGCATCAATATGTATTTCATATAGAAAATAGAATTTAGGGGGCTAAGTTTAGACATGAAGAAACTCACAAGCCACAACAATAGTTACAGAGAGAGATGATGCTATAACGAATGGTGTAGTGGTAGCAGAGGTGAGGAGAAATAACTGGATTCTCAACATATTTTGAAGGCAAAACCAATAACAAAACAGTTTAAAGCAAAGGCATATTATAAATGATGCTGTCTTCTGATAGTCCATCATTATTTCACAACTCATTAACAAACATAGATTAGCCTCACATTTGTTTTACACTTTAATACATTATTTCAAACTTCCATTTTGTTGATTTCATTGGAAAGTTCTAACAAAATCATCTCACTGAATATTTAAAATCGTAGGTCAATATGCCTTTTGTAAAAATTTAATCTAGTCAATGTCTAGCTGGTGGAGATAATTCAAAATTCTGCCAAATGTAAACTTCTGTTCTGAAGCTTTTTATTTGTTCTTTTCTGCTTCATATCTTTCTGTCTTTGATCTCCAAACTAGGCTTTTAAGCTCAAGAGTTTAGTGAAAAAGTGAAAGAGTTAGTCAGTTCTCTGTCAAGGGTTCAACTACAGGACTCAGACAGTAGGTTTTCATGTTCCACCAGCACTAACATTTAATTGTAGACACACTGGGACTAGGAAGGGTCTCCTTTGGGATCCAGCTGCATTTATTGCCTGCATTTAAAGGAGTGGTCTTCTTTTCTCTCAGACATCATACTCATTTATAGGTTTCATCTCTGATTTTCAACCAAGATTGGTTGTAGAGGTTTCTACAACCAAGACCTCAGTTCCCTTTCAGAGAATCTTGCTTCTTATACATCATCCATCTTCACGCATTTCTTTCCATTTGCTTTCCAGTAGTGGTTCCTGTTCAACCTGACTCAATAAGGCAAGAATATTTTCTTCAGACTGCATTCAAACTCACTTTTTTTTTTTTTTTTCTGCTGCTGCTGTAAGAACTTTCAGTTCCATCAAGGCTTCCAAGAGCATACTGAAAACGTTATCTGTCTAGGCTTAGCGGGCTCCTCCATCCATGGGATTCTCCAGGCAAGAACACTGGAGTGGGTTGCCATTTCCTTCTCCAGGGGATCTTCCCAACCCAGGGATCGAACCCAGGTCTCCTGCATTGCAGGCAGACTCTTTAACTTCTGAGCCACCAGGGAAGCCCAATATAGTAATAAGGTATTTTATAATGTATTTTTATCATAGTGTTTTGAAATACTTTGCATAAAAGACCCTTTATAACTGTCTCTGCCATCCCCTCTTGCCTATAGAAGTGAGATTTGTCCTGATTTATTTTCCCTTCCTTCTGTTATCACCAACTCCCCTCTCTTTGCCAGTTCCCCATTGTTGGTAACAGGCACTTGATTTAAGACTTGCCAACAGCAATCTCTTTTAACTCCTTCATCATTGACTTTTGCCAGTTCTCTGGGTTTTAGGAAGAGCTAGCCAAGATGAATTTCCTACATGGTTGTAAAGAATTCATGTTAGTGTACAATCTTGGAGCACATAATTCTGTCTTCTGCCTATGTAGATATCATTAAAAAGCCAGCATCACATTCAAAGAGGTGTTGGCTTCCTTTGGAAAAATAGATTCTAGAGTATTATTGAAATTGCTAATTCTGTCATAGTGAAACTCATACAGGGGATATTACATGGTGGGAGAATAATAGAAATTAAACAAAAATGTTTATTGAATGCCTATATTGTTTTGGGCTGTTTATATATAACACATGATTTAATCTTCAAAACAAGTTCTAAAGTTGATATCAATTTTCAAATGAGAAAACAAGCTTAATTAAGTTCAGCAGTTTGCCTCCAAATTATAGTAACTGGCAAATCCAAGATGATGTTACTCCATTTCTTCTAAGGAGTTTTTGCCCACAGTAGAAGGTAAATAATGGTCACCTGAATTAAATTCACCCATTCTCGTCCATTTTAGTTCACTCATTCCTAAAATGTTGATGTTCACTCTTGTAGGATATGACAAACCTAGACAGCGTATTAAAAAGCAGAGACATTACTTTGTGACAAAGATCCATATATTTGAAGTTATAATTTTTCCATTAGTCATGTACAGATGTGAGAGTTGGACCATAAAGAAGGTTGAGCGCCGAAGAATTGATCCTTTTGAATTGTGGTGTTGGAGGTGTACTGTAAAAAACAAAATTTAAAAAGTCCTGCCTTCACCATTGCCTCTACCACAAGCAATTGACTGATTTCTGTACAACCAACCTCCTTAAAAGATTATCCTTTGTTCACTGACACTATTTCTTCATTTTACTCAATGAATTGCAATCTTATTCATCCCTGTTCTCCACCTCAACCAGGGCCACCAATAAATTCTAAATGTCAAATCCAATAGCCTCCATTCTGTTCCATCATATTGACTAAAGGCATGTCTTTGAATATTGTTACCAGTTACATTCTGTTCCATTGCCATGTTTTTTTATTTTCTTCTCAATAATACTCTTAGATTTCTACCGTCTATTTTCTATCCTTCCACATTAGAATTTATGTGCCACATGAACAAAGAGCTTGTCTATTTTATATACTGCTGTATTTTCAGAGTGAGAACAAGGCCTGGCATAGTGTAGGCATCCAGTAATTGATTTTTTTGCTGAATGAATGAATAAAAGAATGAAAGAAAAATATCTACCTCATGAAACTATTAGTAAGTCTTTGGGAGAAGATAATACCTGCTATCATGATTCATTCATCCAAACATGGATATGAAGGCTTTGTTACCAAAACATTATAGGATTTATGAGCAGTTGAAATTCTTATCTTTTTTAGTATAAGCTCTTTTGTCCATTAGATGATGTGTATGGAAGTCATTCATTTCCACTGAATCTATAAGCTAAGTTTCTGCTTACTAAAGGGAGGGAAAAGAGAGCCTTGCTTGAGGTTTGAATATTTGATCTAATAAAGTACTAATACAGAAAAGTTACTGTTTTTAGGATAGTGTCACCACATTTACAACATGGCATCGTGTTTTTCACTCAGCAACTAGTATGAACCATGTTTAACACCATTCTCTCAAACTTTTATTTTGGATATTGAAGAACTGGGAACTAAATTACTGGCAAATCTACATATGTCATGAAAATTTGTCCTTAGGCTCAAAGTTTTGATTGAGTTAATATACTTCAAAATAAGCTTCAATGGTTGGATCAGCAAAGGCATTTTTTGATACATAGATATCTATTTGCTTCTTCATATTACTTAACCTTCCTTGTTTTACCATATGACTAATTTTAGCCAAAGATCCAAAGAAATGTGAGAAGAATCAACAAATGCAACTTTAAGGCTGAGGCTCTTAAGAGCTGGTGTACCAATACCTTGCTGTATCTCCTCATTTTCCAGCAAGTCTAGAGCCCTCATGTCCCGGCTACAATGTTGTGCATCTTCTATTAGCTTTAGTACCTGAGTGATTAAGTCTAGCAGATTTCACTTTCTACCTCAACTCTAACTCAAAGATATGACCCACGTTAGGTACATAACATAAACAAAGAATACATTTTGATGCTGGAGACTCATGGGCTTAATTGCTCCTATAGCACAACTTATCTTGACTAGTATAAATACTCATGAGAAGATCTAATGTCAGAAGATATTTCTTCTCTCTTCTGTGGCTAGAAAAGTTCTCAATATTTCAAGTCAAAATAATATATCTATTGCCAGAAAGCATTAAAAAATTTAAAATACAAAGGTAAAGGAATCTTTGTTAATTGGGGAATTTAAAAGGAAAACAGTGAATAGTTGAATAAACACACTTTTGAACTGTAAAGATACAATTAGTATAGAGTCTAAAAAGTGCATGGTCATAGCGAAAAAAAAAGAAAAGAAAAGAAAACCATGGGACAACACCATCCTTTTTAGATTCTGTTGGCTGAATTTGGTGATCCCATGAGCTTGAAAAGACTTCACATACAATGTCTTCCATTAGGGAAATACTGAACTGTCAATAGAAATTTTTTAAAATCATGTCAAAAAGGTAATTATTTGTCAAACATATTAATTAACTTAATTATTTCACAATTTATATGTATATTTAATCATTAAATTATATACTTTAAATATATGTGATTTTATTTATCAATTATAGTACATGTCAGGGAGAAAGAAAGAGAGATAACCAATTTCTTGATTAGACTAGGGTTCTAAAAATTTAACATAATTATATTTTCATAAATATGTATGCTGCTGCTGCTGCTGCTAAGTCGTTTCAGTTGTGTCCGACTCTGTGCAGCCCCATAGACAGCAGCCCATGAGGCTCCCCCTTCCCTGGGATTCTCCAGGCAAGAACAATGGAGTGGGTTGCCATTTCCTTCTCCAATGCATGAAAGTGAAAAGTGAAAGTGAAGTCGCTCAGTCGTATCCGACTCTTAGCGACCCCATGGACTGCGGCCTACCAGGCTCCTCTGTCCATGGCATTTTCCAGGCAAGAGTGCTGGAGTGGGGTGCCACTGTCTTCTCCATAAATATGTATAATAAATATAAGTATATTTATATAAATATAATAAAATAAATAAATATAATCTAATGTAATTTCAAAATCTTGAAATTATAAAATCTATCCAGGACCTAAATGAAGGAGATACTACATAGGTTTTATTTCCCTTGAGATTCTGGGAAAGGTAAAGTACAGAGATAAGCAGCAAACAGTTTTGGTATTGTTGTACAAAACAGGATTGATTGACAACTGGAAAGAATCTCATGGAAAATGCACATACTTGAAAAGATAAAATTTTATTTTGAATTTTAATTTTGCCTGTGAAATTCAAGTAAATGCTTTAGGAGAAACAGATGGAAAATATCCCTCCTGTGTTTGAAGTCAGACATTGACTGCTTTCTGCCAAGCAGTGTCTAGGCACTGGGGATGTTTCACCAATAAGACTAGCAAAGTCCCTCAGGGAGAATGTGTGTAAATGGAAGTTGTTTGCATAGGAATGTGAATTTAAATGTTGCAAAACTTTCACTTGAATGTATACATTTTCCTTGGAAGAACACAATTAACAGTCCCACTCTGGGACAAAGGATAGAAACAGTTAACAATGGACATGTCTTCTAGGGAATGTAATTTCCCTTATTTAGGATGGTTGATCTTATTTACCTGCTTTGGACACTCTCACCTTATTCATTTCTTCAATAAATATTTATTGAGAAAATGCTTAACAATAAGCACCATGGTCAAAACTAGGGATTTATGCTACTTGTTGTTAGTCTAATGGACAAATGTATAGTATAATATTGTATATTATATTATAAATATAGTATAATCAGATAACTATGTTAATAAAATTAATCATAAGATGTTATTGGAATACCAGAGGAAGTATATTTAAATATTCTGATATTTAAGAAATGGGATGGTTAGTGGTAGTGGGGGAAGATTTCCAAAACCCTGTAATAAAGCCAACTTGAAGAAGGTGTAGAAATGTCTTAGGTGGAAGTCGACTTTCTGTTGGCAAGTTTAGCATAGGGAGAGGAAACGATCTTTCAGGAAGAGGAACATTATATGAAAATATACAGACTTATTTTTGGAGAATTGCATGTAGTTAGATTTTACTATTATTTTTTTATGGAGTATGAAGTAGGGTGGGTAGATTATTTCTTGAAGACCAGTCATTCATTTGCTAAGATTTAAAAATGTCCTTAAAACTGCTAACCTAAAAATGTTGCCAAAGGAAGGAAGAGGTGTCTTTCCTTGCACATTCTTATTTAAAATTCAGTTTGAAATTTGGTTTTCTGGGTTATATTTAGATATTATAGGGTAATGAAGAAGGAGGCCTTATCATCTCAGCACATCGGCATGCACCTTGGGTTTGTACTTTTAAAAGTAATTACAGGGAAATGTGTGTATTTATAGCTGACTTTGACTTTCTTACAATTATTTAATAAGGCAGGATTGCAATACTGCTCTCATGATCTAAGAGCCTGTAATCTCTCTGGGGTCTAATTATCTCCCGATAACCTTGCCCCTTGACGACATCTGTATTGCTATTATAAAACAAGTTTATTTTGGGAAAGAACATATATTTTGTAGTGTAATAGCATTAAACTGTCAGACCTGAGTGTTAACAGCAATTTGCCCAAAGAGCTTTCAGAAAAGATTAGCTCAAGCATTATACGTGGCTTATCAGACAATCTAAGAGGATCAAAGTCATTTTTATAACAACCAAACTTTTTTCTTGAAAAATAGAAACTTATAACACTAACACATGGCTTCAATACCCACGAACAGGGCTATCTACACTTTAACAGCAGGATGCTGACAGTAAGTTCAGTTCAGTTCACTCGCTCAGTCAAGTCTGACCCTTTGCGACCCCATGGACTGCAGCACGCTAGGCTTCCCTGTCCATCACTAACTCCCAGAGCTTACTCAGACTCTTGTCCATTAAGTTGGTGATGCCATCCAACCATCTCATCGTCTGTCATCCCCTTCTATACATCCTTCAACCTTTCCCAGCATCTGGGTCTTTTCCAGTGAGTTGCTTCTTCCCACTAGGTGGCCAAAGCATTGGAGCTCCAGCATCAGCATCAGTCCTTCCAATGAATAGTCAGGACTGATCTCCTTTAGGATGGACTGGCTGGATCTCCTTGCTGTCCAAGAGACTTTCAAGAGTCTTCTCCAACACCACAGTTCAAAAGCATCAATTCTTTAGTGCTCAGCTTTCTTTATGGTCCAAATCTCACATCCATACATGACTATTGGAAAAATCGTAGCTTTGACTAGACAGACTTTGGTCAGTAAAGTAATGTCTCTGCTTTTTAACATGCTCTCTCTGTTTGTCATACTCTTTCTTTGAAGGAGTGAGTGTCTTTTAATTTCAAGGCGGCAGTCACCATCTGCAGTGATTTTGGAGCCCAAGAAAATAAATCTGTCACTGTTTCCACTGTTTCTCCATCTATTTGCCATGGAGTTATGATACTGATGTCATGATCTTAGTTTTCTGAATGTTGAGTTTTAAGCCAACTTTTTCACGCCCCTCTTTCATTTTCATCAAGGGCTGTTTAGGTCCTTTTCACTTTCTGCCATAAGAGTGATATCATCTGGATATCTGAGGTTATTGATATTTCTCCAAGCAGTCTTGATTCCAGCTTGTGCTTCATTTAGTCTGGCATTTCTCATGATTTACTCTGCACATAAGTTAAATGAGGAGGGTAGCCATGAAATTAAAAGACGCTTACTCCTTGAAAGGAAAGTTATGACCAACCTAGATAGCATATTGAAAAGCAGAGACATTACTTTGCCAACAAATGTCCGTCTAGTCAAGGCTATGGTTTTTCCAGTAGTAATGTATGGATGTGAGAGTTGGACTGTGAAGAAAGCTGAACGCCGAAGAACTGATGCTTTTGAACTGTGGTATTGGAGAAGACTCTTGAGAGTCCCTTGGACTGCAAGGAGATCCAACCAGTCCATTCTAACGGAGATCAGTCCTGGATGTTCTTTGGAAGGACTGATGCTAAAGCTGAAACTCCAATACTTTGGCCAGCTCATGTGAACAGTTGACTCATTGGAAAAGATTCTGACAATGGGAGGGATTGAGGGCAGGAGGAGAAGGGGACAACAGAGGATGAGATGGCTGGATGGCATCACCGACTTGATGGACATGAGTTTGGGTGAACTTTGAGAGTTGGTGATGGACAGGGAGGACTGGTGTGCTGTAATTCATGGGTTCACAAAGTGTCAGACATGACTGAGTGACTGAACTGAACTGAACAATACACAGTCTTGCCGTACTCCTTTTCCTATTTGGAACCAGTCTGTTGTTCCAAGTCCAGTTCTAACTGTTGCTTCCTGAACTGCATATAGGTTTCTCAAGGTCAGGTGGTCTGGTATTCCCATCTCTTTCAGAATTTTCCAGTTTGTTGCGATCCACACATTCAAAGGCTTTGGCATAGTCAATAAAGCAGAAGTAGATGTTTTTCTGGAACTCTTGCTTTTCTGATGATCCAACGGATGTTGGCAACTTTATCTCTGGTTCTTCCACCTTTCTAAATTCAGCTTGAACATCCGGAAGCTCATGGTGTACATATTGTTGAAGCCTGGCTTGGAGAATTTTGAGCATTACTTTACTAGCGTGAGAGATGAGTGCAATTGTGTGGTAGTTTGAGCATTCTTTGGCACTGCCTTTTTTGGGGGTTGGAATGAAAACTGGCCTTTTCCTGTGGCCACTGCTGAGTTTTCTCAATTTGCTGGCATATTCAGTGCAGCACTTTCACAGCATCATCTTTTAGGATTTGAAACAGCTCAACTGGAATTCCATCACCTCCACTAGTTTTGTTCATAGTGATGCTTCCTAAGGCCCACTTGACTTTGCACTCTAGGATGTCTGGCTCTAGGTGAGTGATCACACCATCATGTTTATCTGGGTAATGAAGATATTTTTTGTACAGTTCTTCTGTGTATTCTTGCCAAATCTTCTTAATCTGCTGCAGTTAGGTCCATACCATTTCTGTCCCTTATTGTGCCCATCTTTGTGTGAAATATTTCTTAGTATGTCTACTTTTTCACAGCTATTTGTAAGGTTTCTCCAGACAGCCATTTTGCTTTTTTGCATTTCTTTTCCATGGGGATGGTCTTGATCCTTGTCTCCTGTACAATGTCACGAACCTCATTCCATAGTTCTTCAGGCACTCCATCTATCAGATCTAAGCCCTTAAATCTATTTCTCACTTCCACTGTATAATCATAAGGGATTTGATTTAGGTCATACCTGAATGGTCTAGTGGTTTTCCCTACTTTCTTCAATTTAAGTCTGAACTTGGTAATAAGGAGTTCATGATCTGAGCCACAGTCAGCTCCTGGTCTTGTTTTTGTTGACTGTATAGAGCTTCTCCATCTCTTGCTGCAGAGAATATAATCAATCTGATTTTGGTGTTGACCATCTGGTGATGTCCATGTGTAGAGTCTTCTCTTGTGTTGTTGGAAGAGGGTGTTTGCGATGACCAGTGCATTATCTTGGCAAAACTCTATTAGTCTTTGCCCTGATTCATTCCGTATTCCAAGGCCAAATTTGCCTGTTACTCCAGGTGTTTCTTGACTTCCTACTTTTGCATTCCAGTCCCCTATAATGAAAAGGACATCTTTTGGGGGTGTTGGTTCTAAAAGGTCTTGTAGGTCTTCATAGAACCGTTCATCTTCAGCTTCTTCAGCATTACTGGTTGGGGCATAGACTTGGATTATGGTTATATTGAATGGTTTGCCTTGGAAACGAACAGAGATCATTCTGTTGTTTTTGAGATTGCATCGAAGTACTGCATTTCGGACTATTCTGTTGACCATGATGGCTACTCCATTTCTTCTGAGGGATTCCTGCCTGTAGTAGTAGACATAATGGTCATCTGAGTTAAATTCACCCATTCCAGTCCATTTTAGTTCACTGATTCCTAGAATGTCGACATTCACTCTTGCCATCTCCTGTTTGACCACTTCCAATTTGCCTTGATTCATAGATGTGACATTCCAGGTTCCTATGCAATATTGCTCTTTATAGCATCAGACCTGCTTCTATTGCCAGTCACATCCACAACTGGGTATTGTTTTTGCTTTGGCTCCATCCCTTCATTCTTTCTGGATTTATTTCTCCACTGACCTCCAGTAGCATATTGGGCACCTACTGACCTGGGGAGTACCTCTTTCAGTATCCTATTATTTTGCCTTTTCATACTGTTTATGGGGTTCTCAAGGCAAGAATACTGAAGTGGTTTGCCATTCCCTTCTCCAGTGGACCACATTCTATCAGACCTCTCCACCGTGACCCACCCATCTTGGGTTGCCCCATGGGCATGGCTTAGTTTCATTGAATTAGACAAGGCTGTGGTCCTAGTGTGATTAGATTGACTAGATTTCTGTGAGTATGGTTTCAGTGTGTCTGCCCTCTGATGCCCTCTTGCAACACCTACCATTTTACTTGGGTTTCTCTTACCTTGGGTGTGGGGTATCTCTTCAGAGCTGCTCCAGCAAAGCACAGCCACTGCTCCTTACCTTGGATGAGGGATATCTCCTCCCACCGCCCTTCCTGACCTTCAGTGTGGGATGGCTCCTCTAGGCCTTCCTGCGCCCGGGCAGCCACCACTCCTTGGACCTGGGGTTGCTCCTCCCGGCAGCCGCCCCTGGCCTTGGGCATGGGGTTGCTCCTTCTGGCCACTGCCCCTGGCCTCAGGAGCTGCCCCTGGCCTCAGATGCAGCGTGGCTCCTCTCGGCTGCCGCCCCTGAGCTCGGAGGCGGGGTAGCTCTGGCCTTGCTTAGTGTACCAGCCCACCACCACCGCCTGTGCTTAGTGGAGGTGATGGAATTCCAGTAGAGCTATTTCAAATCCTGAAAGGTGATGCTGTGAAAGTGCTGCACTCAATATGCCAGCAAATTTGGAAAATTCAGCAGTGGCCATAGGACTGGAAAAGGTCAGTTTTCATTCCAATCCCTAAGAAAGGCAATGCCAAAGAATGCTCAAACTCCACACAATTGTACTCATCTCCCACGCTAGTAAAGTAATGCTCAAAATTCTCCAAGCCAGGCTTCAGCAATACATTAACCATGAACTTCCTGATGTTCAAGCTGGTTTTAGAAAAGGCAGAGGAATCAGAGATCAAATTGCCAACATCTGCTGGATCATCAAAAAAGCAAGAGAGTTCCAAGAAAACATCTATTTCTGCTTTATTGACTATGCCAAAGCCTTTGACTGTGTGGATCACAATAAACTGTGGAAAATTCTGAAAGAGATGGGAATACCAGACCACCTAACCTGCCTCTTGAGAAACCTGTATGCTGGCCAGAAAGCAACAGTTAGAACTGGACATGGAACAACAGACTGGTTCCAAATAGGAAAAGGAGCATGTCAAGGCTGTATATTGTCACTCTGCTTATTTAACTTCTATGAAGAGTACATCATGAGAAACGCTGGACTGGAAGAAACACAAGCTGGAATCAAGATTGCCAGGAGAAATATCAATAACCTCAGATATGCAGATGACACCACCCTTATGGCAGAAAGTGAAGAGGAACTAAAAAGCCTCTTGATGAAAGTGAAAGAGGAGAGCGAAAAAGGGCCTAAAGATCAACATTCAGAAAATGAAGATCATGGCATCCGGTCCCATCACTCCATGGGAAATAGATGGAGAAACAATGGAAACAGTGTCAGACTTTATCTTTTGGGGCTCCAAAATCACTGCAGATGGTGATTGCAGCCATGAAATTAAAAGACGCTTACTCCTTGGAAGGAAAGTTATGACCAACATGGATAGCATATTCAAAAGCACTGACATCACTTTGCCGACTAAGGTCGTCTAGTCAAGGCTATGGTTTTTCCTGTGGTCATGTATGGATGTGAGAGTTGGACTGTGAAGAAGGCTGAGCACCAAAGAATTGATGCTTTTGAACTGTGGTGTTGGAGAAGACTCTTGAGAGTCCCTTGGACTGCAAGGAGATCCAACCAATCCAGGAGATCAACCCTGGGATTCTTTGGAAGGAATGACACTAAAGCTGAAGCTCCAGTACTTTGGCCATGTCATGAGAAGAGTTGACTCATTGGAAAAGACTTTGATGCTGGGAGAGATTGGGGGCAGGAGAAGAAGGGTACGACCAAGGATGAGATGGCTGGATGGCATCACAGATTCGATGGACGTGAGTCTTAGTGAACTCTGGGAGATGGTGATGGACAGGGAGGCCTGGTGTGCTGCGATTCATGTGGTCGCAAAGAGTTGGACACGACTGAGCGACTGAACTGACTGACTGAACTGATGTCTACTTTTCTTGAAGAGATCTCTAGTCTTTCCCATCCTATTGTTTTCTTCAGTTTCTTTGCATTGATCCCTTAGGAAGGTTTTCTTATTTCTCCTTGATTATCTCTGGAAGTACATTCAGATGGATGTATCTTTTCTTTTTTTTCCTTTGCCTTTCACTCTTTTTCTTTTCCCAGCTATTTGTAAAGCCTTCTCTGACAACCATTTTGCTTTTTGCATTTCGTCCTCTTGGAGATTGTCTTGATCATTGCCTCTTGTACAACGTTACAAACATCTGTCCAAAATTCTTTAGGCACTCTATGTATCAGATCTAATCCCTTTAATCTATTGTCACTTCCACTATATAATTGTAAAGCATTTGATTTAGGTCTACCTGAATGGTCTAGTGGTTTTCCCTACTTTCTTCAATTTAAGTCTGAATTTTAGAATAAGGAGTTCATGATCTGAGCCACAGTTCAGCTCCTGGTCTCATTTTTGCTGATTGTGTAGAGCTGCTACATCTTTGGCTGCAAAGCATATTATCTATCTGATTTCTGTATTGACCATCTGGTGAAGTCCATGTGTAGAGTCATCTCTTGTGTTGTTGGGAGAGGGTGTTTGCTACGACCAATGTGTTGTCTTGGCAAAACTGTTAGTCTTCACCCTGTTTCATTTTGTACTCCAAGGCCAAACTTGCTTGTTACTCCAGGCATCTCTTGACCCTACTTTTGCATTCCAATCCCCTATAATGAAAAGGAAATCTTTTTTTTTTTTTTTTTTTGGGGGGGGTGTTAGTTTAATAAGGTCTTGTAGGTCTTCATAGAACCTTTCGACTTCAGCTTCTTCAGCATTAGTGGTTGGGACATAGACTTGGATTACTGTGATATTGAATGGTTTGCCTTGGAAACGAACAGAGATCTTTCTGTCATTTTTGAGATTGCCCCCAAGTACTGAATTTCAGACTGTTTCATTGACTATAAGGGCTACTCCATTTCTTCTAAGGAATTCTTGCCCCCAATAGTAAATATAATGATCATCTGAATTAAATTCTCCCATTCTGGTCCATTTTAGTTACTGATTCCTAAAATGTTGATGTTTACTCTTGCCATCTCCTGTTTGACCACTTCCAATTTACCTTGATTCATGGAACTAACGTTCCTATGCAATATTGTGCTTTACAGCCTTGGACTTCACTTCTATCCCAAGTCACATCCACAACTGGACATTGTTCTCATTTTTGCTCAGCCTCTTCATTTTTTTCTGGAGCTTTTTCTCCACTCTTCTTCAGTAGCATATTGGGCACCTACTGACTGGGAGTTCGTCTTTCAGTGTCATACCTTTTTGCCTTTTCATACTATTCATGAGGTTCTCAAGGGAAGAATACTGAAGTAATTTGCCATTCCCTTCTCCAGTGGACGATATTTTGTTAGAACTCTTCACCATGACCCTTCCATTTTGGGTGGCCCTACATGGCATGACTCACAGTTTCACTGAGTTAGACAAGGCTGTTTGTGATCAGTGATCAGTTTGGTTAATTTTCTGTAGTTGTGGTTCCCATTCTGTGTGCCCTCTGATGGATAAGGATAAGAGGCTCTTGGAAGCTTCCTGATGGGAGGGACTGGCTGTGGGGGCATCCAGGTCTTGGTTTGATGGGTGGAGCCGTTCTCAATCAAACCTTAATCCAGTTTTCTGTTTATGGATGTGGCTGTGTTCCCTCCCTGTAGTTTCACCTGAGGCCAAACTATGGTAGAGTTAAGGGTGGTGGGGACCTCCTTCAAAAGGACTTATTCCAGGACTGCTCTATTCAGTGCCCTGACGCCACAGCAGGCCACTGTCAACCCATGCCTCTGTCAGAGACCCCTGGACACTCAGAGGCAAGCCTGGCTCAGTCTCTAGTGGGGTCAACTACTCCTTTCCCCTGGGTGCTGGTGAGCACAAGGTTTTGCGTGTGCTCTCCAAGAGTCTGTTTCCCCAGTCCTGTGGAATTTCTGTAATCAAATCCCAATGGCCTTCAAAGTCAAATTCCCTGGAGGTTCTCAGACAATTAGGATGATACTCAAAACAAATATTCTGAGCACTGAAGAGGAGTAGAGGTCATATAACAAAGTAATGCTATTGAAATTTAAGAGTGTGGTTCTAGAATCAGACACTTCCGGGTTCAAGTCCCAGCTCTGTGCTTATTACCTGTGTCAGTTGATGAAACCGATGTCTCTCAGCCTCAGTTTTCTCGGTTGTAAATTGCAATAACAATGGAGGAGTTGGGTAATAACAGTATTCAACTTACACTGTTACAGGAGGAGCTGAAATAGGTGTAAATTAAAGTGTTTTTCAGACTTATAAGAACACAATAATATCTTAAGAAAGCTATTATTTTATCATCAATATTTATTCATTATTCATTAAAATAGGTATTTTCCAACTTTGTGCTAATCACTGCTATGACATAGGCATACAACAGTGAATATAAGTGATATATCTCCTGCCATCATAGGGCTAGTAATACATATGATTGTAATTCATGAGTACTCTAAAGAACTATATTATTGAATTTTTAATAAAAATTATCCACTAAGAATGGCATTTGTGGTTGGAATAGGGGCCCTCAATCTGGAGATCTTAACAAGGTAGACAAGAGACAGACCCCAAGTCTTCTCCAAAAAATAAAGGAGGAAAAGAAAGAGAAACCAGTGTAATGGGCAGCACTCTAGTCATTTTAAAATATGTCATAGCTAGTACTATTTCTTGAAATTACTTTGAGGCAGATATTATTTAAATTTTATTTAAACCTCTGCTTTGTGTCATTGTTCTTTAATCACTAAGTTTTGCCCAACTCTCTTGTGACCCCATGGACTGTAGCCCACCAGGCTCCCCTGTCCGTGGGATTTCGCAGGCTAGAATACTGAAGTGGGTTGTCATTTCCTTCTCCAGGGGATTGTCCTGACCCAGGAATAGAACCCATGTCTCCTGCATTGGCAGGTGTGTTCTTTACCACTGAGCCAACAAGGACACCCAAGCATCTACTTGGTAGATGTTTAAAGCAGTAAACATAAAAGTATAAACCACCCTGGGCATAAAGCAGTCAATATATAACTATAATGTACTGGGAGGATATACAAATAAGCATCAACAGAGCATGTTCAGTGTATCAGAAGGTGGTGAGTCTTACAGAGTCAGATAACGTGGGAAAGATGGATAGAAAGTATAAGGTGGGTGCTATCTTTGAAAGAATGATCAAGAAAACTCTCAATAAGCAGAGACATGCGAGAAGGGAAGAGATAACTCACTTGAAGAAAGGTGAGGCTAATAAAGATGGTTTTGTCGCAAAGATAGATGACCCACTTGCCAATGCAGGAAAATCAGGAGACACAGGTTCAATTTCTGGGTCAGGAAGATCCCTTCGAGTATAAAATGGCAACCCACTCCAATATTCTTGCCTGGGAAATCCTATGGAGAGAGGAGCCTGGCAGGCCACAGTCCATGAGGTAGCAAAGAGTTGGACACAACTGAGCACAAACATGCCATGAATACTTAAGTATCTATTTATGCCCATTCTTTGTTTGATAATAGAGTTTAGGTGGTTTTAAAACAGATGTCAAATACAACCAGCAGAGAGAAAACGGGAAAGAAAACCCAGGCAGGAGAAAGTAATATAGGGAAAAGAAAACAAAAAATGATTTGAGTTATGTACAAAATTTAACTTTCCAAATGCAAAATATTGTCTGAGCTTTCTACTAGCATATGTAAAGAGAAACTACTCAATTATAGAATTGAAATAAATCTCTAACACAGCAAACCAACCAATAATTCAAGAGGAGCTGAATTATTGCTTATATTGAGATCTTAGAGGAAAATTTGAACAAGACAATCAACAATATCATTACAGTAAATATAGCAATGGATTTCCTAGGATCATTTATTATTATAATGTTCCTCTGATGCAAGCAAAAAGGCATTGCTGAAGTGTAATTCCATTAATAGTAGCCAAAAGGCAAAAATGACACAGTTTAATTACTCATCTCTCTAAGTTGCAACAGAGATTTCACATGATTTCAACAAATAGTGAAAGGAATTTTCCTCAAAAAATACTCAACTAAAGAAACTCTATCATGTCTCATTAATGCTGTTATTCTAGGAGGAACATAATGATATAATTTTACAAAGTCTGAAAAGTATAACAATGACATTATCTAGAAGGATGACTACTACACTGAGACATGTTATTACATATTTAATCTAAAATAGATGTTCAATTTCTTGTCAGCATTTATGGAAATGGTTATATAGTTTTTTAATTTTACTTATACCAGCGATTAAGTCTTTTCTAGACTCTCTATTTGGTTCTTTACCAAAATAATATCAAACTCTTTGTTTAAAAAAATTATGTATTGTTGCTACTTTGCTGCTGCTTATTCACTTCAGTCATGTCCGACTCTGTGCGACCCCATAGACGGCAGCCCACCAGGCTCCCCCATCCCTGGGATTCTCCAGGCAAGAACACTGGCATGGGTTGCCATTTCCCTCTCCAATGCATGAAAGGGAAAAGTGAAAGTGAAGTCGCTTAGTCGCGTCCCACTCTTCGCGACCCCATGTACTGCAGCCCACCAGACTCCTCTGCCCATGGCATTTTCCAGGCAACAGTACTGGAGTGGGGTGCCATTGCCTTCTCTTGGTATGCTAATTCTTTATCTTCTTTTGTAATTCTAGAGTTTGTTTTTTTTTTTTTTTTTTTACTGTGGGATATGTTTTTTTTTAATTTTTTTAAATATAATTTATTTATTTTAATTGGAGGTTAATTACTTTACAATATTGTATTGGTTTTGCCATACATCAACATGAATCTGCCACAGATATACACGTGTTCCCCATCCTGAAGCCCCCTCCCACTTCCCTCCCTGTACCATCCCTCTGGGTATTTATTTTAAAATTTATTTTAAGATGCCCATTTATCTTTAGTTCTGCAAACATAAATTCTCCCATTTAGAATGAGATGACAATCTTTGGTTATGGAGTTCCTTGGATGCAGAGCTATTTTGTCTCTTATTGCATTCAGTTGAAGTTTTTCTCATAAGAATTCTATTTCCCCCCCAGCTTCTGGATACATCTTTAAGAAGAGCTTTCAAATTTGTCTCTACAAAGTTCCTACAGGAATTTCTTTTTTCAGGCCAGTTTTAGATCAGTTTCCATACTTGAGGTTTTCACACTGTGCAAATGATTTTGTTCCACACACATGTGTGGCTATGCTCAGTGTTTCAACTTCTCCTCAGGATGGTTTTCATTAGTGGCTCAGGTGTAGGGGTCACTCCCAGACCAGAATTCTAAGCTTTCTAGGCTGGCGAGTGGAGACTTTTGTATTCTGAAGAAAGAAGAAGTGGCATCCTCCTAGAGTTGAGGACTATGTGCACCTTCCACATCAAACTCCATACATGTGTGAGGCTGGATCCTCAACACTCTAGCTTCAGTGGTATGACTATTGAAGAGGTACATCCAAGATTGCAACTAGCCAGTACACAGTAGCTATGTTAAAATATTAAAAGGTTTCCCTGGTGGCTCAGGTGGTAAAGAGTCCACCCACAATGAAGGAGGCCCAGGTTTGATCCCTGGGTCAGGAAGATCCCCTAGAGAAGGAAATAGAAACCCACTCCACTATTCTTGGGAAATTCCATGGACAGCAGAGCCTAGTGGGCTACAATCCATAGGGTCACAAAGAGTTGGACATGACTTGGTGACTAAATGACACACAATAAATGTAAGGAATTGAACCACCACATATCTTTAGCCACCTCAATCTTTCAGTGCAAAGCCCCATTGGATTTCCGCATTGTGTGGAGTGCTCAGTCACTCAGTCATGTTTGACTCTGCGACCCCATGGACTGTAACCCACCAGGCTCCTCTATCCATTCTTTCCCAGGAAAGAATACTGGAGTGCTTTGCCATTCCTTTTCTAAGGGTCTCCACACTATATAAACCAGTCTCCAAGACTCCCAGAGTAGGCCCAGCATTCAGTTTTGTGCTGTATCAGTTGTTAATTATTTGTTCTATTCTGAGTATGATCAACCAAAACCCCACGAATATGATTTCTGTCCACATTCAGTAGAGCCCCTTTTTTTCTAGTCTCTAGTCTTTTCATCTTCAAGATTCTATGATTATCTTTCAGTTCAGTTCAGTTGCTCAGTCGTGTCCAACTCTTTGCAACCCATGAATCGCAGCATGCCAGTCCTCCCTGTCCATCACCAACTCCCGGAGTTCACGCAGACTCACGTCCATTGAGTCAGTGATGCCATCCAGCCATCTCATCCTCAGTCGTCCCCTTCTCCTCCTGCCCCCAATCCCTCCCAGCATCAGAGTCTTTTCCAATGAGTCAACTCTTCGCATGAGGTGGCCAAAGTACTGGAGCTTCAGCTTTAGCATCATTCCTTCCAAAGAAATCCCAGGGCTGATCTCCTTCAGAATGGACTGGCTGGATCTCCTTGCAGTCCAAGGGACTCTCAAGAGTCTTCTCCAACACCACAGTTCAAAAGCATCAATTCTTCGGTGCTCAGCTTTCTTCACAGTCCAACTCACATCCATACATGACCACTGGAAAGACCATAGCCTTGACTAGATGGACCTTTGTTGGTAAAGTAATGTCTCTGCTTTTGAATATACTATCTAGGTTGGTGATAACTTTTCTTCCAAGGAGTAAGCGTCTTTTAATTTCCTGGGTGCAATCACCATCTGCAGTGATTTTGGAGCCCAAAAAAATAAAGCCTGACACTCTTTCCACTGTTTCCACATCTATTTCCCGTGAACTGATGGGACCAGATGCCATGATCTTCGTTTTCTGGATGTTGAGCTTTAAGCCAACTTTTACACTCTCCTCTTTCACTTTCATCAAGAGGCTTTTTAGTTCCTCTTCACTTTCTGCCATAAAGGTGCTGTCATCTGTATATCTGCTGCTGCTGCTGCTGCTAAGTCGCTTCAGTCGTGTCCGACTCTGTGCGACCCCAGAGATAGCAGCCCACCAGGCTCCCCTGTCCCTGGGATTCTCCAAGCAGGAACACTAGAGTGGGTTGCCATTTCCTTCTCCAATGCATGAAAGTGAAAAGTGAAAGTGAAGTTGCTCAGTTATGTCCTACTCCTAGTGACCCCATGGACTGCAGCCCACCAGGCTCCTCCGTCCATGGGATTTGCCAGGCAAGAGTACTGGAGTGGGTTGCCATTGCCTTCTCTGCTGTATATCTGAGGTTACTGATATTTCTCCGGCAATCTTAATGATTATCTTTAGGTCCTTTCAAACAGACATGACATTGTGTTCATGAATTATTTGAGCTGTGGCATCCACACTCAGCATTGCAAATGAAAATTATAAATTCTAGTAAAGATATAAATACTTTCATATTTTTGTTCATTGGCCAGAGATAATATCACAATTTGAGGAAGAAATCTGGCTTTATTTTTAAACCTCATTTCTAAAAACAAGAATCTTTCATTAATTTAGCATTTCATAGCATCACATCTCAAAGGGATAATGTGATTCTAAAGTTTCATCAATGTCAAACCCAATTTAGACAATTTTTATAGAAAATCTATTCAATACACTTTATATACTTGCAACACAAATCCATGAATTCATTGCTATCTTTCTGAGGATCATAGGAAGAATTAAATTAATCCTTCACGTGCATTGCTATTTCTGTTTTTCATTTGTATATTTTCTTATACTTCCTCATTAATTAAATAGCACATTAACTGTATCATAACGTAGGCAGTAATTAACGTTAGTGTACTATGTTAGTGACTTCTGGGTTCTCTCACTTTCTGTGGGATGGTGTAAATAGCTGGCAGCAATTTTTTCAATTTGCTATGACCTTCCCTATAACCTCAGATTCTCCATCATGTCGTCAGAGTGCTATAAAAGCTTATCTTTTCACTTTGCCTACATTTCCTGGTAGAGTTTTGTTCAGAGCACACAGCCCATGTTAACATTTATTTTGGTCATAAATGTATGTTTTCATTGTTGTCCTTGTTATTATTCGTGTGTGTATGTGTGTATGTGTAACGTGAAGGCAGAACAATACAGTTACAGTGTTATATATCTTGACTATAACAATGGCTTTCACCTTTATTTATACAATAAAATAAAGTTACATGGTTAAATGAAGTTTGTTTGCTCTTTCAATAATTTGGAGAAATATACCTTTTTAAAACACATAATGACCAAAATAATCAACAAACAAGTACTGTTGTCTCCATATGCTTCTGGGTGTATGTGTTAGTCACTGAGTCATGTCTGACTCTTTGCAATCCCATGGATGATAGCCTGCCAGGTGCCTCTGTCCATGGAATTCTCTAGGCAAGATACTGGAGTGGGTTGCCATTTCACATCCCAGGGATTAAATCCAGGTTTCCTGCATTGCAGGCAGATTCTTCACCATCTGAGCCACCAAGGAAGCCCTCTTCCAATACTACTGAGTTCCTTTTAAAGTGATAGATAGCCATAAATCAGAAAAATCAGGTTTTATTAGCACCTAATATCCCAACACTCAAGGAACTTTATGCACATTGTGTCACAGCCTTCAGCACAACTTGACAAGTTAGGGAACAACAGTACAATTTTATATAAGAAAACTAAGCATTCAAGAGGTTAAATAACTTAATCAAGGTCATATAATTTGTGTTTGGCTATATCGGGATTTGAACTCAGGTTAGTAAGACTTCAAAACGTGTTCTTTTTCCATTATGCAAAACTGATTATGAACTAGGTATCAGAAAACGCATTTATTTCCAAGTACATTCCACTTTTATGAGAAATTTTGGCCTTTGCATTGCTTTTTCTGGGAGGAATATTCTCATCTCCTTCACTACCTGTTTGATATTCTATTGAGAATAGTAAATCAAGCCCTTTGACTTTGAACATAATAATCACATATTATTCCCATGATCCACTGATTTCAATGGGGTGTGGATCAGGTTTTCAGATTTTCCACATAAATCATTCTATCCTGGCACATACCTCCTGCCTAAACAGATTGGACAGGCTCTTTCCGGCAAGATTCCTATTACAGCATTTTCCCTATGGCCCCTGGTTTCCAACTTATTTGACATGTTTTCTTTAATTTGGTCATAATGTCTTGGAATCTACATTGGCTCATTATGATTGACACGGTTTCTTCCATGGACTGCTTTTCTTCTGCACAATTGCAAATTGCTGTCTATTTAAGAGCTCTTAACCCAAGCACAGTGTTACTCAAATTTAGATCACTTACAAGAATGCAAACTATTGGAATAAGAATGACACATCATAGGCTCCCACCACCAGGCAACATTGGCTATGTCCCAGTTCACCAGTCCTGATTATTTAAATGTTTCACCACTTCAGAAAAAAAAAAAAAAATGTAGTAGAAAATTACCTCTGTTAATGAATATTGTATTTTTTTAATTCAACACACATGTCCTGAGCACCTACTGGATGCTGAATACTATTCTAGTAGACAGACAAAGGCAAGGTTCTTGTCCTCAAAAAACTGAATTCTAGCAGAGGAAACAAGTAAATTCATATAGAGCTCTAGTAAATATTAATGCAAAATAGCATCCCAACAATCATTCTCTTCCAGTTTCCCTTTTGCCTCTTTATCCGCTCCTTCTCAGTCAATTTATTTGGCCAACATCTCCCCTTTTGTCTTTTCTGGAACTTTGGTATGACTCAGGGCTCTGTTTTCAGCCAAATCTCTCCTCACCTTTCTCTCTCTTTGAGTGTTCTCTTCCACTTTTGTATTTTTAGGGGTGAATTTCAAATGATGTTTTCTTGACATCTCAATCTTAATGTGTCACAAACTCCTCACACCAAATATCAAACAGGAACACATTATCTTTCCACAAAAACCTGCTCCCCAGACGTATGACCAATTCTGGTGACTGGTGGCATCTCTTCCCGTTTCAACCCTCTTAGTTGCTGGTGTTTTGAGCTGGCTCAGAAACCATATTTGAGAAATTCTGGTCCCTAGCAACTAATATCCAGTCACCAAATCCTGACAATTTTACTTCCTAAACTTTGAAAATCCACCCTCACTGCCCTAGTTTAGGCAAGTCATCATTATCCTGTGAACAATGCCTGCAACAACCAAAATAGTCTTTCTTCTTTTTTTTCTCCAGTATTTTTCTCTGGATACATGCCCAGGAGTGGGACTTCAAGAGTGGATGCAGGCTTCATAAGGTAGCTCTATTTTTGGTTTTTTAAGAGACCTCCATACTGTTCTCCATAGTAGTCGTACCAATCTACATTCCCACCGGCAGTGTAGGAGAGTTTCCTTTTCAGCAACTGTGATCCTATTCATTCTTTATTTCTAGAAGATTATCATGAGAAGAACAAGCATTCTGATAATAGATGTTGAGGAAACAAATGGATGAATAGATGGACATATGATTGAATAGACAGTGACTCCTTGCTGAGCAGAAAAGTGTTGAGAAAAAGAATCAGCAATTAAGCTGTACCTTAAAGAATGACAATGCTTACTTGGATGTTGGATGTAAAAGGGGGAGAAGGCTTGCCAGCAACAAATTAGCAGAAAAGACCTGGCCATGAATGAATGATAAATTTCAATGCAATTTCTGTGCTCTTCTTGAATCTTTTACTTTATACTTTAAGTGAAAGAAAGCTGTGTGACCAGTTTATGGTTGGTTTTAAATATGTCAGTAAGATTAGACTCTGACTTTATAATATATAGAGCAAATATAGGAAGGCAACAAATTACTTAAAATAATATTTATTGCTCATTTACCATATGCCAGGCCCTCTTCTAACTGCTTCAGGTGTTAATCCTTTTAACCCTCTTAAATTCCTAAGTTGCAGCACACAATAGGCAAAACACTGGGGTCAGTTCACTACTTGATATATACAATAAACAGATGCATTCTCTATAGCATATTTTAAAAGAGTTATAAAACAGGCTATGATTATCACCATGAGTTGGCAATTACAAAAAATGTCAGTGATAAAACACTACTTCCTGAAAACTATCATTTGTTTTCATAAATCCCGTAACTGCAAGTTCCTATGATTTTTAGTAGCTTTAGTTGTGTCATTTTACATGGTCACTTCAAATTTTATTTAATTTAATATTTAAAACAATCAAATAGTGCAAAATACAGGATGTACTTTTTGCCAAATAAGGGCAAATTTTAATTCAGACTTGAAATATTTTAGAATTAAAATAACATGTTTAATTAAAATCCCTTACTCCTATTTAATTGTTATTCAATTGGTCATCATTGTAGGAGAACAATATTATAGGTATACATTTTTAAATCTAAAAAAATAGAAATATAGTTAAAATTCTGAATCTATTTCTCTTTTGTAATATAACAACTTTTAGCTTTTAATTTTGCTGGCATGACTACGTACACAAATTGCAATGAAAAAATATTATTATGTTTCTTTTCTAGCCATTGTTATTATTTATTTTATTCAATTGTTATTAATGAAAATGATTTTATAATATTGTCACAGGATGATTCACTCTGGTGTCGAACATGTTAAGTGTACGATTGACAAATTCTGGTAGGTAGGTGCAAAGGTTATCCCCATTTTTAAAGATAAGAAAACTTGAATAACTGAGTAATATTCCACTGTATATATGTACCTCACCTTCTTTATTCATTCCTCTGGCTATGGACATTTCAGTTGCTTCCATGTTCTGGCTGTCCTAAACAGCCCCACAGTGAACACTGGGGTGCATATATTCTTTTGGATAATATATTTTCTGGATATATGCCAAGCAGTGGGATTGCAGGATAATATGGTAGTTCTATTTTTAGCTTTTTAAGGAACCTCCATACTGTCCTCCTTAGCAGCTATACCAATTTACATTCCTATCAACAGTGTAGGAGTGTTCCTTTTTCTCCACACCCTCTCCAGCATTCATTGTTTGTAGATTTTCTGAAGCAGGCTATTCTGACTGGTGTGAGGTGACACCTCATGGTAGTTTGATTTGCATTTTTCTATTTAGCATCTTTTCATGTGCCTCTTGGCCATCTGTGTGTCTTCTTTGGAGAAATGTCTGCTTAGGTGTTCTGCCCATTTTTGATTGGGTCTTTAAAAGGAAGGAAATAATGCCACTTGCAGCAATGTGGATGGGCCTACAGACTGTAATACTGGGTAAAGTAAATCAAAGAGAGAAAGAAAAATACAGTATGATGATATGCTCATATGTGAAATCTAAAAATATTCTATAAATCAACTTATTTAAAAAACAGAAACAGAGACTTAGAGAGCAAATTTATGGTTATTGGAGGGAAGGGTGGGGGAAAAGGATAGTTATTATATAGCTACCTAAATGGGGAAAAATTGGAAAGAAAACAGATAAATGTGTATGTATAACCAAATTATTTTTCTGTACACCTGAAACTAACACAATATTGATAATCAACTATACCCAAATGTTTGATTAAAAGTGAATTAATTAATTAATCAGAAATAAAATTAGGTTAAAACTAAAAAAGAAAAAAGAAAAAGAAACCTGAATGAAAATGACAGATTGATTTGCATGTAAGGTAGATTATTCTGAATAGATGTAGAAAGGTAGTAGGGAGACCAGTTAGAATACAGTCTTAAAATTCTATCCCAATGCCCAGGTTTGGAGGAGATTGTTTTTTGAAGAGCTTCAGTACTTTCTGCATAGGGAATGACCTGCAAGTTGTTCCATGAAAAATTCTTGCTAATGTTCACATACAAGAAGGTTTCTATTTACTGTTCCCTCTAGAATAATGCTGATGAAAAGAAAAATCTTATCTCTGGGGAAAGCATTGCTTCTAGTGATTACCAGGCCAAAGTTATAAAAACGAAATATTATAATTTCAGAGTCACAACACTGGTTTTCTAACTGCATCCCCACTTTCCATTTGATATAAATTTAATGAGGCAACTTTCAGAGCATAATATGATATGCAGGAAAATATCAGTAGTTATTATGCTGACCTATGTTATACCATTAAGGAAAAAGTCTCCATATGAAATCAACAATAACAGATTTCACTATCTCACCCTGGATTGTCACTGGCAGAACATGGAATAACCAGTTGAGGTTCTCCCTTTAACAATGTTATCTGCCTGCATTATGAAACCTTCATGCCACATTCATCTTTATTATTATCTAAATAACAGTTATTGCTGAGTGTTTCTGCACCCCTAGTTCCTGTTTCTTCAGCTGGATAGAAGACAAGGCAAACAAAAAGTGGAGTTAACTGTTTAAGATTTAGATAACTCAGTCAATTTGAAAACGCTTTTTCATTTCTGATTCTGTTGTGTTTGTTTTTCTTATCCATAAAACAATGTATTCTGTTGCTTTTTTCCTTGATTTTTCCATTGTTATAAATTTAGGGGACAAAGCTAGCGAAATTAATTTATATTTCATTCACAAGACTTGTTTTACTTGAATTTTTAAATGAATAGTGGAACAACAGATTCAGGGAAGGGGAGCAGGGGAATAATTTTTAGTTGACAGAAATGATATCATTCATACTATTGAAGCCAAAGATTGGCTGAACATTTGCCCAGACATCATAGTTCTTTGGTAAGCCTTAGGCCTCTTGGTCTAGCCAATGTTAGAATTTCCGTTGAGGATAGAAAACGAAACATATCAGGGACAGTTGTAGAGGTGGGTCCTATGTGAGGTAGAACCTCTCTCCAGGGTACTGCTGCTGCTAAGTCGCTTCAGTCATGTCCGACTCTGTGCGACCCCATAGACAAATTGAAAATGAAGTCGCTCAGTAGTGTCCGACTCCCAGCGACCCCATGGACTGCAGCCTACCAGACTCCTCCGCCCTTGGGATTTTCCAGGCAAGAGTACTGGAGTGGGTTGCCAGTACTGGGACCACTGATTTCTTTTAAATAGGCCAAGCTATAGATCTTCATTTGCTGTTAATTGTATTGAATGATTGCTATTTTACAATTCCATTCTACTTTAAGTATAAATGTGTCATTTTGAGGAAAGCATAACAAAAACAAATATATAGGGGATATATCAGGAGAAAATAAACATGAATATAGGAAGACAAAGTGATGTGATTAGATTCCAACATTTATATTTTTCTAGGTTCATGTCTATCATCACTGGGAAACTACTCAAGGAATATTATGAACAGGTTGATCATCCGGCATAGATCTTAGTTTGGTTCTCTTATAGTTCTTTAAGTGAAAGTAAGATAAGCATAATGTTTTCTCCACAGAAGACAGGGAAGTGGGGGGAATTGAAAAAAGCAACAGTTATCTGTAATCATGCTGACTTTTTTTGCCAAATATGAGAGCAATTCTTAAGGGTCACAAAGTTTGACCTAGCCAAAAGAGTAAAACTTAATATTGAAAATTAGGTATTTTATGCAAAACATATTTGTCAGGCAAACCTCCAAATAAATAATGAAGCCACCCACAAGCTGAGCATTTTGAAGTTTGTGATATGAATCTAGCACACCGTTGACATTTAATACTCTGTAAACTTCAATTTAATGACTTTACCATCCCTATGAGAGATATCCATACAAGCCATGTAATGTGGTGATTTTCCCTGAGTTGAAGCAGGAGCAGGGCAAGGTGTATTAGAATTCCCTGAAAGATGTTTTCAAACACCACATTCCTTATGTAATCCAATATGCTCCTCCCCAGGCGTTTGAGGAACATGGGTCACCAGGGCCCTGAATCAGTACACGAAAAAGGAGGGCCTATATAGGTGAAATGATGATGCCTAATATAATCCTGGCAGCTCATATACTCAGACATCCAGCCCACAATTCCTGAGATAGTATTGGAGCTTATGAGCATGGACCGTAGAGCCACATACAACTTGGGTCCAAATCCTGTTCTGTTTTATGCTCACTGCATAATGTTTGGCAATTTAATTACACACTCAATAATTCAATTATCTTGAATTTTGCTGGAGATAATAACAGAAATTATCTATCATGCATGACTGTATGTTTGTGTATGTGACAGATGATAGATAGATAGGCAGACAGATAGATGAAAACAAGGCCTGGCCCAAAGTAAGTACCATATTACTGTTTACTATCACTATTAAGTTCAGATCCAGGTGGGAAATCCTGTAACTGAGAAATATAGTTGGAGTATACAGTAAGATATGGTCTTGGCACTGCTGGAAAAGAACAGGAGGAAAGCTGTTTATCATAAACCTTCCCACCAGACTACATTTTGCAAATAAGTATATGAAGACCAAATTATCTTTATATGTGTTCCGATGGTCTCTGTGTGTTTTTTACAAGTTTCTTTCTTCTTAATATTAAAAATTGAGATATTTCACATTAATATTCAAATCACTTGACACTTCTTGGACTCACTCTTCATTTGGCTTCCACAATACACCCTCAGGGTCTCCTCCTCTATTAGTTGTTGCTTCTCAGAGTCCTTTTCTGAACTCTAAATTCAGATGTGCCCGAGGCTTTGACTTTGGAACTCTTCTCGTCTCTGTCTACAATCATTTCTTTGTGGAGGCTATTCAGTTCCAAAGTGTTGAAAATCATCTGTGCCCGGAAAGTGAAAATGAAAGTGTTAGTCATTCAGTCCTGTCCAACTCTTAGCGACCCCATGGACTGTAGCCTGCCAGGCTTCTCTGTCCATGGGATTCTCCAGGCAAGAACACTTGAGTGGGTTGCCATTTCCTTCTCCAAAGGATCTTCCTGACCCAGGGCTCTAACTCTGGTTTCCCACACTAAAGGTAGACTCTTTACCACCTGAGTTACCAGGGAAGCCCTTGACTCCCAAATGTATATTCCTAGTTTAATTCTCCTAGCACCACTAGCCCCATAATCAGTCTCTGGTCTAATTCCCTATTGGTCAGCTCCTCTTGGATGTCCTTCAGACAACTGTTCTAGTCTAGGTTATGTAGTAAGAAGATTCTGTGCAAGAGTTAAAATGCAAGCCTGGGACAGTGATGATGAAAGTAAAAGGAAGTAATTGAAGAGAGTAAGGTGAAGCATTTCTTCACTACCTCATAACAATATACTACTGAGAGACACAACAAACTCTGTAGGAGCCTTTTTTATTCTATGTCTAGGGAAAGTTACAAGAAAGAATTACATCATGGAGTAGAGAAATCTAATGGAGAGAGAAATCTGCCTGGCTTTCTCTGGTCACCTTGCTCTAACTTCTGGCTTTTTGATGGTCTCTTAAAGTATCCTCATCTAAGTGTATAAATCATGTTTGAATCAACATGACTTGTTGATTCACTCAAGTCCAAAAACTGGGAGGATGTTCAAGCACAAGTAGGTGACAGCCACGAACAAGGAAGAAGGAAGAAGTCATCTGACACCACTAAGAAAGTGCAAAAGTTTTGGCTCCATCTTATCGTCTTGAAATTAATCTGTCCCAAACTATCTTCCTTCCTGAATTTTTTTGGCCCACACCACACAACTTTTGAGATCTTAATCCCTGACCAGGGATCAAACTTGAGCTCTCAGCAGTGAAAACATGGAATCCTAACCACTGGGCCACTAGGGAATTCCCCACCTCCTTTTTTCATTTGCCTTCCCTGTATCAGCTACAGAGAGCTCCAAACCAAAACCTGGAGACACTTTTTATTTCCTTTCTTTCTGACACACTCCACATCTAATTTCACAGCCAATCCTCTTGGCTCTGCCTTTAAAGCATAGTCAAGAGCTGAATAGCTAATGTAGGACCATGCCACTGGCTATTTCCTTTCAAAAAACAATTTCCTGCTCTACCCATATATAGCTTCCTTCCTTTACCTATCTCTCAAATGTTACATTCTCAGTAAAGTCTTCCCAGACTGTCTACTTAAAAATTGAGCCCCCAATCCCTCTTTAGTTCTCAGTATCTGATGTGTTTCTTGATTCAACGATTTCTTATCTGCTCTCTCCACATGAATATAATTGCAATAAGGGTAGTATTTTTTGCCTGTTGTGTTCACTGTTAAATTCTCACCACCTAGAATAGTTTCTGGAACAAAGGAACTTGCAACAAAGATTTGAGTGATTTCCAACATCTCTTGAGAACAAATGAAAGGTCATCCTCTCACCATACCCATATTTTTACATGAGAATCTTCAGCTGAAGTGAGTAGATCTGTCTACTAGCAACTGACCTTACTTTGCTGTCTCTTTCATGGACTCCTGAATAACTCCTTGACTTGAGCCGGAAGCTTGAAGGGATGTGTACTCTGAAGAAAGAGATTGTGTCTTGACATGATGACTGGAGCTTCTCCTTATGTGGTCCTGCTCATTTTCACCTTCTCCTCCTTGGGTCTATCAAAGAAAAGGGAAAATTTAAAAGCACTCTAAAAGGAATAAATCACTTCTTGCTTAGGGTCTGAGATGAAAGCTTCTCTGCATAAGATACTTCTTGGATAAACTAAATAAATGCCATCCCTTTCAAACACCTACCTATGTGGCAGGTAAAAAGCATCATGGCTTTATCAGATTGTCCTCCCTGATTGCTGCTTTTCCCACAGTTTTCAATATCACAGGACCACCAGTAAAACCAGCCCAGAGTGTTCCCTGAGCACCAGACTCTTCCACCCATCTGCCAATTGCACATCTTCACCAGAATCTGTGTCCCAGCTTTATTAAGCCCATAATTGAACTTATTTTCTTCTTTCCTCACACATTCTCTTCCTCCTTGTTCCAATCATAGTTAATGGTATTAAGTCTGCATGCTTGACACAAGCATGACAAGAAAATTGGCCTAAATATTATCTCAAGAAGAGAAGCACTTTTTATCTGTCGTGTTTACTCTTATATTCTCACCACCTACAACAGTCTCTGGCACAGAGGAAGCTTGCAGTAAAAGTTTTGATGAGTTCCAACCTTCAAAGACAAGAAACTGGCATAAACTACTCCCCTCCTTTATTTCCAACTTCCAGTTGGTTGAAGTCTTGTTGAAATTTTACCTTCCCAATACCTCCTGATCATATTTCCTTGGTGTTTCTATGACAGCCTTAGTTGAAGTCTTACATTTTTTTCCTTGCAGGATCTCAGGTAATTCCTAAGTTGTATGCATGCATGCTAAGTTGCTTTAGTCATGTCTGACTCTCTGCAACCCTATAGACTGCAACTATCCAAGCTCCTCTGTCGATGGGATTCTCCAGGCAAGAGTACTGGTGTGGGTTGCTGTGCCCTTTTCCAGGGGATCTTCCTGACCCAGGGATCAAACCTGTGTCTCTTATGTCTCTTTCATTAACAGGCAGGTTCTTTACCACTAGCACCCTGATAGAATTGATAGGGGAAAAACATTTAACAATTAAATAAGCAAAAGTGATTACTTCAGGTACTAAAAACAGAAGTGTGATAGAAACTGACTGAAGATGGCAAAGGCAAATTAAGTTGGGTGGTTAAGAAAGGTTGTCAAGTGATATTTGAGGTGGCATTCCAAGGAGGAGGAGCCATGGGAAAATGAAGGAGCACGACATTCCTGGAGCGAGAACTGCAAATGCAATCTTGATTTCTGGCTGATTTCCTGGTTCTGATTCTGTATGTTATTTCGGATCTAGGCTCTTCTTTGTAGTTAAAGTATGTCTATAGAAATATGGCCTCATAGCAATCCCATGTGCACTCTGAGAAGCTGAGAAATTTTTCCATTCATGGATGCCGACCTCATAGGCAGCTCCTCTGGATACAGCCCTGCCATGCTACAGATGACTTTCTGTGTGAGCATGCACACAGGCTAAGTTGCTTCAGTCATGTCCAACTCTGCTACGCTATGGACTGTACAGCCCACCAGGCTCCTCTGTCCATGGGGTTGTCCAGGCAAGAATACTGGAGTGGCTTTACATGCACAGGTATGTGCAGTTGTATACATTTTAAAGAATGATTAGCAGGATTCTAGCAACATCTAGCATACCTTAGTCTTTGTGATCTGAGCTATATTCTAGGGCAGGGTTTCCCAACCTTGTCACTATTGACAGTTTGTGGCATTTTAGGATGTTTAGAAGGTGAAAGTAGTGACAGATTTCCTCTTCTTGGGCTCCAAAATCACTGTGGATGGTGACTGCAGTATATCAGAAGATGACTGCTTATTGGCAGGAAAGCAATGACAAACCTAGACAGTGTGTTGAAAAGCAGAGACATTACTCTGCCAACAAAGGTCTGTATAGTCAAGGCTATGGTCTTCCAAGTGGTCGCGTGAGAGCTGGACTGTAAAGAAGGCAGAACACCAAAGAATTGATGCCTTCGAACTGTGATGTTGGAGAAGACTCCTGAAAGTCCCTTGAACAGCATGGAGATCAAACCAGTCAATCTTGAGGGAGATTAACCCTGAATATTCACTGGAAGGACTGATGCTGAAGCTGAAGCTCCAGTATTTTGGTCAGCTGATGTGCACAGACAACTCATTGGAAAAGTCCCTGATGCTGGGAAAGATCAAGGACAGAAGGAGAAGAGGGTGTCAGAGAATGAGATGGCATCACTGATCTAATGAACATGAATTTGGGCAAACTTTGGGAAATGGTGAGAGAGAGGGAGGCCTGGCGTGCTGCAGTCCATGGGGTCACAGAGTTGGACAAGACTGGGCCACTGAGCAATAACAACAAAGGATGTTTAGAAGCATCCCCAACTTTTACTCCCTAGATGCTAGTGGGACTTCCCACACATCCCCAATGTGATGAATCAAAAATGTCTCTAGACAGTACATGCTCCTTGAGGACCACTCCCTAACATAAAATAGCAGCAGCAGCATCTGCCTTAAAAAAAAAAAAAAAATGTTTTAGTGATCTGGAAACATAGTATTTGCTTATCCTATTTTGTCCAGGAAATTTCTTATCTCTCCAATCACTGGGTATTCTGTGATGATTTGACTATTTAGCATCTGAATTCCTTTCTCTGTGCCTTAGGAGCTAATCTTTGTAAATCACATCCTATCTCTGAAATTCTGCTTCTTTTAATCTAAAATAAAAGGCAAAACTAGCTGATGTCCCAAAAGCCACCTATCTCAAGTGTTTCAAGATTCCTAGAAAACAAAGTCCTTAAGTTTTCAGAGTCATTGATTATTTCATGATTTTCAGGATGTAACTCATTGGGACTTGAAAGACTTAGGTCACTGGTGCATAAGTGAACTAAAAATTATACTTTGTACACTATTGGATAGAATTTTCAGCATGGTTTGGAATGGCTTCAACTTTCTGTTTTTTTTCTTTTCTTTAAGGTGTTTCAATCATTTTGCTTTTCAGTTCAAGACTCTAGTAATAGGATGTTTGAGACATATCTTTTATATATTTCCCCACTAAATGACAAAATAATTTACTGTTTTTAAAAGGAAGCAAATATCAAATAGGTGTTTTTTCTTCTTTCATTAATTTAGTCTACCATTTATTATGTATTATTGAGAACTTAAGCCCAGGAAATGATGGACTGGTAATACAAAAACAGACTGACTTTGAAAGTAAGGAGCTGATAATTTTATGTGTGATGTAGACACAGGCAATATAATGTGATGAGTGATGCAGACAGAGAAGGGCAAAGTGGTAAAGAAGCTGGAAGAAGGAACATCTAACCAAACCTCCTGGAGGGATAGATTTAATGAAGACAGACTATCACTTTTAGCATATTAGCATATATGCATGAATTTTGGAATCAAAGATTCTAAACATTCTAAACACAAATTCAAATTTTAGAGCCATATGTGAAGAGTAGTCAAGTTAAAATGGGAAACAAAATGTGAATATGCAGTATAACCTTTCACATGTAATGTTTGAGTGCACTTGTTTAAACACTCTTGCTGGGCATAGCATCTCTACAACATTTAGATAAAAGTTTAAAAAAAAAATTTTAAACAGGAAAGAAAAAGCTTGGAAATCACATGAATGTTTATTCTGTGCACTGATGCACATCAAGGAATTTAAAAGCATAAAGCTCAATAATGTAGTATTCTAGTTTGCCCAGAGGCAGCAAGAGAAGAGACCAAAACCAGAACAAAGAAATCTGGGTGTCAGTAATGCCACAAAACCCTTTAAAGTGGAATTATAGTTCCTGACAACGTAAGTATTGAATAAGTAAAGATATTTGATTGCAATTTGTACAGCATCCATTTGAAAGTTAATAATTAGCCATCAGGAGAAGTGACTCTTTTCAAAATTATAATATAATAGAACATGTCATGCTAAACCTTTGAGGAGAGGGTGAATGATTTCATTTGGTTTCAGGATCGCGATTGACTTCAATGTATAACTTCACCAAGCATTATAGCAGAGAAGTTTTTGTGCAAAATGAGTGTAACACTAGGTCAACACCAGTCAATCACTGTTCAATAGGCCTCCTTCAGATAATACAATGTGACTCAAAATTATCCAAGAAAAATAGTGTGAGGCCATTTCTGTTGAATGATTACCCCCATTGAGAGCTTAAATTTCACTTCTGTCTACACTTATTTTCACATTTTAATTTACAGTCAGTTTATAGATTCCTCCAAAAAATGATTGCACTCTTGAACAGTATTATTGCTCAATATCCTTTCTTTGCATATAATATCCTCTTTGTATTTAAGAAGGTTTATCTCTTCTCTCAAGCTTTTAGTGTTCAACCTGGTAGAGTACAGCCCAGTTGAACTAAAGACTTGAGAAGTTCAGTTTATTAATTTATTAATTCATTCATTCTTTTAATTAGTCAACAGTATTTGTGCAGAACCATGGTGTATATTCATGGTTCAGACTGTAAAGAATCTGCCTGCAATGCGAGAGATGCAAGTTTGAACCCTGGTACAGAAAGATCCCCCTGTAGAAGGGAATGGCTACCCACTCCAGTATTCTTGCCTGGAGAATCCCATGGACAGAGGAGCCTAGCGGTCTATAGCCCATGGGGTCGCAAAGAGTCCGACACTACAGAGCAAATAACACTTTCACTTTTTTCATGGTGTATATTGTACCCAAACATATTTTTTTATGAGAAACCAATAGATATGGAAGTTTACAATAATACCTAGCATTAGTGGGGATGAAACTGAAGTGGCACTTCAAAATACTTTTGATTCTCCTACATCCAGCCCATCCTAAGTAGTCAATTCAATTATGCTAATCCAGCTTCTCATCCAGGGACTGATTGGGAATAAGCATGTGATCAATCTGGCCAATAACTAGTGAAATCTGTGTAGGCATCCAGGAAGATTTCCTTGTTGGTATGATGGAGGTATTGGGCCTTACTGTGTCCAGATGAAACACTTATCCTCTTTACTATCTACCTGAGTATGATGTCAAAGACAAGAAAGTTGATTGTGTGTGAAAATGTTAGTTGCTCAGTCATGTCCAGCTCTTTGTGATTCCATGGACTGTAGCCTGCCAGGGCTCCTCTGTCCAAGGGATTCTCCAGGCAAGAATATTGGAGTGGGTAGCCATTCCCTTCTCCAGGGGATCTTCCCAACCTATAGACTGAACCCAGGTCTTCTGCACTGCAAGCAGATTCTCTACCTTCTGAGCCACCAGGAAAACTCAAGAAAGATGGAAGAGATGGAAACAACATGGGTCTTTAATGATCTTAAAACTTCTTATCAATCAGATTTGGAGAGTGGCCTATCTTTGGAATTTGTAACATTTTGATGTATGGTTTTGGGCTTCGTAGGTGACACAGCAGTAAAGAATCTGCCTGTCAGTGCAGGAGATGTGAGAGATGTCAGTTTGATCTTTGTGTTAGGTAGTTAGAATAGGAAAAAGGAGTCCAGAATGGCGGTGGATAAAAAACGAAGAAGGGAAAAGCCCATGAAAATAGAACAAAGGAAGGTCTGAGGACTGGAGTGAGAACCTCATGTTAAAAAAAAAAAAAAAAACAGCCCTCCTGCTAGCCCAGTTTACATAGGGCAGGCTCAGGGGGAGGAGAAAAACATATAAAAAGAGGAGCCAAAATTGTGCTGGGGTCTCTCCTCTCTGCATCTTTTGGGTCAGCCTGCCCTCATGCCTCAAGGATGTATTTTCCTTTGCTTGCCAAATAAAACTGAACTATAACACTGGGTCCATCCATCACTTCAAATTTTTGCTGTGGTGAGACAGAACCAAGGAAATTACACACTCCCCCGATACTTGGATTGGGAAGATCCTCTGGAGCAGGAAATGACAACTCACTCCAGTATTCTTGTCTGGAAAATTCCATGGACAGAGGACCCTAGTGGGCTACAGTCCATGGGATTGCAAACAACTGAGCAACTGAGCACATACCCATTGTATGGTTTAAGCCATTTTGAAATACTCTTTGCTTACAATAAAAGTCATAATCATGATGTTTGACATTCTTTTCCAGCAGGGAAAGTTGTTCATGTATGAAGAATCTTAAAATGCTTGCATGCTTTGCCACATTTATTAAAAATTGTTTTTAAAAAATATTCAGTGATATGGGAGAATCTTATTATGATATGGGAGAATCTTATTATAATATTAAGTAGATACAAAATAATACACTGAATGCAAAATGATATACTAAAACTAAATCTAACTATCAGCTATCTTCTATAGAGCCACCTGCTACTTGCTAGGCACAGAGCCGTGTGTCTTAAAGTCAATCGTATCATGTAATCTTCCCAGCAGGCCTACGCAGTAGTGCTCTCATTGTCCTAGAGTTATATATTAGCAAACAGGCTTTGGAGATTATATAACTTGTCAAGGATCATATAGCTACTAAGCAGTGAGCTGGAATTTGAACCCTGAGAGTTACCTTTCTCTAATATATTTAAGATAAATAGGGTCTGGCTCATGTCCAACTCTGAATTAGCCTGTTCTCTGGCCAGCTTTCCCTGGTTTGGGGGTCCTTCTCCAGAACTCTGAGATGTTCCTGAGATTACCTCTCTCTTCCCTGCGGTGTATCACCTCCAATCCCAAATGTCAGATGTAAGGCATCGCTTCCGGTCTCTTTCAAATCACTTACTTTCCCACAGGTCCACTGACACAAGGCTATTGGGAATACAGAACTTTTAGTGAAATGTTGAGATAAACTAAAAAAATGCATCATAGAGACAAAAATTTATCTTTTAAAGCTAAACCTTTCTGTTCTTCAGAGTCCCTGCCATGGGAAATCGCCCACTAGCTGCCTCTTTCCCTCCGACGGGGCATCCCGCCATGTTGCTGATGTTCTCTCTCTCCACCTCCTGTCTCCCCAGTTGTCAACTTCTAATCAAATCTAAGTTGCTGTTAGCTTTCAAAACAAAGCAGAGCAAATTAGGTCCTGGGTGCTTTTTTTGCATATCTCAAACTTCTTAAGGTGGTGCTTTGTGGTGTTGTTGTTTTTTAAGAGATATAGAGTCCTTATCTTTAACATCATACTAGATTTTTTCCGGCAAAACTTTCTAAAAAACAAACAACTTATTTGTTATTTGTATACTTTTTATATTCCCAAAATAAAAGATATATATTTTGAACTTAAAAAAATTTATTAAGAAAATAAAACCAATTAACTCACTTTATTGTAATTTTTATAATAATGCCTTTACTAAAGAAAATTTGTTATTCTATATCTACACTTACCTCTCAACATGATTTAGGTTAATTGATTTACTGTTTTTGTTCTCAGCATCCTTAACTGTGAGAGAAACTTTCTCTACTTTCTATACCTTCTCATCTCTCTCATTGACCTTTCAATTTTCTGGTGCTGCTCAAATAACCTCATAATGAAGCTTCTTACAATTCAGCACTGTCAAAGCCCTACCTTGTTTCCAGAACTTTCTTACTAGTCACACTCAAATCTCCAATTAAATATTCATTGTTGATAGGATTACTATATAACTTATTATCCTAATTAGGATAATTTTGAGAATTGAAGTCAATGCTATTAATAATTATACCTCATAAACTGGAACTGCCCAGGCAACTAGAGACTCATGGTCAGCCCTTATTATGGAAAGATTGTGCTTTGAGTCCTTCCACTTTAAGAGGGGAAAATGGAAAGTTTTAAATGTTAGCTTTCAAAATTAACATCTAAATTTTATCCAGAACCCTCTATGACTTCAGGAGAAAGACAACGAAAGAAGATATTAACTGAATGTTCCTGTATTTTAGGTACAAAATGCTGTTAGGCTCATTGTATAGATGATCTCTCTTTTTTCCACAAAAACCTTCCCAAGTAGGATCATTGCTTTTTCACAGTTTGTTGACCAAAGGGAAGTATAGGGAGAGAAATCGTTTAGCATCTGTCTCTTCATAACCTATTGGCAGCTTTGTTCCACAAAATCAGTCTTTTAAAGACACAATAAAACCCATCTTATCCAGTTTTTATCTACTGGAGTAAAATACCTGGCCTCTTTCCCTCTTTTCTAACATTAGTGTCTTTGATCTAAAGCCTTGTATTCTTATTCATATTTAATACCTGCTTCTAAAGCTTTCTTTTAAATATATATCCAATACTCATGGTTACTTCAACTACAAGTAGCATAAACAAATATTTTTGTTTTTGCTTATACAAAGTTTTGTTTCTTCCGTTTGATTCCTTGGAGAAGAAGGAGGAGAGAGGAAATTTGTCTCATTCTTTCCTGGGATTCACAATTTGTAAAATATTTGCTGTTCTTGAAAAATTCTTTAAAATATTCACCACCATAGCTCCAACCGCAGTAAGTGGCTTGTATTCATCAACGGAAATAACTTAGGTCCAAATGGAAGAACCTGAGGGACTCAAAGTAGCTCAGTTGTTTTCCTTAGCTTTCCCATTTTGTATTTCAATTAATTTTCCTTCTGACAAAAATCAAACAAGGAAACAAAATGGTAAGGCCATTTTATTTAAACAAAAGTATCTAGGGAAAGAATTTTTAAAAGCACAGATGTAAAAGTGAACAGACTATATATTTAATTCATATTTCAAAAATATAATATGTTGCAAGTAAAGCATAGAAATGTTAACCAAAGGCAAGGAAAAACAACCTGGTATTAGGACTTAAAAAATAAAAGGACACAAATAAATTTACATATACATACATATAACCATCAAAAGTAGGTTGAGCACAATTTTATCTTAAAGAATAACAAAATTTTTGCTTCAACCATACACATATATGTAGATAAATTAATCATTTAATATATATTAATTGCTTACTATGTGTCATAACCATGAGGGTTTCTAGAATATCAAACACACATAAAAGCAAATTTTGCCCTCTAAGTATTTAGATTTAAGAGGAATGTACAGATTTAACAAGGTTGATTTCATTCTGCTGCTACTGCCAAGTCACTTCAGTCGTGTCACACTCTGTGTGACCCCATAGATGGCAGCCCACCAGGCTCCCCCGTCCCTGGGATTCTCTAGGCAAGAACACTGGAGTGGGTTGCCATTTCCTTCTCCAATGCGTGAAAGTGAAAAGTGAAAGTGAATTTGCTCAGTCGTGCTACTTCTAAGTAAATGATCACTTATTTAGAAAAATGTCTAATAACAGAAAGAATTTAAGCCTATCTTCTTTAAACTACATTCCAAGGGGAAAAGTTGGCAAATTTTATTGTAAATCTACAAAAATATTTTGAAAATAATTCTCTAATTCTTTAAAATGCTTTCTATCTGCAATCTGTACTTATTTATTCCTTCCTTGGAACTTATATCATGCTTTAGAATATGTGTGAAAAAAAAATTTAGGGACAAATAGATCAGAAATATTGAAGACTTAAGGAGTTCCTTAAGTTAAATATTTATGTAGCAACAATATAAGCTAAATTTGGTGTATATATAAAGAAGATTTAAGCAGTTAATATGAAATTATGAACAAAAGTCTTACAGTCCTACAGTCTGGAAATTGAATGATGCAAAATATTAGAAGTGATCACAGTTTTAGTAGCATTCATTAAATCTATGGTATCTTGTAATGTATAGAGCTACATACTTTTATGAATTTTAGACAGTCACTTACATGCTGAAAACTACAAAAGAACTCTGAGACACATATTACACCATTTTATAAATGTAATAAGTACTTTCAGCAATGAATGAAAAAGAATATACACAGTTCTGTATGTTTGAAGAATTATTTCAATACTTTTATTGACTTTTATTGTGATCCACACAGTCAAAGGCTTTGGCATAGTCAATAAAGCAGAAATAGATGTTTTTCTGGAACTCTCTTGCTTTTTTTGATGATCCAGCACATGTTGGCAATTTGATCTCTGGTTCCTCTGCCTTTTCTAAAACCAGCTGGAACATCTGGAAGTTCACAGTTCACGTATTGCTGAAGCCTGGCTTGGAGGATTTTGAGCATTACTTTACTAGCGTGTGAGATGAGTGCAATTGTGCGGTAGTGTGAGCATTCTTTGGCACTACCTTTCTTTGGGATTGGAATGAAAACTGACCTTTTCCAGCCCTGTGGCCACTGCTGAGTTTTCCATGTTTGCTGGCATATTGTGTGAAGCACTTTCACAGCATCATTTTTCAGGATTTAAAATAGCTCAACTGGAATTCCATCACCTCCACTAGCTTTGCTTGTAGTGATGCTTCCTAAGGCTCACTTGATTTCACACTCCAGGATGTCTGGCTCTAGGTGAGTGATCACACCATGGTGATTATTATCTGTGTGGATCACAATAAACTGTGGAAAATTCCCAAAGAGATGGGCATATCAGACCACCTGACCTGCCTCTTGAGAAACCTGTATGCAGGCAGGAAGCAACTATTAGAACTGGACATGGAACAACAGACTGGTTCCAAATAGGAAAAGGTGTACATCAAGTCTGTATATTGTCACCTGGCTTATTTAACTTATATGCAGAGTACATCATGAGAAACGCTGGGCTAGAGGAAGCACAAGCTGGAATCAAGATTGCCAGGAGAAATATCAATAACCTCAGATATGCAGATGACACCACTCTTACGGCAGAAAGTGAAGAGGAACTAAAAAGCCTCTTGATGAAAGTGAAAGAGGAGAGTGAAAAAGTTGGCTTAAAGCTCAACATTCAGAAAACGAAGATCATGGCATCTGGTCCCATCATTTCATGGGAAATAGATGGGGAAACAGTGTCAGACTTTATTTTTCTGGGCTCCAAAATCACTGCAGATGGTGATTGCAGCCATGAAATTAAAAGACGCTTACTCCTTGGAAGGAAAGTTAACACCAACCTAGACAGCGTATTCAAAAGCAGAGACATTACTTTGCCAACAAAGGTCCATCTAGTCAAGGCTATGGTTTTTCCAGTGGTCATGTATGGATGTGAGAGTTGGACTATAAAGAAAGCTGAGCACCAAAGAATTGATGCTTTTGAACTGTGGTGTTGGAGAAAACTCTTGAAAGTCCCTTGGACTGAAAGGAGATCCAACCAGTCCATCCTAAAGGAGATCAGTCCTGGGTATTCATTGGAAGGACTGATGTTGAAGCTGAAACTCCAATACTTTGGCCACCTGATATGAAGAGCTGACTCATTGGAAAAGACCCTGATGCTGGAAAAGATTGAGGGCAGGAGGAGAAGGCACGAGAGAGGATGAGATGGTTGGATGGCATCACTGACTCGATGGACGTGGGTTTAAGTGGACTTTGGGAGTTAGTAATGGACAGGGAGGCCTGATGTGCTGTGGTTCATGGTGTCGCAAAGAGTTGAACACAACTGAGCAACTGAACTGAACTGAACTGACTGACTTTTAGGAAGATCTGTATAACTGTTGCTATCTAAATAAGAAATTAAGAATCTTCCCTTTGTTTTTAAATTTGGGAAAATTAAAATTTTCAATTTTGTTTCATGAATTGAAAGGATTTTTTTTTCTTTCAACATCAGTAATTTCTGCTGTCTACATTCAAAATTACTTTTTTAAATTTTTTACTGGATTATAGCTGATTTACAAAGTTGTGTTAGTTTCAGGTCTACAGCAAAATGACTCATATGAATATATGTTATATTTATACATATATTTACTCATTTTTAGACTCTTTTTCCCATATAGTCATATTAGAGTGTTGAGTAGAGTTCTGTTATACAACAGGTCCTTATTAGTTGTCCATTTTGTATACAGTAATATGTAACATTAATCCCAACCTCCCAATTTATTCCTCTTCTCTTACCCCCTGGTAACAACAAGTTTGTTTTCCACATCTATAACTCTTTCTGTTTTGTCAGTAAGTTCATTGGTACCCTTTTTTTTTTTAGAACCACCTTTTTATAGATTACACATATGATATTTGTCTTTCTCTGTCTGACTTCACTACTTCACTCAGGATGACAATATCTATATCCATTCATGGTGCTGCAAATGGCATTATTTTGTTTTCTGGCTGAATAACATCCCATTATATACATGTACCACATCTTCCTTATTCATTCCTATGTCAATGAATTCTTAGGTTTTCCTCCATGTTTTGGCTAAATAATGTTGCTATGAACATAGAGGGGCAGTTATCTTTTTGAATTATAGTTTTTTCTGGATATATGACCAGGAGTGGGATTGCTAGGTCATATGATAGCTCTATTTTTAGTTTTTTAAGGACCTTACAAACTGTTCTCCATTCTGGCTCTTACAATTTACATTCCCACCAAGAATATAAGAGGGTTCCCTTTCCTCTCAACCCTCTCCAGCATTTACTGCATAAAGATTTTTTGATAATGGCCATTCTGAATGGTGTGAGGTGATAGCTCATAGCAGTTGTGATTTGAATTTCTCCAATAATTAGTGATGTTGAGCAGATACCTTCATAACTATTATTGGAGGTGAACCAGGGGTTAATTATTATGTCTACAGTAAGGAAGATTGAGTGGCATTACAAAAACTTATTTTTATGCACCTGCAGATGAATTTCCTTCTAATCTTAGTCATTTTTCTCCTTAAGATCTGTTTCATTTTATTTAATAAGATACTTTGATTTCTAAAACCAATTAAGATTCCTTGTATATACTAGTTGCAAGAAAGTTTAGATATAACTCTAAAGACTACTATGAGTAATTAGAGTAAGGACACGGGAAGTAAGGCTTGGTTGCCAGAGCGATTTTATTTGTTCCATAAATGTGTGATTTCATGTAAACTCTGTTCAGACTATCAGAAATTTTACAAACACATACACAGGGAATACACACACAATTTTAACAAAAGTAGGTCCATAATCTAGACACTTTTCGCTAGAATGAGTCCCTTTTAAAGGGGAATAATTGAGCAAAGTGTCCAGTATCCACATTACCTTCTATTGGCCCACTTCACTCACTTACATCATCTGCCTGCTTCCCATTAACTATTCGGTTTTGTGCCCTTTGTTTTTTTGGTATATGTTTTCCTCATTTCTGCCTCAATTTCATGTTATTTCTCTTATTTACTTTTTCCCTTTCATTTTTACCTAATTTATAATATTTTCCTATATTATATTGGCTTTCAATCTTAGTAAAAGTTGAGGTATGAATAAAAGAAACAAATGCTGATTAAGTGTGACTTAACATATTACCCAGTTAAGTACTTCCATATTTCTTCCGCTTGCAACATTATATAATATTTTTTTAGGCTATTTCAAATCCTTTTCAAATTGAGATAAGGGACTCATAAAGCTAATCTGAACTTTTTAAAATTTAAATTTTTACCAGTGCTGTCTTTAGACATTTCCACCAGATCCTACAGATGATCCTGTTTGGCTGAAATATGGTCACAGAAGCATACACAAATACATGGGTGTGATGATTAATTTTATGTGTCAACTTGGGTAGACCATGGGTTGCCCAGATGTTTGGTCAAATATATTCTGGGTGTTTCTATGACAGTATTTTGGATAAGATTAACATTTCATTAGGTAAATTTTTACTAAAGTAGGTTGCCTTCATAATATGTGTGGGCCTTATCCAATGAATTGAAAACACCCGAACCAGATAGAACAACATAGAACAAAAATATTGGCCTCTCCTGAGCAAGAGAGAATTTTCCAACAGATAGCTTTCAGACTTCATCTACATTATTGCCTCATTCTTATTCTGTAGCTGACTGTCTTCATACTGGAATTACAGCATTACCTCTTCTGGGTCTCCAGCCTGCAAGCCCACTCTGCTCATTGGACTTGCCTACAGCCATGATCACATGAGGCAATTCTTTATAATAAATCTTTCTCTTTTTCTCTCTCTATCTACACACACACACACACACACACAAACACACACACGCACACTGTATTAGTTCTGTTTCTCTGGAGAACTTTGACTAAAATAATGAGTTCAGATTTCCTTATTTAACTGAATTTCCAGATGACACAAAGAGCCATCTGGCTATGATGAGATTTCAGAAGTCAACTATGTTGTTACCTTCTTTAAAGTCTGAAGTGAGGAAGAGAGAATTTTTTTCTTCTTCTTTCTTGGAATTCTTCTTGAGTAGTCAATGTTTGCTTCATGCTTTTTTTTTTTTTTTTTTTTTAATCTGCTGTTTATTGAGCCCTTTCTAAGTTTGGGAAGTTATAGTAGTTTACTATATAACTTAACTGCCTTCTTCATTTTAGGCTGTTTCAATAGAAAATGCCTTAGACTGGATGGTTTAAACAATATATATTTATTTATCATAATTCTAGAGTGGATAGTACAAGATTAAGGTGCTGGCAGATTTGGTGTCTGGTGAGAGCTTGGTTCTTCGTTCATAAGAGGCCATCATTTCCTGGTGTTCTAAGTTGGTAGAAGAGTCAAAGAGGTCTCTGGGTCTCTTTTATAAAGGCACTAATCCCATTTATGAGTGTTCTATCCTAATGACCTAATTATCCACCAAAGGTCTAATATCATCACACTGGGTGGGTGGGTGGGTTAGTCGCATAGTCATGTCCAACTCTTTGGGACCCCAAGAACTATAGCCCGTCAGGCTCCTCTATCCGTGGGATTCTCCAGGCAAGAATACTGGAGTGGATTGCCAGTCCCTTCTCCAGAGGATCTTCCTGACCCAGGGATCGAACCCAGGTCTCCCGCGTTGCAGGCAGATTCTTTACCATCTGAGCTACAGGGAAGATCTAATGCTATTTCATTTAATTCATTCAACAACTCTGGAAGTTAGGTATTATTTTCTTCTTTTTAGAGATGAGCCAACTGAGATAAGAGAAGTTAAGTAAATTTCTTGAGGTCACATGGGCAGGAAGTGGTTCAGTCCAAGCTAACCCTAGGCTGAGTTACTTCAAGGAACATACTGTTTTCCCTTCTTCCACATTTGTTAGTTGCCTCTCTGAAGAAGAAATTTCTTGCCCCTCAAAAGCTGGCAAGATATGATACATTTAAGACTAGTACCAGTGACTGGAAACTTCCAAAGTGAACTGATTTTATGATGAAATTCCAGCAGAAAAACAAAGTTCTGGGAATAGACTAGGCAAAGGGCAAAAGGAATTTTTTATTTCCTTTCAAAAAATAAAATAAAATATTCACTCATTTGACACTCATGAGATAACATGCTTTTCTTTTAAATGACAATAGCCCCTTATTATTAAAACTGAACAATCTATCATAACTTGGTAGAAATTATATATACTTGCCCCTCCCTTTCCTCCTACTCATTATAGTAGTATGTATTAGCTATAGAAGCATATTTTCTGCTCATATAAAAACACCATGCTTCAGACTCCTAAAGTTTTTGTTCTTTCTACCTAGGAAGTTTGTTCCTGGCTTATTTCAGGCTTGGGCCCTCCTTCAGGATACGTTTTAAAATCTGCTTTAATCAGAGTAGCTTTCACTAAGGTATGTATCTAAGGTACCATCTAAGCAGCATCTTTCTCCTCCTATTTAGTCTCTCTTCTATTACTCTTATTTTACTTCTACTTATTGTACTTTGAAATAGTTCTTTTTAGAAAATAATTTATTTTTGTACTTGTGTCTGTAATTTTCTTTTGCCTTTTTCTGCATTTATTCTCTGCTTTTCTAATAATCATATAATGACTTAGGGAGGTAATTATCCTTCACTCTTTTATTTACAAACTTCTATTAAGGCACTTTAGCTAAGATGTTTTATATAATCCAGCTCAAGTAGAAGTCCTCTTCCTGGAATAGAAACTTTCCATCAGTGTTTTGTTTTACTTCATTTTGTTTTGCTTTTATACAAATCACCTGAGCAGCCTTTATTTTTGTACTATTTTTTAGAGTTTTTTTGGTTTGATTTTGTTTTACTCCATACTCTTTCAATATATTATTTCATTGTTAGCATAAATTAAATAGAATCAACAACTGTAGTTATACTGTTCTGTTTCTGGAAAGCAAAATATAAGCTCCACGAGGGCAGATGCACTGCTGTTTGCACTAAACATCTGGAATAACATCTGTAGGTAATGTGCATCTAATTATATTATTTGAGTAATGAATGAATGAACTTAGTCTACTGAGTTACTTGAAAAGGGTCTTCAAAGCTGGGGTAATTGGGTCCAAGATGGACACCTGTTTCTAGCTTTAAATCCTTTGTAATGAGTGTGTTCTGACATTATATATTCTTGTCTCCCTAAAAGACTCTGAAGCCTTCCTTCTCTATTCCTGGCATGCATTGTCATTTGATGCACAAGACGACATTTTCTAATTTACTGTAAAAACCAACACCAGACTTGACTAGATCCAGCTTTCTAAGCTGTATTGCTTCGAGCAAGTAACTTTTGTGTGTTTGTGTGCTCAGTGGCTCAGCTGTGTCTGATTCTTTGAGGTCCCATGGACTGTAGCCCACCAGGCTCCTCTATCCACAGACTTTTCCAGGCGAGAATACTGGAATGGGTTGCCATTTCCTACTCCAGGGTATCTTCTTGACTCAGGGATCAAACCCACATCTTGCAACTCCAGCATTGGCAGATGTATTCATTACCACTAACACCACCTGGGAAGTCCACGCAAGTTGCTTAAGTCCTGTCTAAATCTGTTACCCTTTATGTAAAATGGAGATAATGAAATTTACAATCTCATGGTTAATGCTAGAAGTTCACCAAGCCATGTTTTATTTTATTTCTTGGAATTCATTAAGGCTCTTTGTCAAGCTTTTACAGTGAGTCAGAGGTAACTTGACTGTAGTTAGAAATAGTTCATGCTATTTTCAAGCCTGACCCCTGAAATTTTAAGTTCAGTCCGACACAAACACTTTTTTCCTGGTCTATCAGCCATATGACTTCTGGTGGAGAATCCCAAGGACCCAGTGGCTAGTCAAGGAAAATGAATATCAATAGCCTTTGAATGACTATATTTTATCTTGATGTGAGCACGTAGTAAAACTTTGTTTAATTAAGTTGCTAAGATTTGCCTTTAAAAAAAATTACGGTATATAACCTAACCTGAGTAGACTTATAATTACAAGGGTTCTTATGAGAATTACTTAGGATAAAATTCAGTACCAAACTTGTCTCATAGAGAAATTCAATGAAATGTTACTCACTCTTTTCTTCCATTTTTTTTTTACCCTGTTCACTTGGAAAAATCTATATATCTTTGCCAGCCCAGTTTTATACCTTTTAATCACTGACATAAAAACTGTCCTCTTTCTTTATTGGATTATAAATACTATGTATTTTTTTATCCCAATCTGTGGAAATTTCTCCATCAATTAATTTTCCTTTGAAACTTTTCTTTTCCAAAGGTTCTTCTCTGGCTATGAATATGCTATCATTTAATGCATTCATTAGGAAATCACTTCATCTCTGCTGTGCCATTAATCCACATTCATTTCCTCTATATGTCACAGAAAAAAATTCTATTGAAAAAGTAATCTATATTTCCTCTCTCAACTTTCCCACCACTTTTTCACTTAAAGTTTTATGTTTGATTTTTCATCTCCTTCATTCAACTTGAAATGTTTTCTCAGAGGTCACTCATTTTTTAAATGGCCAAATTATATTAGCAGTTTTCCTTGACTTCTCTTTATCATAGAAACTGTTGACCCAAGTCCCCTTGTTTGGCTAGAATTGTAGTAATTAGCTTTAGTAACTAATTTTAGTCTCCCTCCCTACGACAATTGTGTTACCTAGCATCTTGGCCCTTGGACTTCTTCGAAAATTCAGGCACATTTAGGGTTTTCACAGTTCACAGCAGTGCCTCCCAGTTATATATTTCTAGTCCTAATCTGTCTTTGGGGATCCTCCTGGACTTTCTACTAGACATAATCACCCATAAAAATCTCTTTGTTAAGACCAACATTTTCCTCCTGTTAAACTATTCTGAACATGTCTAAATCTCAACTCCTTATTACCACCTTGACTATCTCTTCATTTTAAATATGCTAAGTGGCATTTTTTCAAACCATTCAAGTTTGAAACTATAAACCATCAGTTATTTATTATTCTTTCTCATTCATTGCATTCAATTACTTGAATCATTTCCTCTTCAAAATATCTTGAATATGTTTTTATTTTCATCTATTGGCTCATGAATGGCACCACCAACTCAACTGCTCAAACCAGAAAAAAATGTCCCATCCTTCATTATTTCCACTCCCTTCTCCCAAAATTGCAACAATTCACCGACTTCTACAAATTCCAGTTATGAAACATTGTCTGCTTCTCTATTTGTCCATTCTCACTGTCAGTATCCTGGATTAACCTCCTGTATTCTGTCATCACTATCACTCTGAAAAGTTTTATCTGTTTTTTTTTTTCTTTTTTTTTTACCATAGTCACACTTTCATCCCACTCAAATCCCCGAAACCCATTTTCATAGGCTAACCAGAGTGGCATTTCTATAGTCGAATCTAATCACCTCCTACTGTCTTTCAAAGACTTCCCATGGTATTCAGTGTTAAGTATAGAGTCCTTAGGAAAGCTTGTGCAGTTTCCATGTCTGGAGCCCCAGTTCATGTTTTGTTTTCAATCACACTGATTTTTCAAGCAACAATACTTACTTATTATTGGTAGGTTTTTTCCTTTGGCTGCATTTCAGGGTTTGTGGATTCTTAGTTCCTCGACCAGGGATTGAATTCTGATGCTCAGTAGTAAAAGTGTTGAGTCCTAACCACTGGACCACCAGGAAATTTTCCACTAGTATTTTTTGAACGTGCTATAGTGTCATCTGCCTCCAGGTCTACATGTATGCCCTTTTTCTGCAAGTAAAACATTCACTGCCCTCAGCCATTTATCTACATAACTGCAACTCATCCCTGTTTTTGCATAGACAAAGGGTTATCAGATAATCTTTTGTTCAAACTGAGAGTTTTTTGAGAGTGGAAGGACATACGTAATAATTATGCCAGGAAACAGACATGAATAGAAATAGTCCTGGGAAAGCCAAGATACATGGTAACTTAAGTTAGGCACTATTTACTGGAAAAATCTAATATCAACTCCAAATTCATTTTTAAAAATATATTGACATAGTATTCTATCTATCCTATAATAAATGATACTCTCATAATTTTCTTCATATTTGTCCTATCTTCTTTAGACTACCAGTTCATTAAAGATAGTATCTGTGCCTCTCATATTCACCCCTATGTCTCACAAAGTCATGTGGCACAAAGTCATGCCAGTGCACAGCCCACAGAGTACTTTCAACCATTATGCACTGAGTACCTGAGTTGTTACCAGCTTAACAGACTAAATTTTATTTCATCTCCTTTTACTATGTAGACCACTATTGTCACAACTATTGTGGTCTTCTAGTCCATATTCAGATGCTTCTCAAAAAGGCATGAATGTAATGACAAATATGCCCTACTAAATTTATTCAAGATTCTTCACTGCCTCATAAATTAGGAACACATTTTCTAGAATAACACTTCAAGCCTTCTATAAATCTCCAAGTTTGCAATTACTCACAATATTACTCTATTTACTATATGTTTCAAATAAAATGCATTCTATTCAGTTCTTAAAAAAAGAAAACCTCCCATATCTTTACAACCTCATGCATTTACCAATGTCTTATTCTTTCTTGAATGCCTCAAATTTACTCCTGTCCACATTCTATCCTTGTTAAGACTGATCTCAGACAATACTACCTCTTAGAATATTTTATAATTAATTTAAGAAGGTAATAAATTCTTTTGAACCACTATAAAACATATTTTCCCTTGGCTGGATTAGCTGACAGAAGTCACAATTTGAAATGACAGGACTAAAACTCCACTTCCAACCCTTTTCATGTAATATATTTGTCATTGAGAGTTATTCCTAGACATCCTTCAGCAGTAAAATTCTGATAATAACAATAGGCACCTTGGTATGATTTCTGTTAAAGTCATGTTATAAAGTGAAATCATTTGTACAAAAATGAAAGACTCTTCAATGCATGTCAGTATTTTTATCAGTGGCTGAACTCTGTTAGAGAACCTTTACAGAACAACAGGTTTCCACAACCTTGTTTAGTTGTGTACTGAGAGACTTATGAATAATGGTGGATTCTAGAACAAGGTTGTATAGATTTATTTTCTCTTACTCTGTCTCCCTAAATACAACTAAATACTCTGTAAATCATAACTGATGATATTAAATGTTAATCAAGATCTTAAAGGGATTTGAAAAATAGAAAAAAAAAGAGGCAAATTTTCTAGATACCACAAAACTTGAGGAATGATAAGGGAATATCCTTGGGTTTTCATTTTATATGCCATAAACCCTTGTACTGGGTGCCAGAGAGGCTTGCAGCCCATAACCACCAACTGGCAGTGTACAAAATATACAAGACAAGACTGTTCTCTCCAGCAAAGAGATCAGGGAATGTGAAGCCTCATCTAGTGAGGATCCCCAGCCACCACTCTTCAATCCAGACTAGCTGGGAGTTTGATCCCTTGCAGTTGCTAATCCCTGGAACTGACAAGTCCCAGGTCCATAATCTGGATGTCAGAGAAGCTGATATGTTAGCGGCAATGGCAAAACTCTTTGTCTTCCTGCCCTCCAAGCAGCCAGCTTAGGGAGAACCGTCACCATCTGTTACGTCCCCACCAGAGGGTCACTCAGCAACAGCAGGCAACCCAAGTAAGTGCCGTCCACCCCTACAATCAACAGCAGAAAAGATAATGCAGAACCCCCAGAAGAAGAAAACGAATAAGAATAACATGGTAGAAGCTCAGAAAGTTAAATTTCATTGAAAGTCCATAAAAGTTAAGTTTATATGCTAATAAACTTAAACAGAATGACTGCAAGCTAAAATATAAATATAACATCTCCTGCTTTAAGTTGGTACCTTTTGTCTAGAGAATAGAATACAGCAAAGGTAACAGAATGGACTTGATTCTAAAGAGTAGAAAGCAGCAATAGAAATGGGATGTCAAGTTCATGATTAGGTTAGATAAGTTCTAACTCCTGTCTTGCTAAGTAACCTGCTATCCCACCCCACACACACCACAGCTTAGATGAATCAATTTGTCATATTGGAGAGCCAGTGTGACAAAAAATGGACCATAGGCTCTGGTCAATTACCAAAAAAAAACCAAGGCCTGAAGTCTGTTCACAAACAATGAACTGGATTCTGCCAACCATCATGTAACTAAGTAAAGAAGTTGATCCTTCCTTGATTGTGCCTTTAGATAAGACCCCAGCCTTGTTTGACAGCTTGATTACAACCTTGAGAAAGATTATGAAGCAGACAAGCCAGTTAAGCTGTTACCCAACTTCTGACCAACAAAAGTTATAGAATAATAGATGTATGTTGTGTAAGTTGGTAAATATTGGTAACTTGTGACACAGCAATAGATAATTGACACCTGCACTTTATGCTCTTGACTATCATTATCCAGAAAACATCTCTATCATATGAGGACAATGAATTCTTTAAAAATTGAGCTAAACTATTTAAAAGACATAGCCCAATAAGTTGATTTATGTTCATCCATCTTCTGTCACCTTCTCTCATAGCAAGCAAAAGAAGCCATGATAATTTTTACCCTAATAAAATAGTTATTTCTTTTTTAATGCTGGCTGTTACCTGTACTTAAAATCAGTGTTGGTGGTTTAAATAGTTAACTGACTGTATCATAAAGACTTTTGGTATTTTATGTTTCCTTCAAAGACCATTTGTAGTATCGACCAAAGCTAGAAACATCTGGGAAGTTGTTTTGACTGAATAGTTCAAGCAGGTGCTTCTGTACAGTGGCAGGACAAAACTTAAATGGGAGTCATATAGAAAAAACATCAGCTGTACAAGCAGCTCCAATATTTAACCTGAAAACTTTGTGAAGTAACTGCATGGGTAGCATTATAGTCTCTGTCTGGAATTTTCCTATATCATTATAAATTTGATGCACATTAAATTCACATTTTAGAATTCTGCTTAACCTGCCTATGTCTCATTGATAGGCTTTCTTTTCAAATACAAGTTTTCCCTGTGTGCTGAGTTTGTATACAAGGCTAGAAAGCTTCCTCTAAAATATGATTTTCCTTACAGAAAGTAATATTAGCTTCTATGGCAAACAAATATCAAAGTCTTATTGTCCTAATATAATAAAAATATATTTCTTGTCTATGTCAAACTTAATGCAGATGTTCCTGGATGGTGGGAAGCCTTCCATGTGGTTTTGCTGTGTTTCATGCAGACTGACATTCTCTAGAGCCATGAAGGCCTCTACTTGATCCTTCACACCCAGTTACCAGTCAGGGGTAAAGCAGGAGGATTACAGAAGAAAGATTCTTATAGACAAGTTCTAGAAATGGTTCATATAAGCATTATCCAAAAGTTAATCCAATGGCCCCACCAGTCCAATGGCAGGGGAGGCTGGAAATTGTAGTTTACTTTTGCATCCAGTAAAGAAAGGAAATTATAAATGTTTGGAATCTGTGCCATAGAGATGAAAAAAAGCATACTGAGGCTGAAGCTCCAATACTTTGGCCACCTCATGCGAAGAGCTGAGTCATTGGAAGAGACCCTGATGATGGGAAAGATTGAGGGCAAAAGGAAAAGCGAGTGGCAGAGGATGAGATGGTTCGATAGCATCACTGACTCAATGGACATGAATTTGAACAAACTCTAGGAGATAGTGAAGGACAGGGAACCCTGGTATGCTTCAGTCCACAGCATCACACAGAGTCAGACACGATTTAGTGACTGAACAACATCAGTATGAGTAGATTTAATGCAAAAATATATTACATAGCTTAATTCCAACATTGATCGGTATTTTAAAACGAGGAAACATTTTCAAGAATAATATAACATCTAAATTACATAATGTTAATGCAACATGTGAATTCCAAACACACTTTTTTCCTCTGATTTTACCTTTTGATAGCAATCATTAAGCCTATTTTTCAATTATCTTTGAAAAGTTATATTTGTTTCCTCAGGTCTGTATCTCTTTCTCTGTGATAGCTTATTTTCCCTTCCCATATAATTAAAGGAAGCTATCATTTTGTGTAGTACTAAGCTGTGAATGAGGTCATTCATTTTGCAAAAAAGCCCATTTGGATATCCTTCCTAGATTGAGTCAGGTTTTCAAAAGATTTTTATTTTAGCTAAGCAATATTTGCAACTTTCACTATACTAGAAATAGAGATTGAACATGCTGCCTCTTGGGCAGCAAAGCAGTGAAGTGGTATCTCAGAGTGTAGTAGCTACCAGAAATGAAGTAAGTGATCAGGGAAATGGAATAAAACTCTAAACAAATAAACAAAAATATTAGAAATTGTTACCAGCTTCAACTGGCAATATTTAGTGACTGCACATAGGATCTCAGTGCACCAAGCATCTGAGGGGAAGTTTGTATGTGTGCCTAACCCAGGAAAGGTTGCATACTATTCTATTACAATCTAAACTGGGTAATCTCTTGGTCATGATTTAGACAAATCTATCAGGCTGTGAATGTCAGAGTGCACCCCTGGTCTGTAACATTTCACACTGTTCTCTGGTTGTATTTGTTTCCAGGGAAGGAGGAGGTCATGTTGGACCTACAGCTCTTAAACAACCCGAGTAACCCTGGAACTGGAACTGGCATTGTCTGCTCACAAAGTATTATTACAAAGAGGTATTTGGGGAAAAACTGTAATCTATTCTGTTCTATTATAATGTAGAACCTGAAGTTTCATTTCTGTCTTTGTCTTTCTGCAGCTTTTTAATATGCTTCTGAAATATTTAATATTTCTAAAATATTTTTAAATATTTCTAAACTCAAGTGACAAATTATGTAAAAGTATCATAGAAGAGTAGAGATAAGTTAAATTTTTAAAAATCTAAAATGAGACATGAAGATTTATTCTGTTTCTCTCTCCCCTACCTTTACCCCACCGATACTTGTCTGTGGACTTCTATTGATCTAAGGAGAAAAAAGCCAAGCATTTCTTGTAAAGTTATTTTAGAGCAAAACTTCAACTATAAAATGTACAAAATGTCATATTTATGTTCACATGTATATGAATAAAATATCCAGTTGACCTACTAACTGCCTGTTTTAAAGTTAACATTTATACTTACAGTGAATGCTAAATAAACCTTAACTATACTTTGATGTTGTGTGCATGTATATATGTTTATATTTTGCCATATATATATATATATATACACATCTCCCAAACATTATCAAACAATTCATGGGTTTGGACAGTGAATCTGTGCAGTTAAGAGACTAAGTGTTGTGGGAAGCAGTCTATTCCCTTAGTTTTGGAAGAGAATAACAAAAGATGGTTAATAAGGGGCTTATAAAATATATATACATCTAAATTTATTTGGTTCCTGAAATTTTAGATTTGGCAACAAGTCTCTATATGTCAAATAACATACGCTTTCAATTTTAAATAGCATGGTTTTTCCAATAGTCATGTATTGATGTGAGAGTTGGACTGTGAAGAAAGCTGAGCACCGAAGAATTGATGCTTTTGAACTGTGGTGTTGGAGAAGACTCTTGAGAGTCCCTTGGACTGCAAGGAGATCCAACCAGTCCATTCTGAAGGAGATCAGCCCTGGGAATTCTTTGGAAGGAATGATGCTAAAGCTGACACTTTGGCCACCTCATGCGAAGAGTTGACTCATTGGAAAAGACTCTGATGCTGGGAGGGATTGGGGGCAGGAGGAGAAGGGGACGACAGAGGATGAGATGGCTGGAGGGCATCACTGACTCGATGAACGTGAATCTGAGTGAACTCCAGGAGTTGGTGATGGACAGGGAGGCCTGGCGTGCTGTGATTCATGGGGTTGCAAAGAGTCGGACACGACTGAGTGACTGAACTGAACTGAAAGCCCATTTAAAGCAGTCAAAACAATATTTTTCTACATGAAGGCATTCATAATTAGGTATTTAACAAGATTTATTCAGCAGGCCAATTATGTCAGAGCTTTTGAACAAATTTTCAATTACATGTTTAGCTTCCTTCCCATCATGGTTACAACCTGACTACCTCTAGTTCCAAGTACCACATCCTCATCTGATAACAGCAAAAGTATAAAGGGAAAATGGCAAATGACCATATTTTACTAGATAGGAAAACCTTTCCCAGAAAAGCTTCCTTACAGATTTCTCATTCCTCAGGGTCCTATTAGCTTAGATTGGTTTGTGCACCCATATCCTTGACACAAGGACAGCAGTTCCCTGCCATCTGAAACTTTGGTTATTAGGAAGCTATTCTAGCAATGCTGTTGCACAAGTAGCCAATACTTACAGCACTGCCTGATGCAAAGAGCCAACTCATTGAAAAACACCCTGATGCTGAGAAAGGAGCATCAGGAAAAGAAGAGGCAAAAGGAGCATCAGCAAAAGGAGAAGTGAGTGGCAGAGGATGAGACTGTTAAATAGCATCACCAATTCAACAGACATGAATTTGAGCAAACTTCAGGAGATGGTAGAGGACAGAGGAGCCTGCATGCTACAGTCCAAGGGGTCACAAAGAATCAGACATGACTCAGTGACTAAACAATGAAACAACTACAAATGTGTACTTTAATATACACAGTCACGGTAGACAATATTATTGTCTAATATTTAACAATCTCAAAGGCTCATTCTTGATATTCATTGCAATTAGATTGTTGGTAGGAATCCTGGCAGGTATAATTTTCATACAGAAGTGCAGGCCAAAGTTTCACTGGTTGTAATAGCAGGGGGACAGAGACATGAAATACTGTGCACTGCTTCCGAGAGACTTTTGACTGCTAGTGTTATCTTCACATCTGCTCCCACATTTATTGTTCAGCGGAAGTCACATGACCATGCCTAAATGCCAGAGAAGTTTGGATAGATAACTTTTACCAGGGTTGTCTTGTGACCATTTAAAACTTTTATCACTAAGGAAGAAAGCAAAAATGAATATTGGGGGACAATAGGTAATCTCTAACACAACAACTTAACTAATGCAGGTGGTTATAGTAGGTAAGTGTGAGATAAGTGCAATTGTGAAGTAGTTTGAGCATTCTTTGGCATTGCGTTTCTTTGGAATTGGAATGAAAACTGACCTTTTCCAGTCCTGTGGCCACTGCTGAGTTTTCCAAATTTGCTGGCATATTGAGTGCAGCACTTTCACAGCATCATCTTTCAGGATTTGAAACAGCTCAACTGGAATTCCATCACCTCCATTAGCTTTGTTTCGTAGTGATGCTTTCTAAGGTGCACTTTCACATTCCAGGATGTCTGGCTATAAGTGAGTGATCACACCATCGTGATTATCTGGGTCATGAAGATCTTTTTGGTACAGTTCTTCTGTGTATTCTTGCCACCTCTTCTTAATATCTTCTACTTCTGTTAGGTCCATACCATTTCTGTCTTTTATTGAGCCCATCTTTGCATGAAATGTTCCCATGGTATCTCTAATTTTCTTGAAGAGATCTCTAGTCTTTCGCATTCTGTTGTTTTCCTCTATTTCTTTGCATTGATCACTGAGAAAGGTTTTCTTATCTCTCCTTGTTATTCTTTGGAACTCTGCATTCAGATGCTTATATCTTTCCTTTTCTCCTTTGCTTTTCGCCTCTCTTCTTTTCACAGCTATTTGTTCGGCCTCCCCAGACATCCATTTTGCTTTTCTGCATTTCTTTTCCATGGGGATGGTCTTGATCCCTGTCTCCTGTACAATGTCACAAACCTCCATCCATAGTTCATCAGGCACTCTGTCTATCAGATCTAGGCCCTTAAATCTATTTCTCACCTCCACTGTATAATCATAAGGGATTTGATTTAGGTCATACCTGAATGGTCTAGTTGTTTTCCCCACTTTCTTCAATTTAAGTCTGACTTTGGCAATAAGGAGTTCATGATCTGAGCCACAGTTATCTCCTGGTCTTGTTTTTGCTGACTGTATTGAGCTTCTCCGTCTTTGGCTGCAAATAATATAATCAATCTGATTTTGGTGTTGACCATCTGGTGATGTCCATGTTTAGAGTCTTCTCTTGTGTTGTTGGAAGAGGGTGTTTGCTATGACCAGTGCATTCCTTTGGCAAAACTCTAGTACACTTTGCCCTGCTTCTCACTACTTTGCACTCATCTCACACGCTAGTAAAGTAATGCTTAAAATTCTCCAAGCCAGGCTTCAACAATATGTGAACCGTGAACTTCCAGATGTTCAAGCTGTTTTTTAAAAAGGCAGAGGAACCAGAGATCAAATTGCCAACATCCACTGGATCATCGAAAAAGCAAGAGAGTTCCAGAAAAACATCTATTTCTGCTTTATTGACTATGCCAAAGCTTTTGACTGTGTGCACCACAATAAACTGTGGAAAATTCTGAAAGAGATGGGAATACCAGACCACCTGACCTTGAGAAACCTATATGCAGTTCAGGAAGCAACAGTTAGAACTGGACATGGAATGACAGACTGGTTCAATATAGGAAAAGGAGTACATCAAGGCTGTATATTGTCACCCTGCTTATTTAACTTATATGCAGAGTACATCATGAGAAACACTGGGCTGGAAGAAGCACAGGCTCGAATCAAGATTGCCAGGAGAAATATCAGTAACTTCAGATATACAGATGATACCACCATTATGGCAGAAAGTGAAGAGGAACTAAAAAGCCTCCTGATAAAAGTGAAAGAGGAGAGTGAAAAAGTTGGCTTAAAGCTCAACATTCAGAAAACGAAGATCATGGCATCTGGTCCCATCACTTCATGGCAGATAGATGGGAAGCAATGGAAACAGTGTCAGACTTTATTTTTGAGGGGGCTCCAAAATCACTGCAGATGGTGACTGCAGCCATGAAATTAAAAGACACTTACTCTTTGGAAGGAAGGTTATGACCAACCTAGACAGCATATTAAAAAGCAGAGATATTACTTTGCCAACAAAGGTCCATCTAATCAAGGCTATGCTTTTTCCACTAGTCATGTACGGATGTGAGTGTTGGACTATAAAGAAAGCTGAGTGCTGAAGAATTGATGCTTTTGAACTGTGGTGTTGGAGAAGACTCTTGAGAGTCCCTTGGACTACAAGGAGATCCAACCAGTCCATCCTAAAGGAGATCAGTCCTGGGTGTTCATTGGAGGGACTGATGCTGAAGCTGAAACTCCAATACTTTGGCCACCTCTGATGCTGATGCTGATGCTCAGAAGGAGACGACAGAGGATGAGATGGCTGGATGGCATCACCGACTCAATGGACATGAGTTTGAGTGAACTCTGGGAGTTGGTGATGGACAGGGAGGCCTGGTGTGCTCTGATTCATGGGTTGCAAAGAGTTGAACACGATTGAGCGACTGAACTGAACTGAATGGATAGTAGGTAAGATAATGGCCTTTCAAAGACATTAACATTCTAAATCCAAGATCCTATAAATTACTTTTTTTATATGACAAAAAAAAAACACAACAAACATTGCAGATGTGATGAAGTTAAGGATAATGAGATGGGGGGTTAGATTAAATAAAAAATCCAAGTGGGCCCAATGTAATCACAACAGAAATTATAAAACCGAGTTAAGAAGACATAGTCAGTGGAAGGAAATGTGATGACAGAAGCAAGAGGTTGGAGGGATGCAAAGAGGGTCCCAGGTGATATATATATATATATATATATATATATATATATATATATATGTCATCTTAGAAGCACCCCACTCCAGTACTCCTGCCTGGAAAATCCCATGGATGGAGGAGCCTGGTAGGCTGCAGTCCATGGGGTCGCTGAGTCAGACACGACTGAGCGACTTCACTTTCACTTTTCATTTTCCTGCATTGGAGAAGGAAATGGCAAGCCACTCCAGTGTTCTTGCCTGGAGAATCCCAGGGACGGGGGAGCCTGGTGGGCTGCCGTCTCTGGGGTCGCACAGAGTCGGACACGACTGAAGCGAATTAGCAGCAGCAGCAGCAGCATCTTAGAAGCTGGAAAAGACAAGGACATTGATTCTCTCATCAGAACTTCGAATAGGAACCAGCTCTCCTGGAACCATGAATTCAACACTGTAAAACTTTGCATCTCTGATCTCCAGCAAAGTAATAGAATAAATTTGATCATTTTAAACCACTAATATTATGGTTCTTTGTTATAGTCGCAATAAGAAACTAATACAGTATTTATAAGTATTAAACTACATTATATGTAACATCAGGCAGAATGCCAGGCACATTGCTTGGCCTCAAAGGACATTAGAGCCCATCTGCTTCTGTTTATTTAGTTGGATATTTTTACACTGGAAGAAACACAGCAAGATATAAAATTGCTAGTATTCTAAAGAAAAAAATATAGGCAGAACATCAAAAATGTTATTCAATATGTATTTATATCTGTAAGAATTTAGTATTAAAAAATAATGTTTCTTCAAGGACAAAAGTAAAATTATATTTTTATCTACTTTTTATTCAGTATGATGGTAACAATAGGTTTTGTATAGACCTTTATGAGACTGAGAATGTTTCCCTGTTTTCTGGTGTGATTAAGCACTTTAATCACAAATGGTTTGTTCAGTTTTATCAAATTATAGATGGCATGTTATTTATCATTAGTTGTTTTTAAGACTTTGTTTTCAGATATTCGATTATGATATATCTTGGTGTGGATTTGTTTGGACTTATCATATTTGGGGTGTGCCCAAGCACTTGGATCTGCAGGCTTATATCTTTCACTAAATATGGGAAATTTTAAGTCAATATTTATTAAATACTTTTTCAGTTCCACTCTCTTTCTCCTCTACTTCTGAATTCTGATGATACAAATTTTAAATTGCTTTTGTCCTGTAGATCACATTAATCTTTTCAGTCTATTTCCTCTCTGTCGTTCAGATTAAGCAAAATCTATTGATCTATCTCCAAATGCACCAAGTCTATCTTCTATTCTCTAACCCCTATTCTTGAGTTTATTTAATTGACTTTTTATTTTGGTTGTGGTAATTTTCAGTCTTATAACTTTCATTTGGTTCTTTTACATCTTTGATGAAATTTTCTATTTTTAAAATTTGTTTCAGAAACTGTGTAATAGTCTTTTTTTTTTTTTTAACTGCACCTCACAGCATGCAGGATCTTAGTTTCTCAAGCAGGGATTGAACCCATTCATCCTGCAGCGTAATTCCAGTGACTTAACCATTAGACTGCCAGGAAAGTTCCTGTAATTAATTTTTGAAGCATTTTATGAGATATGCTTCAAAATCTTATCAAACAATTTCAACATCTTACAATATTTGCAAAATATTTACTTTGGTTGCTGCCTGAATTGTTAAGATACTCCCACATGCTAGGCATTGCATTCCTTTGGACTACAGCTTTTGATTTTATATATGCAAAACTTTTGATACAGCAACCCCAATCCCTGGCATTTGAACCAAGGCAGCGTGAGTTTCACTTTGGCCAAGCCTCAGTCAGGGTCTATACTTAACAGACAGGAGTTAAATCAACTTTACTTGAACAATATGGATTAGAGTTGGAAAGAAATTATTCCCTCCTTCCTCACTCTCAAAATCAGCAAAAAATATAAAACCAGGAAACCAGGTAGTGTGTTATTCTTACTCATCCTTCAAAAACCAAATGAATTGCTGATTTTTTGTGACACTTTTATTTGTTCTTTCAGAGCTTTATTTTTAGTTCTAAACAATATCTTTCATATCTAGAATTTTTACCTGTTCCCTCTAGAGTTTCATGAGGATATGAACCTTATCTTATTCAGTTTCGTATCTCAACACCTAGGACAGTATATTAAAAGTAGTAAATATTGGCTTTTTCACCAAATTAAATGAAATTATTCTGCAACAGTCTCTTTCTGAATGGAACTTAATATTGTTTTAATGGGTTTGATTTCATTTTAGGCTTTAACAGCTGTCCACAAAAACACATTTCTGAAATTTCATTGGAAATAAATGGGAAATTCTTTTGAAATATTTTCTGTGCAAACTGCTTTAAAGAACATGAAGAAAACAGCACAACCATAATTCTTTGCTGCAACATGAGTGATACCTCTTCTGAAATTCACATTCAGTAATTAAGAACAACTATTTTACTGAAAAAAAAGAAAAGTCAGTGTTTTCCTCAGAAAAATATGGCTTCGTGCACTACATATGTTCCATCCAAAAATATAACTCCAAATCATACACCATGGGAAATGAATAAAATCTTCACATGTTCAAAGTACCTTTTGCATAACAAAAAAAAAAGGGAGAGAGAGAGAAAGAGAAAGCAGCAAAGCTATTCTGAAATATAGTTGATAAATCTGCAGTCTATATAACTCACTCCTGCACCTAAAGGAACAAAGACGAATCAAGTATTTAGCATATATTTTAAAGATGATAAACACCTTACGTATTCAATAAAACCTTCAGAGAGTCATCATTTTACATAAAAGCAAACTTGGAAATACAAGAGAGATCTCTCTGCCAAAGGAAGTTCCTAATAAATGACTCCTGTAAGTGCACTGGATTTGTTGACAAGCTTCTGTATCAGTTCACAAGGCTGCAAGCTCTTCTTAGGACAACTTCTGCCTACAGTGTTTGTTCAAAACTTCTATTTTGAAGTGCCCTTAAACACTTTTAAGCACTCTTTTATACACACACACATACACACACACATGCACATTATATTTAGTTATCTTAAAATAGAAGTTTGTATCACTTTCATAGAACATTTTTACTTATTTTAAAATGTTGGGGATTTATCAAGGATACTAATTTTACAGAATCTTAATGTAGGACCTGTGATTGTGTTTATTCTAGGAGGAACTTGTAAAAGAGCTCGTGGTCCCAAACAAGAATCCCTGAATCAGAACCTCAGGGTGAAAGGAAGGGAGAAAGTAGGGTTCCAAGTTTGGGAACCACTTCCTTTCAATCTCTATCAGGGGCTATGAAGTTGTCTAAGTTAAAACTCTCCAAACTAACAAAAACTTTAATTCAAGCAGGATTTAAAAACAAATGTACATAGTCACTGAAATTACTGAATACATTAGGACACAGAATGGAATTAGCACATAGAGAGCTATGATTCTTCATAGTCCTGTTCACTCTGACTATTCTCTCAGACTCTTTCGCTCACTTATGCAAAACATCTATATATGCAGAAAATGTAGACCTCACACTGTTCAGAAATATAAATTTCTCAGTTCCATATTTTCTAGCAGGTACTCTGACCTTTTGCTGATTTTGACTTAGTGCATTGGTAGTCCAGCTCTGCCCTTCCCCTATATCTTCATTCTTCTTCCCGTGGTCTTGCTGTTTTGTTTTGTTTTAATAATTGCTTGTCCCTTGGGTCATATGACTTGCTTTAACCAATAAGATCTTACCAGACCTGACTCATGCAAAGCCTTGACAAAACACTTGCATCTGTCACTTCCTTCCTGCCTTTTCTGTGCTTGCTAAGAGAACATGCCCCAACTAGTCTCTGAAGTCACCTGGGGCTAAGATACTGGCAGGAAAGCAGAATCATCTCAGCCAACTATCTAAAACAGTCAACTGATAGTTGACTCTCAAATTTTCAGATGATCCAAGCCAAGATCAGCTGAGATGAGCTACCCAACCCAAGGCTGATGGAAGATGAACAAATGAGTCCAGCTGAGACCAGAACCTGATTCAAAACTGACCCTTAAATTTGTGAGCTATTAAAAGTGGTTATTTTTTTTAAGCCAGGGTTTTGAAGCAGTTTATTCATCCCGATATTGCAGTAAAAGAATTGATACAACCATAATTAAAGCAAGTGCATTAGTCAGCTGATCCCCTTCATGGATCACAGCCTTGTTGTGGTGAAGGGGCTTACATAACTCAATGAAGCTATGAGCCATGCCATACAAGGCCACCCAAGACAGATGGGTCACAGTGAAGAGTTCTCACTAAATGTGGTCCACTGGAAGAGGGAATGGCAAACCATTCCAGTATTCTTGCCTCAAGGACCCCATGAACAGTATGAAAAAGCAAAAGATATGATGCCTGAAGATGAACCCTCCAGGTTGGAAAGTGTCTAACATGCTACTAGGGAAAAGTGGAGGGCAATTGCTAATAGCTCCAGAAAGAATGGACCAAAGTAGAAATGATGCTCAGTTGTGGATGTATCTGATGGTGATGAAAATAAAATCTGATGCTGTAAAGAACAATACTGCATAGGAACCTGGAATGTTAGGTCTATGAATCAAGGTAAATTGGACATGGTCAAGGAAGAGATGCCAAGAGTGAACATCTATTGACATCTTGCTGCTGCTGCTAAGTCGCTTCAGTCGTGTCCGACTCTGTGTGACCCCCATAGACGGCAGCCCACCAGGCTCCCCCATCCCTGGGAGTCTCCAGGCAAGAACACTGGAGTGGGTTGCCATTTCCTTCTTCAATGTACGAAAGTGAAAAGTGAAAGGGGAGTCACTCAGTTGTGTCCGACTCTTCGCGACCCCATGGACTGCAGCCTACCAGGCTCCTCCATCCGTGGGATTTTCCAGGCAAGAGTACTGGAGTGGGCTGCCATCGCCTTCTCTGCTATTGACATCTTAGGATTCATTGAACTTAAATGGACAGGATTGGGAAAATTTAATTTAGAAAATCATTATATGTACTTTTATGGGCAAAAATCTCTTAGAAGAAATGGAGTAACTCTCATAGTCAACAAAAGAGTCCAAATGCAATATTTGGGTGCAGTCTCAAAAACAGCAGAATGATCTGTTTGTTTCCAAGACAAACCATTCACTGTCTCAGTAATCCAAGTCTATGCCCCAACCACTAACGCCAAAGAAGCTAAAATTGACCGGTTTTATGAAGACCTAAAAGACCTTCTAGAACTAACATCATAAAAAGATGTCCTCTTCATCATAAGGAATGGAATGGAATGGAAAAGTAGGAAGTCAAGAGATACTTAAGAGTAATAGGCTAGTTTGACCATGGAGTACAAAATGAAGCAGGGCAAAGGCTAACAGAGTTTTGCCAAGAGAACACAATGGTCATACCAAACACCCTTTTTCAGCAACACAAAAGAAGACTCTACACATAGACATCATAAGATGGTCAATACCAAAATCAGACTGATTATATTTTTTGCAGCCAAAGGTGGAGAAAGTCTATACCATCAACAAAAAAACAAAACCTGGAGCTGACTGTGGCTCAAATCAAGAACTCCTTATGGTGAAATTCAGACTTAAATTGAGGAAAATAAGGAAAACCAGTAGGTGATTCAAGTACTTTATGACTAAATGAAGTCCTTTATGACGGTGGGAATTGGACCATAAAGAAGGCTGAGTGCCGAAGAATTGATGCTTTCAAATTGTGGTACTGGAGAATACGCTTAAGAGTCCCTTGGACTGCAAGGAGATCAAGCCAGTCAGTTCTAAGGAAATCAATCCTGAATATTCATTGGGAGGACTGATGCTGAAGCTGAAACTCCAATACTTTGGCTACATAATGCAAAGAGTCAATTCATTGGAAATGACCCTGATACTGGAAAAGATTGAGGGCTGGAAGAGAATGGGACAACAGAGGATGAAATGGTTAGATAGCATCACAGACTCAATGAACATAAATTTGAATAAACTCCAGGAGACAGTGAAGGACAGGGGAGCCTGGCACGCTGCAGGCATTGTGTTGCAGACTCATTCACGACTTACTGACTGAACAACAACAGCAGAGTGGTAATGGGGACCCTGAACTTGGAACTGGGGCAGTGTCCCCAGTGTAACTGGGGCCAATTGCCTTAAGGCCAGCTCCTCAAAGAAAACCCTGTGTTAATGGAAACAAGAAAACTGGAGCCAGTCCGGATCTCTGGAATTGGGTTGCTGCAAAATGGGAGCGGATAGAATGTGTAGGCACCTGGGTGATTCAAAAAATGAAAGGCCTGAAGAAACTATGAAAAAACTATCAATCCAATTATAAGAGTACACCAACATATGCATAAAATAATAATGGATAATAGAAATAAAGAAATATATTTGATTGTGGAAAAATTATACCACATTCACTGTAAATACAGAAGAAGTTCAAAAGAAAAGAAAGAAATGAGAACTGAAATCATCAAGGCAGGGCATATGGGGAAGGTGGAGTTAGAGGGATGCCTTGAAAGATAAACTAGTCTTGATATATGAGGGACAAAAATTTATAGGAAGCTTTTTCATATAAAGAGTGAAACTTATTAGTATTAGTGTTGAATTGTTGCTTTTTTTGAGGTTATTGCACACAGAAAAGATTATTTAAGATTAATACAATTTTAAAATTAATATTTAATTGACTAAAGTTACAAACTGACAGGCTTAGCCTTTTTTTGTTTTTACAAACCATTTGGATTTAATTTACAAAGTTGTTGACACTATTTATATATCCAGTAAATTTTAAGTATGACTTTTAAAGAGGATTTTACATCTTAGTTAATTAAATCCCATTAAATATTTTAAAAAGCATTTATACATTTAATACATTTGTTTTTCTTTTATATGGAGTTCAGCAATCTGAATAACAAAAAAGCTCTCGAGGAACTTAACCAATTCTTATAAACCTAATAAATTACAGACACAAACACAGTAAATCTAAAATTATCATAAACATTATAATATTATTTCCAAAACATGGTAGAATTATCTTGCTTCTTTCAACTTAAAATTATAAGCTTAAATCAGTTATTTAGGCATACATTTTTTAAGATATCCTGGAGATTTATTTTTTAATTTACTTATTTTTAATTGGAGGATAATTACTTCACAATATAGTGTTGGTTTAGAGCTCAAACACAGTAGTTAGGACACATTTTTTAAACTAGAATTAAATAGCTTAAGCAGTAGATTTGAGATTTTCAATTGGGAGTAGTATTACTGCTCCCTGGGGGGACATTTGGAGGTATGAGCAGGTGCTTCAATTGTCACAATGCCTGGGGACTACCACAGGCATTTCGTGGGTGGCCACCAGGGACATTTGAAGCTCCTATAGTAAGAGAGCCAAAAGCATGCCCCTTGAGTGCATTGAACTTAAATGGACAGGATTGGGAAAATTTAATTTAGAAAATCATTATATGTACTTTATGTGCATTAGATAATGTTGTAGTTTGGATTCTTACAGAAGCTGACTCTGACCGATGACTCAAATTCAAGTAAGTTATTTGGAAGTTAAGAAAACACTGTTAGGTAAGTCAGAGTGAGACAGGAGGGGAAATAAAGCAATTTTTCAGTCACTGACTTGGGTGTAACTCTTTGCCATCCCATGGACTGAAGCATGCCAGGCTTCTCTGTCCTTCACTATCTTCCGGAGTTTGCTCAAACTCATGTCCAATGATTAGGTGATGGCATCCAACCATCTCATCCTCTGTCACCGCTTTCTCCTCCTGCCCTCAATCTTTCCCAGCATCAGGGTCTTTTCCAATGAGTCAGCTCTTTGTTTTAAAGGGTGCTTTATCAAGCTGAAGGTAACCTGAGCATAACTCAACTGTGCAAACTCGAGAGTCAACATATAACATGGGTCTGCAGGGTATCTTACCCTGGGGATTAGAGGGCTGGGATCTGACGCACCAAATTCATCCTCATTGATTGAGGGCTGCTCCAGGAGGCAGGTTTCTTGCACTTCAGGCAAAGCAAAGAGAATCCACCAGAGAAATCTCCTAAGGGCAAAAACAAAAGCCAGATGCTTTGTGCTTATTTCTGTTTGTTTGTTTGACTCTTCAGATTGTAGCACATTGAATGGAAATCAAATGAGTTTAAATATAGGGATTTGATAAATTGCCTCTTTAACTTTCCTTTGATCTTTAATTGGAGATGAATCAAGGAAAGAAAGACTGCTAATCCAGGCTCTGAGGCATTAGAAAACTTGATCATCTAGAGTTTAATCCCCATTTGCTTCCCAGAGGTAAACAATGGTGGCTTTGAACAAGGGAGCACAGAAAAATTAACAAGACCTTGGAAGAGAAAAGCAACACTGGTCTCAGTCCTCAAGTAGTCATTTCTGCTCATTGGCACATGTTAGATTGAATGTGCTGGTGGATGGTGATACAAGTCATACTCCCCAGCCCCTCACAGTCCTTGGAAAAGGCTCTGGGGCCATGAATCTCATGGAAAATGCCTATGAGGAAAAAGGGAGATGAGCGGAGATTACAAATGTAAAGCAACATTTATTAAGGTCTACATCTATGGAAATGTTTCACAGGGGTCCATGAATTGCGTGAAATTATATGTCAACTTTTACAAAAGTGTGCATTTTCCTGAAGAGAGAGGAAGTCCATAACTTTCACTAGCTTCTGTAGGGAGACCATGCCCTTCACACAAGAATAAGAAACATTTATTTAAAATGAAATCCAGTAATGGAGGAGCAAACAAGAGAAAGGTAAAGAAAAGTGACTACTATCCACAATTATCAAATATCAATTTTGTCATGACCCTTGTAAGAATCCCATCTTTAATGATAAAGCAATAAAACTTAGAGCAATTAGGAGATCTGCAAATTCAAGGACACAGCCATCAAAAGGTGCAGCTGACAGTCCAGCTCTGATGCTTTACTGATTCCAAAGCATATGCCATCCTCACTATGCTGCCCTGTTATCTCCAGGAGGTCCTGGAGTGAAGCCCTTAAGCATATATTTTCCAAATGTTCCTAACAGTCTAGGGAGAGGAGGAACTGATTTCATGGAAACTGAAATGACCCAAAAGAAACTTAATGAAGTGCAGAGTATCTGAATATGACCATTCCCTCTAGGACCCACAGACCTCAGCCCCCATGGCTATGACAACTCTGAGCCTGCCCCTGGAAAGTGGATATTGACCTTCCCTTCTCATCCCACAGACAAAGCAGGTAAGTGTTTTATTCATTCCCTGGGCAATTAAATCAATGGATAAGAAAGCTGTGGTACATATACACAATGGAGTATTACTCAGCCATTAAAAAGAATACATTTGAATCTGTTCTAATGAGGTGGATGAAACTAGAGCTTATTATACAGAGTGAAGTAAGCCAGAAAGAAAAACACCAATACAGTATACTAACGCATATACATGGAATTTAGAAAGATGGTAATGATAACCTTGTATGAGAGACAGCAAAAGAGACACAGATGTATAGAACGGACTTTTGGACTCTGTGGGAAAGGGAAAGGGTGGGATGATTTGGGAGAATGGCATTGAAACATGTATACTATCATGTAAGAAACGAACCACCAGTCTATGTTCGATACAGGATACAGGATGCTTGGGGCTGGTGCACAGGATGATCCAGAGAGATGATATGGGGTGGGAGGTGGGAGGGGGGTTCAGGATTGGGAACTCGTGTACACCCATGGCTGGTTCATGTCAATGTATGGCAAAACCAATACAGTATTGTAAAGCAAAATAAAGTAAAATTAAAAATTTTTTAAAAAATGAAACTCACTTAATGACCAATTAGAACAGTTGCAAAGGTAAGTATGAGTGATAGAAGAGGAGAAACATCTAACCTATATTGGGACGTGAAAGTGGTTACACTCAGAGGAAACTCTAGAGGTGCTAACACTTGGTGACCATGAACTGAAGGACAAGTAGAATTTAGTAACACAAGAAGTAACACGAAAGTCTTCTCAGCAGAACAGATTTGTGTTAACAACAATATAGTGTTGGAAACATAGCAAACAAGTGGACTCTTGTGGACAGAGGGTCTAAAGGAGGAATACGTGTAGTGTTCAATTCTTTGTGACCCTATGGACTGTACCCTGCCAGGCTCCTCTGTCCTTGGAATTTCCCATCAAGAATACTATAGTGGGTTACCATTTACTTCTCCAGGTGATCTTCTGGACCCAGGAATTGAACCTGCCTCTCCTGCATGGGCAAACAGATTCTTTACAACTGGGAAGCCACTAAAGGAAACAGGAACTTGGTAAAATTTTCTTGCACCCTCACAGACTTGCACATATAATCATAAACTACCGGATACACACAAGTAGCAATGAGTATATATTACACGTGGTTATGTCCAAACTGTTATTCTCAGTAGCATATGTTTGTTTCATCAACAAATATATTCAAATATAATCCAGGCAAAAAGAAGCAAAAAATTAGGAGATAGATTTCAAGGTGTACGTAAAGAAAAATTGTTCTTATGTGACAGTTATCAAAAGAAAAGAAAAAAATGAAAGGAAGGAAGGAAAGAGAGAAGGAGAGAGCAAGGTGAAGAAAGGAAAAAAGGGGAGGACAGTGCTTGGAAAGGCAGTGGGTTCCCTGTCTCTGCTTCCTCTCCCAGCATTTTGTATATGATTCTATAATCTTGGGTCAACAACATTTCTGGGATGCAACTATATTTGCTCTTCCTATACCTTTGCTTAGCTAAAAGACATTTATATCAAGAAGTTAAGTGTGTTTCTTTCTAGATGATAGGATTACAGGTGATTTTTATTCCCAAATTTCTAGCTTAATAGGTATCCTGATTCTTATTTTATAGTCAGAAAATTCTATAACTATTTCAAAACCTTTCTGCCTCTTGGTCAAACATTTACAAATGCATTAGTATAAAATGTACATATCCAATTGTGATGTATTAAGAAACTTAAGAGATTACTCTTTTCAAGTAAATTATGCTATAATTAGGAGAAGGAAATGGCAACCCACTCCAATACTCTTGCCTGGAAAATTCCATGGAAGGAGGAGCCTGGTAGGCCACAATCCATGGAGTCACAAAGAGTCAGACATGACTGAGCAACTTCACTTCACTCACTTCACTCACTTCATACTTTATCACTGGAGAAGGAAATGGCAACCCACTCCAGTATTCCTGCCTGGAGAATCCCACGGATGGAGGAGCCTGGCCAGCCATGGGCCATGGGGTCACAGAGAGTCAGACACGACTGAAGTGACTGAGCACGCACGCATGTTATAATTAAACTATCCTTCATTATTTTTGATAGAATTTTGTATAGAATAAGTCCTGTATAAATCTATTGACTATTGATTTTTGTACAATAGGCTATCTAACTTACCAAAAAAAGAAACTTTCTTAGCTATCAAAATGCAGGTACTTTTTCTATAAGTACTCGCATCCATTTTGGTAACTTTTTTTTAAGTGAAAAACCCCATTTGATAAAGCCAAAACATAACATAAAAATGAGTATAAGCAAAGGCAAAGAGAAAGTGGCATTTTGGGGGAAAAAAAACTGTCAAATATGCAAAATAAATGAGATTGCTTTTTAGAATGCATTAAATGTTATATAGATTGATGTTTTCAAAATAGAAACACAGGCAAAGACTATAAATAGAAATATAAAAATACAACAATGGTAAGCTGCAGCTCCTTTCAATAGTGAACATGGAAAAGCAAATGAAAGCAATGAGATAGCACAATTTTAGCCCTCAGTTTGGCAACATTTTATACAGTCCCATAATACAGAGAACTGTGTAATATATCCTGCAGCTTTTTGGAGGTATTTTTGACAATATCTCTTCAATTCATTTGTTGTAGCCACGCGTTCTGGGAAACAAACTCACTCAGAAGGACAATGCAGATAGTGGAGGCAGTTTATTATACCAGCGGGCCCAAGGCAGAGTCTCCTCTTATCAAGGACCCTGACCAGTTTTTCTGAAAACCTTATATACCCTAAGTGTACGTGCCCAAACCTACCTTCTCAAATTTCCTGAAACTAGTCTGAACAAAGGAAAAGAAAGATACAATCAAAGTTAACCCGTGATTCATATGCCTTAAGCCTAGGTAGTTAACAGTGGACACTTAACTCTCTCTCTTGACTGTTTAGCCTGTCCAATTTCCCTTCCGGGAGATTGCGCAACTTCCATTCATCTTGAGAGGTTACGGGAGAAGTGGATACATCTAAGAAGTTCAGCTGAGGTGGAATTCTGGGGGCATTGACCAGAGGCCTCCATTGCTGGGTTGGAGCCTGCCGAAACAGCAGCTCTATGAACTCTGGCAGAGCTGGTGGAGGAGCAGTGGCTGCTGCAGGAACTTCACCTGGCCCTGGATTGGGCATTAAAGTGGCCTCCGGTCCTGATGGAGCACTGGGAGGCAGGCATGTCATTATCCAGTATGGGAGAGGAGTCAGGTCGTCCCCGTCCAAATCCTGTAGAATCTCCTTTTTTTTAATCATCAGTCAATTTTGGTGCCATTAATATTTTTCTCTTTCCCTTCTGGATACAGAACCTTGTCCAAATAGGAGGGTCTTGAGCTAACCCTAGCCATGAGTCAATATATAGATATTGATCCAGGTGTCCTGGCTCTCCTGTGACTACTGTATAGACTGCTTCCACTATTTTTAAGTTCATGGTGTTCTCTGGTGGCCATCTTACTCCCAGAGGGGGCCACTTGACCTCACAGAGTATGTGGAGGTGGTTAGGCTTCATCTTCACCCCATAGTTTCCTCCTAATCCCTTCTTTAAATTTTTAATCATGCACTGCAACACAGTTGCCTTAGATTCACTTCCCCCCATCTTGCTTACCTTCTCGGACCTTCTTCTACTTTTCCTTTTTGTTCTGTCTACGAAGTTCTCAGTACCCTATGTACTTCTGATATTTCCAGTCAATGACACTTAAATTGCCATTCTGACTCCTTCCTAATTAGAATGAGAAGAGCCTTACCTGCCAGATCCCAGAGGGAGAAGGGGGATCAATGTGTCTTCACCTGCTGGTCAGCACAGCCAAACCAGAACACCACCTGATCCAAGACTGTTTCTCCCTTAACTTTTAAAGTCCATTCTGCCTTGGTGGGCTTGACCAGGTGTGGATGAAAATACAGATGGGTTAAATATCCCAAGTCCCAGGCCATCTCCGGAAAAGCCAATTGTACTCACTTATGTATACCCCTCCTTCTAGCCTGACAATTCTGAGGCGGTCAAGAATTTCATAGCAGATGGGACACCTCCTTGGGGAGGGCAGAATACGAGCACACAAAAACCAAATTTCTTCTCCTAAAAATCCCCTGGCAATTGCTTGGTAATAATTTTCCCCAAGACGGCATGGACACCACCTCCAAAATGACCTTCACAAATTTCCTTCCTAAGCCCTAATATGCTTGTCAACCTGTGTACCAAATGATCATTGCCACCTGCCTATTCCAGGCTCCTGTGGGTCTGTGCCCCTTCTAATCCCTCCCTGGGGGTGATCAGGCCCCTTCTTCCACCCTACTGAGTGGGTTCCTCCTCACCTTAGCCCTCAGTTCCCCTGCTGCTGCCCACTACCTGCTAACATGAAAGCTCTGGGCATTGAGAAGCAGAATCCTTCCAGAAGGGCAAGGCGCCTTCCCTCCTCTAGAAGATTCAAGCCACAAGGCCTTGGAGTAGTCCCAGTGGGACTTGTCTCCTGAAAGTGAGGAGTTTCCCAGCCCATGCACTAAATGTAGCCACGTGTTCTGGGCAACAAACTCTCTCAGAAGGACAATGCAGATAGTGGAGGCAGTTTATTACAATGGCGGGCCCAAGGCAGAGTCTCCTCTTAGCCAAGGACCCTGACCAGTTTTTCTGGAAACCTTATATACCCGAAGTGTACCTGCCCAAACCCACCTCCCCAAATTCCCTGAAACTAGTCTGAACAAAGGAAAAGAAAGATACAATCAAAGTTAACCCGTGATTCATATCCCTTAAGCCTAGGTAATTAACGGTGGACACTTATCAATAGGCCTGTGGTCATACGCCAATAAACATAATAGAATTTACAATTCTATTAGTTACACAGATAATTAGGGTATTCTTTTAGGCAACAGAGAGTCTAGGTACGAGCCCTGGGGCTCTTCCATCCAGGGGCCCTGGTTTTCCAGTTGGTATGTCGTTTCCATAAATACTGGGCCTCTAGTGCAAAGTCCACAGTCTGGCCCAAGATGGAGTCCTGCTTTCAAGATGGAGCCTGTTCTGTCAGTTTCCTCCTTCATTCCCCATGTCTTGATGCTCTTAACTCATAGTATGAGCATCATTCATAGGGATATATTGCGCCCTGACTCTCCGACCTCCAATTTGAGAGAATGACATCAATCTTTGGGTTACAAAGTTCATAATACATTGTAAAACAAAGGCTCCACAAAGCAGAACTATCAAGGCAACTATAACAATGGTAAATATAGTTTTCCACCAATCACCCTTCACCCAAGATAGGACCGAAGTCCAAAAAGGAAGATTATCATCAGACATAACTGTTATGCCCGAAGTCCGAGTCCCCAAAACTGAGAGAATAAGACGTCCACAGCAATGCAAAAGCATAAAGGGGTTTTATTGCTAGCTCTAGCTGGGGCTCCCGTCTCATCCAGCACAGTGGAGTCTTGATGAGAGCCCTGAGCTCTGGATTACAGCAGTATTTATACATTCGACCCTATTCTGTTGCAATAGCAGAGCTGGCAGACAGTGATTGGTTAATTCATGCCCGGGGACTTTTGAATTTCCACCTTGTTCCTGATTGGTTTTGGTTTGGCGCCTGCAGGACTTTCCCTAGGCGTTCCTGATTGGCTTTGGTTTGGCGCCCGTGGGACTTTTCCTAGGGGTGTGGTTTCCAGGAACTGTGACTCAGACTCTTTTCCCAAGAAATCGAGACCTGGGCCTAGTGTAATGTTAGAGCCTGTCATGGCTTCAGTCAGGTCCCCTAACAATAACTCTTACCTGACATTTCATGTCATCTAAGGTGGCTGATATATAGCCAGATAAATCAGGAATATATTCACAACATTCAACTTTAATTATAGCACAGATCCTTCTTTGTACTGAAACTATAGTTAGTCTCAAGATGATACCAGCAAGTCCTTGTAGCAGCAGTTGATTGCAGAGCTTCATCTCTGTTTCTTCTTTAAGATGATCTTGGTTTCACTGGGATCAGTGGGGCCCTGTTGTGTAGTCCGCTCAGCGTCCTCTGGGTCTGCGTGGTATGCTCTCTTCACCCTCATGTTGAGGATCCAGGGAGTGACACCTGCAACTTTAACTGCAGTAGGGCTGGTAAGAACAAGAGTATATGGACCCTTCCAGTGTGGGGCCAAGGAGTCATGTTTCCAGTCCTTGACCACACCTGATCCCCGGGCACAAATTCGTGAATCTGTTCCCCAAGGGGGAATGGTACCCTTTCTTGTACAAACTTAGTTACCTGATTTATTACCTTACCCAGTTGTTCCATCTGCTGTGAAATCTCATCTCCCCTTACCTGAGGCAAATTTGTTGACACCTGTTTTATTATGGGAGGGGGCCTCCCATACACAATTTTATACGGAGAAGAGCCATGGGACTGTGGGATCATCCTGAGTCTGAGCAGAGCAGTCAGAAACAAGTCCACCCAGGAACAGTCAGTCTCTAAGATCCACTTGGAGAGTGTCTCTTTAAGTGTCCGGTTGATTCCTTCCTCCATCCCAGAACTCTGCGGCCTATATGCTGTATGACTTCACTGAAATGAAATCTCACCTACACTACCATTACCTGCTGGTCATAGTGTGTACGTTCTTGGGATAGGTAGAAGCTTTTCCTACCCAGACTGAAAGAGCATCAAAAGGAGCCTGGTGCCTGCTTAGGGAGATAGTTCCCAGATTTGGATTTCCTACCAACATTGGATCAGACAATGGCCTGGCTTTTGTAGCTGATATAGCATAACAAATAAGCAAAACTTTAAGCATGAAGTGGAAATTACATACAGCATATAGGCTGCAGAGTTCTGGCATGGTGGAAGGAACCAACCAGACACTTAAAGAGACAGTCTCCAAGTGGATCTTAGAGACTAACTATTCCTGGGTGGACTTGACCTCTCCCCCATACTGGATAATGACATGCCTGCTTCCCAGTGCTCCACCAGGACTGGAGGCCACCTTAATGCCCAATCCAGGGCCAGGTGAAGTTCCTGCAGCAGCCACTGCTCTTCCACCAGCTCTCCCAGAGTTCGTAGAGCTGCCATTTTGGCAGGCTCCAACCCAGCAATGGAGACGTCTGGTCAATGCCCCCAGAATTCCACCTCAGCTGAACCTCCTAGATTGTATCCACTTCTCCCGTAACCCCTCAATGAATGGAACTTGCACAGTCTCCTGGAAAGGAAACTGGATGGGCTAAACAGTCAAGAGAGAGAGTTAACTCACAATTCCCTGAGGTCTGAGCGGAAGACCACTCTCCCTCCCCACCCACTCCAGGCTTGCAAAACAAGTCCCATTGGTAATGGAACTCAAACCCGGTACAACTACGTCAGCACCTACCTTGGGCCTGCCAGACTTTGCTAAGTGGTTTACTCTTTACGTGACTGAAAAGGACAAGGTGGCTATGGGAGTGTTGTCCCAAACTATGGGGACATGGGACAGGCCAGTGACTTATCTCTAATCAGCTGGACAATGTTGCCACTGGGTGGCCGGGATGCTTATGGGCAGTTGCTGCAGTTGCCTTACTGGTCCGGGAGGCAACCAAGCTGACTTTTGGCCAAGATTTGTTCGTAAAAGTCCTGCATGAGGTCAACACTCTCCTGCGAGGGGATCCCCATAAATGGCTGTCAACATCCTGGATTACTCAATACGAGGGACTGTTATGTGAGAACCCTGCATGTTACTACTGAGCCTTGTCAGGCCCTGAATCTGGCCACTCTCTTTCTCGTGGGAGAAGGTGGGCCCTCACATGATTGCAAGGAAATAGGCCAGCAGCCCTGACTTGAGAGACCAGCCAATCCCGGACCCAGATTTGGTCCTGTACACCAATGGCACCAGCCTGGTGAAACAAGGACAATGACTGTTGGGATATGCACTAGTCATGGGAGAAATCATCGTTGAGGCTAGCTCTCTGCCATCACACTGGTCCGCTCAACAGGCCGAACTATATGCTCTAATCCAGGCCCTCCAGCTGTCAAAAGGTAAGAAGACAAACATTTACACAGACTCCAGGCATGCTTTTGCCACACTACAGGGCTCTGTATAAGGAGAGAGGCCTTTGACAGCTAGTGAAAAAGATATTAAAAATAAGGAAGAAATTAAGACCCTATTAGATACTGCCTGGGAACCAGAAAGGGTTGCAGTCATACACTGCTGAGGACGTCAAAAAAAGGATACCCTCCAGGCTCAGGGAACAGACTGGCAGATAAGACTGCTAAACAAGCAGCCAAGGGCTTGGGGGTGACAAGTGAAACCCCTATTAAAGCTCTCATATGGCAGAGCTACCTGAGCTAACACTGCTGCTGCTGCTGCTGGTAAGTCGCTTTACACTAGACTGTCCAAAATACACTGAAGCCCAAAACCAACTAGCCAAGGCAGAAGGGGCCATCAAGACTGAAAAGGGATGGTGGGAATTGCCAAGTGGCAATTATTGGTACCAGAGGAGCTGGCACCCACTCTGGTAAGCCAAACACCTCAAGCAACCTATCTAGGCTTGAAGAGCTAATTTGAAAATATTTCTTGGTTCACTGCCTCTCTTCCCTATGCAGAACAAAATCTCAGAACTGCACTGCCTGCTCACAGGTCAGTGCTGCCTCTCGGCACAGACAGAAACCTCGAGGGATTCGGGTAAAAGGCACGCTGCCCTTTGAACACCTGGAAGTGGACTTCACTGAGATGAAACCTCACTGACACTACCATTACCTGCTGGTCATAGTATGTACATTCTCGGGATGGGTACAAGCTTTTCCTACCCAGACTGAAAGAGCATCAAAAGGAACCTGGTGCCTGCTTAGGGAGATAGTTCCCAGATTTGGATTTCCTATCAGTATTGGATTGGACAATGGCCCGGCTTTCATAGCTGATTTAGTATAACAAGTAAGCAAAACTTTAAGCATGAAGTGGAAATTACATACAGTATATAGGCCACAGGCTCCATCTTGAAAGCAGGACTCCATCTTGGGCCAGACTGTGGACTTTGCACTATAGGCCCAGTATCTATGGAAACGACATACCAACTGGAAAACCAGGCCCCCTGGATGGAAGAGCCCCAGGGCTCGTACCTAGACTCTCTGTTGCCTAAAAGAATACCCTAATTATCTGTGTAACTGAATATAATCATAAATTCCATTATACTTATTGGGGTATGACCACAGGCCTATTGATAAGTGTCCACCGTTAATTACCTAGGCTTAAGGGATATGAATCACGGGTTGACTTTGATTGTATCTTTCTTTTCCTTTGTTCAGACTAGTTTCAGGGAATTTGGGGAGGTGGGTTTGGGCACGTACACTTCGGGTATATAAGGTTTCCAGAAAAACTGGTCAGGGTCCTTGGCTAAGAGGAGACTCTGCCTTGGGCCCGCCATTGTAATAAACTGCCTCCACTATCTGCATTGTCCTTCTGAGTGAGTTTGTTTCCCAGAACGCGTGGCTACAACACTTTAACTATGTATTCTTTGTTATACATTAATTTCACCTGTCAGCTTTTCCCCTGCAGAATTAACTACATAAATGTGCAAAGAGAACTTCATCATAGTTTTGAAAGATTTAAATGGAAATAACATAAATATCATTCAACAAAATAATGGTTGAATATGTTATGGTGCATTAATAAGACAAAGGCTATGTAGCAGCTTAAATAATAGTTTTCCTACTTTGAAAACTTTGCATTCACATATAATGCATAGAAAATTATCTAGAAGGATACACATTAAATTAAAGATATGATTTCTTCAGGGGGTGAGAAGGGCTAGAGAAAGAAAGGGTAGGTCAGAAAAGACATGTTTAATTGCATAGCATGATTTGTTTTACCCTATACTGGGACCACATCATATTTGTAAATTTAACCTTTTTTTTTAAATAAAAGGAAAAATGAGACAATTTTACGTTGCCTCAAAAATGTTTGCATGAGAAAAGGAATAGAGGCATCACTCAGTTCAAGCATCTAAATTTAAAGATAGAGATCCTGATGCCAAAATATTTGAAATTACTCAGAAAAGGAGATATTTCTCGTGCCCTATGCTATATCACTAAAGTCTCCTGACTCACATCCAGTGTCCTCTCAGGCTGCTCAAGTGCAAGGCTAGTATTCTTTAATTTTGAGCACAGTATCAGTAATGTTTGTGTTTTCGATGACGACGATGCTGAGGGTAGTAAGTCTTCACTAAGTGTAACCAGATGTGTGCACCCCCTGTCATAGGAAGCAGAATTGAGTAGAAATTAATTATAACCGCATTGCTTCCCCAGATTAATCATAATGAGCTGGTAGTAACGCTTCTACATGTGCTGCACGATAATAGTCGCTTGCAGAGTTTATGGTCCTAATTATTTAGTATTAAAGGCCTCATTTTGAGGTGCACAGCAACGTTCAATTAGAGAAAAATAGAGTAAATGCATTTGTTTAAACAGGAATTTACAAGGCATTATAGTTGCAGGCATAGCAAACACTCCCAAGATCACTTCAAGAATTGGAATTCAGCAATAAGAAACCTGGCAAAATGATAGTAGTCGACTCTGATTTTGTGAATATAGATGGTCCTGCAGCTTCTGAATGGTTCAATAAAAAAAAATCTATTTGCAGATAATTCAACATTGCAAAGTCTAGTGGGATCAACTGCTTTCCCCCATATCCTTTCAGCAGAGAATATTCTGCTGTCCACATTTCCTAAAAGAAGACCTGAACCTTTGATGTTCAACGCCAGGATCAAGTAACAACGAGAGACCATTTCACTGTGGGAGAAAAACAAAACAGCATTTGGCCCCATGTCCAAATTCCACCCCATTGTTCATTTACCAAAACTAAAATGATAATAAAAACAAGATTATGGACCTCATATAGGCCTATAAAATAACTTCAGAAAATTACAGATCCAGGAAAAAAAAAACATAAACGTCAATATCAGCTGTAAAACTATCTAAAAATGCAACAAATAATGTAATAAAGAACAGAGGTGGAATTTGGCTCCGAATTGAGTTGCCCACCTGCAAGTTATTTTTAGGCATCCCCAAGATGGAAAGGAAAATATGAAAAAAAATATTTCCGCAAGTCCCCATAAAAAGAATGCTCTGTGGTTGAATCCTCACTCAGATTTCAAACCAAGCCTTGGCTCTGCTACCCACAGACTTTGAATAAACTAAGGATAGAGGAAAATAAACAAAAGAAGATAAAAGAAAAGGTAAACGTGCCTGTATAGAAAGGAAGAAATGAAACTACTTTAGCTAATTAAAGTTGTTTTTTTCTTCTTGTTCATGCTTAAAGGTAATCATACCTACCAGATAAACAACTCATGAGACAGGTTACTTGAGGAGAAGTTTTAAAAATCTACTCTCTCTCTTTCTGGCTTCCAGAAAGTGCCAAAATTGGGCAATAGAAAGTTATTCTTCATATTGGGTGAAAGAAATAGAAAATTAACTACGATGAGTGTTGCCCCTTGTCTCTTCAAATGCATTTTCTCTACACCTTCAAAATCTGTTAATGATGGAGGGCAATCAGATCACAAAGTGAGTGATTACCAGTTTATAATCATTGTTTTGTTCTAAAGATGATGAACTGTAAAATTATCCAACAATGAAAAAGTACATCCTGGAGAACAATATCCTGGGCCTAGTTTTTTTTCTTTTTCAGTAAATTCTAAAACTTGCATTTCAGATTGTGTGTGTGTGTGTGCGTATGTGTATGTATGTATGTGTGTGTGTGTTAAGTCGCTTCAGTCATGTCCAACTCTGTGATCATATGGACTATAGCCTGCCAGGCTCCTCTGTTCATGGGATTTCCCAGGCAAAGGTACTGGAGTGAGTTGCCATTTCCTCCTCCAGTGGATTTCAGGTTATAAGACTCACCAATCTCAACATAATGCCAACTGAAAGACCAGATTTAGTGGCCAAATAGAATAAATATATTTAGAGATGTGTAGGCCAGGTTTATGGGCTTCCCTGGAGGCACAGTGGTAAAGAATCTGCCTGCATCGCAGGAGACCTCGGATCTACCCCTGGGCCGGGAAGATCCCCTGGAAAAGGAAATGGCAACTCACTCCAATATTTTTGCCTGGGAAATCCTGCAGACAGAGGACCCTGGTGGGCTACAATCCATGGGGTCTCAAAAGAATTAGGCATAACTTAGTGACTAAACAACAAGTCCATGTTTAGGTATAATGCAGAGGTTTCAGGTTAATGGCACAATGACACTGGGAGCCTGGAGGTTATCCTCTTCAGTCAGTCTGTCTTCCATCAGGATCATTGCCATGGAAACCTTGGAAAGTAACTTACAACATTCATTTTTTACATATAAAGGATACTTCATCAGCTCATCTCAGTCCCTTAGCAGCATTCAACACAGCTGGCCTCTCGCTATTCTCCATGGTCATACCAGACAGACAGAGATTTGCTCAGTCGTGTTGGACTCTTTGCAACCACACAAACTGTAGCCCGCCAGGCTCCTCTGCCCATGGAATTCTCCAGGCAAGAATATTGGAGTGGGTTGCCATTCCCTTCTCCAGGGGATCTTTCCTCCCCAGGGATTGAACCTGGGTCTCTCGCATTGCAGGCCGATCCTTTACCATCTGAGCCACACTCTCTCCCTATTTCTCTATCAACACCATCTGCTGCTTTTCTACCTGCATGCTGTGCCATCTGCTTCTACCTGTCTACCTTCTGTACATGACGTCTACGGACTTCCATTCTGAGCCTCTTTTCTTCCTTGTCTTCACTTCTTTCTGTTTAATCATATCCATTCTCCGTCTTTGCATATCATCTCTAGCCTATGTCCAACCTAGAAATCCCCTTTGAGCTTCATTCTCCTAGATGTTGCTATCTCCTTGACATCTCTACCAAAACACCCGAAAGTAATTTCAAACTTAATGTGGTCCAAAAACAAACTGTTCCCTTTTCTCTCCAAATCTGTTTTTTTCTTAAATTCCCTGCCTCGTTTCCTTTAAGTTTTTTTTTTAAATTAAATATAGTTGATTTACAAAATTAATGTTAGTTTCAGGTGTACAACATAGTGATTCAATACTTTTATAGATTAAATTCCATTTAAAGTTATTTTAAAATATTGATCATATTCCCTATGCTTTACAATATAATCCGTCAGTTCAATTCAGTAGCTTAGTCGTGTCCGACTCTGTGACCCCATGAATCGCAGCACGCCAGGCCTCCCTGTCCATCACCAACTCCCAGAGTTCACTCAAACTCACGTCCATCGAGTCAGTGATGCCATCCCACCATCTCATCCTCTGTCGTCCCCGTCTCCTCCTGCCCCTATTTATTTTATATGTAGTAGTTTGTACCTCTTAATCTCCTACCTTTATTTTGTCCCTCCCTCTTTCCCTCTTCCCACTGGTAACCACAGTGAAACAAAACGTCCAATGGGTGAGACAGACATTATTAATTGTAATGCGTTAGCATAAGTGGTTAAAAAAAAAAAGCACAAAATAGGATAGGCACAGAGTCTAGAGTTAGCACTTGGGAAGGAAATAATTAAAAGGGGATGTTTCTGAGCTATTGTTTTCAGGGATGTTATGGCACCAGAATTTGCCTTGAGACCCTTTATGTCTGCCTAAAGTAATGTTTTTGGCGGGGCGTGGTGGGGGAGGGGGAGGCTGCAATTCCCTAGCCATTCTATTCCAGGCCATTACCAATTCCCAAGAAGCAAACATTCAGCAAATGCCAACAACTTTTCACCATTGCACTGTTACCATCACTGCCTGGCAAATCCATTCCCTTACTTTGAGAATTATTTCATTCTATCAATCAACTTCCTCTCCTGAGCCTCTACAGGCTTCCATAATGGCATGAATAGCTATGAATAGTTATCATGGTATACACTATAGTGGCAGGGCTATTCACTTTACACTGTATTAGTCACCTCAGTCTGCCTTAGCTAAACGCCATATGCTAGGTGCTTAAACAGGAGATATTTATTTTCTCACAGTTGAGTTCTGCAGGCTAGATATTCAAGATAAAGGTGCCATCTAGGTTGGTTTCTGGTGAGGATCTCTCCTTGGCATGTAGCCTTCTAGCTGTGTCTGAAGAGAGACACTTGGTGGAGAGAGTGAGTTCTGAAGTCTCTTTCTCTCTTCCACTTCTAATAAAGGCACCAGCTTAGGGCCCCACACTTATGATGTCATTTAACCTTTAACACTGTCTCAGAGGCCCTATCTCCAAATATAGTCACATTGAGATTTAGGTCTTTAACACATGAATACTGAGGAGACACAACATTTAGTCTATAACATACATGTGTCTCATAAAGACTGTTTCTTGGCCATAGTTTTATCCCAACATTTTCTTCTGAGCCTGACATAGATTAAGTTCCCTAAAATAACCTTTTAGTGAAAGGATGGATAAATGAATCAACGGATGGATGGATGAAGAAATCCTAAATGAGGTGACTACTACTTAAGGATACAAGTTTTAACAGTTCTTTCTGCAAAAAAAAAAAAAGAAACAAAGAAAGAAAGAAAAAATGCTCCTTAAGTGCTGGGCTATAGAAATTTTATTTTATTATTTTATTTTCATACTATGAAGTGTCAGTCCCTCAGTCTTGTCCAACTCTTTGCAACCACATGGATGTAGCCCACCAGGCTTCTTTGTCCATGGGATTCTCCAGGCAAGCATGCTGGAGTGGATTGCCATTCCCTTCTCTAGGGGATCTTTTCAACCCAGAAGTCAAACCATGGTCTTCTGCATTGCAGGCAGATTCTTTTCTGTCTGAGCCACAGGGAAGCCATATTCATACTATATAGGTAGCTAATTAACTACTCAACCTACTTAAAAGACTTCTCTACAAAAAGGAAAAATCAAATTATTTGTTCTATATTGCCTTCTTCATTTAATTAAATTCAACTTTATATTTCAAAATTTCTGTGTTACTATTTTATCACAAGTATATTAATTCCACAATTCCTTTCATAATAGTAACAAAACAAAAAAAGAATAAAATACTTAGATAACAAAAGAACTGTAAGAATGTTATAATGGAAATAACAAAATTTAAGTGAAATTTTAAAAGATCTAAAGCATTCCAAGTTCATGTATTCAAAGATTCAGTATTATTAAGATGAAAATTATTCTCAATTGATCCATAGATTGAACAGAAACTCTATCAAAATTCCAGCAGGTTTTTACAAATACATTGAAAAATCTTCCACAAATGTGTAAGGGATTGTAAAGACCTAACATAGTTGAAATAATTTTGAAAAAAATTAAGCAAGACCAGAAGATGTTAAGTATCCAATTTTAAATTCACTGTAAAACTATAGTTATGAAGACAGAATGGTACTGGCAAAGGATGAACATGTATATCAGTGGAACAAAATTGGGAGTCTAGAAATAATTACTTACATTTACAGTTAATAGATTTTTGACAAAGATACCAAAACAATTAAATACAGAAAAAGATAACTTTGTTAAAAGATGATAACGGGACAATTATACATCCACAATGAGAAGAACTTTGACTCTTATTTTACATTATACAAAAAATTACTCAAAATTTAGGGGAAAAAACTCATAATTTACTATAGACAAATATAAAGGCTAAAATAATAAAATTTTTGGAAGATATATTCTGGACCCTGGTTAGGCAACTGTTTCGTAGATGTGACACCGTAAGTACAGACTGTAGGATCTGCAGGATAATGGTCCCTTGAAAGTGAAAGTGAAGTTGCTCAGTCTTGTCTGACTCTTTGCAACCCCCTGAACTGTAGCCCTCCAGGCTCCTTCATCCATGGGATTCTCCAGGCAAGAATAATGGTCCCTTAAGGACTTCCATAATCCTAATTCCTAGATCCTATAAATATGCTCAGGTATTAAAAAGGGAATTAAGTTTGCCTATGGGGTCAAAGTTGCTAATAAGTTATCCTTAAAATAGAGATCTTATCCTATCTAGGAAAGACCAATATAGCTGCAAGGGCTTAAGAGTGGAAGAGAAAGGGAGGTGAAGGAGTTAGAGTTAGATCACAGCAATGTGATGTGAGAACTAGACTCACTATTTTGGCTTTGAAAATTGACGAATTGAATCACAATCAATTCAACAGAGGCAACCTCTAGAAGGTGTAAAGGGCAAGGTAATATATTTTCTCGTAGAACTTTCAAAAAGGAACACAATCCTGCCAACACCTTTATTTTAGCTCACTGAGACCCTTTTCAGAATTCTGAACTACCAAACTTCATTATAATAACTTTGTGGCAACTTGTTATGGAATTCATGGAAATCTAGTACAGGAGAAAATCTTCAAGATCTCAGATAAAGTGAAGATTTCTTAGATATGATACCAAAAGGACAAAAGGACAGGAAATTAAAGTTTTAAAATGATAAATTTGACCTTGTCAAAATTCACCACATCTGTGCTTGAAGAGATATTATTAACAAAATGAAAAAAAGATAAGCAACAGAGTAGAAAAAATACTTGTAAAGTATGTATTTGATAAAGAGTTCATACTTTAACCTACAGATAATATATTTCAATAATAAGAAAACTAAAAAAAAACAAAAGTAGGTAAAAGATTTTAATATACATTTGAATGAAGAAGATATACAAATAGTTAACAAGCATAAGGAAAATGCCCAGCTTCATTAGTCACTAGGAAATGCAAATCAAAACCACAATTAGAAACCATTTCACATCGCTTTGAACTGCTATTAAAGATTGGCATACAATAACAAATGAATGTGAGAAAGGAAATTCCTCATACGTTGCTAATGAGGATTTAAAATGATGTAGCCATTCTAAAAAAACAATTTGAGAGTTTCTTAAAAATTAAACATGTATTCGCCATAGTGGCAAATGGACCTAAGAATTCCACTCTTAGATATCAGTCCAAAAAAAAGGAAAATATATATTCATACAAAGACTTGCACACAAATGTCCTTAGCAGCCATATATATATGAGACAAAAATTAGAAAAAGCCTAAGTAGCCCCTCAATTGATGAATGGAGATAGAAAGTACTGCATCCATGTGACAGAACACTTTCCAGTAATAAAAGGAAACAAACTATTGATGCCTATGACACTATGCACAAACCTCAAAAACATCGTGCTGAGCGAAACAAGCCAGAAACAAGAGAACATATATTACATTATTGCTTTTATGTGAAATGTCTGTAAAAGGCAAATTTATAGAGACATATAACAGATTAATGGTTGCCTAGTGCTGCGATTCATGGGGTCACAAAGAGTCGGACACCACTGAGTGACTGAACTGAACTGAACTGAAGATGGTAGGGGGTAGGGAGTGTGGGGGACAGAGTTTAACAGTTAGTGAAGTTGAGGGATCTTATTGGGGTGACAGGAATATTCTAAAACTGATTTACTGTGATGCTTACACCATTTGTAAATTTACTAAAAAATGAACTGTATACTTGCAGTGGGTGAATATATGATATATAAAATATATCTCATTAAGATAATATATAAAAATGCATTTTTTCTGCATTAAAATTTCCCCAGTTCTAATCTATGATTTTTTTTTTCTATCCTTGGTTTAACACATTTCTCAAAAGAATAGCTCAGAAATCAATGAAGACTGGCTTTTGATACAGTAAAATCCAATTGAGGGGGAGGTATTAGAAACCCTTCTGTTCTAGAAAGTGAGTTGTAGCTATAAAATTATCCCTTTAGATATCTAAAATGCTGACAACTCCCAACTTCTACATTTTCAGTGACTTTAGAATGAATTTTTATGGTGAACCTTCTATTTTGAAATAGAGTTAAATATTAAATAGTACATGATCAACTGTCTAAAAGAAATTAAAATAAGAAATAGGCTGCCTCTGGAAACTTCATCATGGCTAGGTTGTCATTCACTGTGAGGTAATTTATCACACCAGGGACTAAGAAAAAAGATGCAAATTAAAATATAAATTTGGTAAAGTAATTTTTGAAAATGCTTCGCTTACCTTTTACTGAATTATAGCCAGTCTCCTCAACAAGAAGCCTTGCAGTTAGAATTTACAATAAAAGTGAAGATAACAAAATATATAATTCCCTAACATTTCATTCAGTGAACCATTAAACAAGAGACATGTTTGCAAAATCAAAACCTGAATATATTTTTATTAGTATTTTCAACAAAAGAACTTCTGGCACACATCCCAGACTCTACATTCAGAACAGAAATTAAGGCAATTAAAGTCTCATTGAGAATTACTGATAATAATATAACATAAACAGTGATTCCCACATTCTAACTCTCTTAGATAAGCTACCATTACAGAAGAGACTAGAGCAAGGAGAAATTCCAAATCTTATTTTTTGGTTACTATTAGCAACATTTGCAAGGAGTTAAGGCAAAGAAGGAGATAAGCAAAGAATCAAGGGTCCAGGAAGGAAGGGAACCTTTGGACCTTCTTCTCTGCCTCTGGTTTATAAAAACTGATTCATAGAGGACATAATAGCAAAATGAGACATATTAATAACATTAAATCTAACAGTCAAGGAAAAACTGAAACTAAATTCTGTTCAAATGATTTCAGAAAAATTGATTGAGATTTTGAAATATCCATAGACAATATGATTTAGTTAATAATTCTTTAGATGAACACACAAATGAAAAATGATAGCAACACAGTATGTTTGCCAATATTCTACCATCTTTTGAGAATATACTGATTGAAATTATTATTCTATTATAGATCCTTCAAATTTTCAAATGATTAACAGTAACTTCTCTAATAAAAACATTAAGAATTCAAATATACATTGCACTTTATAGTAACATTATTTTCCGTAGAACATTTTCAGTGTTTTAAGTTTTTATTTTAAAACACAATAAAATATACACATATTTGGAGGTCCTGCATTGGGGGTGTATAAAATATCTAATTATAATTCATAAAATTTACTCTGTTATTATGAAAATAAGGACATGATTTTAGCTAAATTTGTTATTAAAAAACTATTTTCAAATCAGATCAAATTACAGTATTAGTTAAACATCAAAGGAAAGCAAACTCTGTTTTATCTACAGAATCAATATATGTGTTAAATCAGTATGCTAGAATCAACAATTTCTTTTTCACACTTGAGAATTCACAAGTAAAAACTGTTTCATGTTAAATTTATACACTTCCCTGGAAAAGACTAGAGTTTAATGAAAATATTATTGATGATGGATGATTAATATAAATCTCAACAATTCCAGCCACAGTTTCAGAAACAGTATTTTTTAAATTAATTTATTTATTTTACTTTACAATATTGATTTGGTTTTGCTATATATTGACTTGAATCTGCCATGAGTGTATATGCGTTCCCCATCCTGAACCCCCCTTCCACCTCCCTCCCTATCCCATCTCTCTGGGTCATCCCAGTGTGCCAGCCCTGAGCACCCTGTATCATGCATCAAACCTGAACTTGAGTACAAAGAGGGTCTTATATGGACAGGCCATGTTCATGAATTAATAATAACAATAACAAAATAAACTTTTCTCATACATTATCTTATTGAATCATTATAAATGGGTGAAGATTAGGTACTATTAATCTCATTTATAGATTAAGAAACCTAGATTTTAGGCAGGTTTACTGACACATGATCTATCTCCATCTTTGGAGAGGAAACAAAGCATTAGACATCAAATTCTGATAACCCTCAACATATCATCACCCTCTTTGGCATGGAGAATACAATTGTGACTAAGAAAAAATATTACCTGTTAGCAGTTCTGCACTAAAATATATGCCCCATTTTAGTCTCCCATTCAGGATCTTTCCATACTCTTGCTATCTTGTTTCTGTATTCAATATACTAGTGCCAAAGAGATTCTTGAAATTATGTTAATGGCAAAGTGAGGATAGATTGCAGTCACCTTTGGATACTGAGGACATTTTCTTTCATGCCACTATGACTCACTTGTCAACTCTAAACAGCATAAAATAACCGTATGTACTGTCATTACTCTCATTTAGCAAATTAAAACTGAAATTCTAATATTCCCAAGTTTATATAGCCTAAAATACTTTTGCCAACAAAGGTCCGTCTAGTCAAGGCTATGGTTTTTCCAGTGGTTGTGTATGGATGTGAGTTGGACTGTGAAGAAAGCTGAGCACCAAAGAATTGATGCTTTTGAACTGTGGTGTTGGAGAAGACTCTTGAAAGTCCCTTGGACTGCAAGGAGATCCAACCAGTCCATTCTGAAGGAGATCAGTCCTGGGTATTCTTTGGAAGGACTGATGCAAAAGCTGAAACTCCAGTACTTTGGTCAGCTCATGTGAAGAGTTGACTCATTGGAAAAGACTTTGATGCTGGGAGGGATTGGGGGCAGGAGGAGAACGGGACAGCAGAGGATGAGATGGCTGGATGGCATCACCAACTCGATGGAGTGAGTTTGGGTGAATTCCGGGAGTTGGTGATGGACAGGAAGGCCTGGTGTGCTGCAATTCATGGGGTCGCAAAGAGTCGGACATGACTGAGTGCCTGAACTGGACTGAAACACATATTCTATTCCTATTGAAGGCTGAGTGCCAAAGAAATATTGCAGTTGAATTGTGGTGCTGGAGAAGACTCTTCAGAGTCCCTTGGACTGCAAGAAGGTCAAACAGTCAATCCTAAAGGAAATCAACCCTGAACATTCATTGGAAGGACTGATGCTGAGGCTCCAATATTTTGATCACCTGATGTGAAGAGCTGACTCATTGAAAAAGACCCTGATGCTGGGAAAGATTGAAGGCAACAGGAGAAGGGGGCAACAGAGGCTGAGATAGATAGCATTACCTAAAGAATGGACATGAATTTGAGCAAACTCTGGGAGATAGTGAAGAACAGGGCAGCCTGGCATGCTGCAGCATAGGGTTGCAAAGAGCCAGACACAATTTAGGAACTAAACAACATTCCTACTGAAAGACATTTAATAGCCCCAAAGACAAGATAAACACCCCCTAATGTGACATACTTGACCCTTCATATCTGGACTAAACTTTAATTTTAGCATATCTTCCACTCTCATGAATACCACCCTCATCTTCATTCTTCCTATCCAGCTGCACAAACTTGTTGACTTTCACTGAACTCTAGGGTTTGACACCCTTTAATTTCTCATGCCTCAAAGGTCTCTCTCCATTGTTCTTCAATTTAAGATACCTTAGAGGTAAATCTTAGTGCAATAAGTACTCTTTGATGAAAGACTCATCAATTCCCCAAGACAGAGTTAGGCATTCCCTTCTCAGTGCTTATTTGTTCCTGTTTCTATCTTCCAGCACTTAACACACTGTAAGTCCTTATCTCCAAGTGTGTTTGTCTCATTAGTTATTGTATTACTTTAGGAGTTCAAAAGGAGGACAGAATCAAATATTAATCAAGCACCAAATGTATGTCAAGTGCAACAGTAGATCCTTCGTCAAACTTTCTCCCCATGTTTTTGTTGCTGTTGTTCAGTCGGTAAGTCGTGTCTGACTCTGTGACTCCATGAACTACAGCATGCCAGGCTTCCCTGTCCTTAACCATCTCCCAGAGCTTCCTCAAACTCATATTCATTGAGTCAGTGATGCTGTCAAATCATCTCATCCTCCTGCCACCCACTTCTTCTCCTGCCCTCAATCTTCTCTGGCATCAGGGTCTTTTCCAATAAATTGGCTCTTCACATCAGGTGGCCAAAGTATTGGAGCTTCAGTTTCAGCATCAGTCCTTCCAATGAATATGCAGGGTTCATTTCTTTCAGGATTCACTGGTTTGATCTCCTTGCAATCCAAGGGACTCAAGAGCCTTTTCCAGCACCATACTAAGATTATACAATTAAGAAAGAATAAGATATTCAGACACATAGCATGTTCACTTCCGAGATTTCAAATTTTATGAAACAGTAATGGAAATGAAATTGGAGATTCATCATACTGAAAGAAATTGTATGATTTGCTTCAAACTTGCTGTAATCCACCAGTTCCAGCAATCTGTCTTTACTAAGGTAGCCTAACTATATTGAACAGTTGACTTGACTTGCTGATTTGCTGTTTTGAAAGATGTGGGTGTAGAAGATGGTATTTCTTCTTCAATTTCTGAGATCTGCCTTCTTGGAACTAAGTTAGTTATATAATAAGTATATATGTATGAAACATATATACTTCAAGAAAAACATGTTTCTTTCATCACTTTCAAATCAGTTTGAAGTGCTTATGTTCTAAATATTAATAAGCAACTCTAGGCTTCAGTACTGGTTAGGTCCCATTTAGTAAGACTGTATATACAAACTACATACCCTGTAGAAACCATTCACTCTTCTAATAATATTCTGATTTCCATACAGATGGATGTTAAAACCAGTATTTGTTCAGATATCTGAGAAAATGTACATTGGCTGTATATCTAGATGTCAGGAGAGTGTAATCTCCTCAGTTCTGTCTCATCACAACAAAAATTTGAAGCCACGAACTTTAAAGCCCTCAGCGTGTCACAGCTCCTGGACAGACCATGTTATAGCTCTCAGCTCTCAGACAGACCGTGTTATAACTCTCAGACAGATCAGTGTTACAGCTCCGTGTTACAGCTCAGTTTTATTTAGAAATAAAAGGAAAATACATTCTCGAGGCATGAGAGCATGTTGACCCAAAAGAAGCAAAGAGAAGAGAGAGAGAAAGAAAGAGAGACAGAAAGTGCATGCTTACGCACAGGAGAGAGAGACCCCCAGCCCTTCGGCTCCTCTTTTTATGTGTTTTCTCCTCCCCCCAGGCCTGCCCTATGTAAATTGGGCTAGCCAGGAGTGCTCTTTGTTCTCCCTGAGGTCCTCACTCCGGTCCTCGGACCTTCCTTTGATCTACTCCTGTTTCCTATTCTAACTACCTAACAAAAATAACAGTTTGTTTTATTTGTTTAAATGTTAACATTTTAAATGTTTTATGTCAATAAAAATGCAATGCTAGTCATCAGATTACCAATAATAAGTTTTGATATCCTGTTTATACAGTGATTAAACTTTCATTTTACATTGCTTGGACAATCTCTCTCCCCTTATTGAGCATGCTTATCCTCTACATTAAATCTTCAATCCCTCAATTAAACTAGAACATGAGAAAACTAGTTAAATGTATTCAAAATATAATAAAATAAAGACATACATATTTTAAGATAATAAAGTGGGCTTTCTTCTTAGGAAAGTAAGAATATCATCTAATTATCCTGATCTTTTTAGATTTGGACAATTCATCAAAAAAAAAAAAAAACAGTAAAGAAAATCTTGAGCATCAAGTATGGCTTTTAGTTTCAAACAATTCCAGTAAAATATAGCACACAAATAAATTAATAATTCAAGAAAAATGTTGCAGTTTGTCTGTGAGTTTCAATACTCCATGAACTCCAAAGCAGACTTGGCTAGAGATAGTCTGTTAGTTCCTAGGGGAAATCAATACTCTTTAGAAAAGAAAAGGAGAAAAATAGCAAGAATTTTTCTTTTCTCTTTTAAACAAAAAGTATCTGCACCTAAATCTTGTTTCTAGAAGCTCAGAAAACTCACAGTCTCAGAGTCACAGTAACAAAGGCACACAAATGTGTCAGGTAAGTTGCCAGAAGTTAACTATATTCCCACTTGACAGGGAAGGAAAATGAAACTTTCTGCTCTTTCTGAATTCCTAAGGGAGCTCGATTTGATTATTCCTCTCCCCTCTCTGAAAGCAGACATGTGGATATGATTGTTTATGAAAGGAATGCATTTCAATCAACAGAACAAGGCACAGACATCAGTTTACCAGTGGAATACACTTTCATGATCTTGAATGGTTTTTCCTTTTAACTTAGAACAATTTTCAATAGTAAATTAACTTTAGTTGTAAAAATATTGAATGAAATTGCAAAAGTATAACAGCAATAAAGACAATGATTTTTTAAATTTCCATGTGAATTCTGGACAGAGCCGTATATAAAGGAACTCAAGATTCCTGTCACCTTGGGAACTGGTCTGTGATGGACATTGTCATCCTTATGTGATCAAGTTAAAATGAAATTTTGGAAGTCTTGGAAGGAAAATAAAGAAACAAAAAGAGCAGCTTAAGGGTCTTTCTAGATAGAACAGAAAAAATAATTTTCCCAGTCATGCTGTGGTTTTTGTTTGTTTCAGTTTCATAATAATTGGCAGGTTTTAATATTCAAGAAAAATTAAGTTTATCATAGATAGATAAGAAAGAAAATTTCATGCAGACGTAAGCTTCCATTTCAACTTTGTGCAACTTTCAGAATGAGAGTTACATACAAATAAAGTACTTTTTAGAGTTCCCAAACTTCGTAATTTTACGTTGTGATTTATATCAGGAACATGGATTGCAGGAAGGAACAAAGGAAATTGTTAACTATATGTCTATGAGTTTAAATCAGTTTTACCTGTGGCTAACAGAGATTGTGCAGAGCTTTCCTGTGGAAAGCTAACAGAGAAACAGCTAACAAAGATGGGGCAGAGTTTCTGGCATAGGAGGAAATGACAACCCACCCCAGTATTCTTGCCTGAAAAATCCCATGGACAGAGGAACCTGGGGTCACAAAGAGTTGGGCACTACTGAGCGACTAACACACAACAGAGATGCTCGACTTTTGCTTCTCTTCTTCTTCAGTCAATTTAATTCACTTTGTGGGAGTCATTGTCAGTGCCAGGGTGATGGTTTAAAAATTTTGCCATTCCAGCTTCTTCTGTCTGATTGCCAAATGCTAAATCAATGTCTGTATTCCGAAGGTTTTCCTCAAAATCCCAGAGAGCTGCTCTGTTTATCTGGGTTACAGAATAAATATGTTGAAAAATTATATCCCCTAGGGTCTGACTGATAGGAGTTGGTAGAATATTCCAGTTCTCTAGACTCTCCGTTAGGATAACTCTAAAGTGTAAATTTTCCACTCCCTCCACCCACCAGAATTTCCCAGAAGGATCAATCTCTAGTTACCTGCAGGTGGTGGCTGGCCAAAAGCACCCTTTTTTCTTCTCTTTAAATTACTTTCTCACTTGCTCACAGGTATTTCCTTCACATCTCAAAGAAACTCTTTGAATTTTAATCTTAGTCTGTGGGTCAGTTTCTGGGAGAACTTAAACTAAGACACACTTCAATTTTAAACAAGTCAACTCTTATTTATTGAGTGTCTGGTATATTTCTTTTGATTAGCTAAGCTCAAGAATAAAGGTCATCCACTCAGATACACTCAAGAGGAGAACAGGAAACAAAGTTAAGATGCAGACCAATGGAAACCTGTTGTACAAAATAACACATGCCCTGCCTGAGGAAGGCATTCACTATTCAGCTTCTGCAAATTATGCCATGCAGCAATGCCAATCTATACCTGCCAGCTCTTTTAGATGTTCAAGGAAAGCTAAACGTCTTTCAAATTCTGATATTGTCAGCTAATTAAAAAAGATTTTATTATTTTTATGACACCCTTTAAGGCAACCTAAGCTCACCTGAGGACTGAATTTGACCCACAATTTGTCAGTTTCTAAACTCCTCACTAAGGATCAAAGATAAATGATGCCTGGTCCATATATATTAAGGAAACTTGTAATGTGGATGGGGTAATAGACATCCAAACCACTATCTATGAGTAGGAATTGAAGTGATAAATGAGAGAGAAATAATAAATATATTTGCTGAGAGGAAAAGATGTTCTATTCTGGAATGATGAGGAAGGATTGTTGGCCATGAATACATGTCAGAAAAAGCTCTATGGAAAAATGATACGCCCAGTATAGAACTTCACATTGGCTAGTTTCTGCAGCTAGTACAGCTACAAAAGCGCAAAACTTGAAAGCAAGACCTGATCCATTACTCTCAAGGGTGGTATTTCCCAATCCTAATCTAATTTGGGGAACTATGACATGCCTTGTCTGTCTCTAGAATGTTTACAGTGCCCATCAGCATGGACTGGCTCTAAGAGTCCCTCAGTGTAGAACCTTGCTTGCCTTGATTTCTCCAGCATCTCCTCACTGTTTTGGGTTCAGAATACTTGTCATCTATGTGGGAAAACTGTTTGAGAACATTCCAAAAAATGATATTGTAGAGGCATCACTGACTCTAGGAGAAGCAACTAAAAGGGGGATGGGATATAATAATTATCTATATCAAATGTAATTTTAAATAACAAGTGTATCCAAATGTAAGTTCCCATTCTATAAAGTTGGGTATACCACAGCCGGGCCAAGACAGACATCTATAGGATGAGTTTGGATGCATGAGTATGTGAATCTGTTTAGAACTTCCCTGAACTCCCTTACTGACAGTGTTCCTCATTCTCTCACAATGGCATCTGGGAGTTGTTCTTGTGGCCTTTGAAGAAAGGTAGCCAAATTCTTGTAAGTTTAAGTGTTTGAAGCCTTGAGTACCGGGTGGGCAGTTGAGAAGGAAGGTCATTTGTGGGACACATCTCTGAATACAATACTTCAATGTCAGGATTAATAAGAAATAAAGTTGGCCCTACTTCAGAACATAAATCAATTTAGAGTACATTTATCCACTAGGATTAACAACTGAATAAAACCAGGGATTGCTTGGGTCCAAAAACAGAAATGCACACCAAAAATCTTCTCCTAGTCAGGAAGAGGGCAAACTCTTGTTATGAAAATTAGCATCTTTCTTTCTCATTTCCAAAGAACACTTGTGATCTGAAGTTCATCTATCCAATGTCATGTTTGTTTGAAATCCTCAGGGTGACTTTATATCAAGGTGGCAAAGTAAAAGTTGCTTGTGGCAATCAATCCAGGTGGCAGAGTAAGAGGATGTGACACTCACCTATTCCTAAAGCTACATCAGAAGTATTGGATGTGTTTGGAACTATTACATGGAACTATTCTCACTGAAAATTATCTGCTAACTGACAGAAGGACATCTGTAAAACCAAGCCTGTAAGAAAGATAAGCATCCCATAAAACTCAATACCAAAAAAAAAAAAAGAAAGAAAGAAAACCAAACAACCCAATCAAAACAGGAGCAGAAAACCTCTACAGACAAGCTTCAAAACAACCTTCAGATGTCTAACTAGGTACAAGAAAAGATGTCCATCATCACTTATTATTAGAGATATACAAATAAAAACAACAATGAGATCATTCAAATGAGATCATTTCACACCTGTCAAAATGACTATCATCGAAAAATACTGGCTAGGATGTGGAGAAAAAGGAACTCTTGTACACTGTTGGTGGGAATGTAAACAGATGCAGTATGGAGTTTCCTCAAAAAACTATAAATAGAACTATCATATGATACAGTAATTACACTCCTGGGCATATATCTGGAAAAAATAAACACACTAATTCAAAAAGATATATGTACCCTATTATATTCAGAGCAACACTATTTACAATAGTCAAGATACTAAAGCAGAGGTATAGAATTAAGAGATATAATCTACTGTAAAATAAGTAAGCAACAAGGATATATTGTGTAGCACAGAGAATTATAGTCATTATCTTTTAACTTTTGATAGAATATAATCTATAAAAATACTGAATCATTATAGTGTATGCAGAGATCATTCTTTCTGAAAGAAAAGCAATGCCAAAGAATGCTCAAACTACTGCAAAACTGCACTCATCTCACATGCTAGCAAAATAATGCTCAAAATTCTCCAAGCCAGGATTCAATATTACCTGAGCCGTGAACTTCCAGATGTTCAAGTTGCTTTCAGAAAAGGCAGAGGAACCAGAGGTCAAATTGTCAACATCTGTTGGATCATCAAAAAGCAAGAGAGTTCCAGAAAAACATCTACTTCTGCTTTATTGACTACACCAAAGCCTTCGACTGTGTGGATCACCACAAACTGTGGAAAATTCTTAAGAGATGGGAATACCACACCACCTGACATGCTTCCTGAGAAATCTGTATGCAGGTCAGGAAGCAACAGTTAGCTGGACATGGAACAACAGACTGGTTCCAAATAGGAAAAGGAGTACGTCAAAGCTGTATATTGTCACCCTGCTTATTTAACCTATATACAGAGTACATCATGAGAAATGCTGGGCTAGATGAAACACAAGATGGAATCAAGATTGCCGGGAGAAATATCAATAACTTCAGATATGCAGATGACACCACCCTTATGGCAGAGAACAAGAAAAACTAAAGAGCCTCTTGATGAAAGTGAAAGAGGAGAGTGAAAAAGTTGACTTAAAACTCAGCATTCAGAAAAGTAAGATCATTACAGCTGGCCCCATCACTTCATGGCAAATAGATGAGGAAACGGGAAACAGCGAGAGACTTTATTTTTCTAGGCTCCAAAATCACTACAGATGGTGACTGCAACCATGAAATTAAAAGACGCTGCTCCTTGGAAGAAAAGTTGTGACCAACCTAGACAGCATATTGAAAAGCAGAGACATTACTTTGCCAACACAAGTCCGTCTAGTCAAGGCTATAGTTTTCCCAGTAGTCATGTTATGGATGTGAGAGTTGGACTATAAAGAAAACTGAGCACTGAAGAATTGATGCTTTTGAACTGTGGTATTGGAGAAGACTCTTGAGAGTCTCTTGGACTGCATGGAGATCAAACCAGTCCATCCTAAAGGAAATCAGTCCTGAATATGCATTGGAACAAGTGATGCTGAAGCAGAAACTCCAGTACTTTGGCCACCAGAAATGTGAAGAATTGGCTCATTTGAAAAGACTCTGATACTGGGAAAGACTGAAGGCAGGAGAAGCGGATGACAGAGGATGAGATGGTTGGATGGCATCACCAACTCAATGGACATGAATTTGAGTAAGCTCCAGGAAATGGTGATGGACAGGGAAGCCTGGTGTGCTGCAGTCCATGGGGTCACAAAGAGTCGGACACAACTGAGCGACTAAACTGAACTGAACTGATACTATATACACTATTGTAATAAAGTAAATTCCAATTTAAATTTTTCTCACAGAAGCTATTATAAATAGTAGAAAATGAATATAGCCATATTTTTGTTTATGATGTCTGTGACTGTAAAGATACTTTCTTAAATAAATAATATATATTGTATATCTGCAAAAAATAAAGTTACTTGCCTTCTAATGGTACTATATTTATTGGAAGAAATTATTTGGAAACAATATATCTGCTAAAGAGCTAATATCCAAAATATTCAAAGAATTCATATAACTCAATAGGAAAAAACTAAGCAATTAGTTTGAAAAAATATGAAGGAGATCGGAAGAGACATTTTTCCTAAGAAGACTTATAGATTGTCAACATGTATGTACATGAAAAGATACTCTACAACATTAAGAATCAGGGAAACACAAATCAAGCCACAGCGAGTTATCAGGTCACATTTGTTAGAATGCCTATTTGGAAAGACTACAAATGGCAAGTGATAGTGAGAACATGGAGAAAAGAGGACCCCTGGGTTGAGTTATGTACATGTGAGTGACTATGACTGTTTTCCCAAGTAAACTGTAAGAAAGTTGAGAGTATATTTTTTCCCTTCATTTACTCATTTCTATGCAGAAGGGAATGGCAACCCTACTTCAGTATTCTTACCTGTGAAATCCCATGGACAGAGGCACCAGGCAGGCTACAGTCCGGGGGATGGCAAAAAGAGTCAGACACAACTTAGAGACTAAACAACAATCAATGCATTTCTAATACCAAACACAAGGTAGAATGCTCAATAAATTTTTCTTGCCATGAATAAATGAATGTGTCTGGTTCAATGTAGCCAAAACTTACTGAGATCAATTCCACAGGTTTTAAATTGTTATTTTGTGGTCATAAAATCACAGAAGCCACAACAACAACTGAGATTCCCAACTCATTTCTAATGAAACAAGATTTCTGTGAACTTACCTTGAGGCTTGACTTAGTACAATTGCTGGGAGTGAGCTGATATTTTTTTAATGTTCACTCCTCTCTGTGAATGGTTACCCACCCCTCTCTTCCTCTGCATTCCTAACAGGAAATCATGCAAAATAAACCTCAACTACCCATGAAGTATCCCTTCTTTTATGCTCTCTCTCTAGTGTATCCCCTCAAAAATGTTTTGGCACAGATTTCATCATTTCATCACTGGAAGAAATTCTCTATAATCGTCAAGTGTCAGAAACCCCTGGACAATAGAGGAGTCTTTGGCAGCAAATGCCTTCCAAAACTGTTCCATTCTGAATGTGCTCCATTTAGTTTGCCAGTCAACTTGAGTAATCTAACAGAAAACTGTTAGATTATTATCTGTTTAATAACAGATATTAAACAGTCCATGGGGTCCATGGACTATTAAATAGTCCAACAAATATGGACTGTTAGATTATTAACAGTTATCCAGTTATCATGTAACATTATTAAGCTACTGCATTCAATGCAGACAATTCATTTTTCTTTAAAATAATAATCAAAGTACAATGTCCAAGTGAAGTGAAGTGAAAGTCGCTCAGTTATTTTTTTTTGAAAGTCGCTCAGTTATGTCCAACTTTTTGTGACCCCTTGGACTATACAGTCCATGGAATTCTCCAGGCCAGAATACTGAAGTGGGTAGCCTTTCCCTTCTCCAGGGGATCTTCCCAACCCAGGGATGGAACCCAGGTCTCCTGCATTGCAGGTGGATTCTTTACCAGCTGAGCCACAAGGGAAATCCAAGAATACTGGTGAGAGTAGCCTATCCCTTCTCCAGGGGATCTTTCTGACCCAGGAATCGATCTGGGGTATCCTGCATTGCAGGCAGATTCTTTACCAACTGAGCTATCAGGGAAGCCCTTGTCCAATCCATAGTATAAATATCTATATATTAACCCTTTTTGGATTTAGCTTGCTTGTATCAGTGAATGCAAACCAAGTCTCCCAAAAGAAGTTCTAAGAACCGTCTGTGATCTGTCAAATGTTGTTGGAACTGGAGTTCCTGGAGAGAGAGGAGGAGAGACTATACCTTAGACCTGAAGACAAGAGACAACATTGTTTGATCTTAACTGTGATCTCCTTCAGGTTATCTGGCTCTGTCTGTACTCCATCCACACACTGTTAATTCAACATATATTTGGGAAATCCTTGTTAAATCCCTGGTGGCTCAGTCTGTAAAGAAGCTGTCTGCAATGCAGGAGACCCATATTCGATACCTGGGTCAAGAAGATTCCCTAGAGAAGGGAATGGCAACCCACTCTAGTATTTCTGCCTGGAGAATTACATGGACAGAGGATCCTGGCAGGCTATGGTCCATGGGGTCACAAAGAATCACATATAACTGAGTGACTAATACTTTACCCTGTTCTATGTATTGGCCTAAACACGGGAATCACACAATTAAATGAGACATGAACTCTGCCTTCAATGATCTTACAATTAAGGAGGATAAAAGCTATATTAAAATTATTTTAATACAGCATGGGAAATGTTATTATAGGGATAAGTGTTGGAAATAACTGAAGTGACCTCTATTTGAATTAAATAGAAAATGCTTGACATAATAATAAGTTTGGGGGTTGTATCTTTCAAAGTTAGTAGAATTTGATTAAGCAAATGAAGCAAAAAGAAAAAATGAAATTTCAAGCAGGAGGGATAATATGTTCAAGGCACAGGGAAGTACAAGGGAATGGCACATTTGGGGAATGCAAGTAGTTTTACACAGACAGAATTAAGGATGCCTTTGTGGCTTCCCAAATGGCTCAGCAGGTAAAGAAACTGCCTGCAATGGAGGAGATATGGATTTGATCCCTGGATCGGAAAGATCCTGTGGAGGAGAAATAGCAACCCACTCCAGAATTCTTGCCTGAAAAATCCCGTGGACAGGGGAAACTGGTCGACTACAGTCCATAGGGTCGTAGGGTCAAACGCCATTCAGCACACACACAGCACATAGGAAATAATAGGAAAATTAGGCTGAAAAGTTAAAATTCAAATCATTTATTGCCTATATGTCATGTTAAACAAAGATCAACAACTGTTATTAAGATTAGTTTAATCAGTTTATTAAGGTTGATTATTCTGTTATTAAGATTAATCTCAAGAGTGTCATGAACAGATTACATATCTGCTAATATGATTTCATATTTCCTTTTCAGTTATCTTCCTTATTTGTAATCCTTTGGAAACAGAATAAATTTGGAGAATCTCCCCCAAAAAAACAAACTTTAACTTAGGAGAGAATGTAGATTGAGATGAATAAATAACCTTTCCCAGTTCTACACGTTAGTCAGATGTAATCAGTAACTCAATCCCATCTCTAGCTAGCTGCATTCTGGAAACCTTGGAAGGCAGTTAAAGAGATGGGAATACCAGATCACCTGATCTGCCTCTTGAGAAACCTGTATGTAGGACAGGAAGCAGCAGTTAGAATTGGACATACAACAGACTGAATCCAAATTGGGAAAGGAATACATCAAGGCTGTATATTGTCACCCTGCTTATTTAACTTCTATGCAGAGTACATCATGAGAAATGCTGGGGTGGATGAAGCACAAGCTGGAATCAAGGTTGCTGGGAGAAATATCAATAACCTCAGATATGCAAATGACAACACCTTTATGGCAGAAAGCAAAGAACTAAAGAGCCTTTTGATGAAAGTAAAAGAGGTGAGTGAAAAAGGTGGCTTAAAACTCAACATTCAGAAAACTAAGATCATGGCATCCGACCCCATCACTTCATGACAAATAGATGGGGAAACAATGGAAAGAGTGAGAGGCTTTATTTTGGGGGGCTCCAAAATCACTGCAGATGGTGACTGCAGCCATGAAATTAAAAGTTGCTTGTTCCTTGGAAGAAAAGCTATGACCAACCTAGATAGCATATTGAAGAGTAGAGACATTACTTTACCAACAAAGGTCCATCTAGTCAAAGCTATGGTTTTTTTCAGTAGTCATGTGTGGATGTGAGAGTTGGACTATAAAGAAAGCTCAGCACTGAAGAATTGATGCTTTTGAACTGTGGCATTGAAGAAGACCCTTGAGAGTCCCCTGGACAGCAAGGAGATCCAACCAGTCAATCCTAAAGGAAATCAGTCCTGAATATTCATTGGAAGGACTGGTGCTGAAGCTGAAACTCCAATACTTTGGCCACCTGATGCGAAGAACTGACTCACTGGAAAAGACCCTGATGCTGGGAAAGATTGAAGGTGGGAGGAGAAGGGGATGACAGAGGATGAGATGGGTGGATGCCGTCACCGACTCAACATACGTGAGTTTGAGTAAACTCTCGGAGTTAGTGATGGACAGGGAGGCCTGGCCTGTTGCAGTCCATGGGGTCACAAAGAGTCAGACATGACTGAGTGACTGAAGTAAACTGAACTGAACAATCCCATCTCTAGCTAACTGCATTCTGGAAACCTTGGAAGGCAGTAAATGTCTAAGTGAATGAGATAAATTACTCATTAGAAAACTCCACATAAGAGAATCAGTACAAGGAATTAAAAAGCCCAGGGGTGGAACTCAGAAAACAGGAATTCTGGACCCACTTCTAAAGATGTCATCTCAAGATCTCAAGTTTTACAAAATGAGTAATTCACTTGAGTTCCAGTGTGGATTGCTCCTCTAAACAATTTTGTCTTCCCTCAATGTTTTGATGAGGGTTGGATGAAAGATGGCAGCAGCTGGTAGGCTCTCAAGGGTCAGGAATTAATGCCAAATTCCAGAAAACCATGGAATGGCCCCTCAAGGCAGTCATGTGGAGGTGCGAATGCAAAATATTGGAGAAAATGTAACCTTTCCCACAATTTATGAAGATTTGCCTTACATTAAAGCTTATCAGTTTAACCACTGAACCAGAGTATTTAATACATATTTTTTTTAAATTAAGGATGTTAGAGCCAGCTTTCAAGATGAAAACATTTCTGCTCTTCAAGTAAAGTGATGAAGTCAAGTAGAAGTTAAATAACTTGCTATACCAGTTTCCTATTGCTGCCATAACAAAATACCACAAACAGGGTGGCTTAAAGCAATGTCTCACAATTCTAGAGGCAAGAACTCTGAAATACAAATGAGCACAGATTGTGCTTTCTATGATGGCTCTAGGTGTAGAGAGCTGTTCCTTTCCTCTTTTAGCTTCTGGTGTTTGTGGGCAAGTCTTTCCATTCCTTGGCTTGTAGATGCGTCCTGTTGCAGGGCCATTTTCAGTGTATTTTGCAGCAAATTATGGCCATGACCAGCTAGATGTAAGCAAAATGTGGTGCTGAATTTCTGGTAAAGTTGCTTAAAAACGAACAACGAAAAAAACTGATTCTGCACAAAAGTGAGTCCTTATTGTTCTTCTACTGTTTTGATATCCCTGGAATATGGACATGCTAGCCGGAGCTCAAACAGCAATGAGGAATGGTAAGGTGATTTTGAGGACAGAAGCCATGTGCTCTGGAGAAGCAGATGGCATAAAAGAGCCATATGAGTGAGTTCTGGTTTACCTAAATCCTTTGCTTTTGTGTGAAGTAACAAGCCCTTTTGAATTTAGTGAAGCCCCTGCTACTAGTAGCTGAACAGATTCCTCACTAATTAATTCTCCCATTGAAATGTAGGTTTCATGAAGGTCAGCTGCAAATTGTCTTTTCATATATTGTGGTTGTTAATGCCTGGTATAGTGCTTGGTATATTGTACATGATCAGTATTTTTTAAATAAATGAACAAAACCTTTCAACTATCCAGCATCTGTCTATTCATTGAAAAAATGTGAAGGATGTAAATGTACAAGGCTTTATATTTGATATACAAGTCTGCCATAATTGAAAAACTGGCAGGTAAATAGGCATGTTTCTTTTGCAACTTTATTAATTTTATTGTATTTATTGATCATAGTTTTGTTCAAAATGTGTTAAAAATTATAGTGAAATAACTTTTGTCTTAGTGTCAACATTTTACAATCTTGATTAAATTGATGAGCATTTTTAATGTCACCTATGGAGAATGAAATGGCAACCCACTCCAGTGTTCTTGCCTGGAGAATCCCAGGGACAGGGGAGCCTGGTGGGCTGCCATCTATGGGGATGCACAGAGTCGGACTCGACTGAAGTAACGCAGCAGCAGCAGCAGCATGAATCTGACATTGAGCTAAGAGTTTTAAGTATATATTCGTTACCAGTCTCAGTTTATAAGCTTAGCTGAACCAGGCATATTGTATTTCTTTATTTTATCTTGTTTAATTTAAATGATTTGAGCCTAGCATAGGAAGTTGACTAAATTCTCAGTAAGAGTTATAACTGGAATTCCTTTCCACCTCAAGTTTGACCAAGATCTCAGGTTCTGATGCATATCCAAAGGGTTAGGAAGTCTTTCTGCTAAAGGTTCTTTGACCACCCATTTTCCTATTATGACATCTCTGTCTCATAGCTCGTGATTCCTTAGGTTCAGCAAAGCACAGTTATGAGACCCTTTGAAACAGCACAGGTTCTCAGATCAGGGTGATTTAAAGGTATTGCTATACCTCATTGGGGTCCTTCTTACTAACCTTCTCCTCCCACCCACTGGGAATTTCCCATATTTCTTCCCATATTTCTCTGGTCTACATAACTGTTTCCTTCCCCAACTTCAGCACAGCAGAAATATTTTCTATTTCTTTTTTTTTTTTTTTTTGCAAAAAGTAGGAAGCAACATTACTAACTTTGAACAACTTCTGTTTTCTGCCCTGTAAATATTACAAAGACCTAAAAAGAAAGAGCCTGTGTGAAAGCAGAGGGTGGAACAACACAGAGAAAAAATAGATATAAATCTTTTAAAATAATTTTATACTACATGAAGATCATTTTGAATTCCCTCATTGACCTAACAAAAAGGGATAGTTTTTCCCACTATGCAGATAAAAAAGTAAAAGCTCATAAATCTAAATGAGAATGTGGTTAGAACGTGATTGATCATGGATTTCAACCCAAGCATCTCTATGTTTAGAAATCCTGTCCTTCTTTCCTCTAGCACAGTAGTTTTCAGGCTGTATTTTATAGAGATCGGGTGTCCCATGGGATTTGTCAGTGGAAACCAAGATTCTCAGGAGAGTTTTAAATGGACATATCCCCTGATGGATTCCCTCTCTTAGTCAGTGTAGTTCTGCATTTACCCGCTGGAAGATTCAATTCCTAGGCAGGTTGATAAGAAACCCAGGGTCCCCCAGGAGGAGAAAGGGGTCTGGGGCTCTCACGGAGGAGATAGGGGTCTGGAATTCTCAAAGAGGAGGAAAGGACAAACACTTTTATTTTTTCTACATTCCTTGGTCTTAGCCACATAAAAGGCTTTTTTCTTTAAATCCAGAGCTGATGATTACACAACAAAACAACTCAGCTTAAACTCTATGCTAAGGATCATATAACAACAAAGTATCCTGCTTGAGGACAGTTTTTCCTTCTTGAAAACCTTCTAACTAATCCTGTTATCTTAAAATGTATATTATGGGAGTGAGTCTGGTAAGATCTTTCTATTATTAGTTCTAATACTGTCATTTTAAAATGTAAATTGTGAGAGTGGGTCTAGTGAGATCTTTACAACCTTGAGACATTCCTTTTATTTATTGTAATAATCAATTTAAAAAGTATATAGCTCCCTTGCTAAAACTAGCGAGGGGGGCACTCTCCATCCCCCTTCTGATGTCTGTGTCAGAAGCTTTCTCTGTCCCTTTTTCACTTTAATAAAACTCTGCTACATGAAAGCTCTTGAGTGATCAAGCCTGGTCCCTGGTCCTGAAGTTAAATCTTCTTCAGAGATCACAAATCCGACACCTTTCACCATAAGATATCACTGCTTAGCAGTTGTCCATAAAATTAAGTAAAACTATAGGTTCCCATTGCTTAAGACGTTTTAACCTTTGTAGCATTTTTTTTCCCATTTGCCTATGCAGCTCTGTCATTTGTGCACAAATAAAATAGATAGCTCAGAACTCTTCAATAGTCTAGTTTGGCACTGTTTAAGACATATACAAGTAATTGTTTCTTAATATTAAAAATCACTACAGATGGTGACTGCAGCCATGAAATTAAAAGACGCTTACTACTTGGAAGAAAAGTTATCACCAACCTAGATAGTATATTCAAAAGCAGAGACATTACTTTGCTGACTAAGGTCCGTCTAGTCAAGGCTATGGTTTTTCCTGTGGTCATGTATGGATGTGAGAGTTGGACTGTGAAGAAGGCTGAGCGCCGAAGAATTGATACGTTTGAACTGTGGTGTTGGAGAAGACTCTTGAGGGTCCCTTGGACTTCAAGGAGATCCAGTCAGTCCATTCTGAAGGACACCAACCCTGGGATTTCTTTGGAAGGAATGATGCTAAAGCTGAAGCTCCAGTACTTTGGACACCTCATGCGAAGAGTTGACTCATTGGAAAAGACTCTGATGCTGGGAGGGATTGGGGTCAGGAGGAGAAAGGGACGACAGAGGATGAGATGGCTGGATGGTATCACGGACTCTGAGTGAACTCCGGGAGATGGTGATGGACAGGGAGGCCTGGTATGCTGCAGTTCATGGGGTCGCAGAGTCAGACACGACTGAGCGACTGAACTGAATTGAATATTAAAATGCCAAAATTCAAAGTTTAATATACGTTAAAACTTTGAGCTGGTTAACAGTCACCCACATATGAAATGTTCTCTCCCTCATGTTTTATCTGCATAGGCTTATTTTAGTGAGAAAAACGTGTATCTATGGTTCCCATCCCTGGGAATTCAGCATTATCAAATAGGAGCAGGCATACTATAAAACTCACACTGTGTCTTTGAGCATATAAATCATAGTTGAAAAGTTGTTGCTACCTGCTACTCAGAATCCAGAATCACGGTAAGAAGAAAGTTCTGTTTTTGTATTTCAGTGTCTTGTGTTTCTCTAGGTGTCTATACTTCCAGAAGAGATTGGAACTCTAAATCCATATTCTTCTGTTCCATCCTTGTTATAATATGATAAAATATGATATTCTTGGAAGATAAAGATGTACTTAAGAATATTTCTATTTATTAGCATTTTAAAATAAATTAAAGATTTCCCATAGAAAAAATAATCTTCCTAATGTTAGAGGAAAGAGAAACGATTGAGTAGGAAAAATCTTAGATGATACCAAAGTTTCAAATCAGAGAATATCAAAGTGGCATTGAGGAAATAGGTATTATCTTAATTTCCTTACTTCTCAAACTGACTACTATCCCTTGGCTTAGGCAATATGTGTGTGTATATATATATATATGTGTGTGTGTGTGTGTGTGTGTGTGTCTGTGTGTGTGTGTGTATATGTGTTATATAACACCTATGTGTTATATAACATATATGTGTTATATAACATATATATATATATGTTAGACTTTCACTTGAATAGAGTCTTTGGCTTTATTTATTTTAAAAATTAAATACAAAGGACATAAAATCCAATCAGACTTCATTTTCTTATATGGTCTGGAAATGATAAAGCCCAGAAAGGCTAATAGGTTCACCAAGGACATATCAACATAACATCAGAGCCTAAATTCAAACTCAGTCTAGCTCCAAATCAATGCCCTTGACCCCTGTGCTATTTTGTCTAAGATTACAACACAGCAATAATTTCCATAGACTATCAACTGGACTTAGGCAATTTGAATAATTTTTCCCAGTGATACAGCATGTATTCTATATAACAAGAATATGATCTGAAAATAAATGCCTTTGCCTCCTCTTTCCTGGTGGTTGTCATAAAGCTGTATATAGAAAGCATGCAATACATACTTTATTGATTAATTATTTAAAACAATTATTTACTTTTAAAATATTCATCAATTCTCTAGGCCCTGGGGATACAAAGAGGAATTGTAAGCAGACCATTGTTCTCAATGCACTGTGCAAAGGTAGTTGCTAGGGTGAGGAGAAAGGTAAAATACAGCCTAGACACTTCCACCAACAGTGCATCCAGGAGATTCAAGTCACCAGAGGTGTGTCTTTTCCTAATTTGCCCTTTTTCTAATTCTTTCTTATGCAGAGCTTGCTGCAAGGGGGCTTAGACTAGTAGTTTCTCACCAGCCAGCAAGTAAATCTTTACAGGCCAAGCAAGTCCTCTCCAGCAACTTCACCTTTACATGAAATCTTATCAGACATCACCCTACCAATACTAACACCTCCCTTCCCACACCAAGACTGGTCACCCCATTTCTAAACCCCAAAATTGACATCATTATTTGTGATTCCTCATCTGCTCATGCCAACTCTCTCACCTGGTATATCTTTGTTTATCTTTTGCTTCTAATAAATTCTAATCATTCATTGCTCAGAATCTAGTTCAACCACTACTCATTCTGAACTCTTTATCCTACTCTATAACTATCCACCATTTCTTCAGTTTCTTTGTTATAATTTATTATGGCAATTATTGACCAGAGATTTGTCTCTGTAATCATGTAGCTTCCTCAAGTATATAGGGTTTCTCTCTTCAGCTAGATAGGAAGTTTATATCATATATTCAGAAAAATAGATTAACTTCTTTGTACGTCCAAAAGGTTTTATTAAACATGTATTCAATTGCATTGTTCCTAGCAATAAAGGTATTATTCCAGGAACTAAGAATGCACGTAAAACTCTAATAGAAAGAAATATTGTACATTTAATGAGAATTTCATAAGTATTTTTATATTCATACAAGACTGAATAAATGAATTAATGAACAGTGATTAATCAGTAGGTCATCCTGAAAAAATTCTTCTATTGCAATCAAATATGGTTATTCTAATCAAAATTCCATAAAAGTGAAATAATGATAAGAGTTAAATAAAAGGTAAAGTACACCCAAAACTAAAAAATGGAAATAAATACATTTTTCAATTAGCCACTAGCACATTTCTTTCTTCAATAACAAAGACATATGTTGGAGCTATCTCAAGGGTCCATTGGTTCTCTATTTGCAATGGAGATCACTCATCCTTGAGTGTCACCATATGTAAATTAGGTCTGTTAAGCATTAAAAAGGTTTTGTTGTAATTAAAAGTACATTCTTGTTTACCAAGTGAAATTGGCCTTTTTAATTTTCAATATCCATTGTGTTCTATCCTGTATCTGATGTGTTCGATCCTGTATGTGTTTCCAAATTACCCCCATCCTAGTTACTCTGTTCTCCATATATTTAATCTCCCCTGCAATGATCAATGTTACAGTCTAAAGACAGACCCCACTCCATCTTTAAGAACCCTGCAGCCATAAGGAGTAGAACATTGATAAACTGATATCTTTCTAAGGAAAATCAAGAGAACAAAACTAAGGAACTTAATTTCTTTATTCGTCCTTGCTTTTGATTCAAGAAATAGAATCAGTTTAAAAAGGTGGAAAGTATGAAGTTGTATGGCTATTTTAAGAAAGGGAGTCAGTCTGGGCAATCCAGAAGGGAGAGAGTGAAAAGTATGAAGTCATATGGCCATTTTCACGTTTCATTCACTTTGTTCATCTGTAGTATTTTCATCCTGAATATACTCTATTCCTTAAAAAAAAAGTACTATCTTAAAAATCCACAAGTTGCTATCAGATGGGAGAGAAGGCTAATATTGGGTACTCCTTATACATCAACACTATGTGGGAAACTTAATCTGTTAGAACACCTTCTATGGAAAGATACTCCCACCCAGCTCAGACTGATTTAAATAAAAGGGAAAATTGTTTGGGTCATGAAACTCAATGTCTATGTTCTTGTTTCACTGTGTCACAATATATTTAGGAATCTGTCTTTTTGTATCTCTCACCTTTATTTTTCCCTGTGTTAGATTTCTGTTACAACATGATCTTGTTATTGTAACACCAAGATGTTTTAGACTAATATTTTATTATCTGTGGCAGAGGTCAGCAAACTACAGCCCATGGGCCAAATCTCTTCTGACACCTGTTTTAACATAGAGCTTACAGGAACACTGCCAGACTTATTGGTTTATATATTGGTTAAGGCTGTTTTTGCACTACAAAGGCAGAGTGAGTAGTTACAGTAGAGACCAAATGACTCACAAACCTAATTTTACAAAATACGACTCATAAACACAGTGATCTGACCTATGAGCTATAGCAACACAAAATGGATTTTTGATAGTAGTTCCCCACAAACGTCTTGGATTATGTCTCATTTGGGTTATATGTCAATTTCTGTATCACAGTTCAGTTCAGTTCAGTCGCTCAGCCGTGTCCGACTCTGCAACCCCATGAATCGCAGCACGCCAGGCCTCCCTGTCCATCACCAACTCGCAGAGTTCACTCAGACTCATGTCCATCAAGTCGGTGATGCCATCCAGCCATCTCATCCTCTGTCGTCCCCTTCTCCTCCTGCCCCCAATCCCTCCCAGCATCAGAGTCTTTCCCAATGAGTCAACTCTTCACATGAGCTGGCCAAAGTATTGGAGTTTCAGTTTTAGCATCAGTCCTTCCAAAGAACACCCAGGACTGATCTCCTTCAGAATGGACTGGTTGGATCTCCTTGCAGTCCAAGGGACTCTCAAGAGTCTTCTCCAACATCACAGTTCAAAAGCATCAATTCTTCGGTGCTCAGCTGTCTTCACAGTCCAACTCTCACATCCATACATGACTAGTGGAAAAAACCATAGCCTTGACTAGATGGACCATTGTTGGCAAAGTAATGTCTCTGTTTTTGAATATGCTATCTAGGTTGGTCATAACTTTCCTTCCAAGGAGTAAGCGTCTTTTAATTTCACAGCTGCAATCATCATCTGCAGTGATTTTGGAGCCCAAAGAAAGAAGTCTGACACTGTTTCCACTGTTTCTCTGTATCACAAGCACCGACCAAAGGTTTGGGCTTCCATAATAAGCCAATCTAGGTTCACGCACCCATGGATAAGGCTGGGATAGAGCCAGCCTCATCTGAATCACATAAATTGATGGTGTGATTGAGGTTACTCCCAGAAGAAATGCATGAAGAGTCGATTCTAGGTATATTAGTTTGTTAAGGCTGCAATAACGAAGTCCCACACACTGCCTCAGACTACAGAAATTCACTGTAGTTTTGATCCCAAAATCAAGCAGTCAGCAGAGTTGGTCCCTTCTGAGAACTGTTACATAAAGGTCTGTTTCAGATCTCTCTCCTTAGTTTGTAGATGGCCATCTTCTCTCTGTATCTTTGCATGACATTCTTGTGATCCAAATTTCCCTTTTTTTTAAGAGAAATTTCTTTTTAAATTGAATTTTTATTTTGCTTTGGAATATAGTTGATTTGCAATATTGAGTTAGTTTCAGATGTACAACAAAATGATTCACTTATGCATATACACATATCCACTCTTTTTCAGATTCTTTTTCCATATATTACATAATATTGGGTAGAGTTCTCTGGGCTATACAGTAGGCCCTTGTTGATTACTTATTTTGTATATAGAATTGTATATATGTTCATCTCAAACTCCTAATTGATCCTTACCCCTACATTTCCCTTCTGGTAACCGTAACTTTGTTTTTGAAGTCTATGAGTATGTTTCTCCTTGGTAAATGATTTCATTTGTATCTTTTTTTATATTCTACATCTATTTGATATCATATGATATTTGTTCTTCTCTGACTTACTTCACTTGGTATGATAATCTCTAGGTCCATCTATCCATGTTGCTGCAAAAGGCATTATTTAATTATTTTTTTATGGTGAAAATCAAAGGGGAAATCAAAAAATACATAGAGACAAATAAGGAAAACATGACAAATTTCTCTTTTTTATGAAGACACCAGACATATTATATTAGAGTCTACTCTAATGAACTCATCTTACATAATGGCATCTGCAACCACTCTATTTTCAAATAATTCTAACATAAGGTTAGGATTTCAGCTTAGTAGTAGTGTGTCCATAAACTTTATAGGGACACAAAAATCACCTCATAATACTAGGCCAGCAAAGATTAATTTCTCTTTCCAGCTTGCCCAACTTCCCTACATATTTTGGGTCCAGTATTATGGCTTCATATTAGAGAATGAAAAAGTCATTAAAATATACCTGAGAACTCAAATTAAGTGAGGAATCTTTAGAAAGTCTTCCCAAGTGGCTCAGTGGGAAAAGAATCCACCTGCCAATTCAAGAAACACCAGAGACTGGGCTTCAATCCCTGGGTCAGGAAGATCCCCAGGAGGAGGAAATGGCAACCTATTGCTGTATTCTTGCCTGGAAAATTCCATGGAGAGAGGAGGCTGGTAGCTACAGTCCATGTGGTTGCCTAGAGTCAGACACTATTGAGCATGAGCACTACTACTACTAACTCTTTAGAAAATTACATGGCTTTGGATTAGTATTTAAAACATTATTTAAAATGATCATGACTCTCTTTCAATAATATTTAGGTTCCAGACATTATACTATTAGGTCACCACACATTATTTCACTTCATGCTTGCAATAAACACATGACTGACATTACTGTTTTTACTTATGGATGAAGAAAGAAACCCCAGAGAATTTAGGGATATAAGACTTGGGGAATTTGTAATTCTACCAAATGATACAGCAATTAAGAGGGTAGAGTAAAAATTAGAAGTCAAATCTATATGAATCCAGAGCCCAAATTCTTGGCACTCTCCTGCAATACTGCAAACAAATAAGATATGGACACAAAATGCTACAAACTTGGGGAAAGAAAACAGTATCCTGGAAGCAAAAGGAGTCATAAAAAAGACTAGAGACTTTGTAGTTGGACTTCTTGTTTCTAATGATTGGCTAGTTTTAAGACTTAAGACAGCAAACCTAATTAAACCTCAATTTCATATTCTGTAAACTAGAAGATTATGAAACCTGTCTCATGAGATGGTCATGAAGATTAACTGAGATAACACATAAAGAGTGTTTTGAACAGTTTCTGGCACATTAATGCTAGATATAGTTGTGGTCAATAGAATAACAAGTATTGTGATTTTCAATGTCATTAATATTCTTTCCTCAACTGTATAATAAATAAATTAATAAATTTATATATAATTAATAAATGCACATATGATTTGTTTATTAATAAATAATAAATTTAAAATGTTATTTCCATTAAGATGTTTATGCCCCTCCCTTTATATGATTTCAGTTCAGTTCAGTCCCTCAGTCATGTCCGACTCTTTGCAACCTCATGGACTGCAGCATGCCAGGCCTCCCTGTCCATCACCAACTCCTGGAGCTTACTCAAACTCATGTCCACTGAGTCAATGATGCCATCCAACCATCTCATCCTCTGTCATCCGCTTCTCCTCCTGCCTTCAATCTTTCCCAGCATCAGGGTCTTTTCCAATGAGTCAGCTCTTCACATGAGGTGGCCAAAGTATTGGAGTTTCTGCTTCAGCACCAGTCCTTCCAATGAATATTCAGGACTGATTTCCTTTAGGATGGACTGGTTGGATCCCCTTGCAGTCCAAGGGACTCTCAAGAGTCTTCTCCAACACCGCAGTTCAAAAGCATCAATTCTTCAGTGCATAGCTTTACCAATTCTTCAGCCGCTCCAGAGCCTACCATGATACTGGGGTTTCTCTGACCTTGGGATATTTCCTCACGGCCAATATGATTTCAAACCCTTTCCAAAAATAAACATATAAATTTATTCAATTTTTAAAAATAAAAAATATATGGTCAAAATGACATTGCCTCTTTAGTTCTTCAAAAAAGAACAACTAAGTATTAATCATTTATAAGACTTCCTGATGTTAATGACACAAATAGCAAGCTAGAATACACCTGACTTCTTACAGAATGAATGAAAAAAGTCACTTTTCACAGTTTCATATTGACCGAGCTTCATATCATGGAACTATAGTAAAAATAAATAGTTTTTCTTTAACATATAGCCAAATATTTTTTTTAATCCTTATCTTTAGAAATTGCAATCTAAACATGTGGTAAAATGATAAGGACAAAAAAAAGTTAGTAGTGGTATTTCCATAATGGGTTATTTGAAACTGCCAAGGACAGAAATGGTATGAACCTAACAGAAGCAGAAGATATTAAGAAGAGGTGGCAAGAATAAACAGAACTGTACAAAAAAGATCTTCACGACCCAGATAATCACCATGGTGTGATCACTCACCTAGAGCCAGACATCCTGGAATGTGAAGTCAAGTGGGCCTTAGGAAGCATCACCATGAACAAAGTTAGTGGAGGTGATGGAATTCCAGTTGAGCTATTTCAAATCTTAAAAGATGTTGCAGTGAAAATGTTGCACTCAATATGCCAGCAAATTAGGAAAACTCAGCAGTGGCCACAGGACTGGAAAAGGTCAGTTTTCATTCCAATCCCAAAGAAAGGCAATGCCAAAGAATGCTCAAACTACCGCACAATTGCACTCATCTCACACGCTAGTAAAGTAATGCTCAAAATTCTCCAAGCCAGGCTTCAATAATATGTGAACCATGAACTTCCAGATGTTCAAGCTGGTTTTAGAAAAGGCAGAGGAACCAGAGATCCAACATCCGTTGGATCATCGAAAAAGCAAGAGAGTTCCAGAAAAACATCTATTTCTGCTTTATTGACTATGCCAAAGCCTTTGACTGTGTGGATCTCAATAAACTGTGGAAAATTCTGAAAGAGATGGGAATACCAGAGCACCTGACCTGCCTCTTGAGAGAGCTATATGCAGGTCAGGAAGCAACAGTTAGAACTGGACATGGAACAACAGATTGGTTCCAAATAGGAAAAGGAGTACATCAAGCCTATATATTGTCACCTTGCTTATTTAAAGTGAAAGTGAAGTCGCTCTTTCGTGCCCGACACTTTGTGACCCCATGGATCGTAGCCTGCACCAAGCTCCTCTGTCCATGGGATTTTCAAGCCAAGAGTACTGGAGTGTGTTGCCATTTCTTTCTCCAGGGAATCTTCCCAACCCGGGAATGAAACCCAGGTCTCTCACATTGTAGACAGATGCTTTACCGTCTGAGCCACCAGGGAAGGGTTTTAACTTATATGCAAAGTACATCATGAGAAACAGTGGGCTGGATGAAGCACAAGCTGGAATCAAGATTGCTGGGAGAAATATCAGTAACCTCAGATATCCAGTGGAGAAGGCAATGGCAACCCACTCCAGTACTCTTGCCTGGAAAATCCCATGGACAGAGGAGCCTGGTAGGCTGAGGTCCATGGGGCCACAAAGAGTCAGACAAAACTGACCGACTTCACTTTCACTTTTCACTTTCATGCATTGGAGAAGGAAATGGCAACCCACTCCAGTGTTCTTGCCTCGAGAATCCCAGGGACAGCAGAGCCTGGTGGGCTGCCGTCCATGGTGTTGCACACAGTTGGACAAGACTGAAGAGACTTAGAAGCAGCAGCAGCAGCAGCAGACATGTGGATGACACCACCCTATTAGCAGAAGGTGAAGAAGAGCTAAAGAGCTTCTTGATAAAAGTGAAAGAGTGAAAAAGTTGGCTTAAAGCTCAACATCTAGAAAACAAAGATCATGGCATCCGGTCCCATCACTTCATGGCAAATAGATGCAGAAACAGTGGAAATAGTGGCAGACTAATTTGGGGGGCTCCAAAATCACTGCAGATGGTGATTGCAGCCATGAAATTAAAAGATGCTTGCTCCTTGGAAGAAAAGTTATGATCAACCTAGACAGCGTATTAAAAAGCAGAGACATTACTTTGCCAACAAAGGTCCATCTAGTCAAGGCTATAGTTTTTCCAGTGGTCATGTATGGATGTGAGAGTTGGACTGTGAAGAAGGCTGAGAGCTGAAGAATTGATGCTTTTGAACTGCGGTGTTGGAGAAGACTCTTGAGAGTCCCTTGGACTGCAAGGAGATCCAGCCAGTCCATCCTAAAGGAAATCAGTCCTGAATATTCATTGGAAGGACTGGTGCTGAAGCAGAAACTCCAATACTTTGGCCACCTCATGTGAAGAGCTGACTCATTGGAAAAGTCCCTGATGCTGGGAAAGATTGAAGGCAAGAGGAGAAGTGGATGACAGAGGATGAGATGGTTGGATGGCATCATTGACTCAGTGGACATGAGTTTGAGTAAACTCCAGGAGTTGGTGATGGACAGGGAGGCCTGGCATGCTGTAGTCCATGAGGTTGCCAAGAGTCGGACATGACTGAGGGACTGAACTCAAACTGCCAAGAGCTAAGGAGTAAATAAGCCACTGTGTTATATACTGAGATGCATATAAAAGATTTCTTAATCCACTGTGCATAGATTTTGATATTATCTAGTCTTAGACTTTCTTATATGAAAAATACTGTGACTTTCTTCTGTTTAAGGTTCTCAAAGATGACTAGATTGTCTTGTGTATCTTACTCCACTCAGCAACTGGGTCCTGATCAGAATTTATTTAAAAGAACAAGAGTTCTGTGTCTGAGTAGAACAAAAATTGTCCTATCATTTTAAGTGGAGGAAAAAGGCACAGGAATTTTTATGGGCAATTGGGTGCCCTTTTTCTCAAGTGACAACTTGGATTATTAAGAGAAGATCAAGAGAAAGATATACTATTGACCAATTTGTGCCAGTGATAAAATGAAGTTGACATTCCCTTGAATGCATTATTTTATCCAACAAATTCCAAACCAAACCCAGTGGACTGCTAGCTTTGATTCAGAAGAAACCCTTGCACAAAACAATTTTTTAATTTTAGTGTCCCTGTGAGCAGATGGTTTATCCCTATAATCTCTCCTCAACCACAGAATCTTTTTTCTAATTTGGTTGTATATGCACATGTACCTATTTTTATTATTCGAGACAGTATGTTAATTCTAGATGAAATATTATAATCTACTACGTAGAATGTAAAAGATGAAAAAAAATGTCTATAGTTATCAAAGCATTACTGATATCTACTGGGAATGTAAGACCTGTGAAGACTTTCACATCTACAAGTTATGAACTATATATACTTTTACAGACTTCATTGATGAAAATCCTGATTAATTGGAAACTGTTATAACATTTCACTTACAGTAATAGATAATGCTGATTTTGACAAGCCCCTAGTTCATTCTTCTTAAAATATGATTTTAAGACAACATTTGTGTTCTTGACTCCCTTGTGAACTTATTAGGTAAGTTCAGACACAAACCTTCAAATTTACTACTATGTAATTAATTCCTTCCCTTCCCCTATCCTTGGCTCCTGCATTATTAATTCTGACTTTGTGAATGTATGGTAGAAAAAAACTCAGAACTGGAAGTCCAGAAGCCTGGTTTCTAGTTCCATTTCCACTGAACCCATTTTCTACTTTCATTTGCTTTTTCTCTGTATTAATACTTTCCAAATTGACTTTTACAAAATGTCATGGCCCCACCCAAGTTTACATTCCAGGACCTGGGAATATGGAAGAGCATAAAAGGAGTGAAAGGAAGGGACCAGCAGCTTTGGTTATCAATTGGAATACATAGCAAAGAACCACTTCCCGGTGAGAAAAACATATCCTTAGTCATCCTTAGATTTGCGTTGAATGATCCCTTTGCTCACTTCCTACCCCAAAGTTCTATGAAAATGTCTATGTATCAAAACCAAAGAAGCTGATAAATTTTTTGAGTTAAGTTTTCTTTTAAATACAGAATGTTAAATAGTTTCAAAATGCAATTTGCATTTTTATTTTTGGAATGATAGCAAAGGAGACTGGAGGAAGAGAATAGTTCCTAGGATCATAGAATGTGTAGTCTTAATCAGCACTCAATTGGTGGTTAACTGTCTCCAAGATTAAAGCCCTCTTTAAATTGGGATTTTTTTGTGTTATTTCAGACTTTTTGGCATGGTTATATTTGCTTTTATGACATTTATGAGGTAAACAGTTTTATTCATTGCCCCCTAAAATAACTGTACCCCACAGTAAACAAATAACTTTTTCCCTCTAGCCTGTTTTGCATAAGTATTATAGTTCTACAAGCATTCTTGATCCACATTATTGCTACATCACTGCTACTCACATTTAGTTCAGTTCAGTTCAGTCGCTCAGTCGTGTCCAACTCTTTGCAACTCCATGAATCTTAGCTTGCCAGGCCTCCCTGTCCATCACCAACTCCCAGAGTTTACCCAAACTCATGTCTATTGAGCCAGTGATGCCATCCAGCCATCTAATCCTCTGTCGTCCCCTTCTCCTCCTGCCCCAAATCCCTCCCAGCATCAGGGTCAATGCTACTGCTAAGTCACTTCAGTCGTGTCCGACTCTGTGCAACCCCACAGATGGCAGCCCACCAGGCTCCCTCGTCCCTGGGATTCTCCAGGCAAGAACACTGGAGTGGGACAATAGACAGTGGTAAAATTCTGGTTTCCATCCAACAAAAACATAGTAGCATGATCATATTTCAAATCTGATCTGTAAGTTTACAGGATACAAAAGTATACAAGGAGATGTGCTCTCAGAACTCTCTTTAAAAGAAGCTGCTTCAAGGAGCACGGTTGAATCACAGCTTTCAGCTACAGCCCATTTGTATTTCCTGGGGATAACACTGGTGAATGATAAACGGAGAGGAATAAAAGGAGCAGGCAGTGCCTTCAGACTATGATACAGGTATGACACTCAGGAAAGGAGATGAGAAGGAAGGATGATTGAGTAGGAAGCGCCTCGGTGAATGTATAGAACTTTATACTTCATTCAGTATGAAGCCACACCTCCCGGGATGCTCCCAGCCAATGACTGAGCATAACAAGACCACTGGTCCCAGCCCACTTATTCCTGAAGTGAAAACATCGGCAACATTGGCAACATTGGTGCAGGAACTCCACAACATTGTACACAAACAACAAAAGTAGACAGTCCATTTCAGTGTCTTTCCTCAATGAACACATGGAGAGGAAAGATTAATGTTCATTTATTTGTTCATTTATTCATCCATTCATTTAATCAATAAATATTTATTGGAGCACTTCTATAGGCCAGGCACCAAGTTTGAATACTATATTAGAATAACACCATTTCAGTCACTGTCTAAATCTTAAATATGTTAGTTCCTGAGCCTCTTGTGATTTTGTAAATGCCTAGGTACTGTCCCCAGAGAAATGTCACATGCATATGTGCATGTAAGGAAATTCGGCATAATATGAGAGGTTTTGTGAACATAATTGAGTTCCTTTCATGAACAGCTTGAGTTCCTGCCTTTTTCCTGAATTCATTGGCTTACATGATAGTCCTGTTATAGTAACTAGATTTCCACCACGTTCTTCCACACCAAAGTTTCTGCTTTTGATTACTTTTCTACAATCTAGTTTTTCTGTTTGTTTTTGTTTCTTTTCTTAGGGATTAGAATCCAGTCTCTGAAATAGAGGTTGCCGTCTCCTGAACTGCGACATTGTTTTCTGAGATTTCCTTTCATGACTGACAAATATTATTTCTGACCTGCATAATTCCAGCAACTTCCTAACTCATGCTCTTGTCCCCAGTACCTCCCCATTCCACTCAGTCACATTCTGATGTCAGATGTACACCTTTGAAGCACAGATTTGGTCGAGTCCTTCCTTGACTCCAGCAGGAAAATACACAGTGCTTTACACACAAAAGGTTTATTTCAAATTCTATTCCCATACAATTCCTCTACATGAAATCCATGCCCAGAGAAACTCCAATCTTTGCTAGTCATTGGAAACAAGGTTCATTGTCTTATCTCAATGCTTTTTCTCACCTAAATGTCCTTCTGTCACATTTTATGCTAATCTCTGCCAATATGTCAAAGCCTAAATCAAATGTCTAGTCCTTTATAACATACATGGAAGAGAAATCATTATTAGGATGAAAATCAAATTGGTTATGTGGGAATGGAAAGCACAGAATTAATGTAAAAATTATTTTAAAAGTGGAAGTAACCATAATTAGTTCCTTATTTTGAACATGAAGATTAATTTTAAATACCAGCCTCTTCCGGCTGCTGTGGCCATCTTTAGACAGTGTATTAAAAACCAGAGACATTACTTTTCCAACAAAGGTCTGTATAGTCAAAGCTGTGGCTTTTCCAGTAGTTGTGTATGGATATGAGAGCTGGACTATAAAGAAGGTTAAGCACCGAAGAACTGATGTTTTCAAACTGTGGTGCTGAAGACTCTTGAGTTCCTTGGGTAGCCAAGAGATGAACCACTCAATCCTGAAGGAAATCAACTCAGTATATTCATTGGAAGGACTGGTGCTGAAGCTCCAATACTTTGGCCAACTGATGTGAAGAGCTGACTCATCAGAAAAGACCCTGATGCTGGGAAAGATTGAGGGCAAGAGAAGAAGGGGGTGACAGAGGATGAGATGGTTGGATGGCATCATCCACTCAATGGACATGAGTTTGAGCAAGCTCCTGGAGCTAGTGAAGTACCGGGAAGCCTGGCATGCTGCAGTCCACAGGGTTACAAAGAGTTAGACACAACTTAGTACTTGAACAACAACAAAAATAAACCACCATTATTTAGGACCTGCGCTGAATCCAGCTCAGTGTACAAATCCAAAAAAAGATGCTTATAAAACTATTCAGACTTCAAAGCTTTTAGAGTAAAGTTAACATTTGAATGTAGGTTTGTCTAATAGCTTATAACATGGCCGTAACCATGAGTAAATGACTTGGAAGTTTGTAGCTTAAGGGGATTATTTGCTTTTTGAATGAAAGAAAATATAAGAATTTCATCTTTGAAACGTTAATTTTGAACATTTAAATAATGTCTAAAAGGAGACACCCACCAGTTAATTGCAAATGTGGGGATAGAACTCAGGAAAGAAGTCATTAATGTAAATGTTGGTTTAAGAGTCATTTATATGATGGCAAGAGACAAAGTCCTATGAGTAAATGCATCACCAAATGAGAGAACATGTACAGAAAAGAGAAGGAAACCCAAAGCCAATATTGTAGAAAACATTCCCTGAATGATAATGAGAAATAAATCAAAAGGGAGAATCCAGGGGAATTTCAATACATAACATGGCATCCAATAGTATCATAATGGAAAATGGAAAATAAACTGGTGGTGACTTAGCATGCATGCACACGCTATTTTTAGGAGATCCCTGAAGAAGAAGTCAAAACACAGAAAATGGAAAGAGTTCAAGGAGCAATTCATGTTGATGTTTTTTACTTTATCAAAGAAGAGAGCTGGCTCTTGGTCTGGATTGTTTATAGAAAAACTCTTCTAAGTGTTTTTAAGCAGTATTTACTCCTCTAAGAAACTATATTCCCCACTCTGAGGGGTTTTCCAGGTATTGTGATCTATCTAAGTCCTTATAACTGCCCTACATGCTCACTGAGTCAAACAGCACTTTTTTTTTTTTTTGGACAATTGTTCTTTTTCAGTTGAATGGTAGAATTCTGAAGACATCACCACTTAGTTTCCAAATGACAGTTATTTAACTGAAAATGGTGACCATCTACTGTAATCTGGTGATTGCAATGTTCAGAATCCATTGTGATTACATATTACACTAGACTGTAAAGTTTCTCAAGATAGAGTCAATGTAATATTATCTCAATATCCATTGACTAGTATACTCCTCACAAATACAAACACATACACACACACTCATTTGCCTCTAGTACCAAATATAACACATATAGTAGGCATTCAAAAGGGGTTGTTGAATGAATTAATAAATGAATGAAAGAGAAGATAAATGAACAAATACCTTGGTAAGTGAAAGAAAGCAGATACATGCATTTGTAGAGACATAAACAAAAATGAATAGAAATTCTATTCCATGTATGTAGCAAGGTTATATAATTAGTACATAGGCTCTGTGTGTGTGTGTGTGTGTGTGTGTGTGTGTGCATGCACGTGCTCAGTCGCTCAGTGCTGTCTGACTCTTGCAACATCCTGTACTATAACCTGCCAGGCTCCTCTGTCCATAGAGTTTTCCAGGCAAGAATTTTGAATGGATTACTATTTCCTTTTCCAGGGAATCTTCCCTATTCAGGAATAGAACCCATGCTTACTGCATTGGCAGGTGGATTCTTTACCACCAAGCTAGGGAGCTCGTACATAGGCTAAAAGGTACAAAAATTAAAAAAAAAAAAAATCTTTTCAAAGATAAGCCCTCTACAATGACACAAGCTACCTTATATGGTATAATAAGTGTTCAAGTAAAATTTTTATAGCTGACAAACAGATAGCAAAGTTTAGTTTTTCCTTATGAAATATTTATTTAAACTATCTCTGAAGTAAAAAATGTAGCATTACATTTTAAAAAGTAGTGTTTCAACAGGTACAAAAATGTAAAATAAACAGTTCGGTAAATGTTCTTGTCTATGTTGTATCTTATAGATAATAGCTTTTGAACTTTTGCATTTATGAGAATGTCTATTTCATTTAAAAAAATTATTGAATACTATCAGTCAGAAAAGTTAGGTTAGGCTGTGGTAATCAACCCTAGACCTCAATTGCCTAAAACAAGGACATTTATCCCTCAGTTAATTTATAGGTCCATTTTGGCTCCACTATGCTGGCCTCTAACTAGAGATCCGGGCTGATAAAATCTATCATCTGGTACAGCACACATTTCCATTACAGGCAAAAGCGCACAGAGCTGATCCTGTAGCAGCTCTAAAAGACCTTCTCAAGAAGTGACATATCTTACTTCCCTTAGCTGGGATTGGTCAAAACAAGAGTTGCCTCATGAGGCACAAGGGAACAAACTACTATATAATACAGTCAAACAGTAAGGGTTTTTTGTTTGTTTTAATTCACTTATTCTCCCTGAAACAACCCCACCATATATATGATGTGTATGTGTGTGAGTGAGTGTGTGTGTGTGTGTGTGTGTGTGTTACAAACTTTCAAAGTTAGAATGCAGAATTCACAAATCTAAGACTTCAAATCTCAGGACCGAGTATTTATACACAGCTTACCATATGCCAGGCTCAGCACAAAGCACGTAAGATGAAATGCTAGGTAACCAAACCACAGCCCTTGCCTTTGAAGAATACTTGCACTAATGGAGGAGATAAATAAGTATATTCATAATGAAAAATGTACTTGCTGTTGTGGATTCCACATGGAAGGGTCAAAGAAGACTACATTGATACTTGAGGAATATTTAAATGGGCAAATGGGAACTGGTCAAATGAAAAATGGCAGATGAGATGAAGCGAGGTGGATTGTCATTCCTATCAAAGGGAATGGTATTTGGAAAGATATGGGGATATTCTGATGCACTGTATCCCATTGAGACAAAAAGTCTTTAATTGTGATTATGAATGGAGCTCCAAGGAAGGTAGTCCAAGATGAAAGACAGACCAAGGCAGGATATGAGTGTCTTAAGCATTACATAATCTGTCGTGATGATCGTTTTTGAAGTGTTCCATGTTGTTCCTTATGAACATCAATGATGTCTACTCCTTAAAGATAAAACTATAAAAGTACTTTATAATGCATTTAAAAATCTTATAATCATCATTATGGCTGACATATAATACTTTTGAGATACTGCCAAAATATGTGAAAAATTAAAATAGGCTATATTTATACACCACATAAAAAATTTAAAATACAAGCTGTTTTCCTTAAACAAAGAGATCTTCTTTTACTTAAACACAAAGACCACAAAAGATTAAGGGGAAATATATATACATGTAAACAATGAATTAAACACTTAAATTCCATACTGTTAAAGTCCAAAGGGAAAGCCTGCCAGGACCAAACTCAGATGACCCTGAATTGTAAAAGTAAGCCTTTATGTTATTGGGACCCAAAAATCTCCACCAGGATTTTACAAAGTAGAAACTAAATATGAAACTAAACCCCAAGTCAAAATCATTCTTTTCTGGAGTCACCAAATTCCACGTCCTCTGAACACATTCATCGCTGAGTTAATATTAAGTCCAGCCCTGTTTTTGTTGCTAAGGCTATTCAGTCTGGTTCCTAAAATATTAACCACAATCTTTAAAATGAAATAGCAATGCTAAAAATAACTGTTGCAACTGTTTCAGTTGCAATTGAACTATATTAATAGTCCATTCTACTAATAAAACCCAAAACAGATAGGATAAACATTAAAATAATACAAAATTTGAGAGAAATCCTGGATGATATTGGTCGGTAATTGGGGACAGTATATAAAGACTTTGTATCAGCGATCTCCAAGTTAAAATGGCTCTTAAATATTGTCCCTGGTACCTGTCTAAGAAATGAATTTTTTATTTTACAATTTAATATTAACTAAAAAGAAGAAGAAAAACAAATTTCATCATAAGCCTAAACTAGAGCCATATTAACTTCCATTAAGAAGCAGAATTATGGAATATTAGACATGTGGTATGTAATATTTGGATATTCAGGTCTTGGAGAAATGCATATATTGAGAAATTGAGTATTAAAGAACCTTTCAAAGAGTCAAAACAACACCCTATATAAGGGTTTTTGTTGTTCAGTCACTAAAGTTGTATTCCACTCTTTTGTGACCCCACTGACTGTAGCCCATCAGGTTCCTCTGTCCGCCGGATTTCCCAGTGATTCTTAGGTCCAAGAATACTGGAGCAGGTCGCCGTGTCCTCCTCCAAGGGATTTTTCTGGGGCAATGGACCTGCATCTCCTGCACTGTCAGGAGAATTCTTTATCACTGGGCCACCGGGGAAGCCCTAGGGCAAAGGAAAAATCTTTCTTATGTTTTTTCTACAAAGACTTAGAATACTTCTTTTATGAGAAACGAATCCTTCAACAATCACCTCCTACATAGCAATCAAAATTTCTTCTATTGAAAAAGCTCTAATTTGAGTGACATTGGGAATAAACTGCCAGAATTTAACTTCCTAGACAGAAAGTATTAGCTTAGCATGACAGTCACAGTATCAGACAGCTTAGGCTGCCATAACAAAATACCACAGACTAGACAATTTAAACTATGAAACTATTTTCTCACAGTTATGGAGGCTAGAAATCTCAGCTCAAGGTGCAGTCACGTTTGGCTTCTGGTGAGAGCACTCTTATTTTCTTGCTTTATCTTCTGGCCTTATTCTCACATGACCTTTCTTCTGTGGTACATGGACAGAACTCTGGTTCCTCTTCCGCTTCTTATAAGGGCACCATTCCCATCAGATTAAATTCCCACCATTATAACTTCATTCAGTTAAATTTAATTACCTCCTTATGAGTTTCGCTGCTGGCTCAGTTGGTAAAGAATCTGCCTATAATGCAGTAGATGTGAGTTTGATCCCTGGGTGGGGAAGATGCCCCAGAAAAGGAAATAGCAACTCACTCCAGTATTCTTGTCTGGGAAATCCCATGGACAGAGGAGCCTGGAGGGCTAGAGTCCCTGGGGTTGCAAGAGTTGGACATAACTGAGTGACTGAACCACCACCACCCACCACCTGATGGACCTTTCCTCCAAATGTAGTCACCTTGGTGGTTAGGAATTCAATATATGAAGTGACACAATTCAGGGCATACAAGTTCTTACTTAGAAATATTTTAAAACCTTCTATTATGTTCATACTCCTTTAGGCAAAAGCTACTCAAACCCTGGCGATGTTAACATCAGTTGGCATAAATTTCCTGCAAAAGGAAAACCTTGAGACAGGGGAGGAAATAAGAAATATTACCTTTCTACCTCCGTGGTGAATCCAACAGTTCCACCCACTATGTTACCATAACACTTTAAATGCAATAATATATACCACCAAGATCTCCATGCCTTCTTAGCCCATTTGGCACTAGTGATAAGGAACCCACCTGCCAACACAGAAGACGAGACACGAGTATGATCTCCAGCTTGGGAAAACCCCACAGAGAAGGCAATGGTGCCCACTCCAGCATTCTTGACTGCAGAATCCCATGGGTAGAGGAGCCTAGCAGGCTACCGTCCATTGGATCACAAAGAGTCAGACACAAATGAAATGACTTAGCATGTATGCACACGATAGTTTGGGTCCTAAATACCCATCTGAGAAGTTTGGCTAATAAGACTGCATTCTAGTTAAACAAAAGAGATATTGTTTTAGATAGCAAAGTAAAACCCAATAAATAGGGATGGAAATTTAAATAGATAAAATGCAGAGTCATGTTACAGCAAGGTTAATCAGATAAATCTTTGCAGCTTCCTGACTGGAAGTTTAGGGTGCTAAGAGTCAATACTCAGTCATTTAATTTCTGAATTTTGAATTTTGGTAGGTGCATTATCACCACATTTTACTGTATTTCTTGTTAGTTATCAATTAAATGATAAAGGGTTCATAAAGTATGCTTTGAAATTAATCTTTGTTTAGCATGAATTCTATAGAAATATAGAATTCACTTTCCTTTCTGGTGAAACCTTTAAGATCATATATTTTTCAGACTGTGCCCTGACCTTGTCCTGAAGTCTAAAGGTAGAATGCAGTGACAAGAGTGGAGATGCCAATAAAGGAGAGCCAAGAAAGAGTCGGTTTCAGGGTAACATCAGGAGGCACGAGAGGATGTTGGCTAAAAGCTCATCACTCAGGCTACATCTGCTTTCAAATTCCTTTTTTCCCGGTCCCTTGTTGAGTCATTATTTTGAACAAGGCATTCATTTTTTCTGAAAGCCCAAAGTTCTTTATCTGAAATCAAATAAAAACACCTACCCGCCTCATAGGGTCATCCTCAAGATTAAATGCCATAATATTTGTGAAGTACACAGCATCATGGCTTGTGTATCCCACAGCTCCAAATGGTAGAAATTATTTTAGTATTAATGCCACTAGCCATGATGTGGGCAAAAGGGAGATTTCTCATTATGAAAAGTTTGATGTTATAGAATAGTTATAAATTAATGTTCAAATTCAAGGACAAGACTACAAAGATCTTTAGACAAGTTTCTGCTTAACCTAAAATGTCACTTGCCATTTGGTCAGATGTACTAATTCTATTAAGCTGTATTATTCAAGGTTATTCATTAGAGGTCTAACTCCGCTCAGCCATTAGAATGAGAATAAGATCAGAAGACTACAATTTTCCCAGCATTTTGCTTCCAATAAAGAAGCAAGTTCTCACAACAATTCTCACTTCCCAGATGGCACAGAAGGCACAGAAGCTCAGAGAGGTTAAGTGAATTGTTCAAATTATCCCAGATCCTAAGTATATATGCTAAACGTTAGATGACACATTGACAAAGTTCACTAATAAGTATATTCTTGCTTGCATGCATGCTCAGTTGTGTCCAACTTTTTGCAATCCCATGGACTGTAGCCATGCTCCACCCCTCCCACCCCACCCCCACACCCCTGCCCAGGCTCCTCTGTCTATGGAATTTTCCAGGCAACAATACTGGAGTAGGTTGCCATTTCCTTCCAGAGGATATTCCCGCCCAAGGGATCAAACCCGCATCTCCTATGTCTCCTGCTTTGGCAGGCAGATTCTTTACCACTGCACTACCTGGAGAGCCCATATTCTAAGTTAGGTGTTGGCAAACTTTTTAGAAAGAACCAGATATCTTAGGCTTTGCAAGTCAATAGGTCTCTGCCTCAAGGATATACCTCTGCCCCATAGAAGCAGCTACTGATGAAAGGTGAAACAGTGAAGATTACTGTGTTCCAATAAAATTTTATTTATAAACATGAACAAACAGTAGGTCAGGTTTCATTCACAGGTTGTAGATTGTTGACACCTCTTCTGGTTAATAATTATAGTTTAATTTTAACAGGGACACATAACCATTTAAGAAAATCACATCCTTTTTGTGTCTCCCTAACAGAATGCCTTGAATCCTAATGGCCTAAGTCATAGGAAAAGTTCTGTCCCATTAATCATTAAAAACTGTGCCTCATTCTACATTATTAAGCTAAGATACATATTTAGTCACTCAAATATATTTTAGATAGATTGTCATAGTAGTCACTTAATATACATTCAATGAACAAATAAATGAATAACCAAATAAAGAGCCTCTTGGTTGATATTGAAGAAGAACCTCTTATCATAACCTGCCTCTCATCCAGATAAATTTGTCAGATATTTATTAGATGCTTCCTACATGCCAAGTGTTCCACTGTGAATTGAGTTGTACAGAAGAATAAGACATTATTTTGCCTTTTCAAGGATCTCAAGTTTATGAGGCAAATAAAAATAAATGAGCATAAAAGTATTGCATTTGTGAAAATTGTGTTGACTCAGGATACTCAGATGTAGATTATTACAGGGCTAATCCTCAAATTCAATTTCTTACAATGCCAATCGATATTGCACTACTGTTCAAGAAGTGCAAGAATCTACCTTTCACACCAAAAAATCAAATTATGTCTATACTTAGCCTGAACTGAACTGATTTGAGGAGGATTGAAAACTAGAAATAGTATTTCTTATTGGATTTTTTTTCTTGTCATCTCCTTGTTTTATCTTTAAAAGAAACAGTCCTCTCAAGCTTCATATTGATTCTTTGACCAAATATTATTTTGGAAATTATGTACATTCCTGCCTTTATAGTTTATATTCTTCATTCCTTATTTGTGTGCTTAACTGGTTTTCTCCAAATGCCTTTTCTGAATTTTTCTTTAACGTCAACCATACAACCACAATACAGATTAGAGCATAAGTTGAGCTTTTATCTTTATTGTTAAATGTATGAGGCTTCATGAAAACTGCCAGTATTAAGCTGATGACAATTTGAGGAAGATGAATCAAGTGCCAAAATATCTGGGGGGGAAATATCAATACATAAAAACAGACAAAGAAATGTCTGAAATTATCATGGCATAGCTTCAAAAGACAAGATATTAAGAAAGGGTTTGGAACATAGTCATATAATCTGGATGAGATAAGTGGTCTTCATTTGTCACAATCCTGGGATATGAGTCTTTCAGATCATTGTGAATGATGTTTTGTGTGCTATAATAGAACTAAAAAATGTGGAAGCATTTGATTTAATGCATAGACATCAGTTTTGTCTGCCAAATCCCAAGGAAGACATCTATAAGCCCATCAATCAACATTAGGATCTCTGTGTTGAGCAAATGACATCCAAATCATAAAGCCATTGTCATTTAAAATGCATTTTTAAATCACTGCTCCACTACCGTTTATAATGGGTATATTTTTAACTCCAATAATTAATCAACTCTGACACATTTCCCTTCTTTTTATTCCTGTCCTCTTCTGACATCCTTCTTCTAAAAGAAGCCATTTTTAATTTCCTGTATGTAGAAAACCAGCCAAGACAGGCAGGTTTCTCGGTTTCATCAATGAAGGGGCTTTGGAGGTTTATAAATTAAGAAAGTTGAAAAACAGTTTTCAGCTTAGATAGCATCTTGACATACATGTGCCATAAGCAGAATGACATCTCCATTGGGAATACAAATCCACTGCTCCTGACGATTGCAGAAAGATATTGCTTGAAAATGATGTGCCTCAAGCACACAGTCGTATCACATTTCTCCACCTCTTTGAGAACCAGTTCATCAGATAATTTCTCTTAAAGAGATTCCAGTACTGTAATTTGCCTCTGCTTTAATCAACAGTGAGATAATATAGAAGCCGCATTAAATGATTCAGAATGATTTAGTCAGCAGGAAACCCATTAGTCTAACCATATTTTCCCATACTTTTCAGCACCATGTCCTGTCATCTGGAAATAATAGGTACCATAAAAGCAAATTCTGAAGGCTTAAAAAAAATTGCTAGGATAGAGCACACAGTGTTTATTTGGAGGTTGATATTACCACAAATTAATCAAAATGAGAATTTTTTCCAGTATATTTGAATTCGATTTCCGTATGAAAGAATGTTAAGATGCTACAGTTAAGCATGATAAATTTACATATTTATTTTCATCAGATTGGAATATGCCAGATGTGCAAACGTAGAATCATACTAATATAGATGTTTTCATTTCTAGTAAATCACTGTGTAAACTAAAAAAAAAAGGTGGGGAGAGGAAGAATAAGGAAATGGCAGCTTGAAGAGATGATTAGTGCATATTAAAACATTTTGAATCAGTAGTCTATAAAAAGATTTATTTTTTACGTTTTTCATTTTTTGTTAATTATTTATAAGCTACCAAGTTTTCAAAATGCCTTGAATGCATAAGAAATAGTCATTAAATTCATGATAGCTAAAATCTAATGAATGTACTTGGCGGGGAAGTGGAGAGGGAGAGCAAAAATGGCAAAATTTAATATTTGATCATCCTTTAGCTTTGTGTACCTCCTGGAGTTCCTCACAATTTGTGGGTTCTCAATGAATACTGCTAGATAATAATCTTACTTTTTAAAAATTCAGATTTCCCCTGAACATTCTCCAGTCCTTAGAGTGTGTCCTGTAGCAGTCCAAGTTGTAATGAGGTTATATTGTAACCAGCAGAAAGAAGAGTTGGGAGAAACAAGGTTTCAAATGATAGGGTTATGACAATAGCTGAATTGAACTAAATTCTTTAATTGAATGAAAATTTCTAGTTACCATTTTGCAGAAGAAGACTGGTAACATTACAGTGGTGAGTTGAAAATGCTAAACCTTAATGAGACTCCTGAGTTCTTATTCCAGACTTCAAAGTTTGCCAGGTCTTTCAAGGTAAAAGTGAGGAGGATGGTTATTAAGTAATAACAAATTCCTATAGTGTTTGAATTTAATATTACAAACCAGATAATCCAGAAAGTGAAAGCTGCTCAGTCGTGTTCGACTCTTTGTGACTCCATGGACTATATAGTTCACGGAAATCTCCAGGCCAGAATACTGGTGTGGGTTGGCATGCCCTCCTCCAGGGGATCTTCCCAACCCTGGGATTGAACCCAGGTCTCCCGCATTGCAGGCAGATTCTTTACCAGTTGAACAACAAAATAGTCTTAACCAGTCTATTTGATTGCTACATTTTTTATGAAAAGACACTCAGTGAAGCTACATGGAATATTCCAGTGGAATCACCAAACTGCAGCAGCTAAGACCCAGTTTCCATTTCCCATCTGCCTCCTAAATTCACTATCAGGATTAAATGAACTGACGAAAGAAGAGTGGTCCACACAGTGCTTGGTCCTCAGTAAATATAAACTGTGAAAAGTCTTTGTACTCATAGAGGTTATAGTTAAAAGAAAAAGGAAAATGAATAAATCTGTAACAGGAAAAAAGAGCCTGTCTTTCTGATCTATTAAAAATAAGAGTCATCATTTTATAACATTTATTACATGTAAGCAGTAAGTATGTGGAAATATTAACTCACACAATAGTCTTCGCAGCCTGATGACACAGATACTATCTTTATTCCTTTATTTTATGGATGAAAGAAACTTAAGCACAGGGAGGTTATGTAGCTTATCCAAAGATACAGAGCTAGTGAGTGTCGGAATTCAGATTTTTAACCCAAGCAGGTTGACACCATGGCCTAACACTTAGAGAACAGGTTCTCCAGCTTTCTATTTGCATTTGTATTATGGTTATTAGCAGTGAAACTATTGCCATCTAATATTTTATAAATACAAGTGGTTTTCAAAATAGCTTCTTGTGGTGTCCTAGCAATTATGAGGCCAAAAATCACAAGGATCACTTTCCTTTTTATATCCAAGCCTAAAGCAGAGCAGTTTAGGCTAAGTTTGTACTAATTTGGCCTCATTATCTCTTCTGAGAATACGTAAAAAGATTTGGACTATGAACAGGGAAGATATCTGTCTTCATGGGAACAAAGCTTCCATATCAATAAAAATGATAAAGAATGAAATGTTTTGTTTCAACATCTTTATTTGATTAAAGTACTTAAGCCCCAAATGTATGATCCCAGGATTATCTGGGACCCTATCCTCCTTCATGATGTGAAAGATGACTTAGATTTGGTTTTAAAGCACCCAAGGAGAAAAAAGCAAGGGTGGGGGAGATAGGATGAAATGAAAAAATCCCAAAAGCTTTCCAAAAATATTCTACCCACACTACAGTTTTAGACAACAATGTCAGAGGAAAAACATTTAACACCCTCTTTCTTTAAAGTTGGATTTGTTTAACTGGCCAGGGCTTAAGAAAATGTTATGTTTACTCTGTGGGAATATTTGTGAAGAGTGAATTTAACTTGGCTACTATGAAAGTTGTTTTTGTTGTTTGGATTTCTTTAATGTTAGTGTTTGGGATGACTTTGTTTTCTTTGGGGTGGAGGAAGCAACTTTTCATACAATTTAGTGGTTACTTGAAACCACCTCCATTGGACTCTCAAGCATTCCACATCCTATATATAATATATATTTCAGCTAGGTTTGTTTTCTCAAAATCCAAGAATGACTGCATTAATGTTGCTCCATTTCAGAAAGATTAAAACCACAGGGGGGATAATTCGAGATGATGCCAAGCTACAGGGGTTTCCTAAGCAGACTGCATATCATTTCACCTCTCTCTTCTGTCTTCCATCCTGTATCTTGGGGCCTCAGTGTAAAAGCCACCTTATTCTAATTCAGCCTGTGCCTGAGAAAGGAGGCTAGGCAATTCTACCTCTAATGAATCCAAGGTTTGAAGCTCCTTCCTCCACCTCTCTGTCTCCTCCCATTCTGACCCTTTCTCTCCCAGTGTGGTCTCAGGCTTTTCTTTGTCCCTTTCACTCTCAAGAACGTTCTGCAACTTTGTTGTTGTTGTTCAACTGCTAAGTCGTGTCTGACTCTTTGCGACGCCATGGACTGCAGCACACCAGGCCTCCCTGCCCCTCACCATCTCCCAGATGTTAGCTCTAATCCAGACTTCTACACATTTAACACAAAAGAGTCTGATGGTAGACTTTCTTTACTATGTGGCACATGGGAGAGTTATCAGGAGTGGTATAATGACAGTTTCAGCATTTTTAAGATTTTAGTTATGAGTCATTCTTTTTCTCAGTTTAGTCTATCAGAGACAGTTTGGAATAAAATATCCTATAGAAAAAGTATGAACATAGAATTTGTGTCTCAATCCAATTCAAAAACGCAAAACTGGCCTGGAGTGTGGTATATTCAGGACAGTCCCAGACTTCCCTCTCCTCCTGTCGTCTTTTCTGCTCCAGTCTCTCCTATTGGACAGTAACAACTAAAACCCAGAGGTCAAGGGAGTCCTGCTTGCGGTCTGGCCAGGCCAGGCTCCCTGGAGAACAGGTGCACTGCAGAACAGGTCTGCAGGGGCAAACAGGACCGATATTAAAAAGTTTAAAAGTCAGATAGTAATGATTGATAGATATTTCGACAGATAGATATAAGTGGTTTATTTGAACACTATTGAATTCAACTATGCTAACTCTTGCATATACACACTACTATGTATAAAATAGATAACTAATAAGAGTCTGTTGAATAGCACCACGGAATTCTATTCAGTACTCTGTGGTGATCTAAATGGGAATGAAACTTTAAAAGGAGGGGATATATGTATACACATAACTGGTTCACTTTGTTGTACAGCAGAAACTAACACAACATTGTAAAGCAACTGTACTCCAATAAAAATTAATAATATAAGAACTCCAAAAACCCTTTCCATCAAATTCACAGTAGGTTAAAGTCTGAAAGTTTCTCTCACCCATCAAAGTTCAACTGAAAACTAAGTTGAAACTGTGTAAGTAACACCTCTATGAATAAAAATATTTATTACCCCAACTATTGCTTTCTTTCAAAATAAATCACTTTATACTTTGAGAGAATAGAGATTGTAATCAGATCTTTCCCATTCTGTCTTTGCCTTGGGATTTTAAAAAGAATCCTGCTACATTTCCAATTCAGGCTTAGAATTCAAGACTATAAGATTCTGAGGATTGCAAAATGAACATTTTAGCAATAAAAATGGTTTGGGGCTAGGCTGATTGTTTTTCTAAACTGATCTTAAGTCAGAGGATAAACATTCCCATTCAGTATCTATTATTATTCAAAGTATTTCCATCCTAAGGAATCATGGAGAAATCCTAAGAAAAGGAAAAAAAGAAAGGAAACCCAGCTGCACTGATCTACCCTGGAGATAGGCATGAATGGTGTTAAAGGCATGAGCTATTTAGCTAAGGAATTGGATGTTTTTCTAGCCTTGATTAACTCACAAGCAGTAAAATGAAATTTGTCAAATATCTCATTACCCCAGGGCTAGAGTTCACTGATAGCTACTATGGGATTCTGACCTGGCAGTGATGCAACATTTCTTCAAAAAGCCAAGAGAAACCCCATCCTCAAGATGAAGCAAGGGTTTGAATGGATTTTCACTGCCAGAGAAGAATATGAACAGAGAAATAAGAGCAGTAAGAGCTTTGCTTGGATGTCCATGAAAAGAAGAGTAACTTCTCCAGGGTCCACGCATAACCTTTTTGTTGTTGAGTTGCTGTCGTGTCTGACTGTTTTGCAACCCCATGGACTGTAGCCCATCAGGCTTCTCTGTCTATGAGATTTTCCAGGCAAGAATACTACAGAGCATTACCATTTCCTTCTCCAGGGGATTGTCCCGACCCAGGGATTGAACCTGTGTCTCCTGCACGTGTCTCTGGCATTGTAGGCAAATTCTTTACCACTGAGCCACCAGGGAAGCCCATAACCATTACCATGGCCATAGGTCATGCATAACCTACTTGGCATCAAATAACCAAAAATGGCTCAGCTTCGAAGCTCTCCATCCCAAAGCGTTCCCCTGCAGCTGTCTGGCTGTTGGGAGAGACAGAGAACGAGGGCTGAAAACACCAGCGCTTAAGCAGCTTGTTTGAATCATCCCCTACATCAGGTCCTAAAACTGGTGGATAATTACAGGAAATATCTGGAAAATGATTCTCATTTACAAATGAGAAAGTGCTCCTTCTCCCCGCAGGCCACATCAGACAGGGAAGCCATAAGCACGGTTGCACAGCTATTTGCTCTAGATTTCAGCAACGTCCACAATTTTCGATCCCTTTATATTTTTTCCTTTGCAGTCTTTGCCCATTGGCTTCATTCTGAGTAGGTGTCTCCTGGCTTATCTCATGGCTCCTATTCCCACAGCCTCCTTCCCTTCCCTTCACCTCATTTTCTCTCACCTTGCAGGTATGATGATGGTTTCCAGCCCGTCTCTCCCTCTAGATCCTAAACTATGAGAGAATAGGGACCAGGTTTGAGTGTCCTCTTTTTTCAACAGAGGGGTCTGGCATAGAGTAGACACTTAATAAATATTTATTCAATGCATGAATGAAATTCTCATCCGGCTCTAATTACAGAGTAACCCTCCTAAAGGAATGTTCTCATTCCTTTTTTTTTTTTTTTTGACATGGGAAATTAAACCATAACTTTCCCAGGGCATTTGTACTAACTGTTCTAAGCAGGTTTCAGAAATGTCTGGAAAGTCATCCCTTTCCACATCATTTTACAAAGAGTCCTGCTGCCAGCAGAGTCATAGCAAGTGCATTCAGAGCTGAGAGAGCTTCTTGCAGTCTAACTGGTGACTGTGCTTTGCTTCTCTACAGACCTTATCTTCAGCAGAACGCAAGAATGTTCTGTGGAGACGGCACTATCTTCTGATGAATATTTAATAAAGGGATTAACATGATTTATGAAGAAAACTCTTGCTAGTGTAAAATTTCCATCAAGAAAATCTCCCAGCCTAGCAGCTGTGGCCAAAGAACATGAGCATCCTTTTGTCAAGGATGGAAAAGGAGGAAAAGGAACCAGTCCAGAGTACATTTTCCCCCATTTTTTTGACTGTCAGAATTTCTTTACATCTCTGATATTCATTTTCTTCATATGGAAAATGTGCATAATCCAGAATTTATAGAGTCATTGTAAAAACAAAAGAAAAAAAAAAACTAATCCCAGTGTATATATGTACACACACATATATCCTATGTGAAAGTGAAAGTTGCTCAGTCCTGTCTGATTCTTTGTGACCCAAGTCAGAATACTGGAGTCGGTAACCTTTTCCTTCTTCAGGGGATCTTCCCATCTGGGATCAAACCGAGGTCTCCCCCATTGCAAGCAGATTCTTTACAGCTGAGCCACCAAGGAAGCCCTATATTTATATAATGAGCTATGCTTAGCTCAGTAATGTGCATAAGTAGATGTGCATAAGTATTTATATTATAAATTTATTTATATTATAAATAATATAATTTGTATTAGTTACAAATATTTAATAATTTATTAATATTACTATTGGTACACCAAAATGTTGGAAGGATGGACAAAATATTAAAATACCAGGTTGTCACACTCAAGAACTCTATGCATAGAGAATTTCAGGGTAAACAGAGCTATCAAATAATAAAAAATGTTAAGTAAAATAAAGAATATAGCAAAGAAAGAAAGAGACAGAGCTTGCCTATAAAATCACAGAATACACAAAGTGAAACATTTATTTAAAAAATGAAAGAAAAGAAAAGAAAATCAAAGTAACACAAGTAAAAGAGGAATTCTTCATGGACATTTATCTCTATGGAAAATAAATAGGGCAGTCAACTGAAAAATACAGCAAAAGAGACACAGATGTATAGAACAGTCTTTTGGACTCTGTGGGAGAGGGAGAGGGTGGGATGATTTGGGAGAATGGCATTGAAACATGTATAATATCATATAAGAAACGAACCGCCAGTCCAGGTTCGATGCATAATACAGGATGCTCGGGGCTGGTGCACTGGGATGACCCAGAGGGATGGTATGGGGAGGGAGGTGGGAAGGGGGTTCAGGATTGAGAACACGTGTACATCCGTGGTGGATTCATGTTGATATATGGCAAAACCAATACAATATTGTAAAGTAATTAGCCTCCAATTAAAATAAATAAATTTAAATTTTAAAAAATGTAAACACTTTAAATAATTTTCTAAACTCTATGCTTACAGAACTATAGATATGACTTATACTTAGCAGACAGACTCTGAAACACATCATTTGTTCCCAGCAGAGGGCCCCATAGGAGTCCCAGCAGTGTCACTTGACATTCAGACACCCTCATTGTAGTCTGGAACATCCAAGGGTTTCACCGTCTATGGCTGTGTTTAATAGTGCAATGCTCACAGACATCTGCCCACTGAGAAGAGGACAGGCTGAAAATTCACTCAAACTCCCTTCCTTAAATATTATGACCTGGAATGGAGCTGGATACACACAGAAAGTGCACCTTGTTTTAATCTATCTACTCCAAATCTCTGGCCGTAAGACCGGAAAACTCAGTCCTGGAAGGAAGGAAAAACCTCAGATGTGTCCTATTAAAAAATTTCCTTGCTTCCACTCTTTTCTACCAGAGATTGTGACCTGAAGAGGAAAAAATGATGACAAGATAGATAGAAGATAGGTCACCAAACTTTCTGCTGCTGCTGCTGCTACTAAGTTGCTTCAGTCGTGTCCAACTCTGTGCAACCCCACAGACGGCAGCCCACCAGGCTCCCCCGTCCTTGGAATTCTCCAGGCAAGAACACTGGAGTGGGTTGCCATTTCCTTCTACAGTGCATGAAAGGAAAAGTGAAAGTGAAGTCACTCAGTCGTGTCTGACTCTTCACGACCCCATGGACTGCAGCCCACCAGGCTCCTCCGTCCATAGGATTTTCCAGGCAAGAGTACTGGAGCGGGGTGCCATTGCCTTCTCTGCACCAAACTTTCTACACATCATCAAATGCCCCCAGGAATAGTGTAAAGGAATAGGAAAGAGTTAATCTTGAAGAAACTGCTGGCTTTCACTGGGACATGATATGAAGATTCAGGCCTCAGTTACGAGGGACTAACCTAACAATGGACTAAAGAGGATGGATGAAGGACTTTGGGCATTGGGAGGGCAGAAGTTGCTGGAGCACTCATGAGGGGGCCAAGGAAAGAGAATAAATTGCAGGTATCCTGCAGCAACCAAGTTCATGCTCATGGCAAATGGTAAACTTGGGTAGTGAGATATCCAGGGTGACTGTCATTCTAGGGATGAACTACATCAAACTTTCCTAGGAGCTTTGAAAAGTAAAATTCCTGGTCACAGTCTCAGAGACTTGGTAAATTGACATTGGGGTCCTGGAAACAAATCCTTAAGACATCTCCAGGTTTTACCTTAGATCTGAAGACAATTGAGGAAGGAGAATACTAGGCAATTCCTGGGGAAACTGAGGTCTTTTTGGGAAAATCTAGATAGTGAAGAAGTCTTTCTAAAAGGTGCTGCTGCTGCTAAGTCGCTTCAGTCGTGTCTGATCCTGTGCAACCCCATAGATGGCAGCCCACCAGGCTCCCCTGTCCCTGGGATTCTCCAGGCAAGAGCACTGGAGTGGGTTGCCATTTCCTTCTCCGATGCATGAAAGTGAAAAGTGAAAGTGAAGTCACTCTGTCATGTCCGACTCTTCACAACCCCATAGACTGCAGCCTACCAGGCTCCTCCGTCCATGGGAGTTTCCAGGCAAGAGTACTGGAGTGGCTTGCCATTGCCTTCTCTGTCTAAAAGGTGAGCGAAGACAAAATAGAAAAATTTTATCTTGTTATAGTTTGTGTCCATATCAGAGGACCAGCATATTTTCAGTGTTATGACAGAATTAAGATGCAAATTAGAACTGTAAAAATTAAAATTTCCATAAACAATTACTTAGTTGGTAGCATAATCATATGAAAACCGTGGAGTCAAAATCTGCCGAACTGATGAAATTCCCCAGAGTTTTGTTGTTGTTTTGTTTCAATATTTTTAACAGTTTTAAGTAAGCAGGAAATCTTAGAAACCATGAGGGGTTGGATGAAAAACCATAGAAATAAAGATCTCATCATGTAACTTTACTTAAATGTGGGACACTGGTAAATCATCAGTTTGTAATTTTCTAAAATTCCCATATATAGTTTCCAGCAAAATAAATGTGTTCTTAATAACTACTTTCCTTTGTGAGTAACAGATAACTGAAAAAGTGTTGGGAAAGAAATGAGGGAAAAACAAAGAAGCTATTGATGAATTCTCTCTGGACTCCAACAGTCGACACAATGATCGGAATTACAATAGACCATCATTGCTTCAGTACACAGTCATAGCCTGAATAGAATCTATGCCACACAGCTCGGATTCAAGGGAAAGTTAGAATGAATAGACATTTGTATCTGACTGGTATTACAAAGTTGAAAAGTTATAAATAACATCTTTTTGGGAATATAAACATTTTTCTTTATTGTCAACATTTAACATTATAGAATGTAGATAAACTTGGAAAAAAAAAAAAGTAGCTTTCCACTTAGAAGGAGCCATTTTGTCAGAATTTATAGTAGCCAATGGTGTTTGCACCTGAGACTGAAGATGTTCTCAATCAAAAGGGCTTTCCACTTAAAGGTGTGTGACTGTTGCCATCACAGTTTTATTTAAAAAGTCAATGCTAACCTGCATGCATGTATTCTAAATTGTTCCTAGTGTGCAATAATACTTTTTTAATGAATGAATAAATAAATGTGCCAGATTGACATATGGCATAAGTTGTTCCGGTACACTTTTTACACATTATGGACCTAGAAGTTTCTCTGTGCAACAGTAAAGACCTCTTTGCTACCTATTGTACAGATGTTGTGAAAATAGGTTCTGACTTGTGTGTATTTCCTATCTTATACCCTCCAGATTATTGAGGATATCTTTTCCTTTTTATTCATTTGTTTTTCCCTAAAGCACTGATATGTGCATGTCTGCAAGCTAAGTTGCTTCAGTTGTGTCCAACTCTTTGTGACCTATGGTCCATCAGGCTCCTCTGTCCATGGGGTTGTCCAGGCAAGAATGCTGCAGTAGGTTGCCATGCCCTCCTCCAAGGGATCTTCGCAGCCCAGGGACAGAACCCTAGTCTCTTATGTCTCCCACATTGGCAAGTGGGTTCCTCACCACTGGTGCCATCTGGGAACCCCCAAAGCAGTGGTACTAACTCTGATTAGTGGTCACTTAAAAATGAAATTTTTACTTTTAGCTATAAGGAAACCTGTCTCCATGTTAATGCTTTTATATTAGGTAAAACAGAGTTTTAGCTGAGGTGGGCTTCATACCCATCAGTCTCTGCAGGCACTCCCCAGCTTCTGCTGTGGCTATTGTAGGAAAAGAGTCCAGCTTCTCTAATGCAACCCAGAAAGGGCTCCCCAAGCCTGATGCTTTCAAGTTTCACTGACGATCTGTCCTGTCCCCAACCCCAAAAAATTCCATGGGACTTTCTGTGGACAAGTTTTATAGTTCCTGCAGAACTGGAAAGTTGTCCCTCAAAATGGTCTTCCTCAGTCTTGGTCAGTCCAAGGCTGTGATCCAAGTGCTTCTGCGACTGAACTAAGTGACTTGGCTCCCGGACCAGCAGAGGAAGGTTGCCATTTGTGGCTTTTCCTTCACAATCAACTGGTCATATAACACAGCTTGGAGGGTAGCAAAGCTAAGGTGACAACATACCCTTCCCTATTCTTTAACTTTTTCTGAAATACTTACTTTAGAGGCCTTTCAGCTGAGATTCAGAGCCATCCTGCTGACTTAAAAGGCCACTGCTACTAGGACAAAGGACAAGATAGTTATATAAGTTTTGCTTGCTAGTATTTCTTTGAAATGGCTATTACAGACTAATGATAATAGCACTAGTTCCCTTGTAACATAAATTTATCACTGGGTTTCCTTATCTAATGAGATACTAGATGGTCTGTGTGTGTGCACTTCAATGCTCAGTCCTATCTGACTCTTTGTGAGCCCATGAACTATAGCCCACCAGACTCCTCTGTCCATGGGATTCTCTCGGCAAAAATATTGGAGTGGGTTGCCATGCCCTTCCCCAGAGGATCTTCCCAACCCAGGGGTCGAATTCATGTCTCTTAGGTCTCCTGCAGTGGCAGGCAGATTCTTTACCATTAGCGCCACTGGATGGTCTAGTTATCAACTTAAATGGTTCTATGTCCACACACTGTGTGGCCCAACCAATGTGGACAGTTATCACATACTTTAGATCCTGGTTTGGGTAAGAAAACTCTTACACTAGTATTCTCTGATTTTAATCCTATTTCTAAACAAGAACAAACTATGTTTCCAGAAAGCATTTCAATAAATGTATAGGTATAAAGATAAGCTAAAGACTAAAATTAAAATGAAAGTTGGATTGATTATGCAAGCATACAAACAAACCCAAAGATATGTAAAGTAAATAAAATAATGGGAAAAGAAGAAAAATGGATTTCATTAGGCTCCAAAACCCATTAATAAATAGTCACATCTGAATATGTAATGTACCTGAAATGCTCGATGAGCCACAAATTGTTTCAGAAAATGCCTAAGACAGATATTCCAGTTAGGAGAGTTCAGAGCCTTATCAGACATATTTTAATTCAATCCAATTTGGAAAAAAATAACGAATATCTACTATGTGACCGCTTCAGAAAAGTTTAGAAAGATGACTCTAAGCTCCATAATGCTATGAATCTGTTTTATTTGCCAGTTCCTAGCACAGAAGTTGGCTCATCCATCAATAACTGTAAATGCATTTACGCAAAGGAATGGATTCATTCCCTTTTCTGGGACTACAAAGGTGGTCTTCATGGTTGGACTGCACTTAATAATACAGAAAAAGTTTTCACATACCTGTTTGTTCCACACACCCCTTTGAGGTAAGCAGGAAAGATATCATTAGCTGTGACTACTTGAGGAAACAATTAATTGTTGGGTTAAGTGATTTACCCAAAGCCAGGCAGTTAAGTAGGAGCAAACCAGGGACTATTCTTTCCCCTCTACCATGAGGCTTGCAGCAACACACTGGGTCCAAACTCATCTCCATGTTTTCCAGTTCAACTCAAGCAGTGGGAAATACAGTCATCAACAATGTCCTGATCTTGATTTATGTGGAAATATTTCTTTCTGAATATAACCTTCACAAACCACCATGCTTTGCAAACAGAAACTGATACTTGGGTTCTGATTCGGTGACATGCACTGTGCTAGATTTTAAAGATGTGTGCTTATTTAACCCCACCTAATTACTCTCTGACATAGGTATCATTTCCCTTCTGAGGCAGTAGATATAGGAAAATAAAATAACCTACCTAAAAGGTCAAAGAGTTGGTAAGTTGTTAAACTAGGATTTCTGCAATCTCAGTCTTGTTTCAAAGCCCATTGTCTTTATTACAGACTGCGTCCAAGAAAGGAAACTTAGCTCCTCTTCACAAAATATCTGAGGACTCCTGTCTGAAGAAATAACTGAGTAAGCTTGCTGTTGATCTCTCTAATAAGAAGTAACCCTGGTTTCCTTTGATCAGAAGGAATGCTTCAGAACTGCATGGTGTTTACAATGCCTTGCTCCAGGAATTACTTTCTTTCCACTGAGATGTGAAACCACAAACTAGTTGCTTTGGGTAATTAAAGATCCTTTGCACCAACTGAATGTGTCAACAGCAAATGTCCTGGGTAAATTTCAAGTAGGTAATTACATTCTGCCCATCTGAAATGCCTTTCTAATTTCATTCCCCTAACATATCCACTTACTGTACCTTTTAGCGTGGCTGTGGACAATTCTAAAATAACTAAGACCACACAGTCTGTTGTCCCAAAAAAGAATGAGAAAATGGACTTTCATTTGAAGAGTGTATCAAGTTCTTCTATATTGTTGGATTGAAGCCAACTTATAAATATAGGGAGTTCATTTTTCCCCTTACATGTCAGATTTCTTATGGCTAATTCAAGCAACCAGAAATAAAAGTTGATTATATCTTCTTTTTCTACTTCACCTGCTACAGTGTGGGTAAATCAATTTATTCCTATTATAAGAACTTCGCACTCCTTTGAGAAAAAGTCTACTGAAATATTACATTTATAGCTACAGACAACCTAATACTCAAGATATTTTTTTAAAGCTCCACTCTAGAAAATAAAGTGTCATCCTAAAATCCATCACACATGCTTTATTATAACAAACCATGTTACACCCCAAGGGGGGCAAAAGTCTCAGCAGCAAACGATCATTTGCAAGATATTTTTTCTCATAGGACTTAGTAGGGAGGATTTCTCCGCAGAAGATCATTTTAAAATTTACTAACAAACCAGTTGGATAAGTAAATATTTCAAGTAGAAAAAAATATTATATTCTATTAATTAATATTTCAAGCAAAAGCCCTCAAAATTTTTGCTTTTTTTAACTAATCCTCCTTACTCAGAAATATGTTTAATCAAACAACTTGTATACTAATGTCTAGCTAATAATTCTGTAATTGCTATGAAAACAAATCAACCAATTGTTAATCCTGTTTAAAAGCATTTAAAGTGGTTTCATCAGAGGTCTCTCACACCCATCTAACACACCCATCACACACACACACACACACACACACACTCACATACTGTTGATCTCAGGATCTCACTTCCAAAAATAAGTTTATAGCTACACCTCAGAATTTTGAGTAATGTGTGTGTGAGTGCATGTGTGTTAGTCGCTCAGTCATGTCCAACTGTTTGTGACCCCATGGACTGTAGCCCACCAGGCTTCTCTGTCCATGAAATCCTCCAGGCAAAGATACTGAAATGAATAGCCATTCCCTTCTCCAGAGGATTTTCCCAACCCAGGGATTGAACCCGGGTCTCATGCACTGCAGGCAGATTCTTTACCAATTGGGAAGTAACATAAAAGAAAAATTGGCTTAGGAATATATGTCTGGTTCTATTTTTGTAGAGCTTGAATGCCTCTCATTTCTTTGATTTCATGAAAATTATACACCATTTTTCAAACTGTCACAAAAAAGTCATAAAACAAGATTCACTAACTACCAAAAATTGGTGCTTTTATTCCAGTCAAGTGTACCAATTCCTTATATTGACTACATAGAAACTCTCTATTTTTAAACTTAGCAAAAGGTCCAAAGGCCACAGCCACATTCAAGTTGAAAGAAATGGAAAATTGTTGCATTATAAGCTTGAAGCTATTCCTGAGGAATGGAAGATGGCAAGTGGCTGAAAAGCATCCACAGAGTCAATCATGGAACCATTTACCATGAATCTTAAGTTATTTTTCCTCTTCTGGAGGTCTCTAGACGTGGAACTTGACCAGAATTACACTCATGTTCTAAAACACAATTGCCAGGTAAATTGTTCAGTTACATGGTTTGTGTGTGTGTGTGTGTGTGTGTGTGTGTGTGTGTATAAATTGGTTAGGAAGGTTCCTTGATTCTCCTCAGTCTACAGTTAATGGAGATAAAATGCAAGATGTTAGAGAGACTTGAGTCAGAAGTAAAGCTAGAACCCTAGCCTACAGACTCCCAAATCAGTTCCTTTGTCTACCTACGCTTCTATATATTAAATTGCTTCCTTCTTTTGCTTGCCTACAAACTATAAACTCCTGGGGTATAGAACTAGTCTCTCTAATCATATACCTCTCATTAAATTTGTCTTGGCTATAATCTTGTATGAAAAATATCCTCAACAGACATTTATTATATTATACTTGATACTTTGTCCAGTATCACCAAGCCAATCCCAACTTAACATTCTCACATTATCTTTCAGTGTTTCTCAACATTAACCTTGTTGACAACATTATCTCTGTCCCTGATGTCATCTTATAAAAGCAATACAGGGCTCCTGTCTCCTTTACGAAATTAATTTTAGATTTTTTTCTCCCTGTAAATGAAGTAATGACAAGGTCATGAGGACTTTAAGAAATACTTGCCATGCATTCAGTCATCCTTTTGTTCACTGGTTATTTCTAAGCTGAGAAAAGTCAATAATTTTCTGTTTCTGTAAAGATTTTGACAGCTACACAGTCACTGCAAAAATATGCTCCAGGCCCTGAAATAATCCATCTCATTAAAGTCTGACCTTTGACAAAAAAATGGCAAGGAGTTAAATATTTTACATGCTTCTCATGGCAAAACACTACTTCTCCATAAAAGAGCAATTCAGTGAAGACAATGGAAGATATAAAAGGTTTTATATAGAGCCATGGAAATCAGTACTCATTAGATGACATAATTACCTGAGAAGGTATCTAAAATGTCCAATAAATTGTCTACAAATGCTTTCAGATGACCATATAATAGGGAAAACTGAATTCACATGATATCTTATTTTCCTATCCATGAAACAGAAGCAATGTTAAAGATAAATATAATTTTTATTCAGAGGAATGCATCTTTTTTATTGAAATTGGCTATGATCTTAGAAGAAGGAACAGGAGCAGGAGTATTCTTGGATTACTGCTTATTTTAGGAGAAGGCAAATAGGAAACACTAGTATCTACTCAATGACTATTTTGTCCCACATATTGCTCATGCCTTATCTTAGTGAATCCTCATTTTGTAGAGGGTGGTGCTGATAATCCTCTTGCAGAGGATAATGCTCAGAAATATTAAACATCTTGTCCGCTGTTACACAAAGAATAAATTAACAAACTAGAATATGAGCCCAGCTGTACTACTCAAACATCTATACATATGCTTTGCTTTTCAAGCATCAAAGGAGCTAGAAACAGAAGAATAAGAAATTTTTAAATGTCTAGAATTTTCAGTGTACCTATCACCTACAATTCAAACTTGCCGAGTGTGCGTCATGTTCCAGTATTAGCCTGCTGTGGGAAAGTGGCACTCTTCTCAAAAAGGTGACCTATTAGAGCATTTTCAGATCCAAGATTTTAAATCCATAATTTTATTGTAAGTTTTTAATGCCCAAAATGACATTATCCCTTCCATCTTTTGAATCTAACACAGAATATCTCAGATGGTATTTCAGCCTATAATTTAGGGGTTTTATTACTCAAATCTAGACCCAGATGTTAAAGTTCAAAAATCTTTAAGCTATTCAATATCCAGTGGCTTGGAAACAAAGAAAGGTTGTTGAAACCTATTTCATTTAGATTTGGGGACAAAGAAGGTATGTATTAAATTTATCCCCATGAATTGGGAAAGAGACACTATGAGTCAATTAAAAGAATGGGAAGCGAGGAGGATTTGCATTGTATAACTGACTTCATCGTCTTCCACAAGGGGAAGAATGGCCTAGATTATTATATATGTATTTCTATAGTTATAGTTATTTTTGTCATTTTTCCTTTCAACTTTTATACTAGAATTAAAATTAATGTTTGTACCACTGCTATATTAATAGTATTACTGTACTCTATGTTTGTTTATATATTTGTCTTTATTTGTTAGCTTTATAGTTTCATAAGACTTTGTGTTGCAGTTTATCATCATTGCATTATACCTTGAAGAAATCCCTTTAACATTTCTCGTAAGGCAGGTCTTAGTGGTGATGAATTCCCTCAGGTTTTGTTTACCTATGAAAGTCTTTATTTCATTTTTGAAGGATAGTTTTATAACATATGGTATTTAGAATGGCAATAGTTTTTCAACACTTTGAATATAACCCCTCAGTTCCTTTTGTCCTTCAAGATTTCTGCTGAGAAATCCACTGATAGCCTCATGGAGGTTCCTTTATATGTGAGGAGTCATTTTCTCTTGCTACTCTTAAAATTATTTGTTTTTTACTTTTTCATGTAAATCTTTTTTATTTTTTATTGGAGGATAATTGCTGTACAATGTTGTGTCAGTATCTGCTGTACAACAATGTGAATCTGCTATATGTGTACACACACAGCCCCCCACTTGGACCCATCTTCCCACCCCCCATCTCACCCTTGTAGGTCATCACAGAGCACCGAGCTGAGCTCCCTGTGCTACACAACAGGTTCCAACTAGCTATCTCTTTTCCACATCGTAGTGTATATATGCCAGTCCTAATCACCAAGTTCATCCCAGCCTCCTCTTCCTTCCCCTGCTGTGTGCACATGTCCGTCTTCCAAGTCTGCATGTCTCTTCCTACACACTTTTTTAACAGCTCTGAAATACTGCATATATATGGTCTTTAACCCTTTCTCAGATTTTTGTTTGTTTTAATCTTACCTGAAAATTCATCCTGTTCTTAAATTAGATTATTATAAAAATAGGAACTATGCTTCAGCCCCTGGTGACACTTTTCAATTACAGATAAACTCTAGGCTCCAGACTCCTTGTTAAGTGAGCAATGTTTTCTCATGTTTCCAACTAATGATCATCAGGGATCTTGTTACTTGCAGCCAATATTTCCCTAACAGATTCAAGATATGAGCAAAACAAAAACAAAATATCCTCTAACTGATACAACATATAAAGAAAACAAAGAAAAATATTGCCCTGCTTCCATCATATATCCAAACTGCTAATGTTTTGGTGTATATCTTGTCAGATTTTTCCCTTATACAAATAAATTCCCTTTACAAAAAATTGGGTCATTCTGTAACCTATATACTACCTTCACATTATGTTATGGACATTCTTCTATCTATTTTATGGGTATGAAAAATTTATGAAATAAATGGCTTTAAAGAGTTTTCTCATGCGGGGGTCAGAAAACATTTTTTGAAAAGGATCAAGTAAATATTTTTGGCTTTTCAGGTCATATGGTATCCATTGAAACTACTGAACACTCCACTACAGTACAAAAATAGCCTTAGATGATGTATTAATATTAAAAAATGGGAATAAGTGTGTTCCAATAAAACTATATTTACAAAAATAAGTGATGGGTCAGATATGCCAGTGAACCATGGTATGTAAACTATTGTTTCAAAGCATAATTTTAATTAGCTGTCTAGAATCCATTTAAGTGTAAGTACCATGATTTATCTAGGTTGGTCATAACTTTCCTTCCAAGGAGTAAGCGTCTTTTAATTTCATGGCTGCAGTCACCATCTGCAGTGATTTTGGAGCCCAAAAAAATAAAGTCTGACAATGTTTCCACTGTTTCCCCATCTATTTCCCATGAAGTGATGGGACCAGATGCCATGATCTTCATTTTCTGAATGTTGAGCTTTAAGCCAACCTTTTCACTCTCCTCTTTCACTTTCATCAAGAGGCTTTTTAGTTCCTCTTCACTTTCTGCCTTAAGGGTGATGTCATCTGCATATCTGAGGTTATTGATATTTCTCCCGGCAAACTTGATTCCAGCTTGTGCTTCTTCCAGCCCAGCATTTCTCATGATGTACTCTGCATATAAGTTAAATAAGCAGGGTGACAATATACAGCCTTGATGTACTCCTTTTCCTAGCATATTGAAAAGCAGAGACATTACTTTGCCAATAAAGATCCGTTTAGTCAAGGCTATGGTTTTTCCAGTGGTCATGTATGGATGTGAGAGTTGGACTGTGAAGAAAACTGAACGCCAAAGAATTGATGCTTTTGAACTGTGGTGTTGGAGAAGACTCTTGAGAGTCCCTTGGACTGCAAGGAAATCCAACCAGTCCATTCTAAAGGAGATCAGCCCTTGGATTTCTTTGGAAGGACTGATGCTAAAGCTGAAACTCCAGTACTTTGGCCATCTCATGTGAAGAGTTGACTCACTGGAAAAGACTCTGATGCTGGGAGGGATTGGAGGCAGGAAGAGAAGGGGACGACCGAGGATGAGATGGCTGGATGGCCTCACCAACTCGATGGACATGAATCTGAGTGAACTCCGGGAGATGGTGATGGACAGGGAGGCCTGGCGTGCTGCGATTCATGGGGTTGCAAAGAGTCAAACACGACTGAGTGGCTAACTGACCATGATTTATTAAGCCCTTATTAAAGACAAGAAATATATTTCCCATGTTTGCTATAATCTATGAAAACAGACAAGCAGATATGTTATAAATAGCAATTGAATAAATTAATAAACTAACATAGTTTTTAGGAACAGGATTAGTTTTGACTTGTAAGAAAGACACATGTTCAAGAGAAAGTGGAAATTTATGGTATGAAGTAAAGAAGGGAAATCGGGCAATTTTTTATTGAAAGGAGCAGACTTGAGAAAGCAGATGAAATAGAAAAACCAAAATGAAAATGCTAAAATAGTCAATGGCCAGATTACAGAATCCAAAATGCATTATTCTCAGGAGGGAGGATTTATAGTATTGAAGTAGGACAAAATACAGACTAGAATTCAGTGCTCAAGTAAAAAAACTTCAGGTCACATTAATCTGAAGTTTGATCTGAGATAACTCCTTCACTGCAGAGATGATGCCTGGTGCTCTGCAAAATAAGGGTGGTTGATGGATAATATGTAAGCTTCCATTTAAATCTATTTTTAAGCTCTATGTTCATCTTTGTAGTAATCTTTGACTATTAGGTATTCTTTATTCTGAAAACAATAGTTTGTCTTTCATAGGATAAGTTAAACATAGGTATTTCTTCCCATGGGGATATTAAATCATAGGACAAATAAAAGGGGTCTTGGAACAATAATATTTTATATTAAAAGGCAAAAGCACAAACCATGCAAGCAGGCATATTTGCAAGCATTAATCAGTGTGTATTTGTATATTATTAAATATTTCCCTCAATTCCACAAAATCTGAAAAAGAAAACTATAAAGAAACGAAAGCATTCTTTACTACCTGGCAAAACTTAATCAAATACCTCTCTGGAAAAGTGGTTCATCAGTCTCTTAAGAATATTCTAGCAATTATCTTTGAAGTTGCCTGCTCCTCTTCGATAGTTGGCAAAAGAGATAAGATAATACTTCATTTAAGCAAAATCTTTATTGTATTATCAACCGCAGGCCCTGGGACCTGTGCACCAGGAAGCAGTTCCCCCTGGCTCACCAAGAAAGGCAAGAGAAAGTGCTTGGAACCATAGTGATAAATGGGAACTATTCAACTGCTCAGGAGTTTGAAGCTGCTATTTAGTGAGAGATCTACACAAGAAAGTTGTTACTGCTTAATCACTAAATCCTGTCTGACTCTTTGGAACCCCGTGGACTGTAGCCTGCCAGGAATTTTTCAGGCAAGAATATTGGAGTATGTTGCCATTTCCTTCTTCAGGGGATCTTCCTGACCCAGGGGTTGAACCTGTGACTTGTGCAAGTATACTGCATTGCAGGCAGTTTCTCTACTGCTGAGTCACTTGGGAAGCCCAAGAAAGATTGAAAGCAAAAGGAAAAGATAGCAACAGAGGATGAGATGTTCAGATGGCATCATCCACTGAATGGGCATGAATTTGAGCAAACCCTGGGAGATAGTGGAGGACAGAGAAGCCTGGCATGCTGCACTCCACGACATCGCAGAGTCAGACACAACCTAGCAACTGAACAACACAGTAATTTAACACATGCCATGAAGCACTTGGAAATGTAATAAAAACCCTATTTAACACTAGCAAAGCTTATAGTCAAAGCATTCACCTATGACTCAGCTGTTTATTGCATCCTCTGATTTTAAATGTGTCTTTATCAACAAGAGCATAGAGATTTATTGTTTTAGGGGACTATTTAAGGCAGGGACCTTGAGCATTTTTTGCAATGAAAGGTTACTTTTTCATTTTCCTAGAATTTTGGTATCGTGGATAGTTAGGGGCAAATAGGCTTGATTTCTGAGCAGAGTAGAGGAAGAGACAAAACTAATGCTGGCCATTCACATACCAGCAACAGAAGAACATGGCAGGAAGGTGGGAATGGTAACCAGTTTGAGTAAGTGAAGTGAAGTGAAGCCGCTCAGTCGTGTCCAACTCTTTGTGACCCTGTGGCCTGTAGCCCACCAGGCTCCTCTGTCCATGGGATTCTCTAGGCAAGAATACTGGAGTGGGTTGTCATTTCCTTCTCCAGGGTATCTTCCTGACTCAGGGATCGAACCCAGGTCTCCCGCATTGCAGGCAGACGTTTTAACCTCTGAGCCTATATTTTCATTCTAGTATTAGTAGTTTTCTATAATTATACCACTACTGTTACTACTGAAATTACTTCTACTACCACCACTGCTTATCAATCATTGGAAACTCACAATGTGCTATGCTTTAGTATATTCATTCAAAAAATATGTGTCTAAAAGTATATATATATATGTGTGTGTCTAATCCTTGCATGTACAGAACATTGTGTTAAATCTCGAACACACTTTAACACGGATTTGCTTTTTAAGTGATGAGCACTTTCTATAATAAAGTTGTTTTATATATCTGTGGTGTTGGAGAAGACTCTTGAGAGTCCCTTGGACTGCAAGGAGATCCAACCAGTCCATTCTGAAGGAGATCAACCCTGGGATTTCTTTGGAAGGAATGATCTGAAGCTGAAGCTCCAGTACTTTGGCCACCTCATGCGAAGAGTTGACTCATTGGAAAAGACTCTGATGCTGGGAGGGATTAGGGGCAGGAGGAGAAGGGGACGACAGAGGATGAGATGGCTGGATGGCATCACCAACTCGATGGACATGAGTCTGAGTGAACTCTGGGAGATGGTGATGGACAGGGAGGCCTGGCGTGCTGCGATTCATGGGGTCACGAAGAGTCGGACACGACTGAGCGACTGAACTGAACTGAACTGATATATCTATGTTTCAGATCTTGAAGATGTAATCATGGGTGGTTATTCAATATTTCCATTTAATAAGTATTTTACTTTCAAAGCAAACAGAAGGCAGAATATACAGTGAAAATTTACATGTACATAAGTGGGGCAAAGAAGCATCCAGTGATTAGGAGAAACTAGAAAAGGCTTAAAGGTTACATAGGAGGAACATAGTATCTTTTTTCTAATACATCCTGAGCAGAACAAGGACAATCTTCCATAAGACACAAATTTTACTAACTCAATGTGTGTTGAGTACCTACTGTGCTAACAATAGTGTTATGGGCTTAGTAAATTATTTTTTATTATGTAAAAATTATAGAAAATCTATAATCTACACATCCTCTTGTAAGAAATGATACAGAGAGTTCCTGGGTATCATTTACCCAGTTTCTTCCAATTATGACTTCTTGCAAAACTCCAGTGCAATGTCTCAATCAGGATCTTGACTTTAATATCGTCAAGACATAGAACATTTCTATCACCACAGTGATCACTCATATTGTCTTTTTATAAATACAACCTTTTTTTTTTTTTAATTGTTGTTTAGTCACTAAATCCTCTCTGATTCTTTGTGACCCCATGGACTACAGTCTGCCAGACTCTTCTGTCCATGGTATTTCCCAGGCAAGAATACTGGAGTGGGTTGCCACTTCCTTCTCCAGGGGATCTTCCTGACCCAGGGACTGAACCTGCATCTCTTGCATCTTCTGCATTGGCAGGTGGATTCTTTACCACGGAGCCACCAGGGAAGCCCTTCACCAAATATTCCTTAACCCATGACAACAACTTCTCTATTCTAAAATTTCTACAACTTTGTCATTTCAAGCATGATATGCAAATAGAATTGTATACCATGTAACCATTTTGGTATTGGCTTTTCTGCTGAGCATAATTCTCTAGAGATTCAACCAGGTTATTTTGTATCTCAATGGGCCATTTGTTTTAATTGCTGTTTCATTTCCATGGTATGGATGCACTGCCATTTAGCCACTCATCCATTGAAAAACATCTGGCTGTTTCCAGTTTTGAGCTATTAAAAATATAGCTGCCATCAACATCCACATGTAGGTTTTTGTAGAAATGTAAGTTTTCATTTCTCTGGAATCACTGCCTAGGAGGGCAACTGCTGAATAGAGTGGTAGTTGCAGATTTAGATTTTTAAGAACATGCCAAATTGTTTTTAGAGTGCTGCATCACTTTACATTCCTACCCCAATGAATGACTGCTCCAGTTTTTCTACATACTCTCCAGCATTTGGTATTGTCATTATTTTAAAAATTTTATTCATACTGATATGTGTGTACTGATAACTCACTGGAATTTTAATTTGCATTTTCCTACTGGTAATTGATGGTTAATATCTTTTCATGGGCTTACTTACCATCTGTATATCCTTTTCAAGTGTAATGTTTCTTCATGCCTGTTCCCCAGTTGCTGATTCCTTTTCTTTTTTTTTTTCAAACAGTTGAGTTTTCAGAGTTTTTTATATTTTAGATGCAGTTTTTCATTCTATATATGATTTTAAATCATTTTCTCCAAGCCTGTGTCTTGTCTTATCACCCACTTTATAGGTCCTTTCACAATGAAAAAAGGATTTAATTTTGAAGAAATCCAATTTATCAACTCTTTTGTGTGTGTTCTTTTGGTATTAAGTCTATGAATTCTTGCCTAGACATAGATCCTAAAGATTGTCATCTATTTCTTTCCAGAGTTTTATAAATTTACATTTTATATGTAAGCTTATGATTTAGTTTGAGGTAATTATGTATAAAATGTGAGATTTTGATTGATTCATTTTGGGATTTTTGTTAATTTTGCCAAAAATGTTCTAGCACTGTTTTTTGAAAAAGCTATCTTACTTCTGCAAAATTTATTCTGTACCTTTGGCAAAAGACAGTAGGACATACCTATGTGGATCTGCATGTGGTTCTCTATTCTTTTCCAATGATTTTTGTGTCTAACCTTTTGCCAATAGTACACACATGGATACTGCAGCTATATAATGTCTTGAAATAAGGTAAAGCAATTCCTCCCACATTATGCCTTCTTTTTCATAGTTGTTTAGCTATTCCAGTTCTTCACCCTTCAAGATAAATTATAAACTATTTTTGCCTATATGCACAAAAATCTTGTGGTGATATTGATTGGAATTGTATTAGACCAGTACATCACATTGGAAAGTATTAATGCTTTTAGTATGTGAGTCTCCTCGTCGTAAACACTGTACAAATCTCTCCATTTTTCATAGATTTTCTTTGAGCTTTTTATCAGTGTGTTATGATTTTTATCCTACAAGAGCTGCAAAGGTTTTATTATTTTTAAGCCTAAGTATTTAATTTTTAAAATGATTATAAATATATTACATAATTTTATATTTTGTATGTATAATTTTATTGTTACATAGAGTATTAATATGAAAGTACTAACTGATTTTTGTATGTTTATCTTGTATGCTCTTGTTAATCTCACTTGTAAGTGCTATGAGTTTTTGAATAGAATCTGTAAGAATTTTCATGGAGGTGATGTTATCTGCAAATAGAAATAGATATACATCTTTCATTTTGAATCTCTATCCCTATTAATTTCCTTTTCCAGCCTTATTGCATTTCTTAGAGCTTCTAGGACTCTGTTAAATGAGAGGGTTGAGAGTAGACTCCTTACCTTGTTTCTGATCTTCATGATTGAATATCATGTTAGCCAAAGGGATTTTTACAGATGTTCTTAATTAAATTGAAGAAGTTTCTCTCTAGTCCCATTTCTCTGAGACTCTTAGCGTGATAAGCTGTTAAAGTCTGTCAAATGTTTTTTAGCACTAATTGATATGATCATGTTCTTCTTATTCAGCCTGTCCATATTGTGGATCATGTTGAATGGTTTTTCAGTACCAAACAGCCATATGTCTCTGGAATAATCCCACTTAATTATGGGATAAGTATATTTTTGCATATTATTTTCATATGTTAATGAATTCTATTTACAAAAATTTGCTAAAGATTTAGTGTATATATTCATGAATATATCTGTATATAATCATGCATATATTCATATATATTCATTTTCAAAGTGCTCAGTAGTTCCCTTATAATATTTTTGCTTTGTTGTCTATGCTTGGTATCAGGGTAATACTTGCTTCATAAAAGTACTCTCCCCTCCTCTAATTTCTGAAGGAAATTGTGTCAAATTTATGTAATTCTTCTTTAAACATTTGCTAGAATTCAAACATTAGCGTGACTAGATCTCTTTTGTAAGAGTTTTAAGCTAGACCTTAAATTTTCTTAATAAAAGGATATTCAATTTATTAACTTCATATTGGGCAATTTGTGGAAGTTTGTATTTTTAAGGAACTGGTCCTCTCGCTTGTCAGACTGTGATGTGTAAGGTTGTTAGTAGCACTTCCTTATGACCTTGTCAACATCGGCAGTGTCTGTATTTACATCTTCTGCTTTGCTTCTTTTATTCTTCATTCTTGCTTTTTCTTTCTTTGTATGTCTTGCTAGAGGTCTGTCAGTTTTATTAATCTATTCAAATAATAAGATTTTTGTTTCCTTGATTTTTTTCTATTCTTTCTCTTTTTTAGTTTCATTGATTTCTGCTCTTATCTTTAGAATTTTCATTCTTCTATATGCTTGAGGTTTATTCTGTTCTTTTTCTCAGCTTTTGAAATATTTATTTGAAACTTTTCTGTTTTGCTAATATATGCATAACAAAGGTCTGTCTAGTCAAGGCTATGGTTTTTCCTGCGGTCATGTATGGATGTGAGAGTTGGACTGTGAAGAAAGCTGAGCTCCAAAGAATGGATGCTTTTGAGCTGTGGTGTTGGAGAAGACTCTCGAGAGTCCCTTGGACTGCAAGGAGATCCAACCAGTCCATTCTAAAGGAGATCTGTCCTGTGTGTTCATTGGAAGGAATGATGCTAAAGCTGAAACTCCAATACTTTGGCCAGCTCATGTGAAGAGTTGACTCATTGGAAAAGACTCTGATGCTGGGAGGGATTGAGGGCAAGAGGAGAAGGGGACGACAGAGGATGAGATGGCTGGATGGCATCACCAACTCAATGGACATGAGTTTGAGTGAACTCCGGGAGTTGGTGATGGACAGGGAGGCCTGGCGTGCTGCAGTTCACGGGGTTGCAAAGAATCGGACACGACTGAGCAACTGAACTGAACTGAAGTACTTTAAATTTCCCTTTATCTTAACTGTGTCTCACAAGTCCCATACATTTTTTTTTTTTCATTTTCATTTAGTTCAATGTATATTTTTGCTTCCCTTCAGAATTCTTCTTTGATCCATGAATTATTTATAAATGTGCTGTTTAGTTTCTAAGTATTTGGAGACAATCCTGTTATCATTCTCCTTAAATTGTAGTTCCATGGTTCTGCAAGTTGTGATGTTTGCCAAATTTGTGATTTTAGGCCATTATTTTTTCCAAATACAATTTCAGCTCACCTTTTTCTTCCTTTCTTCTGGGACTTTGATCACACAAACGCAAAATCTTTTTCTATAGTTTCACATGCATCTGAAACTCTGTTCATGTTGCTTTGTTTTGTTTTCGGTCTATTTTTTCTCAGAGGTTCAGACTGAGTATTTTCTCTTATGATGCCATCAGGCTCACTGATTCTCTCCATTTTGCTGTTGAGCCCATATAATGAAATGTTCTAAAATTTTGGCTGCTATATTTTTGAGTTACAAATTATATTTGGTTCCTCTTTCTATCTTCTATTTACATGCTGAGACTTTCTATTTTTTCATTTATGTCAAGCATGGTCATAGTCCCTCACTGAAACATTTTTGTGATGGCTGCTTTAAAACCCCTCATCAGACCATTTTAATATCTATACCTTCCCAGTGTAGCATTTGTTGAGTGCTATTTCTTATTCATTTAGAGATCTTCCTGAGTTTTTTCAATAAGCAATTTTTTATTGAAATCTGGTATTATGTATAAGACCTTGGATCTTATTTATACCTTTTTCTTCAATAAAAGTATAGTTGATTTACAATATTGTGTCAGTCTCTGCCTATAGCAATGTGACTTAGTTTTAAACATTTTTTTTTTTAATTTTACTTTACAATTCTGTATTGGTTTTGCCATACATTGACATGAATCCACTTCTTTTTTAAAATAATCTTTTCCATTATGGGTTTTCCCACGGCATTGAATATAGTTCCCTGTTTCATACAGTGGGACTTTGTTATTCATCCACTCCAGATGTAATAGTTTGTGTCTACTAACCCCAAATTCCCAGTCTATCTCTCTCTCTCCCACTTCTCCTTGGCAAACACCAGACTGATCTCTAAGTCTGTGAGTCTATTTCTGTTTAATAGATAGGTTCTTTCCTATCATGTTTTAGATTCTACATATAAGTGACACCACATGGTATTTTTCTTTCTCGTTCTGACTTCACTTAATATGATGATTTCTAGTTGCATCCGTGTTGCTGCAAATGGCATTATTTTATTCTTAAACATGGCTGAGTAGTATTCCACTGTATATACGTATCACGTCGTCTTCTGGATGTTATTTATACCTTTTGTTTAACATGTCTCATCTGTCCCTCTCTGTGGGAAAGGGGGAACACTGTCTCTTTACTGCCACCTGGAGATAGAGTTCTAATTTATTATTTCTGTGTCCACTGAAAGCTGATGGGGAAAGGCTACCTGTTATTGCTGAGCTGAGGTGGGAGTACAACTCTCCACTCTGCCTCTGCTGTACTGCCCTGAATAGAAACATGAGGAGAGACTCATGCCTGTTTCCTAGGTAATCTACATCGACATGACCAGAGGGTAGACTGCTTACTGCTGGGTGGTAGTGCAAGTCCTAACCCTCCACTAGGCCTCCCCTGATACCAGTTCTCAAGGAGAGGGCATAGCATCACCTCTGACTGGGAGTTGTAAGTCCAGGCAGGCTTGCCACATGGTCTCCACAGACATCACTGGGAGCATCGTCATTACTGTTCAGAGAGGGTGAATATCCCAACGCCCACTCTCTGACACCACCCCAGCAGGGGCATTGACATATCTCATCGCAGCCTGACAGCACCGGAAATCTAGGTTGTCCACTCAGCTTTTGCTCAAAGAGTGGAGTGGGACCACAGTGTTTGCGTGCGTGTGTGTGTGTGTGCATGTGTGTGTGAGTTTTGGCTGGAGTAGAGCAGTTATTTTCCAAAGTGTTCTACTGTGCTATGCTTCCCCTTTCCTGTTTTTTGATTAAAACAAGCAGTTTTTCTTAGTCTCATTTTTTGGTCTGTACTCAGTGTTTCTGGGCTGCTGTCTTCTCCAGCATTCAGTCTGGGTGATATCAGACACAAAGAAAACTCAAGGATACACTACTTTATCACATTTTTAGTTCTAACATCCCTAGCTGGTGTCTCTTCTCTCCACCTTTCAGAGCCTCTGTGTGTGTGTGTGTGTGTGTGTATGATATATTAATGCAATCATAATATATATCATATATAATGGATATAATATATACAATAAATATAATGCAATATATATTATGATTTTATTTCTTACATTTATTCAACAAATATTTATTGCAAAACCTACTAAGTGCCAGTGATACAAATGATTAAATTTCTACCTTTAAGGTGACTACAGTCTAGTGAGGAAAATGGATGTTAAATGATACTTCACAAAATTATTAGTTACAATTAAACTAAGCTGTACTACAAAGCCAGCATAAGGGGAAATATAGGGAATCTAACCTAAATATAGAAAATTTAGTTTTACACAATATTTTAAATATACATGTATTATAAATACTATTATGATACTGAAATAGTCTATTTTTCCATGCAATTATGGAGTAGAGTAACAACATTCATCTTTTGAAATAAATTAGGGCAAGTAGAATAGTATCATATCCAGTGCCTAATAAACTTATTATGTAATGGCAGTTGAAAAAAGGCTCATGAATGTTGAATCACAAATTTGGAATTTAAGGATATTTCTGGGTTGTACATTCCTATGCTTTCAAGGTTGTTATAATAAATAACAACTATTTTCTCTCCCAGAATACTGATGTAAATAAGACAAAATTCTAGGCTGAGTGAAATTTGGTTATATTCCAGTAGCGTGATTCTTAACATATTTGTGCCTATGAAACTCTTCAGTGACACCATACAACTTCATTACGGAAAGTTCAGATACTTTATTTGTCTTTGGATTGGGTTGACTTCATTGTCTACCATCGTCCAAAGAACATGCTGACATTTTTAATTTGATGGACTGCTGAGAAACCACAGCAGGATATAGACCAACCTATCAAAAGTGAATTGAGGATTTCATTGATGTGGAGAGCTAATTATGTGACTATGGGGAGTGGGACACTGAAATCCATATGACTCTTTAGAGCTCATTCTGTAGACTAACCCTAGAGAGGAATAATAAGTGACAGTGACGTGTTCTCTGCCCTCACCAAGGTGCTGCCTAGTCTTTCTCTGTTAGAAGTCAACTACAGAGATGCTCCCTCCCCCAAAATGAAGGGTTCAGAGAATGGCAGGAATATTGTCTTTCACAGATCATGAAGCAGTCTCCAGTTTGCTTATGCTGAGAACCTGTCTTCAGAACCTTTACTGACTCCTTCTCTATGCTTGTCTTGTGTTCAGCTATTTTAGAAATAACACCGACCACTTGTATGTATGTATGTGTGTATATGTGAATGGTTGTGGATATATAATGTATAAGTGCATACTTGTTTATTGATGCATTTTATACACAAGATTTGTTTAAAATTCCCTAAGAACAAATCAATTCTATGAAATTATGGTCAGTTCAGTTCAGTTCAGTCACTCAGTCGTGTCCGACTCTTTGCAACCCCATGAATTGCAGCACGCCAGGCCTCCCTGTCCATCACCAACTCCCGGAGTTCACTCAAACTCACATCCATCGAGTCGGTGATGCCATCCAGCCATCTCATCCTCTGCCGTCCCCTTCTCTTCCTGCCTCCAATCCCTCCCAGCATCAGAGTCTTTTCCAATGAGTCAACTCTTTGCATGAGGTGGCCAAAGTACTGGAGTTTCAGCTTTAGCATCAGTCCTTCCAAAGAAATCCAAGGGCTGATCTCCTTCAGAATGGACTGGTTGGATTTCCTTGCAGTCCAAGGGACTCTCAAGAGTCTTCTCCAACACCACAGTTCAAAAGCATCAATTCTTTGGTGCTTAGCTTTATTCACAGTCCAACTCTCACATCCTTACATGACCACTGGAAAAAACATAGCCTTGACTAGACGGACCTTTGTTGGCAAAGTAATGTCTCTGCTTTTGAATATGCTGTCTAGTTTGGTCATAACTTTTCTTCCAAGGAGTAAGCGTCTTTTAATTTCATGGCTGCAGTCACCATCTGCAGTGATTTTGGAGCCCCCCAAAATAAAGTCTAACACTGTTTCCACTATTTCCCCTTCTATTTCCCATGAAGTGATGGGACCAGATGCCATGATCCTTGTTTTCTGAATGTTGAGCTTTAAGGCAACTTTTTCACTCTCCTCTTTCAACTTTCATCAAGAGGCTTTTTAGTTCCTCTTCACTTTCTGCCATAAGGGTGGTGTCATCTGCCTATCTGAGGTTATTGATATTTCTCCCAGCAATCTTGACTCCAGCTTAGGTTACTAAATATAGAAGGCCTGGGTTTCCATTCCATTTCTGTGGCTTGAGCAACTGATGTAAAGATTTCACAAGAAATACCTGTTACTATGCTTTTAAAAGAGTTATTTAGTAAATGTTGATATCTAACTTTTTTCCTACCTGATATCTATCATACCCTGACCTTCCTCATCTTTACGGAGCCTGAGAAGTTCTCCTAAGTGCACAATGTGCTTTTATCTACCTTATAAGCCTATTTTCTGGCCTTTACACCATTTTGAAATATTTAGCTTTAATTTATAATTTGGAGTATGAAACCCTTGATTCTCCACTCCCAAATACATATTTTAGCATGACTGATCCTTACCTCTGTTCTCACTGCTCACATTCTTGACTGAGCCAGCCCTATTGTGTCTCTAGATCAAATTCTGCCATTTTTTTCAGAGCCTTTTGAGGGATTTTAGGAACAAAGTAACATTTCTCTTGGGCATCAATTAGTGAAATACAAGACACTGAGTTACATACATTATGGGCCTTACCTCATTTAATTCTCACAACCTTATTATCTCGGTATTTCCATAACCACTTTTAAAAATGAATAGATGCCCAAAGAAATTACTGATATAAAGTCATATATTTAGAAAACATCAAATCAGAACTCAGATTTAGTTTGCATGACTTCAAAATGCTTCAAGTTCTTCAGTTCAGTTCAGTTCAGTCACTCAGTTGTGTCTGACTCTTTGTCACCCCATGAATTGCAGAACGCCAGGCTTCCCTGTCCATCACCATCTCCCAGAGTTCACTCAGACTCACGTCCATTGAGTCCGTGATGCCATCCAACCATCTCATCCTCTGTCATCCCCTTTTCCTCCTGTCCCCAGCCCCTCCCAGCATCAGAGTTTTTTCCAAGGAGTCAACTCTTCACATAAGCTGCCCAAAGTATTGGAGTTTCAGCTTTAGCATCATTCCTTCCAAAGAAATCCCAGGGCTGATCTCCTTCAGAATGGACTGGTTGGATCTCCTTGCAGTCCAAGGGACTCTCAAGAGTCTTCTCCAACACCACAGTTCAAAAGCATCAATTCTTTGGCGCTCAGCCTTCTTCACAGTCCAACTCTCACATCCATACATGACCACTGGAAAAACCATAGCCTTGACTAGACGGACCTTAGTTGGCAAAGTAATGTCTCTGCTTTTGAATATGCTATCTAGGTTGGTCATAACTTTTCTTCCAAGGAGTAAGTGTCTTTTAATTTCATGGCTGCAGTCATCATCTGCAGTGATTTTGGAGCCCCCAAAAAAGTCTGACACATTTTCCACTGTTTCCCCATCTATTTCCCATGAAGTGATGGGACCAGATGCCATGATCTTAGTTTTCTGAATGTTGAGCTTTAAGCCAACTTTTTAAAGTTCTTATCCCCTGACATTTTGCTTTTTAAAATAAATTGATAACTTTGTTGTTGTTTACTCTCCAAGTTGTGTCTGATTTTTTTGCAACCCCATAAACTTTAGCCCTCCAGGTTCCTTTGTCAATGTAATTTCCCAGACAAGAATACTGAAAAATAAAAGTGAAAATTGCTCAATGTGTCCAACTCTTTTGCGACCCCATGGACTGTAGTCTGCCAGGTTCCTCTGTTCACGGAATTCCCCAGGCCAGAATACTGGAGTGCATAGATGGTCCCTTCTCCAGAGGATTGTCCCAACCCAGGGATCCTGCCTTGCAGGCAGATTCTCTACCATCTGAACCACCAGGGAAGCCCAAGAATACTGGAGTGAGTTGCCATTTCCTCTTCCAGAGAATCTTCCCCATCCAGGGGATCAAACCCACATCTCCCAAATTGGCAGGTGGATTCTTTACCACTGAACCACCAGTGAAACTAAAATGATGACTTTGTCCCTTTTAAAGGAGAAAAATTCTGGTAGACTCCCACTGGTGATTTAAATTATGATCTTGATAATGTTTCTTGTTTAATACAAGAGGTGTAACTTTTATTTATTTATTTAAATTTATTTCTTTTAATTGGAGGCTAATTACTTTACAATATTGTATTGGTTTTGCCATACATCAACATGAATCCACCACGAGTGTACACGTGTTCCCCATCCTGAACCTCCCTCCCTCTTCCCTCCCCGTACCATCCCTCTTGGTCGCCAGCCCCAACCATCCAGTATCATGCATTGAACCTGGACTGGCAACTCGTTTCTTATATGATATTATACATGTTTCGATGCCATTTTCCCAAATCATCCCACCCTCTCCTTCTCCCACAGAGTCCAAAATACTGTTCTATACATCTGTGTCTCTTTTGCTGTCTCACATGCAGGGTTATCATTACCATCTTTCTAAATTCCATATATATGTGTTAGTATACTGTATTGGTGTTTTTCTTTCTGGCTTACTTCACTTTGGCTTACTTCGGCTCCAGTTTCATCCACCTCATTAGAACTGATTCAAATGTTTTCTTTTTAATGGCTGAGTAATACTCCATTGTATATATGTACCACAGCTTTCTTATCCATTCATCTGCTGATGGACATCTAGGTTGCTTCCATGTCCTGGCTATTATAAACAGTGCTGTGATGAATATTGGGGTACACGCGTCTCTTTCAATTTTGGTTTCCTTGGTGTGTATGCCCAGCAGTGGGATTGCTGGGTCATAAGGCAGTTCTATTTCCAGTTTTTTAAGGAATCTCCACACTGTTCTCCATAGTGGCTGTACTAGTTTGCATTCCCACCAACAGTGTAAGAGGGTTCCCTTTTCTCCACACCCTCTCCAGCATTTATTGCTTGTAGACTTTTGGATTGCAGCCATTCTGACTGGTGTGAAATGGTACCTCATTGTGGTTTTGATTTGCATTTCTCTGATAATGAGTGATGTTGAGCATCTTTTCATGTGTTTGTTAGCCATCTGTATGTCTTCTTTGGAGAAATGTCTATTTAGTTCTTTGGCCCATTTTTTGATTGGGTCGTTTATTTTTCTGAAATTGAGCTGCAAGAGTTGCTTGTATATTTTTGAGATTAGTTGTTTGTCAGTTGCTTCATTTGTTATTATTTTCTCCCATTCTGAAGGCTGTCTTTTCACCTTGCTTATAGTTTCCTTTGTTGTGCAGAAGCTTTTAAGTTTAATTAGGTCTCATTTGTTTATTTTTGCTTTTATTTCCAATATTCTGGGAGGTGGGTCATAGTGGATCCTGCTGTGATGTATGTCAGAGAACATTTTTCCTATGCTCTGTTCTAGGAGTTTTATATTTTCTGATCATATGTTTAGATCTTTAATCCATTTTGAGTTTACTTTTGTGTATGGTGTTAGAAAGTGTTCTGGTTTCATTATTTTACAAGTGGTTGACCAGTTTTCCCAGCACCACTTGTTAAAGAGATTGTCTTTAATCCATTGCATATTCTTGCCTCCTTTGTCAAAGATAAGGTGTCCATAGGTGTGTGGATTTATCTCTGGGCTTTCTATTTTGTTCCATTGATCTATATTTCTGTCTTTGTGCCAGTACCATACTGTCTTGATGACTGTGGCTTTGTAGTAGAGCCTGAAGTCAGGCAGGTTGATTCCTCCAGTTCCATTCTTCTTTCTCAAGATTGCTTTGGCTATTCGAGGTTTTTTGTATTTCCATACAAATTGTGAGATTATTTGTTCTAGCTCTGTGAAAAATACCACTGGTAGCTTGATAGGGATTGCACTGAATCTATAAATTGCTTTGGGTAGTATACTCATTTTCACTTTTATACTTATAACGTTTGTGCAACCCTTAAACCAAAAGATCTTTCCATTGGATGTTGAAGAGTCTTTTTAAACATACCATGTGCAGAAGTGACCTCCTAATATTTCACTCTATTCCCACACCTACTATTTCTAGTCTTTCCTATTTTGGTTAATGATAAAACCAACATTCTTCCAGTATTTCAAGTAAAAAATATTGATGTCATCTTTAACTCCTCTCTCTTTTGTTCCCCACATCCAGCACATCAGCATATCCTGTTAGCTTTATTATCATCAAAATACATTCTTTCAGGAAGCTTTTCTCACAACCCCCTCTGTTCCCATCCTGGTTCAGGTCACTGTGACTTTCCGTCTGAAGTAGCTTCTCTACCCAGCTCTGTGCTTTTGTCCTTGATGCCTTAAGGTTCATTTTTAGCACAGTAGTCCAACACAATAGTCCAAGGAATTCCCTCTAAACTAAATTAGTTCACAATATTTCTCTGCTACAGTGTACCCAGTGGTTTCCACTGCACTCTGAATAGTGTGCTTCTGTTTTTAACTGCAAATGTTATTTCATTTTACTCTCCCTTATTTAGATCTTTCCAGCCACATGGACTCCTGTTAAATACACAGGTATGCTCTTACCTTGAGGCAATTTTATCTTCTATTCCCCTCTGCCAGAAGTGCTCTTCACTGGTTATCTACTATATGGAAATCCCTTAGATCGTCAATAGAATTTCATCCACTCCAAGAGACCCATCTTGACCACATTATTTAAAATTGCAAGCGTTCTCAACTCTCCCTTGTCACTCACCTGATTTTATTTTTCTTCTTATCACTAATCTATCTTACACATTATATATTTTACATATTTATACTGTGACTGTCTCCTCTTCTTTTGGGCTTCCCTTGTAGCTCAGTCAGTAAAGAATCTGCTTGCAGTGCAGGAAACCCGGGTTCAATCCCTGGGTTGGGAAGATCCCCTGGAGAAGGAAATGGCAACCCACTCCAGTATCCTTGCCTCGAAAATCTCATGGACAGAGGAGCCTGGTGGGCTGCAGTCCCTGGGGTCAGAAAGAGTTGGGCACAACTGAGTGACTAACACTTACTTAACTCTCCTATTATGGCAAAAAATTATACATGGACAAGGATTTTAGTTGATTTGCCGATTAGTTGATTTTAGTAACTAGATGATTAATTTGTACATAGAAAGATGATAAAGAATTGCAGTATTCAAGAAAATATTTAAAATTAATAAACTGAAAAATCAATAAAATTGTTAAATATGATTATTAGTTTAATGTTATTGATTAGTTTTATGATACATAAATATGTTAGTTTGTTGAAACTAATTTGATATTACATTTAATAATAGAAACACATTTGCTTCTTTTTGTGTTTCACTTATTTTCAAATGGATTCTTTTGAATTTGAGTGTAAGAACTGCAATTTCAGACTCCACCAGAATCACTTCTTTTAATTTTCTTATTAACAATAAAATTGTTTTCTTTTTATTTTGATGGGCCACTCAGTATAATAATAAAACTCAAGCTATAAAATGCAAAAAGAAAGCACAGTTTTTGCATACTAGTTACTCCACATATTGCCAATGAAGTTCAGATAATTGGTATATAAAAGATGAAAAATGTCCCCCATGCATCAACTTATCATATGAATATGGCAGAGAAAGCATGCATTGTTTGATGACCCCGTGCTCTAGAAGGTGCAGACTCATTTTCATTCATGATTTTCCTATTTGGACTCTTGTGAAACCCATCTTACCATGCCAAGAGAAGTTTTCTGTCCTTCACCTCTCTTGAAGTTGACTGTAAATGCAAATGCAAACACAGGCAATTAAAATGTATGTCAGTACTCAATTACAAGGATGTCATGTGGGTCACTTAGAATATGTCTATACTATTTTTAAGATCATTATCCAAATGAAAATACAAAATTCATAATTCCCCTAGAAGTGGAAAATATGTCTGCAGACCCCCAGGATCCACAAATCACAATTTAAGAAGCAATTCTTTATACCACAAAGATTTTGTAAGACAAAGCATGATAAATGACACTTGGAAATATTACAGTAGATTCAGCTGAAAGAGAGAGACATTCAATTTATGAAAAAGGGCAGGATTTTTAAAGAAGTGACATCTGTGCTAAGGCCAATTTAGCAAGGTGGTAAAGAAAGTGACGAGGAAGTTAATTCAGGTAGAGAAAATTGCAAAGAATTAGAAACAAGAAAGTCTTGGGTTTCTCAAGAAACTTCAAAAACTTTTGCTGGAAACCAGCAAACAATAATGAGATTAATGTAGATTTGCATCTAGAGATAATCAGGATATTTGATATACTGAGAAATACTGATGGCCAGTGGACATACAGTGACTTCGTCACCTGCCAGGCACTATTCTAAGTCCTTTACACAGAGTAACCTGTCTATGTTCATTTGCTCAGTCGCGTCCAGCTATTTGCGACCCCATGGACTGCAGAACACCAGGCATCCCTGTCCATCACTATCTCTCAGAGTTTGACCAAGTTCATGTCCATTGAGTTGGTGATGCCATCCAACCATCTCATCTCCTGCCACCTGTCTAATCTGTACAATAACCATTTGAAGTATGACTGTTCTCATATTCTCTTCTTTAGTGAGTCTGAGAAAGGTTCAGCAACTTTCTCAAGGCCACACAACTGGACAGTTTCTACAGTTTGGTTCCTGAGTCCACGTTAACCATTATGTTCCAGGCCTCTAAGTACATAGCTCAATGCCTATCAAGGATCACAATGCCATAGAACACAATAAATCATTGAGCGTTGATGTAGCAGAAAAAGTACAGAAAGTACTTTCAGGAGTAGGCAGAAGTAGTTTGAAATAAAGATCTCTTAAATGTTCATAAAATATCTCCCACCTTCAGTTTTTTCATTAGGCCACAGCATGAGAAAAGCGTTACCAAAGATCTTTTACATTTTAACAAACCACATTATAATAAGGTGTGTTTCTCATTTCCTTCTTTCTTTTACCAGCCTTTCCCCTCCTGCTGCTTCCCAACAGTCACCTCATCAGAGCTTTTCCTTTCATTGCAAGCGCTATAACTCATCTGACTGCTCATTTATCTTTTTTTTCAAGAACTAAATATTTTAGTAGTTTGTTGCCCCATGAATCTGGTGTGAGAAATTGTTGGCCTTCAGTCATCTCATGAACACTAAAACTGATCCACACAAACTGGAAATATCATGCTAATCATCTCATGAACACTAAAACTGATCCGCACAAACTGTAAATATCATGCTAAGATTTTTTTTTTTTTAGTGTTCTTCACCCTCAGGAGCATAAGGAACCCTTAGATTAAAATGTTTAAAATTTCCAAAAAAGTCAAGCACATAAGAGGCAAAGCTGTTTTATTTTTCTCCTTAGTAAGTCCTTTACACATCTTTTTGTATTCTCTCATCTGTCAAACAGAATGAAAAATAGTAGGGCCCTGATGCATAAATTAAAATTCATTTTAATTTTAATAAATATGGCATGGATATTTTTGTTCTCCACACATTCTCTTTACTAAAACATGCAGTCTGGTAACTGATCAAAGCACTATTTCTAGGTAACACACCAAATATAAAGACAGTTCATATAACCTTATAATATAATATATATTTTAAAATACCTAGTCACTTAATATTTAGCTTTAATTCTGCTAAATCAATTTAGGTCATAATATGAAAATATTTATCCTTCTGATAAAAAAGTTTTTTCTTACTTGAAAAAGTAAAGTGGAGTGTGTTATATCTCTTTTTGTGTTTTAGTGAATGTAGGGAAAGGATGTGAGAAGTAATAACATGTATATAATTTATGTTTATAATGATGTCTGTATTATCAAGGAAATTGTAAATTTTGCTAAGTATTCTGTTTTATAAAAACACATTTTGAATGATTATAAATGGAATCATTAAATATTTTCAATTATCTAAACAGTAATAAAAGTCATTCACCAAAAGCTTCTGCGGTAGAAACAATTCCACTCAATGTTGTGTACATGATCTGTGGAGTAAAATTGAGAAAGGAAACGTTATGGTGCATTTTCAAATGCAAGAAAAACTGTACACTTTGCGGAGATCAAGACGATAAAATGTAGCCATTCCAAGATGCTGCTGCTGCTGCTGCTAAGTCACTTCAGCTGTGTCTGACTCTGTGCGACCCCATAGATGGCAGCCCACCAGGCTCCCCCATCCCTGAGATTCTCCAGGCAAGAACACTGGAGTGGCTTGCCATTTCCTTCTCCAATGCATGAAAGTGAAAAGTGAAAGTGAAGTCGCTTAGTTGTGTCCTACTCTTAGCGACCCCATGGACTGCAGCCCACCAGACTCCTCCGTCCATGGGATTTTCCAGGCAAGAGTACTGGAGTGGGGTGCCATTGCCTTCTCCCATTCCAAGCTAAAAAGTGTATATTGATGTGTTCAGTACTTAAGATGGACAGCGGTGAGAAGTAGCTGTGTAGCACAGGGAGCCCAGTCTGGCACTCTGGGATGACCTGGTGGGATGGAATGGGAGAAGGGGAGACAGGCTGCTCTGTCCATGGGATTTCCCAGCCAAGAATACTGGAATGGTTTGCATTTCCTTCTCTAGGGGTTTTTCCTGACCCAGGGCTCAAACTCACATCTTCTGCTTGGCAAGCACATTCTTTACCTTTGAGCCACCTGAAAAGCCTGAAGACAATCCAAACATGATCAAAAAATAAACTTGGAGACTCACAGTCAGGATGACAGATTAAAGTCCTCTTAATTACTCCCCACTTCAGACCTCATGAAAAAGGAACCCCCCAAAAAATCTGTAAATTCAAAGATATTAAATGAGCACTTAGGAAAGCTGATACGCAGCTTAACTTACTAAAACACACACTAAAGATTCATAAATTGCTATTACCAAAGACCATGCAGAGGGGTGATGTTAGGGATGAAAACTGTAATAGGGACAGAAATTCCACTTAAAGGCCCTTTTCACACTTTCACCTCCACATCCGAGTTCCCACTTTGAGCAGTCAGAAGACAGACTTACCAAATTCTGGCAAAAGATGAGACAGTTATTTACTGTAAAAGATATTTTCTTAAAGACTCTGGAATCGGAACCTAAACATAACTGAGGACAGATGTGTTAAAAAGAAAACAATTAAGTGAGAATATATATCCTCTTTAGGGGCCTTCAGAGGCCCCTAGACCACTTCTTTAAAATTACTTCTTGATCCAACAATCTCATTTTGAGGAAATGTTTCAAAAGATATATTAATACCACGTCCTTATTATAGAATGCTAGGCATCTATTTAAATAATTTATTCAATTTATAATCAATACAGCAAAACGTAACCCCTTACAAATTCTAAGTGAAAAAAGAGAAATTTTGAGAATAATATCTTTAAAATGTTCACATTGGTTTTAAGAAAAAAGGCAGGGGAGAAAGAAAATGATTCCTCTATGTATAACATACATATTTGTATAGTTACATAAATGTGCAGAATAACATGAAGTAATACCTTGAAAATTGTTGATTTCAGTAATATTATCAGCCAATGGAGACAAGCGCTTTAATCTGTGTACAATATCCAGCCCACTGTTAAAAATATATGGGATAGATTATTATGTTCTCATCATGCATTGTATAGATACTTCCATTTTAGCACCTATAAACTTTGATTGAACCTATATGTTTACTTATCTTCTCCCCACTTGATATTCTGTAAATTAGGTTGAACCATATAAAACTGTTTTTAACCATTTTGACCTACATATGCTTTAGCCTGTTATTTATCTGTTTATTTCTTTATTGATATTTTACTCTGGAATAAAGGAAATTCTCTGAGGACAGATATTTTGCTTCTTTAGTTCTCTTACCCTTTGTGCTGAAATAGTGCATGACTGATAGTGGACACTGGGAAAGAGGATTTTTAAATTTGTGTATGAGCAAATAATGTAGCATGTATCATTTTTCTCTTTTAAATGGGAAATAGGATATGTATGCAAAGGCCAATTTTCAAAGATTTCTAATAACATTTTTATTCATTCTTTAAACAAGTAGTTGTTTAGTATGTAAAATTGATGGTTTAATATCAAAGGATTATTGTTTTGTTCACACATTTGTACCAAATTTTACTGTGTAATCAAAAATATGGCCTGTAAAACTTTAATCTTTTGCAACTTTTGACCAAATATCTAACTGTGTCAGTGCATGCTCATGCGTGTCTGATTCTTTGTGACCCCATGGACAGTAGCCTGCCAGGTCCTCTATCCATGGAATTTTCCAGGCAAGAATACTGGAGTGGATTGCCATCTCCTCCAGGCAATCTTCCCGACACAGGGATTGGACCCACATCTCCTGCATTGGCAGGTGGATTCTTTACCACTGTGCTACCTGGAAAGCCCCAAAGAAGTTTTTTTAAATCTGGTGCACTTAAGATAATATGTAGTTCTCTTGTAGGGTATTCAATTAATGTATGTCTATTATTTTGTTTATTAACTGAATTATTTGAATGTTTACCAACCATAGAATGATGATGTTACTTCATACTCCAATAAAATGTTTCCATCTACTTTTATTTTTAAATAAAGTATTTATATATAACCATTAAGTATTTAGCATAAATTATTTTTTATCAATAGTGACCATTTGCACAATTTCATATTTTGAAATTTAAACCTAGCTTGAATTATAAGCTATCTTCTTATAATTGAAATGTTGAAGATTGCACAAACAGTCCTTAACAATTCTTTGTATATATTTTTGTTCAACAACTATATCTACTTTTTTTTCTCAGTGATTTTTAACCACAGTAAAGATTACAATGTATGAAAGTCGAATGAAGTGGCACTGATTTATAAGCAGTCGACAGAGCAACTGAACTGCATAATATTCTTATAAAATTTAAATTTTAGTTTGGATACAAAGCAAAACAAACAGAGAAATCCTTGATCTTTTTTTGGTATTTGTCTGATTTAGTTCCAGATTCTCAAAGTGGAAGCTAGCTTTCTTCTGTGTCATTAATCCTTCAGAAAGAAAAAAAGGAAGAGTAGAAAAGAAAATAAGATTATTTTTAAGACTATGCTTGTGACTTTCTCTATATATATATACATATATATACACACACATACATAATATATATAAACCCTAGTGTGTATGTGTGTGTGTGTGTGCATATATATAAAGAGAGAAAGGTTGAGATTCGTTCTTCATTCACTAGAAAAGAGTGAATGCTTCTTTCCTAGGCAAATGTGGGTCATTTGTCTTTACTTGAATTCAATTTTCATAATCATTGTTGGAGAGATTAGGTGGAGTATACCGTACAGATGACACCATTTAATCGGCCTTATGTATTTAAATGCATATTATCTGATTTTCCTGTCAGCATTTCCATGGACTTGTCTCTAAACTAATCTGTCTTAACATATAAATTGGATTATTTGTAGACCTTTCTATTAACAAAAATATTATTCCAACAAAGGCTTATCACACTAAAGCAAAGTCCAAATAAATCAATACATGAATGAATGATTATCTAGAACTCAGAAAAGAGGCCAAAATTGGATACTTTAGTTTTTTTTTTTTTTAATTTTTGATTTGTTTTGGTCATAGCTTCCTTTGTACATTATTTGAATCTCAATCCCTTAATAAGAAAAAATTATTTATCTTTCTCTTTACAGGTAGTAGAAGACTACATAATTTTGCTGAAAAGAATTGGAATCATAGAACAGAAAGTTAATTTCCACAACAAACCTAAAATTTTCAACTATATGTCATCAGTTATAAATCACATTTGAAATTTTACAACAGTTTTTTATTGACTGGACTTCAAATATGCAATTTTACTATTAATCCTAAATAAACCATATTTAGCAATTATCCCACATTTTAGGCTGAAACCTTGATAGCTTCCTGTTAGTCTGAAACACAAAAAGTAGGCTTTGTTGCTCTCCATATTACTGATAGTGAAAGTCGCTCAGTCGTGTCCGACTCTTTGTGACCCCATGGACTATACAGTCCGTGGAATTCTCCAGGCCAGAATATAAGAGTGGGTAGCCCTTTCCCAGGGATTGAACCCAGGTCTCCAGGCAGATTCTTTACCAATTGAGCCACAGGGGAAGTCCAAGAATACTGGAGTGGGTAGCCTATCTTTTCGCCAGGCGATCTTCCCGACCCAGGAATCGAACCCGAGTCTCTTGCATTACACGCGGATTCTTTACCAACTGAGCTATCAGGGAAGCCAACTATCCCAAACGGATACAATTCAGGAAAATTCTACCAAGCCATTCTTCAGAAGACAGTTTTCTAAATCTAAATGTCACAATAACATTCCTATTTGGTTTAAGTTATCAAAGCAAAATATAAATAAGGAAAAAATAATTCACATTCTCAATCGGCATTCTTCTAAATGAAAATGCTAGAGGATTAAATGAGGTTTTCACTTTCGTACTTCAATATACACAAATAGAAATTCAAAACTTCCTACTTCTGCTTTCTAAGAGCATACTGACTGACCTTCCCCATGACAAACCTTATAAATCTCTCATCATAAAATAAACTAGCTTATCTTTTTTATTCCCTTTGTAGTGCATAAAACATTCATAATCAATTTCTTCAATTTTTCAATAGAAGTTGATTGAGTCCCTATCATGTGCCAGATACCACTTCAGCCACTAGACATACGAGCAATGAACAAAACAGCCTTCATAGGGCTGACATTCTAGCATGCCTGCTGCATGTTATGGCTTCAGTCGTGTTTGACTCTTTTCAGTCCTATGGACTGTAGCCCGCCAGGCTCCTCTGTCCATGGGATTCTCCAGGCAAGAAAACTGGAGTGGGTTGCCGTGCCCTCCTCCAGGGGATCTTCCTGACCCAGGGATCCAACCCACATCTTCTGCTGCTCCTGCATGCAGGCAGACTCGCCAAGCCACCAGGACATTGTAGCTGGGGGCTACAGTTTACAGTGTGGACGTGAATGATCAGTGCTATGGAGACGAAGGAAGCAGGGAAGGAATGTGCAGATGGGTGCAATGTGAAGTGGATTGGTCTGGGAAATGTTCATGGAGAAGGGCTGTATAAACAAAGACCTGAAGGAGGTGAAAAAAATCCATTTGAATATCTGGGAAGAATATGAATGTATATGTGGAGGAGATGACACATTTGTTAACACAACCAGTATCAATTCTCAAATTCTTTGCATCTAAAAGTTAAATTTAACAAATATCTTCTATTATCTTCGTTGACATCTAAATAGGATCACTTCAATTCGATAGGGAAAAACAAGCTTTGGTGTGCTTTTCTAGACCTACTTCTATCTCACAGAACATTTCCCCCTTCTCCCTATTGACTATTTTCTACCTTTTCTCTGATTGAAGTCTACTCTCAGGGGAATATACACCATAGGCTTAATCACTCTAGAAGGTATACAAACTGATAAACCTTACACATTTAAGTGTCTTCCTCTGGAATGTTTGAATTTTTTAAGTAAACCCAAGTTCAAATGAAATAAGTCAGTTTATAGCAGTAACCTTTCAGGACCTGGCAAGTGGTAATAATGCTTCTATAACCTATATAGGGGCTTCCCAGGTGGTGCTAGTGGTAAAGAACCTGCCTGTTAGGGCAGGAGATGTAAGAGATATCGGTTCGATTGCTGGGTCAGGAAGATCCCTTGGAGGAGAACATAGTATCCCTCTCCAGTAGCCATTGACAGAGGGGCCTGGAGGGGTACAGTCCATAGGGTCACAAAGAGTTGGACATGACTGAAGCAACTTAGCATGCATGCACACAAGGTACATAGGGAGTAAAACACTGGATTTTCGACTGGAAATCTTAGGTCTCTTTTTACTCTGTTGCTCATCATAGGTACATCATGCAACCTCACTGAGCCTCAAATTTTCTATTCGTAAGTACATTAAAGTAATTAGATGAAATAACTATGACATCTGCAGCTACAAAGTTATTGATCTCAGTTGATTTCAATTTCTTTTCTATGTTATTGTGTAGAAGACATTTTAAAAGGAGGAAAAGCAAAGGAAGAATATTTAATCCTGCAATGTCCAAGACTGCATTTCTAATTCAATGCCTTTTGTTTCTTAAGAATCCATTAAATAATAACCCTGATTTCATCAAGGGAATCCTATAACTATGGTTCAGTACACTAAAAAGTCCCATGGCTTTTATGTATTAGAAATAAAATGTATGCTTAGAAATGTTTGCTGGGATCCACAGTGTACACAGTATATATTTTCTCAGTCTGCCAATTGCCTCTAAATTTGCTGTTTATAATTTACCCGATCTTAACTAGGAGGCTGCTCCCCAAGTCAATCCTGCTAGAGGCAGAACATGAAGTAGAATATAAGAAAACAGAGTGTTTCTGGTTGCTGAAAGCAAGCCATACATATTCATGGTGAAAACAGAAAATCATTTGCCAAACTGTGGATAGTAAATACAAATTAACCTTGCAATGAAAAGTGTAATATTTGCATTTTCAAGCCTTAGATCTCTCTGGGATTAATTAGGTGATCAGTAGGAATTAGAGTTATCACGAACAAAACCTGGCCTTAGATTGTGTGTGTCACTGTGTGTGTCTTATTATTCATTATTTTCTCTTTCATTATAATTCTCTGGTCCTATTCACAAAGACTGTGGTATGAACTGATTGACTAAATCTCTCTGTGAAAATATTTTGCCAACTGTGCAGGGCTACAGAAATGAAATTTTATTGTTTTATGTTTGCTCAACTGAATAACAAAGAGATCTATTAATAATCTGGAAGACTCAAATTGTAACTCTCCTGTGTATCCCCTCTGTGATCTCTCTGGTGGGGCTGGTCAACATTTTCCTTCTAGTCTCCCAGCTCAAGGTTAGCTCCATTCTGATCCATTCCCACAATGCTGCCAGAGTGAATTTTCTGAGAACCAAATATCATCAAGTCAGATCATCTATAAAGCTCAACCATGCCTTTTGGATAAAATTCAACTTTCCTAGCTTGCCGTCGATTATCTTTGTCCTGCCTACCTCTTCAGACTTATCTCTTGGCACTCAATCTGTCAACAATTCTTGATCAAGCATCAATTTTTTGCCAGGCATGGTTCCAGACGGTACACATCTCAGTCTTTATAGCCTAGGTTTATTAAATCATGGACAGTCCCTAAGCAGACTAGAGTCTCAAAGGTTTCTGTGCCTTTTCACATTTTTCTTTTCCTGCAGAGAGCATTCCTTTTCTCTTCTGTATCCTGATAAATGCTTATGGCTTAGGAGACATCTCAGATATCAAATTCTAAGGGAAATTCCTCCTGACTTCATTTTGTCCTGCTTAGTGCCACTCTCAAGGACTTCTCACTGGACCAAGGATTCAAGTCACTTACGACCCTGCATCATATCTGTCCTCTTGTCTCTCTTCTTGTCAACTTCTTACCCCCTGAAAGTAGAGACTGTGTCTCTTACTTTTGATTTAATAGTGCCTAGTAGAATCTTTTGGAGAAGGCAATGGCACCCCACTCCAGTACTCTTGCCTGGAAAATCCTATGGATGGAGGAGCCTGGTAGGCTGCAGTCCATGGAGTCGCTAAGAGTCGGATACAACTGAGCGACTTCACTTTCACTTTTCACTTTCATGCATTGGAGAAGGAAATGGCAAGCCACTCCAGTGTTCTTGCCTGGAGAATCCCAGGGACGTGGGAGCCTGGTGGGCTGCCGTCTATGGGGTCACACAGAGTCGGACACGACTGAAGTGACTTAGCAACAGCAGCAGCAGTAGAATCTTTGGCACATTGTAGATGTGAAATAAATATTCATCAAAGGAATTAATGCCAGAGGGGAAAATGCCAGAGGTGTAGGATGACAAAGAGAGGTCATCCATGTCTCTCAAGTTCATAAAACAAGTTTTTACTAATTACTAAGATATTTTGGTGAAGGCAGGTTTGAATTTTATTTTATATTACTTTTACCCTGCTAGTTAGCCTTGAGAATTTATTACAAAATTTAATATATTGTGTCATTAGAGATCTACCATTTTAGTTTATTTTACTGAAAAAAAAAAAACCTATCTTTGAAGTTATAAGCTTAAGAGAATAATATAGCGTGTCTGAAGATCTGTCACTTTTCAAAGACAGTTGGGGCTTTCCCTAGGTAGTTGCCCCAGCTGCAGGTAAGAGTCTATGGTGGGTCAGCATATGCTTAACAATAAGATATGGACCAAAGTTTGAAGAGAATTTAAGCCAAAGAGCAAGACAGGACACAAGAACATGTGTCAAATTGCAGGCAGTATTCTAAACCAGAGTCAACCAACTGTGGCCTGCTGCCTGTGTGTTTTGGTAATGATCTAAGAAATGTCATTTTACAGTTTTTAAACTGTCACATGCTGGACGGCTATCGGGGCTTCCCTGGTGGCTCAGATGGTAAAAGACTCTGACTGCCATGTGGGAGATCCTAGGTAGGAAGATCCCCTGGAGAAGGGAATGACAACCCACTCCAGTATTCTGGCCTGGAGAATTCTATGAACATAAGAGCCAGGGAGGCTGCAGTCTACGGGGTCACCAAGAGTCGGAAACAACTGAGTGACTAACACACGTACAGATAGTTATCTAAGTACTTCTGTAATATCCTTGGTTTTGGTTCTTGGTCTCCGGTATTCTTGCCTGGAAAATCCCATGGACAAAGGAGCCTGGTGGGACTACAGTCCATAGGGTTGCAAAGAGTCAAACACAACTGAAGAGACTTAGCAAGCACACGGGCACTACAATGCCTAGAATATTTACTGTGTGACTTTTGAGCTGCAAACAGAGCAAGTTTGCAAACTTCTGGTCTACTAACAGAGAAAGAATTTGAACATGGAAAGGAAATAACAGAGATAAGAACACAAGCAGAATTTTAATTTTTATAAATTCTTTTTCAATGAATTTAGACATGTAAAGCAGGAATACCTGAAACCACAGTCATGTGTGAAAAAGTTTCTTGACTTATGTTCAAGAACATAGAAACCATTCACTTTTTATATCCAGCTGGTCCTAGAAGAAAGCCTTATTTTAGAAGTTTATCCATATTTTCTGGAGTTGCTATAAAGGAATTTGGTGGTACAATGATGGTGTATAACATACAAAAAAAGAGAAAAAACTATTTTTAGGGAAAAAAAAAGAAAGCTTAAGAACCTTCTAGTCATGAATGTCACCTCCTAGACATGAATAAATCTGGAAGATTTATTTTTGGCTGGATTCTAGTGTGGAAAACTGTGATAAGGAATGAATGTTTGATGGCCCATGTGAACTGACTCCAATTCACTCTGGACTTTCAAGCTCACTGTCAAAAGCTCACACTAATCTCATCCATCCTTCTCCTCACTCATAAAGTGTGCTCTCTTAAATTAGACCTCAGATTTATCTGCAGTGATAACTACATGCCAAATTGATGAATTTTCCAAAAAGACACTAGATAATGAGTCAAAAATTAAGGCACGTCTTGACGAAAGAGATTTTAAGAGCTGTAGAGTGAGAAAGTAAGATCTACTGTGCAATCCCCTCCTGTTCTTAAGAAAATGAGAGCATATATAATGGAGTATATAATTGAAGCAATTGTGATGTGTGAAGTTTTGAACTGAATATATGTTTCAAAGAACTCTTAATTTAGGTATCAACACTATAATCTGCAAGGACCCTTCAGCTTGGAGAAAGTCCTTTTTAACCTTGCTTTTTTTTCTTTTTCATTTATTTAATTGTCTCTCTTCCATATCTTCTTTATGTCTCAGACCAAAGCAGAAGCAGTTGGCTAGGGGCAGTTACAGGGCTGCATCTTATTTGTAATGTGTAACATATAGGACCTCCTATATGTTAAGCTGTATAAGCATTTCTTATTCTTACAGCAACTTGGAAATTAGGGTCTCTACACTTTTGATAAGGTCTTGATTGGGGGCAGGAGGAGAAGGGGACGACAGAGGATGAGATGGCTGGATGGCATCACTGACTCGATGGACATGAGTCTGAGTGAACTCCGGGAGTTGGTGATGGACAGGGAGGCCTGGCGTGCTGCGATTCATGGGGTCACTAAGAGTCGGACACGACTGAGCGACTGAACTGAACTCGCTGGTGACTCAGCAGTTAAGAATCCACCTGCAATGCAGGAAAGGCAAGAGAAGTGGTTCGATCCCTGGGTGGAGAAGATTCCCTGGAGAAGGAAATGGCAACCCATTCCAGTATTTTTTCCTGGTGAATCCCATTAACAGAGGAGTCTGGAAGGCTACAGTCCATGGGGTCACAAAAAAGTTGAACACAACTTAGTGAATATTGGGGAACATGTGTATTTTTCAATTAGTGTTTTTGTTTTTGTTGGATATATACCGAGCAGTGGAATTGCTGGGTCTTATGGTAGTTCTTGGAGAAGGCGATGACACCCAGCTCCAATACTTTTGCTTGGAAAATCCCATGGGTGGAGGAGCCTGGTGGGCTGCAGTCCATGGGGTTGTGAAGAGTTGAACACGACAGAGCGACTTCACTTTCACTTTTCAGTTTCATGCATTGGAGAAGGAAGTGGCAACCCACTCCAGTTTTCTTGCCTGGAGAATCCCAGGGATGGCGGAGCCTGGTGGGCTGCCGTCTATGGGGTCGCACAGAGTCGGACATGACTGAAGCGACTTAGCAGCAGCATGGTAGTTCTTTCCTTAGAGAAGGAATAGGCTACCCACTCCAGTATTCTTGCCTGGAGAACCCCCATGGACAGAGGAGCCTGGCTGGCTACAGTCCATGGAGGTGCAGAGAGTCAGGCACAACTAAGCACAACCCAGCATGGTAGCTCGGTTTTTAGTTTTTTGAGGAAACAAAGCTAGAGTTTTTATTTGAAAGCAGCATAGATAGAAACATTGTGCACTGCATTAGGCTGCAACACTGTGGAAGAAACTGAAACTAATGAGGCCCGTTTCCAGTGTTCAAAAGATAATGGAAAATATAGAAATTGCAAATCAACACAATACAAGTAAAAGGAAATAAAGGTCATAAGAAAAAAGCAGGCAGAGCATTATTGGCCCTCAAACATACAAGAGAAGGTGCCGCATGGAGTCTTCAGAGGTGGATGCTCCCTCAGAATTCACAGAAAGAATAGTAGAGGTCAGGAGATGCAAACACAGAGAATGAAGCAATTATATGACAATATGAGACATTACTTTTTTAAAAATCTGAGTCTGAATTTCCACCAGGGAGAAAGCCACATTAGTAATAAAAGCATATCATGTTAGAAAATGAACAATTAAGGCTCTCTCAACCCCTCAAGGGCTAATGCAACAAGATTTCAAGGAAGGGGGAGCTGTTTTGCATAGTGGAGACAGAGAAATTGGAAACTGGAGTTGAGGATGGATGTAAAGTGCAGAGGAATCAGGGAGAGGGGGACAGAGGAAGACTAAGACAGGAAGCCAAAGAGCAAGGGAGAAGTTGGGGTGAAAACAGGAAAGGAGAAGGAGGTGGAGCAACCAGAGCAAAAACAGAAAGAGGAAAGAAGGGAGAGGAAGAGGAATGGACATGAGGACATGACACCCAGTGGCCAAAAGTTTCAGCAGCAGAACAGTCTCATGTTGACTCCAGAAGCTTCTGAAAAATCTGTTAGACCAAGTGCATTGTCTGAATAGCCTTGTATGTGAACACCAAGAATTTTGCATCAAAATATTTCTGAGGAAAACAGACATATCCCACTAGAATGCAAGAACTTAAGGGTTCAGGGAAGCCATGGGAAGCAAGATTTTATGGGGCAGAAATTATGGGGAAGATTTTGGAACATTACAAGGCATGGATTGGAGTTTGAGTCAAATTTAATGAGCTGACTGGAGGGCAGAGGTACCCCAGAAGACATCAAGGTTATAGTAACTAAAGCCACCATACACTGAACATTCTAGTGTGTGTTATGCCATTTAACTATCCCCAACAACTTTGTAAGGTGCATACTCTTATTATGCTCATTTTACCAGTGAGAAAACAGACTCAGAGCAGCTGAATAGTTTCATAAGATCACACAACTTGGAAGAGTCAAAGATGATGTTCAAATTCAGGTCTTTCTGTTTCCTGAACCAGAGTCTTAATCATCACTTCTCAGTGAGTTGGAAACAATTAGTTGTATTCACCACATTTTCTTTTATTCTCTTTGACCCTGCATTATGTCAAAACCAGATTATTTCTGGAACACTGAACAAAATGGGAATCTGCTATCAATTTTTCTGGGGCCACTTCTTATTATTGTTGCCTAAAATGAGACAAAGCTGCAATATCACTGTTTCTTTTCATTAGGCACTTGTTAAGGGACTGCTCAGCTATCACAATAAAGCTAACATGATCTCACCCATTCTTATTAAGACAAGTGTTTCAAATTAAAAATTAACATCTTTGACATGTTAGAATGGTATATATTAACTCAAAGTCAGGTTTCTAAATAGAAAAAGTATGAGATTAGTATGATCTAATGGACAAGGGGAAAGAGCACCTTCTCCCATTCCTACCTTCCACCACAGAAGGAAATATTTCCTGTGCTTTTGTTAAAAATCAAAAAGCAGGGTGAAAAGGCCAAATGAAAATATAACCCAGTTGACAATAAGTTTAGTCATATATTATATGTACAGATTTTTAAGAGGTGACTTAATATGAAATCCTTATAAATCAGAGAAGAAATCCCAGTTGTGGTTCCTGTTACTCTGTCTCTTACTATTGAAGACTCATTGCTATTGAAAGTTTCTTATGTCTTATTTTTATATAATGGCAGCGTTTGGCTTAAATAATACAGAATAGCTTTTCATTTTAACAAAATGCACACCCAGTAAGTGCTTTAAAAAGGAAAATTCTAGAATGACTATTGAAGTATGAGACACAGAATTTCCTGGATACTAAACGTACTCATTCACCCCCTATATTAAATCACAAAACTAAGATGAAATTTGAAAAATATAATCACATAGGTATTTGGCACCCATGTCACAAAATAAACAATTGAGTTTATGTTTTTGTGTTTTTTTCAATGTTAACTACATCCCTTTTCAGGTGGATGTTTTAGATACTGAGTCCAGTTGGAGCCATTTGACCTAGGTAGTTTTTCTAGACATTTATTTCACAAATAAAGTTCAATGAATTTGTCTAAATTTGTAATTATTCATCTTTTTTAAAATTTTCATCTCTAAACTTAAATCTTCTAATTATCAGAGGAAACTTTGCTCCCTTTGATTTTTGGGGGGATCTAAGGCAAGGTTTCAGAGAAGGCAATGGCAACCCACTGCAGTACTCTTGCCTGGAAAATCCCATGGATGGAGGAGCCTGGTAGGCTGCCGTCTATGGGGTCGTGAAGAGTCGGATACGACTGAAGCGACTTCACTTTTACTTTTCACTTTCATGCATTGGAGAAAGGAAATGGCAACCCACTCCAGTGTTCTTGCCTGGAGAATCCCAGGGATGCGGGAGCCTGGTGGGCTGCCGTCTATGGGGTCACACAGAGTTGGACACAACTGAAGCGACTTAGCAGCAGCAGCAGCAAGGCAACGTTTAGCAAATATTTTCTGTAAGGGACCAGATACAGCAAATATTTGAGGCCAAAATCTCTCAATCTCAGCAGTACTGACACCTTATACAGGATAATTATTATAGGAGCTGTATTGTTCTTTGCAGGATATCTAGTAGCATCCCAATCTCTTCGGATAAGGCTCCAGTACTATCCATCTCATCCACTTGTGACAATCAAAAATATCTCCAGATTTTTTCAAATATCTCCTGTGGCCTCAGAACAAACTGGGCCTGGTTAACAGCCATTGTTTTAGAATTTACAGACCTTATGTTCCCTTTTGGAACTATGAAAGCAATCATAGACAATATGCAAATGATAAGCATGGCTGTATTCCAGGAAAAGTTGATTTATGCACACCAAAATTTGAATGTCATACAATTTTTACATGCCATGAATAATTCTTCTTTTTTTCCAACTATTAAAAAATTTAAAAACCATTCTTAGCTCATTGGGTGGACAAAAACAGCATCAGGCCATAGTTTCCAATTCCTTATCTGCAAATAAAATGATAAGTAAGATTAAGCCCCAAAACAAAAATAATTAGTCTCTGCCTCAAGGTAGATCTACTTGTTAATCCCTTCACTTAATAAATACCCATCCTGAAGGTTTGGAAAGGAAATGATGGTGGCAGTAACAAGGAGTATGGTCTACAGTGAAGGCTACATAGACAAGGGATAAAACTATCTTAAGAGGTGATCAAAAGTTTGCATGTAATCAAAAAATCAATGTTATATATATATATACATGCTGCTGCTGCTGCTAAGTCACTTCAGTCATGTCCAACTCTGTGTGACCCCATAGATGGCAGCCCACCAGGCTCCCCCGTCCCTGGGATTCTCCAGGCAAGAACACTGGAGTGGGTTGCCATTTTCTTCTCTAATGCATGAAAGTGAAAAGTGAAAGTGAAGCAGCTCAGTCGTGCCAACTCTTAGCGACCCCATGGACTGCAGCCTACCAGGCTCCTCCATCCGTGGGATTTTCCAGGCAAGAGTACTGGAGTGGGGTGCCATTGCCTTCTCCCATATATATACATATGTTTATGTATATATGGGCTTCCCTAGTGGCTCAGATGATAAAGCATCCATCTGCAATGCAGCAGACCTGGGTTTGATCCCTGGGTCAGGAAGATCCCCTGGAAAAGGGATAGGCTACCCACTCCAGTATTCTTGCTTGGAAAATCCCATGAACAGAAAAGTCTGGTGGGCTAGAGTCCATGGGGTCACAAAGAGTTGGATACAACTAAGCAACCAACACTTATGTGTATGTGTGTGTATATATATATATATATATATGTTTTATATATTTATATATGTTTTATACATACACACATTACATAATATACATTAAATATATATACATATTGATATATGTAGCTGTTTTGATGTATATGTAGTATATATATGGGATAAATCGAAGGATGGCTGTTGTATACAATATATTACATAAAAGCAAAGGATATAAAAATACTTGAAGGAGCCTCAGGCCTTATTTCTCATAGATTGAGAGGTGAGGAAGATGTTGTTATTATATCATAATTACTATAATGTGATTAAATAAGTCAGATGAACATCCAGAACTATTCCTAATGTACAAATAGATTCAATTGGGGCTTTCATTTCCACCTTTGAATCATCTGTGACCATGCTATATATCTAAAATGTATTTCCCATTTGAAAAAATTTGAGGAACATGGATCCCACACAGGGCATAAAGTGAAATCAGTGAAGTTACCCCTAGGGATATGTACGAGGAATAGGAGCTTATTAAATTATAATCTTGTGATGTGTATAATGAGTTGTCACACATTTTAAAGGAGCAAAATCCAAGTATAAGGTAGCCTTCTTTTGGCCTCCTTTTCTTCATGTTTTTGCTTTACTGATTGATGTTAATAGAATTTATTTTGTCTTGATTTGGAGGATTGAATGTACAGTAATAGGTATTTCATATAGTTTTGCAATAAGTAGCTGTTTCTGTGCTGGGGACATTATAGCGAAAGTAGTCATAAATGCAGCAGATTTATAGACCAGCTCATTCATCAGGAAGAATTGAAATTATCAAATACTAGAATAGGTTCATTTGACAAACAATTTTTTGAGCCCTTCCATTCAATTGTATCCTTGAAAAATTTCAAGGAATAGTCTACATCCCTGGCGATGAAGTAGACTTAATACAGTGCATTCAGTTTTGGAAAATGGATATTTTTCCCCTCCACTTCCCCTGCTTATCAAGTTCCTGCCATTCTCAGTGTAGTGGTTTTTGTAACAAGTACTGATACAGAAAACCCAATAACATAACTATATTTTCCATGTAACTTTAATCCTTAACTTGGGCCACAATTATTCACAGTGACTAATGCCAATCAAGCCCTACAGTTTTCAGTTGTTTTCATGAAAGATATCAATGTCAGTTGTGGGAATCTGTGGCAACCACCTAAATGGATAAAATTAACAGTTAAAATACCCTGTGGCTCAACCATTTCTTTGCAAACATCTAGTCTGAGAATTATTCATCTAACCTCTATACTAAATAGCACCCCTATATTGTTACTGCAGATGAAATGTGTTGCAACAATCCAAGGAATGGCTAATCTTGATTGATGTAGTTTTCCAAACAACTAAAAAGTACCCCTTTGGAAATAATATATGTGGCTCAGACAGTAAAGAATCTGCCTGCAATTCGAGATACCTGGGTTTGATCCCTGAGTTGGGAAGATATCCGGGAGAGGAGCATGACAACCCAATCCAGTATTCTTGCCTGGAGAATCCCCATGGACAGAGGAGCCTGGTGAGCTACAGCCCATGGGGTTGCAAAGAGTAGAACACGACTAAGAACAGCATATTTTTTCTGTGTGCTGCATATGCCTCTATTATAGGTTTTATTTCTTTCTGTTTTGTATTATAGTCGGTAATCTATACTTATATCACTATGCTACCTTATAATGTTTTTGATGGATGCAGTTATGCTCGTATCTGTACACGCTGTAACACTGCACAGCACTTAAGAATGTAACAACTGTTTCTTTCCTTTCAATTTAACTACTTGATAACTTAGCAGGGTTTCTAAAAACTTTACCATAATTGGTAAAGTGACATTTTTAGAAACAATTATGGTGTATAAGTGTTGTTTTAGAGGAATTCTCTACCAAATATTGAAGAGAAATTCTACCCCTTACAAAAAATATTCATTTTTATTATCAAGCAGCTAGTGAAAAAGTCAAACCACTGGAAAATAGGTATTAGTCCCAAATATTTTAATTTTCACCACAAGATAACATGTAGAAATTAACAGATATTATATACTCTGGCTTTTCAGGTTTCAACTTTGAAGGGGGAGATATGCATTTAAAAAATTTTAAAAATTATATATATGTATGTTATATTACATGTACAGTGTATTACACAGGCAAGAATGCTAGAGTGGATAGCCATCCCCTTCTCCAGAGGACTTTTCTGACCCAGGGGTTGAACTCCAGTCTCCTGCATTGCAGGCAGATTCTTTACCATCTGAGCCACCAGGGAAGCCCATGTTACACATATATCATATATAATATATTACACATATTATATTACATATATATATATGTAATATGAAGAGAGGGTTTCCCTGATGGCTCAGCAGGTAAATAATCTGCCTGCAATGCCTAAGACACAGGAGATACCAGTTCAATCCCCTGGAGGAGGAAGTGGTAACCCATTCCAATATTCTTGTCTGAAAAATCCCATGAACAGAGGAGCTTGGCAGGCTATAGTCCAAAGGATCACAAAAAGCCAGACATAACTGAGTGACTAAACATAATATGAAGAGAGAAAACAATTCCTGTCAAGAGGGGCATTCACCATGAAGATAATGTAACAAAAGTGAAAAAGCATTAGTCTCTCAGTCCTGTCTGACTCTTTGTCAGCCCATGGACTGTAGCCTGTGTTCACGGAATTCTCCTGGTAAGAATAGTGGAGTGGATTGCCATTCCCTTCTCCAGGGGATCTTCCCAACCCAGGGATTGAACCCGAGTTTTCCGCATTGTTAGCAGATTCTTTACCACTTCAAATGTTTTGTACATGAGAATCATGCAGAGATGTTTTTAAAGCTCTGATTTCTGGAGTACATTCTCAGAGTTTACACTTTCAGAGATCTGTGTGGGAGCCCAAGAATTTGTATATTTATCAAGTTCCAACATGATGTTATTATTGCTGATATGGGAACCCTACTTTGCAAATCACAGATCTAATTTAAAGTTGCGTGTGTCTGACCTTATCACTTCTTTCACTCATGTTCAATAACTTGCCTCCTTTCCTAATACATGAGAAAATTAGCATAGTTCATAGCGAGGGACATTTCTCATTTGGATAATGTTTCCACAGAGGACTTTCTTTCCCATTTTTATTGGGAAATGTATATCTTCCAAATTCTGAACCTGATGAAATATCTACCAAGAAATCTGGAAAATGGAAAACAAAATTATAATGCTTTTAAGAGAATTAAAGCTGTACTAGCAACATAGAAATAATACTGGTACAAAAGAAAGCACTGTCTTGAAAACAAAGCAGAAGATACTGACATGCTGGGTCAAAAATTGAGGTCAATATTTCCAGAAAATAGAACAGAGCAGCAGGAAGTCAGTGTTACTTTCTAGCTGTTGCTTTGTTATAAGTTTCGATGGCTACCCACTCCTGTAATCTTGCCTGGAGAATTCCATGAGTAGAGCTTGGTGGGCTAAAGTCCACGGGGTTGCAAATAGTCAGATATGACTGACTGACTAACATTTCTTACAAGTTTATGTTCATGGCCTAGTCCATTGCTAATGGTAAGCCATTCTTGAAAACAGAAAAAATAGTAAGCCTGTATGCATTGTTTATACAAATCTTATGAATGTTGTTCTAAAAAATAACATGCTTAGGAAGCAAATTACATTTTTTGATTGGCAATTTCAACATATGACTCTGTTCAGTTCAGTTGAGTTCAGTCTTCCAGTCATGTCCAGCTCTTTGAGACCCCCTGAATTGCAGCATGCCAGGGTACCCTGTTCGTCACCAACAACCGGAGCTTTCTCAAACTCATGTCCATCAAGTCGGTGATGCTATCCAACAATTTCGTCCTCTGTTGTTTTCTTCTCCTCCTGCCTTCAATCTTTCCCAGCATCAGAGTCTTTCCCAATGAGTCAGTTCTTCGAATCAGGTGGCCAAAATATTGGAGTTTCAGCTTCAACATCAATCCTTCCTATGAATATTCAGGACTGATTTCCTTTAGGATGGACTGGTTGGATCTCCTTGCTGTTCAAGGGACTCTCAAGAGTCTTCTCCAACATCACAGTTCAAAAGTATAAATTCTTCGGTGTTCAGCTTTATTTATAGTCCAACTCTCACATCTATACATGACTACTGGAAAAACCATAGCTTTGACTAGACAGATCTTTGTTGGCAGAGTAATGTCTCTGCTTTTTAATATGCTGTCTGGGATAGTAATAGCTTTTCTTCCAAGGAGCAAGCATCTTTTAATTTCATGGCAGCAGTCACCATCTGCAGTGATTTTGGAACTCCCCAAAATAAAGTTTTTCACTGTTTCCAACCCTGATTGGAAATCTGAATATTATGTTGTTCAAATACTGCCTATTAATGTTTATTGCCACCTTCAGTGTTTGAAAATTGGCTATAGGCAACAGTTACGTGTAAACAATTTAGCAGAACTAATGCAAGAGAAGATGGGAATGTTGAGGAATACTTCAACATGAAATCAGTAACTGCTCCAAAATTAGTTTTAAAATTGCAAAGCTATATTAAGTTCAACAGCAAATAAAAATCAGGGTAAGCAAACAAATGCTTTTCACTGTTAAAAACTGAAATGAGCTCATCAAATGATGCATTATGTACCAATCTGAAGATGTTTTTGAGTTCACTTTTAGAAATATGACCAACATTAATTCAAAATAAAATATATTTTTTGACATTGGGAATATTTGTGACAAAATAAAGATCAGTTCTATTGAACAGGGAAATGAATGCTTTCGTGGCTCTAAAGTTCCATTTTAAGAATGATAATTTTAAAATATTAAATAGTTTATGTTGTTTTCCCGAGGTAAATTGATTATTTATTAGTTCTTTATTTAGCATTTTTATTATGAACTATTAGAAAAGGAAATTGTAAACCACTCCAGTATTCTTGGCTGGATAATTCCTTGGACAGAAGAGCTTGACAGACTGCAGTCCATGAGGTCACTAGGAGGCGGACACAACTGAGCACAGCACATTATAAAATATATATTAAGTTGAGACCATTTGTATGTATTGTTGAAATGTAAAATCTTGGCACAATGTATGGTTGATGATAATATTAAGCCATGTACTTATTATATCAATTTTACTTTACAGAAAACTCACGAAAATCCATATGAATCTATTACAGAGGAAAGATTCCTTGTTTATTTTTATGGTTACTCATTATTCCTAAAAACATATACAATGCTATGAAACATAAATAATGCCATTCGGAGAATTCCTACAAATTTCTAGAAATCCCAATTTCTTGTTCTTAAATTCAAAGACTAATATCTGCCAGGAATTTGGGAATGCCACATTTGGGTCAGTGAGAATCAGTCATTCACAAATTTCTCAAAATAACAAACCTATGAAATTTATCTTAGCCCCCTCTTTGAGGCCATTGAAATTACTATTTCTTCTGCCTGGAACATTTTCCTGGATATCTCCTTGGCTCACTCAGCTTCTTGGTATAAACAAGTCCCTTACGTAGAAAACTGTTTTAAAATATTGGTGGAGCCCAAGAGTGTAAATGAACACATATAGTGAATGTCATGCATTCTTTCCCTTTAATGTTAGTTATTCTAAGTGTCTTTTGGAAATAAACCATAATCTGCCAGTCATCCTTTTCCCCAGTTAAGGAAAGAGTTGTTCCATTGCCTAAGGCACACCATCTGATTGTTATAGCAGAATTTTCCAAGAGTCCTTTGTCATATATCCTGATGCAAAAGTTATATCAGACTTCCCTGATTTTCTAAATCTCTGAATTTATTTCTTTACTTTTTTTTTTTTTAGTTTACCTCTATTATACTCTATAATAGGCTAAATTGTTTACCCCCAAGATTCATATTGAAGGGGGTTTTAAAATTCTAAACCTAGCACTTTGGAATGTGACTGTAGGTGGATATATGGCCTTTAAAGAGGTAATTAAGTTAAAACCAAGTCATTAGAAGGGTCTTTAATCCAGTATGACTCATGAACCTGTAAGTGGAGGAGGTTAGGACATCAACATGTACAGAGGGAAGACCACATGAAGACAGGGAGAAGATGGTCATCTACAATCAGGGAGAGAGGACTCTGATGAAGCAAATTGCTTTCAGTCTGATTTCTATCCTCTAGAACTGTCAGAAAATCAATTTCCATGGTTTAAGCCACCCTGTTTGTGGTACTTTGCTATGGTCGTCCTAGAAATCTAATACATGCTATAAAATACGTCTGTCTTCTAAAATATTTTCTAGGTATATTATCTTAGTATTTTCTAAGATACTATGACTTAGGACAGAGAAAGCAATGGCACCCCACTCCACTACTCTTGCCCGGAAAATCTCATGTATGGAGGAGGCTGGTGGGCTGCGGTCCATGGGGTCAAGAAGAGTCGGACATGACTGAGCGACTTCCCTTTCACTTCTCATTTTCATGCATTGGAGAAGGAAATGGCAACCCACTCCAGTGTTCTTGCCTGGAGAATCCCAGGGATGGGGGAGCCTGGTGGACTGCCGTCTATGGGGTCGCACAGAGTCGGACATGACTGAAGCGACTTAGCAGCAGCAGCAGAATGACTTAGGAAATCAAGAACGAACGTGGATACTAGGTACATACGTAAAGATTTCCAATAAGAGCCTAAAATATCTTTTCCAGAAACCAGTGTGTTTCTGTATTTGTAGTAAGTAGCATTTGTTTCACTTAGAAGAAAGGTCAATAGTGTTCCTTCAGTGTCCAGCTCTCCTTATGGAAGTATGTGTGTGTGCTCTCAGTCATTCAGTTGTGTCTAACTCTTTGCAATGCCATGAATTCCTCTGTCCATGGTGTTTCCTAGGAAAGAACACTGGACTGGTTTGCCATTTCCTTCGCCAGGAGATCTTCTGACCCAGGGATCCAACCTGCGGCGCCTACAGCTCCGGCCTTGGCAAACAGGTTTTATTTTTACCACCATCGGCGAAGCCCATGGAGATATGGGAGGGTTGTATTTGTTTGCCTCCTTGAAAGGCAAAAGCATATGCGTGACTTGTTTTGGTTAATAGAGTATCAGTTCAGTTCAGTAGCTCAGTCATGTCCAACTATTTGTGATCCCATGGACTGCAGCATGCCAGGCTTCCCTGTCCATCACCAACTCCTGGAGCTTGCTCAAACTCATGTCCATCAAGTCAGTGATGTCATCCAACCATTTCATCCTCTGTTATCTCCTTCTTCTCCCACCTTCATTCTTTCCCAGCATCAGGGTCTTTTCAAATGAGTCACTTCTTTGCATCAAGTGTATTGGAGTTTCAGCTTCAGCATCAGTCCTTCCAGTGAATATTCAGGACTGATTTTCTTTAGGATGACTGCTTGGATCTCCTTGCAGTCCAAGGGACTCTCAAAAGTTTCTCCAACACCATAGTTCAAAAGCATCAATTCTTTAGCGCTCAGCTTTCTTTATAGTCCAACTCTCACATCCACACATGACTACTGGAAAAACCATAGATTTGACTAAATGGACCTTTGTAAGCAAAGTAATGTCTCTGCTTTTCAATATGCTGCCTAGGTTGGTCATAATTTTTCTTCTAAGGAGCAAGCGTCTTTTAATTGCATGGCTGCAGTCACCATCTGCAGTGATTTTGGAGGCCCCCAAAATAAAATCTGCCGCTGTTTCCAATGTTTCCCCATCTATTTGCAATGAAGTGATTGGACTGGATGCCATGATCTTAGCTTACTGCATGTTGAGTTTCAAGTCAACTTTTTCACTCTCCTCTTTTTCAGTTTCATCAAGAGGCTCTTTAGTTCTTCTTTGCTTTCTGCCATAAGAGTGGTGTCATCCGCATAATTGCGGTTATTGATATTTCTCCCAGAAATCTTGGTTCCAGCTTGTGCTTCATCCAGCCTGGCATACAACATGAATACATATCTCATGATGTACTCCGCATAGAAGTTAAATAAGCAGGGTGACAATATACAGCTTTGACATACTTCTTTCCTGATTTGGAACCACTCTGTTGTAACATGTCCAGTTCTAACTGTTGCTTCTTGACCTGCATACAGATTTCTCAGGAGGCAGGTCAAGTGGTCTGGTATTCCCATCTCTTTCAGAATTTTCCACAGTTTCTCGGGACCCACACAAAGGTTTTGGTGTAGTTAATAGAGCAGAAGTAGATGTTTTTCTGGAACTCTCATGCTTTTTCCATGATCCAATGGATGCTGGCAATTTGATCTCTGGTTCCTATGCCTTTTCTAAAACCAGCTTGAACATCTGGAAGTTCATGGTTCATGTACTGTCAAAGACTGTCTTGGAGAATTTTGAGCATTATATTGCTAGCATGTGAGATGAGTGAAATTGTGCGGTAGTTTGACCATTTTTTGGCATTTTCCTTCTTTGGAATTGGAATGAAAACTGACTTTTTCCAGTCCTGTGGCCACTGCTGAGTTTTCCAAATTTGCTGGCATATTGAGTGAAGCACTTTCACAACATCAGCTTTTAGGATTTGAAATAGCTCAACTGGAATTTTGACCACCTGCACTAGCTTTGTTCATAGTAATGCTTCCTAAGGCCCACATTCCAGGATGTCTGGCACTAGGTGAGTATTGATGATCTTTTTTGTATAGTTCTTCTGTGTATTCTTGCCACCTCTTCTTAACATCTGCTTCTGTTAGGTCTATGCCATTTCTGTCCTTTATTATGCCCATCTTTGCATGAAATGTTCCCTTAGTATCTCTAATTTTCTTGAAGAGATCTCTAGTCTTTCCCATTCTATTGTTTTCCTCTATTTCTTTGCATTGATCGCTGAGGAAGGCTTTCTTAATTCTCCTTGCTATTCTTTGGAACTCTGCATTCAAATGAGTATATCTTTCCCTTTCTCCTTTGCCTATAGTGTCCTTTCTTTTCTCAGCTATTTGTAAGGCCTCCTCAGAAAACCATTTTGCCTTTTTGCATTTCTTTTTCTTGGGGATGGTCTTGATCCTTGCCTCCTGTACAATGTCACAAACCTTTGTCCTTAGTTCTTCAGGTACTCTACCAGATCTAATCCCTTAAATCTATTTGTCACTTCCACCGTATAATTGTAAGGGATTTGATTTTAGGTCATACCTGAATGGTCTAGTGGCTTTCCCTACTTTCTTCAATTTAAGTCTGAATTTGGCAATAAGGAATTCATCATCTGAGCCACAGTCAGCTCCCGGTCTTGTTTTCATTGACTGTATAAAGCTTCTCTATCATGGGCTGCAAAGAATATAATCAATCTGATTTTGGTATTGACCATCTGGTGATGTCCATGTGTGTAGAGTCTTATCTTGTGTTTTTGGAAGAAGATGTTTGCTATGCCCAGTGTGTTCTCTTGGCAAAACTCTGTTTGCCTTTGACTTGCTTCATTTTGTACTCCAAGGCCAAATTTGCCTGTTACTCCAGGTATATTTGACTTCCTACTTTTGCATTCCAGTCCCCTGTAATGAAAAGGACATCTTTTTGGAGTGTTAGTTCTAGAAGATCTTATAGTTCTTCATAGAACCATTCAACTTCAGCTTCTTCAGCATTACTGATTGGGGCATAGACTTGGATTACTGTGATATTGAATGGTTTGCCTTGGAAATGGCCAGAGATCGTTCTGTCATTTTTGAGACTGCATCCAAGTACTGCATTTCAGACTCTTTTGTTGACTATGATGGCTACTCCATTTCTTCTAAGGGATTCTTGCCCACAATAGTAGATATAATGGTCATCTGAGTTAAATTCACCTATTCCAGTCCATTTTGGTTCACTGATTCCTAAAATGTTAATGTTCACTCTTGCTATCTCCTGTTTGACCACTTCCAATCTACCTTGATTCATGGACCTAATATTCCAGGTTCCTATGCAATATTGCCCTTTACAATATTGCTCTCCTGATGGAAGACACTGACTGAGGGGGTTACTGGGTCTTGTTCTGATGGGCGCAGCCATTCTCAGTAAATCTTTAATCCAATTTTCTGTTGACTGGCAGGGCTGTGTTCTCTCCCTGTTGTTTGACCTGAGGCCAAACTATAGTGGAGGTAATGAAGATAAATCTCCTTCAAAAGGTCTCATGCACTGGTACACTCCATGCTCCTGACTCTGGGCAGGGCACTACCAACCCATGCGTCCACCAGAGACTGCTGGACACCCATGAGCAAGTCTTGGTCAGTCGCTTGCTGGGTCACTCCTCCTTTTTCCTGGGTCTTGGTGCGCACAAGGTTTTTGTTTGTGTTCTCCAAGAGTCTGTTTCCCCAGCCCTGTGTAAAATAAAAGTATAAGCAGAAATAATATCTGTCATTTCTAGGCTGAAGTTTTAGGAGTGAGTGTGCAATTTGCCAGACTTCCCAGGTGGTGCTAGTGGTAAAGAACTCGCTTGCCAATGCAGGAGAGGTAAGATGCAGTTTCGATCCCTAGATTGATAAGATTTCCTGGAGAAGAAAATGGCAACCCACGCCAGTATTCTTGCCTGGGAAATCCATGGACAGAGAAGCCTGGCGGACTATAGTCCATTTGGTTGCAGAGTCAGACACGACTGAGCAGCTAACCTTCCATTCATTCCATTGGCAAATGTACACCATAAAAATGGAGGCTCCTGCATCCTGAGTGCTTGAGTCAGGATGGTGGATAGCAGAGCTTCCAAGCAGACCTGTGATGATCATAAGGAAGGGATGAGAAATAAGCATGTATTACTTTGAGGCACTGCAATTATTTAGCTGTTTGATACTGTCGAACAACTTTATTTATCATGACTCATAACTTGATCTGAGGCATTTTTGCTTGTTTTCCAATTTTTTACTGTGTTCTAGATACATAAGCAATTATTATAACCAACACCTTTTCTTTCTTTTTGAAAGATTAAAACCGATTTTCGAATAAGAACTCCAAGGGCAATGAGTGGGTTCAAAGCATTCTGAACAAAGCTTTCAGTTCATTGCTTTCAGGCCTTTTGTGGTCATTTTGATGACTCTGAATACCTATTGGACTCAGGTCTAAAGGGCAACATTTCTGTACAGTGACGAGAATTTCTGTGATGCTGCCAAAATGTTCATGGACAGAGGATCCTGGCAGGCTACAATCCCTGCAGTTGCAGAGTCAGACACGACTGAGCAACTAACCTTGCATTCTTTCCATTGGCAAATGCACACCATAAAATTGGAGGCTACTGCATTCTGAGTGTCTGAGTCAGGATAGTGGAGAGCAGAGCTGCCAAGCTGGCCTGTGATAAAACTCACTTGCATTTATCATAATAGAAAATTTGTTGAGGTTTCCTTAACTTGCTCTCAACTGTCTGAGTGCTGCTTTTTGGTGGATTAGCTTCCCCAAGACAGGGTGCTTCAAAAGACAGAAGAGCTAGAAATATTCTATGGTATAGCCACAACATACTCTGTCCCAAGAGTGGTGGCAAAGGGACTCCAGTCCCACCCAATTTCCTAAACCTGTGTGCATTGCAACTTAAAAATCCATACCAATCTGAAAGCATATGGATGCCATTTATTTCATTTCCTTTGCAGAAGAGTACTTTGGGAAACACTTCTCGCTTTCCCCGCCCTTCTGTCTTATCATTTGAAGGCTACAGAGGAATTAAATCCATCTTGAAAGAGTGTTTATGAATTAGATTGTGACCATTACTTAAATGATTAAATACTCAAGAGAGATAATGCAACCCAGAGACCATGTCACAAGAGGGAACTGTGGTTATCGTCAATTACTGTTCATTTTCTGTAAACATGGCTATGAGCCAACCTTGAAGGGGAAATGTGCAGTTGGTAAATGACGTATTTGGCATCTCCATCTGTTTCTTTCCTTACTCCTTTAGCATTTGTTCTGGACTCATTATGCTTCTCTGAGCACCAAACTCCTATCATATAAGGACCTCACAAACTTCCTCCCAGTCTGAAAACACAGTCCTATGTCTCTCATCATATTAGGGCATCATTGCAGAGCTACAGCCAGAGTACTAAGGAATCAGATCTTTGAAATGGATTCTAGTCTCCAGAAAAAAGTCCGGGATAGGTTTGGAAGATGTTAAGCAGTTTTCTTAAGCTTACTTATTGCTTTCAGATGAATAAAGCATAGCATTGTTATAGGTCACCAATTAATTATATATGGATTTGGGGTATTAGAGGATGGTCAATCATGAAGAATCTTTTGGAGAGCAATAATTAAAGAGCCTATTTCTTAGTTAATACTGTAATTGACTCCGCCACATCTGTTCCACTCTGCCCACCTTGTGTTGACATCATGCTGCTTGAAGAGTTAGCCTCAGCTTCAGGGGTGGGACCTGAATAGTCTAAGCTAATCATAGCAATCTTATTTCACTTAATATTATTGATAGTGTTGGGTACTTAGTCATGTCTGACTCTGCAACCCACAGACTGTAGCCCACCAGGCTCCTCTGTCCATGGGATTTCCCAGGCAAATATACTGGAGTGGGTTGCCATTTCCTCCTCCAGGGGATCTTCCCGACCCAGAGATCAAACCCCCATCTCCTGCATCTCTTGCATTGAAAGTGGATCTTTACCTCTGAGCCACCATTACTCAACTCTATTCCACTTACCCTGGCAAATATCTCAGAGATTAGCCAGTTAGAATAAAGCTTTATTCAGGAGCATGCAAACCACCTAACTCAGGGCAATAGATGGAAGAAGTTCTAGCCAATAACCCCTGGTCGATAAAGTATATGAACCAAGTAAGTTGTGTCACTACCAAGTCAAATATTTAATTGCCAGCATAAGGACTTTGGGTGTTTTGTTCTCTCTGCCGTAGTGCATTTCTGGGTTCCTACATGAAGGACAGTAAACCAAAAAGTCTTTAGAGCTGAAACAGACTTAAGGTGAGTGAGAAACAAAGCTTTTGTCATTAAGTACTGAGACCTGGGATCTTGTTGTTACTGTAGAAATAGGGTGCATCTATGGCAAAAACTTAGCAGTTGCAATGCAGAAGATGAGGAAATTGATATCAGTTTAACAGGATATTGATCCATTTTATGGCAGTGACAAAATAATTGGCAAATCTGTTATAAAGTCAATGTATTTGCAGATCTATAAGGAGGTTGGAAAACAGGTCACCAGTAGTCCACAGTGGTTGCTATTGGCTGCTATTGACAAGTCATTATGAGAGAAATAAACTCAGGAAAGAACTGATTTTTAAATTCAATTTTAAAGCAGAATTTAAAGGGAAAAGATGAAATTCAGACATTCAAAACCAGGCTGGGTTGGAAAAGGCACCTGCTTATTATCTCCAAACAGTAAAAATAAAAGCACAAATTATGATAGTCAAAAATGTCCAGTAAAATTTTCATGTGATTAGCTGTCTTCAGGGCAAACACTAGACTAAAAATGTGCTGTCTGTCTTTTACTTACATAAATTTTCTCAATGAAAAGATTGCATTCAAGATGAAACTTTGCCACAGAAGCTCTACAATCTCAAAACGAGTCCATAGTCAATCAAAAGAAACATGTCTATAATTGAGAAAATGAAGAAATATAGTTGATATGAAAACTAAGTCTTAAATGAACTGTGTTCCTGGCTACTGGTCCACAGAGCTAACTTAAATAAAGAAACCTACTAAGACTTTTAGAAAGTTGTACCATAAGCTTCCCTGGTGGCTCAGAGGTTAAAGCGTCTGCCTGCAACTCAGGAGACCTGGGTTTGATCCCTGGGTTGGGAAGATCCCCTGGAGAAGGAAATGGCAACCCACTCCAGTATTCTTGCCTGGAGAATCCCATGGACAGAGGAGCCTGGTGGGCTATAGTCCACCGGGTCACAAAGAGTCGGACACGACTGAGCAATTTCATTCACTCACCATAAGTGTAGATTGAAGTAATCCACTTTTAGTCAAACTTGACAACCAAACTTTTACCAGCAAGAAAGAGAAAGATACAATGCCTGCTTTGAGCCAGAGGGACTGAGGAAGAGACAAAGGAAGACTCACCAGAGAGTGGAGCCAGATAGCACAATGAAAAACGGATTTGGGAGCTCCCCTTAAATTGCAGAGTTGGGAACTAATTAAAGAACATCCCACACTACAGAAGAATTCTAATCAATATCTTTCAAATGCTTTAGGATTGCTATGGATTAGTGATTTCTTGGTGTCTTCCATTCTTTCTCTTTCTGACTGTGAATATTTATTCCTGCTATCCTCTCCTTGTTCCACTAACATGTGATATATGCTGATTGTGTGATGGTGAGCACTGTGAGTGCAGGGGTGTAATATGTTTTATTAGTTTAAAGGTTTCTAGAAAAGACTGGCAGAAACAGTAATGCTAACCTAGTATCTTATGAGCTTTTTTACATTTTCCAGACCTATTGCAGTTAGACAAGGCCACATGACCTGTTCTGCTTCTATAAGGAACGTATGTATTTCATTTCTAAGATAAAGTAGTTAACTGCTAGAGTAGGAGGATATAGTGTTATCTGCTTAGAGACTAAGAAAGCCTCATTTTGACCTGGGGAGTTATGGCATTGAAACAGTAACCATATAGAAGGCATTTGCCGTAAAAAGTTATCATGAAGTCAGTAAATCTATCATCGTTTTCACATGAACTTAAAGAAAACTGTCATTGTGTTAATCTACTGAAGTTCCGGGTCTTCCATTGTTCTTGTTTCCTTTTTATTGATTTGAATACAGCATCATGATTAGGGTTTCCAGGTGGTAAAGTGGTAAAGGATCCGCCTGCCAGTGCAGGAGACACAAGAGACCTGGGTTCGATCCCTGGGTCAGGAAGATCCCTGGAGAAGGACATGGCAGCCCACCCCAGTATTCTTGCCTGGAGAATCCCATGGACAGAGCCTGGCAGTCCACGGGGTTGTAAAGATTTGGACACAACTTAGTGGCTGAACAAAAGTGGAATAGTTTCTCTGGGAGAATCTTGACTAATACAGAGAATAATTACTTTAAACTTATCCATCCCACCATCTTCCATGTCCTCCCCCTCTATCATAGAAAATGGTTTTAAAAACTACATTTTCCAGAATGCTTTATCGCTAAAATTTAGTTATGAGTGAGATTCTATTAATATGTTACACTTGCAGTATTTTTGACAGAGTGAGGAAAAAGCTTCTTTCAAATAAGGTCTAACAGATATGTCATTTTTTTCAGATGGTTCTTCTAATTCCTGTGTCTAGTAACTGGAACACTAAAAGCTGTTTTTCCAGAAGCTGCAAAAACTATCCTCCTCTCTGTATCGAAATCACACTAAAGTCCAGGTGCCTCTCTAACATTTACTTCTCTAGCCTTCCGACAGTTTTCTAAGTACTGATTCCATTTTGCTTGACATACCTAGAGAAATTTTTGTTTCCTACATTAAATCTACCTGGTAAAATAATGCCATAGTTAATAAGCTACTAAATTCAAAGGAAAATTACATTGTTATGGTAGATGCTAAGCTACTGTAATATAGAAAGACTAAAACATAGTTAAAGAAAAAAGAAAAATTCTTTTCTCTTTTGTGTAACAGTCCAGTGAGTGTGAGTGCTAAATCGCTTCAGTCCATATCTGACTCTTTGCAATGCTATAGACTGTAGCATGCCAGGTTCCTCTGTCCATGCAAGAATATTGGAGTGGGTTGCCATGCCCTCCTCCAGGGGATCTTCCCAACCCAGGGATGGAATGCACGTGTTTCCTGCATTGGCAGGTGAGTTCTTTACCACCAGTGCCACCTGGGAAGCCCAAATAGTCCAGAGATATGTAAATTATTTTATTATGTGGATAATGCTTGTACATGCATATTGTTAAAAAGGATAATCTTCCATTAGGAAAAGTGTGCTTCTTCTTGTCAAACATTTTGCAAACAAGCTTTGGAGTTGTGCCTATAGAAGCTGTACACTTGAATATTGTAGAGGACCGCTGGTACCTAAGCATCTGGAAAGGGCTTTCAGTGCTCTATTAATATGTTAAACCAAATCAGAGGAATAAAAATAAAATGAAGAGAAATTATTTTGGAAGAGAAGTTTGGTCAAACATAAAGTACAACGCATACTCTTCTCATGTTAAGATTTTTGGAACCCAACTTAATTAGACTTCAAGGAATTTTTTAGATGACAAAACTAAAAATTCCAGGGATAAATATGGCTTCAAGCAAAGCTCAGTTTAGGATCTCAAATGCTGTCATCAGTATTCAGTTTTGTTCTTTCCATTTCAGGTTTCCCATTCTCTCTGGCTGTTGTTGTCTAGTTGCTAAGTTGTGGCCGACCCTTTTGCAACCTCATGAACTGCAGCCCACCAGGCTCTTCTGTTCATGGAATTTTCCAGGCAAGAACACTGGAGTGGGTTGCCATTTCCTCCTCCAGGTATCTTCCTGACCCAGGAATCAAACCTGTGTCTCCTGCATTGCAGGCGGTTTCTTCACCCCTGAGCCACCAGGGAAGCCCATTCTTTCCTGAGTTCATATGAAATCAATATCTCCCATGTTGGTGGCAAAATGACACAGGCAATTCCATTTTCTCAGCTACTCAAGAAGGGGCAAACTCTCCTTTTCTAATAAAAGTCCTAGAACTGAGGCTCACAAAAATGAATTAGAATAAAGTCATGAAATTTTTCCTGAGGCATATTCTAGGCATGGCTAAAACAATCTGATTTGGTAATATTTCTACTTTGAAGAAGAGGGTAAACTCAGCTCTAACAAAACATTATATTGGATGACACTGGGCAACTAAGGTCTTTCCCAGTGAAAAACAGGATTTCTTACAAGAAGCAGAAAGCTTCATTATTAAGCAGGTAATAATGTTTTGATGCCCATCTCCAGTTAGACCCTTGTTAACACTTCAAATATATAAATTATGTACTTAAAGTTAGGGCTTCTAATTTTATAAGCTAATTATTAGCATCAACTTTAGTAATCTTATTGAATAAAAAACTTTTCTACACCAAATATAGAAAACAGCACATAATGGGTACATGTTAGACATCTGTTGTGTAAGTGGGTTTTCATTTATCAGTTAATTTATCAGTTATCTATTGCCACATAAAAATACCCCAAACATTATGGTTTGAAACAGTAGCTATTTGTTTGCTCAAGATTCTGTGGGTCAGCTTTCAGGTGGGCCATCTCACCTTTATTGTCAATACGCATTTGTCTAATCAAGGCTGTGGTTTTTCCAGTGGTCACATATGGATGTGAAGGTTGGACTGTGAAGAAAGCTGAGCGCTGAAGAATTGATGCTTTTGAACTGTGGTGTTGGAGAAGACTCTTGAGAGTCCCTTGGACTGCAAGGAGATCCAACCAGTCCATCCTAAAGGAGATCAGTCCTGGGTGTTCTTTGGAAGGACTGATGCTGAAGCTGAAACTCCAGTACTTTGGCCACGTCATGAGAAGAGTTGATTCATTGGAAAAGACCCTGATGCTGGGAGGGATTGGGGGCAGGAGGAGAAGGGGACAACAGAGGATGAGCTGGCTGGATGGCATCACCAACTCGATGGACATGAGTTTGGTAAACTCCGGGAGATGGTGATGGACAGGGAGGCCTGGCGTGCTGCGATTCATGGGGTCGCAAAGAGTCGGACATGACTGAGCAACTGCACTGAACTGAACTGATGCATTTGTAGTCAGTTCTCAACTGGCAGGTGTGTTTCAACAGTTGTGCCTTTTTTTCCGGCTGGTCTCAGAGGACCTTACTCACGCCTGGATATTTCTGGAGAGATAAGGGATGACTGAACCACACATCTGTTGTCAACATGCAGAGTGTGGCCACACCACAGTCATTCTGCTGTCTTTTACTTCATAGTGACTGTTTAAAAGGTACTGAAGCAAGGAAAGCTCCAGTGCATAAACACTTTTAAGGCTCTTGTTAACATAGTGTTTGTCAATATCCCACTGACTAGTGTAAATCATGAGTAATGGAAAGATAGAGTCTGCCTCTTGACAACAGGAGCTGAAAAATCTGATGGCCGTGTTATCTTTCACTTTACCAAAGTTCAGCTATGTTCACAACAGTTTGCATTTCTCCTATCTACAAATAAGTTACTGTCTTCAAAGGCTCCAAAAATGTCTCCATAAATTTTGCCATCAGGCTCAAAAACTAGTATTTTGTGATCAGTATCTGGTCTAAGATGGATATGGTTTCTAAGATTCAGTGACATGTAAAATAGAAAGTAAATTATCCACCCTTATTCTGCACATGGACAAAACAGTCACATTAGATACTCCCATTTCAAAAAAGGACTTCCCTAGTAGCTCAGCTGGTTAAGAACCCACCTGCAATTCAACAGACCCTGGTTCAATTCCTAGGTGGGAAGATCCACTGGAGAAGGGATAAGCTACCTATTCCAGTATTCTTGGGCTTCCCTGGTGGCTCAGCTGGTAAAGAATCTGCCTGTAATTTGGGAGACCTGGGTTCCATCCCTGGGTTGGGAAGATCCCCTGGAGAAGGGAAAAGCTACCTACTCCAGTATTCTGGCCTGGAGAATTCCATGGACTGGATAGTCTATGGGGTTGCAAAGAGTCAGACACGACTGAGCGGCTTTCACTTTCATTTCAAAAAGGAATAAAAATTACTGGTCCATAGCAGTTGTGAAATTCAGCCAGGCATGTAGTATTAGGTGACATTACTCTGGAGACAAACCATTCCTTGACTAAAACAAATTCCCAAGTCTTCTTTTTTTTCATTTCTGTCCTCAGAGTCATCCTTCCTTTTTAAAAAAGGAATACCCAGGTAGCTTGCTCAACCTGCTTTCTACCTTTGAAAAGTTTGGGACCAAAACATTTTCCAATCTGAATTAACTCTCTCACTTTTAATACAAGTGGTAGTTCTTTAGTTGTCACTACATTAAAAAAAAAAAAAAGAATCCATGGGTTTCCTATGAATCCACAAAAAGCATATCCACATTTCTAATGTCATATCAGCTAAAGTAAGTGACATGACCAAACCCAGATTTAAAAGATGGAAGAATATTTTCTAACTCTTGATGGAAGGAGTTGTATATTTTTATGACTGTCTCATTAAATCTACCACACAATAGGAGGTTTAAATATTTGCTAGAAAATGTTCATCTTTATTTCCAAAAATAAAAATGTTAATTTGTAGTATTAAGCCCCTGATTCTTTATGTTCATTGACTTTTCCACCAAATAAACTTACTGCCAATTAGCATCTGGCATTAAGTTAAATCAGGCAAAGAAAAAAAAAAAAAACCACACACACACGTGGGATATAAAAAATGATTAGACATGAAACTCACAAAAGAATAGTTTCCCATATACTTTTCCTTAGATATGGTCTCTAAAAGTCCTCAGAACAACATCATAAATCCCAAAATTCTGAACTTAGCACAAATACTGACTTCAAATTTTGAGTTTAAAATAATTTATATGCTGCTGCAGCTGCTAAGTCACTTCAGTAGTTGTGAGTTGTTTCCAACTCTGTACGACCCCATAGACGGGAGCCCACCAAGCTCCACCATGCCTGGGATTCTCCAGGCAAGAACACTGGAGTGGGTTGCCATTGCCTTTTCCAATTTATGTGCAATTACAAACTAATCCAAAGATAGCCTTGTAGACCTTGTCACTGTCATAAGACATAACAGTTACTTGCTCTTTGAGTAAAAAGGAACATTCCTCTGCCTCTCAGGTGGCTCAGATGGTAAAGAATCCACCTGCAATGTGGGAGACCTGGGTATGATCCCTGGGGTGGGAAGATCCTCTGTAGGAGGGCATTGCAACCCACTCTTTCCATTGCTTGTGATTTACATTAGCCAATGGGATATTGACAAACACTATATTAATGAGAGCCTTAAAAGCGTTTACATTGGGGCTTTTCTTCTAAACAGTCACCGTAAAGTGAAAGACAGCAGAATGACTGTGGTCAGAGAAACCTGGAAGGCTACAGTCCATGGGGTCGCAGAGAATCGAACACCGCTGAGTATCTAAGCACACAGCACAGTGTTGGTATTGTATTGCATTTCATTTAGGATACTGAAATCCACTGCTGTAAAGTTGATAGAAAGGACAGTGGAAATTTCTGAAAGCCAATACACATTTCCAAGTCTATCATTAAAGGTCAGCATACTTATACAGTTTCTATAGAAACCATGTTTCAATAATTCAGTATCTAAAATAAAATCACCTTGAAGCAAACTAAAAATATTCTATATATTGTATTATAGGATATAAGATTTAAAACAATGATTCAATGAAATAAAAATGTAAAACGCCTCATTTTTCCTAAGTTGCTTAGTAGATCATATGAACTATAAATGTTTCTTATTTTTAATTTGATAAACATTACAATGACTTCTTTCTAGTCACTCAGTGCAATGTATTTTCTATATTCAGACATGGGCTGGGAGAGGAGGGATGTAACTATAATAATGAAGGCACAGTTGTATGGAAAACTCAATCTTCCTTTTGAAAGTTCATACTCAAGAGAAGAAACCTATATATAATAATTTGAATACAAACTATGACAAATATACCAAATTTTATTAAGAACTTTATCAATTCAAAACACTTGAACTTAACACATACTTACTCATTGTTAGACCCTGTATTGGGTTCTGGGAATGAGGTTGTCATATTAGCATTTTATGGCATTTAATTTAATTGCCTAATAAAATAAAGGTTACAGACAAAACTCTACACATGAATATTTACCATAGCCTTACTCATAATTACCAAAACTTGGAAGAAGCCAAGATATTATCTAGTAGAAGAATGGATAAATGTGGTACATCCAGACAACTGAGTATTATTCAACACTGAAAGTAAATGAGTTATCAAGTCATACATGAAAAGACATGGGAGAGCCTTAAAGGCATATTTAAGAAGAAGTCAGTCAGAAAAGGCTACATAGACTATTATTCCAACTATATGACATTATGAAAAAGACAAAACTGTGGAAACAGTAAAAGGATTAGCCAACAGCTAGAGGAAGGGCTAGAGAGTGATAGGCAGAACACAGAAGGCTTTTTTTAAAGCAGAGAAGATACTCTGAATGATAACCATAGTGATGGACAACGTGTCATTATATATTTGTTCAGACACATAGAATGTAGAACACCAGGAGTGAGCCATAATTTAAGCTGTGGATTTTGAACAATTATGGAGTGTTAGTGTAGATCTTTCAATTTTAACAACTGTGCCACTCTGGTAGGTATGTCGATAATGGGGGAGGCTATGCACATGTCGGAGCAGGAGGTGTTTCGGGAATCTCTGTGCCTGCCTCTCATGTTTGTTGGAAACTAAATTTGCTCCAATGAAAACAATTTTTAAAAAGAGACAGGAGGATGGGAAAAAATGAAAAAAAAAAAAAAGAAGGAAAGGAGGAAGGCAGGAAATTATGCTTAGTTTCAAATGTTCACTAAAAATAACCTGATATAAAACTTAATTCTATTTTGTTAATGCTATACACCTGAAACTAATACAACATTGGTAATCAACTATAATATAAAATAAAAAGTTAAAAGAGGAAAAAGGAATAAATGATTTCAGTATTATTGATAACTAAAATTTAGACAGTTTCTGTCTTTCTTAAAAATATTAAAAATCTCTGCTAAAATATATGCCTGCTAGAAACAATTGTTAAGACAATGAAAAACAGAAAATTCTATTTCAATTAGAGAATGGAGCAAGATGTAGTAGAGGAGAAGACATTTGTGTAGGACCTTGGAGTATACGTAGAAAAATGTGATATTTCAATAAGTGGATTCAACAATTTTTCTTTTCTACCTTTAGTATATCTTTCTATTTTAAACCACTTTAAAACTGAACCCATCTATATCAGTTTAACTTCACAACCAGGATAGAGAACTGAGACTATCTGGGTCACCATGACTCAATTATTTCTTCTATGAAATTCTTCTCCAGGAAGATAACTTCTCCAAGAAATAACTTTGTTTCCAGAAAATCCATAAACACATTATCTGGTTAGAGAGCTTTCCCAGTAGAATACCCATCAGGGCCAAGAGCTTGCTTACCAAACAGCAGAGTCTCATCTAATATTTCCTCACCAATCCTATCCCATGATCTCATGGGCTTTGCCCAGTTGCAATCAGTACCTGTGATGGTTAATTCTAAGTGTCAGTTTGACTGGGCTAAGGAATGCCCAGGCGGTAAAGCATTCTTTCTGGTTATGTCTTTGAGTGTTTCCAAAAGCTATTAACATTTGAATATGTAGACTGAGTAAAGATCACCTTCATCAATGTGGGTAGGCATCATCCAATCTATTCAGGGCTCAAATAGAACAAAAAAAAGGAGGATAAAAGGATTTTCTCTCTTTTTTATATGTGTGGGCCCAGTAGCTCAATGACCCTACAGACTGTAGCCTGCCAGGCTCTTCTGTTCATGGGATTTCCCAGGCTAGAATATTGGGGTAGATTGTCATTACCTACTTTAGGGGACCTTCCCAACCCAGGGACTGAACCCGCATCTCTTGAGTCTCCTACACTGGAGGGTTGATCACCATTTGCCACCCACCACCACCACCACCCCCGCCCCCCTTCCCCCTGCCCAGAAGCCCTTCTTTAGATGTAACATTCACCTAACAATTTATTCATTCTAGCCTTGCTTAGTCAACAGGTCATTCTGGTAGACATGTGGAAGAGTGAAGTTTTGACAGTCTTAGAGTATCTGCTAACATTCAGACACTGCTGCCATCATGGATCAACATTCTTCACTCAGAGAGTCCATATCTCTGAGGGCATGAAGCTTTCCACTGAGGGCTGTCATGACCAAGTGATGCTCTCTTTTCCTGACATAGGTCCACGGACAGAAGAGCCTGAAGGGCTAGAGTCCATGGGGTCACAAAGAGTCAGACACAACTGCATGACTAACGTTTTCACACTTTTTGGTTAACTCTAAAGCCATGATACTATTGTTAAATAGTGTTGGTTAAAATTTGATTATACAACAGGATTGTGCCTCCATCAAGATGAAATAGATTCATTTTCCCCTTTTCCTCCTATTAAGTACAGCTAAAACCCTGAACAAAAGATGATCTATTGGAGAAAGGAATGGCAAACCACTTCCGTATTCTTCCCTTGAGAACCCCATGAACAGTATGAAAAGGGAAAAAGATATGACACTGAAAGATGAACTCCACAAGGTGGTAGTTGTCCAATATGCTACTGGAGAGGAGTGAAGATATAACTCCAGAAAGAATGAAGAGATGGAGCCAAGGCAAAAACAATGCCCAGTTGCAGATGTGACTGGTGATGGAAGTCAAGTCTGATGCTGTAAAGAGCAATATTGCATAGGAACCTGGAATGTTAGGTCCATGAATCAAGGTAAATTGGAAGTGGTCAAACAGGAGATGGCAAGAGTAAACATCGACATTTTAGGAATCAGTGAACCAAAATGGACTGGAATGGGTGAATTTAACTCAGATGACCATTATATCTACTACTGTGGGCAAGAATCCCTTCCTTAGAAGAAATGGAGTAGCCCTCATGTCAACAAAAGAGTCTGAAATGCAGTACTTGGATGCAATGTCAAAAATGACAGAATAATCTCTGGCCATTTCCAAGGCAAATCATTCAATATCACAGTAATCCAAGTCTATGCTCCTACCAGTAATGCCAAAGATGCTGAAGTTGAATGGTTCTATGAAGCCGTATAAGACCTTCTAGAACTAACATACCAAAAAGATGTCCTCTTCATTAAAAGGGGACTGGATGCAAAAGTGGGAAGTCAAGAGATACCTGGAGTAACAGCTACATTTGGTCTTGGAGTACACAATGAAGCAGGTCAAAGACTAACAGAGTTTTGTCAAGAGAACATACTGGTCATAGGAAACACCTTCTTCCAACAACACAAGAGAAGACTCTACAAATGGACATCACCAGATGATCAATACCCAAAGAGATTGACTATATTCTTTGCAACCAAACATGGAGAAGCTCTATACAGTCAGCAAAAACAAAACTGGGAACTGACTGTGGCTCAGATGATGAACTCCTTATTGCCAAATTCAGACTTAAATTGAAGAAAGTAGGGAAAACTACTAGACCATTCAAGTATGACCTAAATCAAATCTCTTGTGATTTTATAGTGGAAGAGACAAATAGATTTAAGGGATTAGATCTGATAGACAGAATGCCTGAAGAACTACAGACAGAGGTTCATGACATTGTACAAGAGGTACAGTGATCAAGACCATCCCTAAGAAAAATAAATGCAAAAAGGCAAAATGGTTATCTGAGGAGGCCTTATAAATAGCTGAGAAAAGAAGAGAAGCTAAAGGCAAAGGAGAAAAAACAAGATATACCCATTTGAATGCAGAGTTTGAAAGAATAGCAAGGAGAAATAAGAAAGCCTTACTCAGTGATCAATGCAAAAAAATAGAGGAAACCAATGGAATGGGAAAGACTAGAGATCTCTTCAAGAAAATTAGAGATATCAAGGGAACATTTCACGCAAAGATGGGCACAATACAGGACAGAAATGGTATGGACCTAAACAGAAGCAGAAGATATTAAGAAGAGGTGGCAAAAAAAAAAAAACACAGAAGAACTAAACAAAAAAGATCTTCATGACCCAGATAACCATGATGGTGTGGTCACTCACCTAGAGCCAGATATCCTGGAATGCAAAGTCAAGAGGGCCTTAGGAAGCATCACTATGAATAAAGCTAGTGGAGGTGATAGAATTCCAGTTGAGCTATTTGAAATGCTAAAAGCTGATGCTGTTAAAATGCTGCACTCAATATGCCAGCAAATAGGGAAAACTCAGCAGTGGCCACAGGACTGGAAAAGGTCAGTTTTCATTCCAACCCCAAAGAAAGGGAATGCCAAAGAATGCTCAAACTACAACACAATTGCATTCATCTCACACACCAGCAAAGTAATGCTCAAAATTCTCCAAGTCAGGCTTCAACAGTACGTGAACCATGAACTTCTAGATGTTCAAGCTGGATTTAGAAAAGGCAGAGAACTAGAGACCAATTGCCAACATCCATTGGGTCAACGAACAAGCAAGTGAGTTCCAGGTAAACATCTACTTCTGCTTTATTGGCTATGCCAAAGTCTTTGACTGTGCAGATCACAAGAAACTGTGGAAAATTTCTTAAAGAGATGGAAATACCAGACCACCTAACCTGCCTCCTGAGAAATCTGTATGCGGGTCAAGAAGCAACAATTAGAACTGAACATGGGACAGACTGGTTCCAAATCAGGAAAGGAATACATCAAGGCTGTATATTGTCACCCTGCTTATTTAACTTATATGTAGAGTACATCATGAGAAATGCTGGGCTGGATGAAGCACAAGCTGGAATCAAGATTGCTGGGCAAAATATCAATAACCTCAAATATGCAGATGACACCACCCTTATGGCAGAAAGTGAAGAACTAAAGAGCCTCTTGATGAAAGTGAAAGAGGAGAATGAAAAAGTTGACTTAAAGCTCATCACTCAGAAAACTAAGATCACGGCATCTGGCCCCATCACTTCATGGAATATAGACGGAGAAACAATGGAAACCGTGAGAGACTTTATTTGGGGAGGCTCCAAAACCACCGAAGATGGTGAGTGCAGCCATGAAATTAAAAGATGCTTGCTCCTTTGAAGAAAAGCTATGACCAACCTAGACAGCATATTAAAAAGCAGAGACATTACTCTGCCAACAAAGGTCCGTCTAGTCAAAGCTCTGGTTTTTCCAGTATTCATTATGGATGTGAGAATAAGACTATAAAGAAAGCTGAGCACTGAAGAACTGATGCTTTTGAACTGTGATATTAGAGACGACTCTTGAGAGTTTCTTGGACTGCAAGGAGATCCAACCAGTCATCCTAAAAGAAATCAGATCTGAATATTCACTGGAAGGACTGATGCTGAAGCTGAAACTCCAATACTTTGGCCACTTGATGTGAAGAACTAATTCATTTGAAAAGCCTCTGATGCTAGGAAAGATTGAAGACAGGAGGAGAAGGGGATGACAGAGGATGAGATGGTTGGATGGCATCACCGACTTGATGGATATGAGTTTGAGCAAGTTGCTGATGGACAGGGAAGCCTGGTGTGCTGCAGTACATGGGGTCACAAAGAGTCAGACATGACTGTGAGACTAAACTGAACAGAAAACCCTGAACATTACATATGTTGCAAATGTAGTAACCCTCTGAAAGGTGGAGAAAAGAAATAGAGCCAGGGACCTCAGTATTCGTAAACAAGACAGCAGTGAGTACACAGGGTTTCTTTTTATCTCCTACAGCCCAGACTAGGTGCTAGAAAAGCTTGCCATACATATGTGATATATATATATATATATATATATATGTGCATATATACCTGTGTATATATAATACTTTCAATTTTATTGTTGTTTAGTCACTAAGTCATGTCTCTGTGACCCTATGGACTATAGCCCATCAGACTCCTCTTTGCATGGGATATTTCAGGCAAGAAAACTGGAGTGGTTGCCATTTCTTCCTCCAGGGGATCTTCCTGGCCCAGAGATCAAACCCACATCTCTTGTGTTTTCTTCTGCATTAGCAGGCATGTTAATATTTCAGTATGTCTATAATGAGAAATCATATGTGACAAATAGGAATAGAAGTTTTTCTAAGTGTATATATGCATAGTTAGCTGTTCTGCAAATGGATAGCTGTAAAATACACAGTGGACATCAAACACTGGAGCAGATGTGTGAGATTCTAAGATAAATAAGAATATATTCCTCAACATGGTATCACAATTCTCCAGAGGCTCACAATGTAGAAAGGCAGACAAATGAGTAAGCAAATCACTTCATGTATTGAGACTTTCCTGAGTGCTGGCCACTTGGCCAAAGCTAAATCCTATTTAATACTCACAATCTTATGAATTCATTTCTCTTATTCTTATTTTATGAAAAGGATAACTAAAGCACTGAAAAGATAAATAATTTTCAAACAATATACAATGAACAAGTAGCAGATCCAGGATTCAAGACCAAGTTTGTATAACTCCAAGTCCAAGCTTTTCACCTCATTCCATCTAGCTTCCCCTATTGTTAGGAGATAATGGGGAAATGTAGTCAGAATCCTTCATGTTTAAAAGAAGGGTTAGAAATAATCGCATTTATTTCCCACAACACCTAGCACAGCACCGGTGCATGCAGGTGCTTGATATGTATTGAATTGTGTGTAATTAAATTTAAAAGGGCTGAATAAATTTAAAAGAACAGTGTATTTTCTAAACTTACTAGATGGCAATGATGACCCTGTATGCAGGACAGCAAAAGAGACACAGATGTGTATAGCGGACTTTTGGACTCAGAGGGAGAGGGAGAGGGTGTGATGATTTGGGAGAATGGCATTGAAACATGTATAATAACATGTAAGAATCGAAATACCAGTCTATGTCTGATGCAGGATATGACACGCTTGGGGCTGACGCGCGGGGATGACCCAGAGAGATGTTGTGGGGAGGGGGGTGGGAGGGGGGTTCATGTTTGGGAACGCATGTACACCTGTGGTGGATTCATGTCAATCTATGCCAAAACCAATACAGAATTGTAAAGTAAAAATTAAAAATAAATAAATAAATTAAAAAAAAAAAAAAATAAAATAAACTTACTTGTTTACTATGTGCCATAGAGTCTCTATAAAGCATGACACACAGAATATTTTATTTGTATTCTTATTCTCACCTGCTACCTCTACTAATTTTTTGGAAGCTGGTTCTCCCTCACTGGTCCCAATCCTCACCCCCTCAAACCTTCCTAAATAATCTAAGACTTAATAGTCCATATTTCAGTCACTTAAGTGTACTATTAATTGCAATTTTGTGAATGAAATACATCCAATTGAACCTATTTATGGACAAGGAAATGGCAACCCACTCCAGTATTCTTGCCTAGAGAATCCCGTGGACAGAGGAGCCTGGCGGGCTGCTGTCCGTAGGGTCGCACAGAGTCGGACACGACTGAAGCAACTTAGCGTGCATGCGTGCCTTGGAGAAGGAAATGGCAACCCACTCCAGTATTTTTGCCTGGAGAATCCCAGGGAAAGAGGAGCCTGGTGGGCTGCTGTCTATGTGGTCAAACAGAGTCAGACATGACTGAAGTGACTTAGCATGCATGCATGCATGAACCTATTTAGGTTTTATATTTGTTTGCAGATAGCCCATGTACCGCTATGTCAACACATATTTTTTATTTTCCTTTTTCAGCATTTCTGAAATTAATAATAATGTGTTGGCAATTAATTTAAATTTTAAAACACCTGCTGGGTATTTTAAGCGTTTTATGGTTTCAGAGAATAGGGGTTAGCATGTGTGCAATATGGAAAGACTTTTATTTCTTTGCTCTCGCTCTCTATTTAAAAAATTTTTACTGCCACATCAAATTTATACTGTATATTCCCATGCTATAAAAATGCCTACTTTCCAAACTATTGCATGTGCAGTTTTATAAGGTGCACCAAAGGGTATTTCCCTTTCCTGCACCGTTTTGATAATCACTCTGCCTTAATGCATGAAGGGGCTCTTTTGTACAATGGATGTTGGAATGTGTTGATAACTTTAACAGACAGTTGTTAAATTGAGCATACATTGAGACAGCAATTTGTGCCAGCTATGAATACAAAGCCTTGCGTGCTACCAGAAGAAACTGACATATTTCAGGAAGGGTGATCACTCGTAATTCATCAGATATTAAATGACAAGATTGGTTTAACGCATTCTATATTTCTCATCCTGGTTGACATGCAACTATTTTACTTGTCCGAGAGCGCAAATCAAAATGGCATCTACTGCTGTGCTCACATTTCAGATCATCAAGGACTATAATAATGGAACAAATATTGTTAAATGTGCATTATTGAAACATTCACTTGCATCTTCATCACCATAATTAAATTAGTTGAAAGCATGCAATGGGATCATGGCATGATACTAAGTGCTTCCTGTCTTTTATAGAACTATACCAATATCTACAAGTTGAGAAGTTATAACAATTTGAATTAACAAACACCTGCATCAATATTCACCATCCAATCTGACTTGGTAAATACACTGCGGAAGTCCTTCCCTGGTGGCTCAGATGGTAAAGAATCTGCCCACCATGTGGGAGGCCCAGGTTCAATCCCTGGGTAGGGAAGTTCCCCTGGAGAAGGGAATGGCTGCCCACTCCAGAATTCTTGCCTGGAGAAGTCCTTGAACAGAATTCCATGGTGGGCTATCGTCCATGGGGTCACAAAGAGTTGAACATGACTGAGCAACTAACAATTTCACTTTTCATGGAACTCCTGAAGCACTGGAATGGAGTCTTGTGGTTTATACTTCCATTCATAAAAGATAGGCATACTCCTCCAAAGATGAAAATAGTGAAAAGACAGTCAAGAGTGCTAAAAGCCATAAGATGGTAAATTTTGCACTCTATTGCTCCTAAGATTATGGGCAGCTCAGACTACTAATACCAGCCCCAATAGCATCCCCAATGTTGGCGGAAATCATCCCTGATAGTCCTCCCTGCCAGAGACTATTTTGTCTTTGCTTATGTGTGTTTCATTGCTTATAATTACTGTCCTTTCTCTACCTAGCAGGATATTACTCATTATCTAAGTATTGTCCATGGGAAACAGCAACTGACTTGAGAGCAGAAACATGTTTTACTTATCCTTATAGGCCTGGTCCTCAGAGAATGTCATATATAGCATGGTTGTAACAAATGTTTATTGAATAAATAATTTGAATCAGGCAAACGTGGGCTTGAATTCCAGCTGCAGATTTCAGTAACTGAGATTGAGTAAACCAGTTGAAATTTCTGAGCTTCAGTCTTCTAAGTTGTAAAATCAGGAAAATCAAATTTATCTCTTCATAATTTTTTTGGATGTCTATATTAAATGCTTCAGTTCAGTTCAGTTCAGTTCATTCACTCAGTCATGTCTGACTCTGCGACCCCATGAATCACAGCACGCCAGGCCTCCCTGTCCATCACCATCTCCCAGAGTTCACTCAAACTCACATCCATCCAGTCGGTGATGCCATCCAGCCATCTCATCCTCTGTTGTCCCCTTTTCCTCCTGCCCCAAATCCCTCCCAGCATCAGAGTCTTTTCCAATGAGTCAGCTCTTCACATGAGGTGGCCAAAGTGCTGGAGTTTCAGCTTTAGCATCATTCCTTCCAAAGAACACACAGGACTGATCTCCTTTAGAATGGACTGGTTGGATCTCCTTGCAGTCCAAGGGACTCTCAAGAGTCTTCTCCAACACCGCAGTTCAAAAGCATCAATTCTTCGGCACTCAGCCTTCTTCACAGTCCAACTCTCACATCCATACATGACCACTGGAAAAACCATAGCCTTGACTAAACGGACCTTTGTATAGCCTAAAAATGGGATTTCCTTTTCCTTTCCCATTGTTCCTCTTTTTGTTCTTCTTTTCTTGGGTTTGTTTGTCTTTCTCCCAATTTCCTCTTGAGTTTTCTTTCTTTCTTTCTCAAATTCTCACAGTCAGTCCAAAAGATGTGGTATGGTGTTCATGCCATCTTGGACTTCTTAACTGGTACCTCTCATTATGAAAGGTGGATTTCAAAACACAATTTGTTAAAAAAATTTGTTTGTGGAGCACAGACTTGTAATAGTAATAGTAACACTTTGATGTTCTGAGTGTAGATTTGCAAATTTCATGCCTCTTAAAGCAGTCAATGAAAGCATTGTTTTGATAACCACCCTAAAGGAAATCTGAATTATCTGCTAGATTTTTAAAAATACTTTTCCCAAAATCATTGTCATATAGAAAAGAAACTAGAGAATATAGGCTAAGAAATGAAAAATGAAAAGATAGTTAGCAATATGTAGTTATTTAATAAATGTACTATGCTATTTTCTGGATTTTATTACATTTGTAATACTTTTTAAAATTTCCAATCTGATGTGTTTTTTTCTTTCAAAATAAGTATTCCTTTTCATACTGAATTTTGTTTTCTTTTTTAAATAATCAATGCAAAACTCTATTAGCTTCAGAGTACACCAAAAAAATGGAGAAGGAAATGGCAACCCACTCCAATATTTCTAGCCTGGAAAATTCCATGGACAAAAGAGCCTGCCAGGCTACAGTCCATGAGTTCGCAAAGAGTAGGACACGTCTGAGTGCACACACGTGACCAATAAAACCTGGATTCAATCTTATGCAAACACTTTAAATTATTCATTTATAGTCTGTCTTCTAAATTGGATGGAGAAAGCTCCCTGGTACAAGAAGCCTGGCTTTCATGTTCACCTCTGTATTCACTGTCTACACTTGAGTTCAAATTGTAGGTTTACAGACAGATAACATTTTCCATCTTTTAACATGATTATGAGGCATCTCATTATATCACAGTCCACATTGATTAGCTCCCTCAAGCTTTACTTCACATGAAATAATCAAGACCAGATATATCAAATTCTAAAATATAGTTGTTGGGTTGGTACCAATGCTTGCTTGCTAGAAATTATGAACTGAGGAGAAGATTGCTGCAGGATATTCAAGCATCTGCCACTTGAGGTTGTGTGGTACATCTGGGTGTGCCTCATACACAGTGATACATAACTTCTTTGGCTTATGCTTCTTTGGCTGTGGATTACTGGGAAACAATAAGAGCAGACCAACAGCATTGCATACAGTAATTAGGAACAGAGAGGCTTGTTTTGAGATCTTCTTCTGGAAATTGTTGCAAACTGGAAGGCACACCCAAAAATCTTTCCCTTGAACTTCCCTGTCTAGTGAGACATCAGCTAACAACATAACTGGCTGAGCTGCTTCATTTTGCACTATCTTCATTTAAGAGTAAATTATCCAAATTCTCCTATTAAAGAAGTTATACAGAATTTATCCATAGAAAGCCAGCATTAATGTTCATAATGACCTTCCAAACAAGGTAGAAAGAACTAACACATTTCATAGATAGGGAAATCTAGATACACAGATTTTGTTCAAGGGCAGAAGTCTGAAAAAAAAATACAAACATCATTTTCAATAAATTAATGTTTTGCCATGGCTTCCTCACAATCCTATTCTCTGCTTGCTATAAAGAAAGTGCTTTTTCTGCCAAATGGCATTCCTAGCAGAAATAAATACTTTATAAATCCATTCCCTTTGAAACCTGCATTCAAGTAAAGTCACTCGTATTTTTAGAACATTTATGCTTTCTTACTCTAAAAAAATCATTTAAAGTTCTACTTATAGAGATCATATTTCTTCTTTACTGCCAAAAGATCACAAATGCCTACAAGGCAGAAAACTTCCTGTTGAACAAGGGAGATTAGATGAAGCTTTCAAGAAAAGATTAATTTGTCTATTGAAATGCAGTTGGTATTGCTTAAGCTGATGATTTTCTTAGCAGCCATTGCAATGAACGCAATATGACAATGTCACCAGCTTTAATAAGTGAACATTTTGGAACTACCAAAACACATTAGGCACAGTTTTTAAATAAAGTAACCATTTACAAGCAACAAGAAAGCAAATGGTCATCAGTAAAATAATGTAACAGGAAGGAGAGTATGAAAAATTGAAAGAGAGCTCTTGTATTTTTAAAAGTCGAATTCTCAAATAAAATCATCAGAGCTTCCTTAAATTGCTGATATGGGCATAGTTTAGACATCTAATTACAAAGATTCCATTGACCAAACCACATGAACCGAGGACCATTCGTCCTTATTTAAGGAGATATGCAAACCACAAATTGCTCCACAGTACTCTGAATGTAGATAAGCTTGAAACTACTTTAGTTAGTCTTTATACACACACAACTAAATAGATGATCTTCACAAGTTTAAACCTTTCAGGCCCAATCCTGTTTTAGTGAGTTTTAGCTTACAATGTAATTGTGATACCATAGATGGATAAAACCTCAAATATCTCCAGTTAACTCTGGAGATAACTTTTTTTTTTTCATGTACTTCACTCAGATAATCATGTATGGTCTAAAATGGCTTTCCTGCTCCTCAGACATTTAACTTTAGAAATCACTCAAGCCCCTTATATTAAAATGTCATCAAGCAAAACTCTCCCACTCTCCCATGACCTTCACCAACACCATCTCCAATGAACTGAATTCTCTTGAAAAATGGATTTGAGCTAGTAGCCCTCACTGCAGCATTTCCAGTTTCTGACTAAAAAATCTACAGAAAGCCTGAACATTTAAATGTACCCAAACAGAAACACTCATAAAAATACTCAAACCTCTTTTTGACTGACAATCCAAGCTCAGAGTATGAGCAAGAGTTTCATGAAACTGCAGGCAGATGACTCCAAGTTAAAAAATTCTATAACAGATTGGCTTATGATGAACCTTTATAAGCTGGAGTAGCCCTGCCAGCATGGAAGAAAGTAAAGATAAACTTCATTGCTCATTCATTCACTGGTTTTTAACTCACTTGTTCATAAAGAAAAGCTGTAGTATAAGAAGAAGAATTCAATAGAATTCTGGATGAGGGAGAAAAAGCAGGCCAGCTTAGTGCTTGAGCTGCTCCTGAGAAGCATAAAATAAAAAGCAAAATGCTGTTTCCCCTGTTAGAGATGATATGCAGGATTATAAGTCATCAGGAGCATGGACTTCCAAAAGTCCATACAGTATGGAGGGAAGCAGCAAGAGAGAAGGCTGAAGATCACATAGAAAGAAGGCATAAGCTTAAAGATGAAAGCTTCTATTTGGACCACGTTGATGGAGGGGAAAATATGGGATGTGAGGAACAAGTTCCCAAAGAATGGTTCTGCAGCATTCCCTAAACCAGAGACAGAACTGCATAAAGGCCAAGCAATAAAAACCTATTACAACATCATTAGTGGAAAGCAAGAATCCATGGTCTCCTTGGTGAAAAGAACAGAAAGCATAGGGCTATAGAGGGATAACAGAATGATATAAAAGGGAAGCATGCTAGTATAAAATAATTGAGTGAGATGCAAAGGCAAGAAGCGGATATAATCAGGGGATAAAATAATATTGGTAAAACTTGAAAGAATTAAAATATCTAAATAAAAATCTCAGCCATTTAAAAAAATGAAATAATGCCATTTGCAGCAACATGGGTGGACCCAAGAGAGTGTCATACTGAGTGAAGGAAGTAAGACAGAAAAGGAGAAATGTCCTATGATATCCTTTATATGCAGACCTAAAAAGAAATGATACAAAGGAATTTATTTACAAAACAGAAACAGACTCACAGACAGAGAATGAACTTATGGTGGCCAGGGGGTAATGGTGGGGGGAAGGGATAGTTAGGGAGTTTGGGATTGACATATATATACAGCAGTATATTTAAAATGGATAACCAACAAAGACCTACTGTAGAGGACAGGGAACATTGCTCAAAGTTACGTGGCAGCCTGGATGGGAGGGGAGTTTGGAGGAGAATGGATATTTACATATGTATGCTGAGTTGCCCTGTTGTCCACCTGAAATTATCACAATAATGTCAATCAGCTATACTCCAATATCAAATTAAAATTATGACATATTTTAAAATAAATAAATAAAAATAATAAAAATCTACATAGAAGTTTAGTGGTAAACATGGACACCAGAAAATTGAATCCTTGAGGGTGGTTTATGTGTCGGAGGAAGTGAGTATAGGGGGATTATAAGGATGAAATCTTGGAACAGATGTTGAGAAATGTGGAGGGAAAAAAAAAATTCCCACACCTGAGATGCAGCCCCACAGAGGAGACCAGGACAACTAGACAGAGGAAGAAGCAATTTTATATCTGAAGAGAAAATTTAGCACATAAAATGTGTCTAAAGATGTTAGATAAAAGGGTATCTGAGTATTTGAGGCAGGACATTAAAAAATAAAGCTAGACACTTCATGTGGAGAAATATTAGCTAAAATAATAGAGAAAAATTCTACATTCAAATATTTTTTTTAAAAAAAGAAGCAGAAAGATATGTAATAAGGGACAAAATTAGACTATCATTAGACTTTCCTATCACATCAAATACTAGAATATATTAAGGAAAAAGTCATGGAACTGTGATGAGAGAAAAGCTTGTGATCTGTAAATTTTATAACATACAAGTTTTCATTGCTGTATGAAGCCAAAAGAAAGGATTTCTAAAGTAATGCAAAATTTCAGAAAAAAACAAACCACCCACATCTTACACCGGGGAAAAAGAGCTGAAGACATTCTCTAGCTAACACTGAAATGAGTCAAGATCAATGACTCAATAACAGCAAAGTATTTTATAAAACAGATGGCAGTTAGCACAGAAATTGGTAAGGGATAAAATTGAATTACTATCATAAATAATGTTAAGAAAAGGAAAGCAGACATCACAAATTATTATTGAGAGACTATATAAAAGTCATCATTGATAGCAACAATTGACATCTAAATTCCAATACTAACATAACCTGATGATAAAACGGCAGTAAAGTAGACAAAGTATGCAAAGCTGTTTCTTATAGAAGGCAAATAAAAAATCTTTTTCCGTTTAATAATGATAGAAATAAAGTTTTAAAACATATTTTAATTACTCAAAAATAACCACTAGTGTAACCAAATCTTTAAAATGGGATATATATTTTCCAAATGTCTACAAAAGTGCAAATAAACATGATTAGTAGAGTTGAAGAAAGAAAATGAAGAGAATAAAGTTATTCTGGGCTTCCCAGGTAGTGCTAGTGGTAAAGAAGCCACTTGCCAAGGCAGGAGACATGAGAGACCGGGTTCGATCCCGTGGGTTGGAATGATCTCCTGGAAAAGGAAATGGCAACCCACTTTAGTATTCTTGCCTGGAGAATCCCATGGACAGAGGAGCCTGGTGGACTACAGTCCTTGGGGTGGCAAAGAGTTGGTTATTTTAAAGCATTAAATAAAATTAGTTCAGTTCAGTCGCTCAGTCATGTCCAACTCTTTGCGACCCCATGAATCACAGCATGCCAGGCCTCCCTGTCCATCACCAACTCCCGGAGTTCACTCAGACTCACGTCCATCGAGTCAGTGATGCCATCCAGCCATCTCATCCTCTGTCGTCCCCCTCTCCTGCCCCCAATCCCTCCGAGCATCAGAGTCTTTTCCAATGAGTCAACTCTTCGCATGAGGTGGCCAAAGTGCTGGAGTTTCAGCTTTAGCATCATTCCTTCCAAAGAAATCCCAGGGCTGATCTCCTTCAGAAGGGACTGGTTGGATCTCCTTGCAGTCCAAGGGACTCTCAAGAGTCTTCTCCAACACCACAGTTCAAAAGCATCAATTCTTCGGCACTCAGCCTTCTTCACAGTCCAACTCTCACATCCATACATGACCACTGGAAAAACCATAGCCTTGACTAGACGGACCTTTGTTGGCAAAGTAATGTCTCTGCTTTTGAATATGCTATCTAGGTTGGTCATAACTTTCCTTCCAAGGAGTAAGCATCTTTTAATTTCATTGCTGCAATCACCATCTGCAGTGATTTTGGAGCCCCCAAAAATAAAGTCTGACACTCTTTCCACTGTTTCTCCATCTATTTCCTATGAAGTGATGGGACCAGATGCCATGATCTTAGCTTTCTGAATGTTGAGCTTTAAGCCAACTTTTTCACTCTCCTCTTTCACTTTTATCAAGAGGCTTTTTAGTTCTTCTTCCCTTTCTGCCATAAGGGAGGTGTCATCTGTATATCTGAGGTTACTGATATTTCTCCCGACAATCTTGATTCCAGCTTGTGCTTTTTCCAGCCCAGTGTTTCTCATGATGTACTCTGCATAGAAGTTAAATAAGCAGGGTGACAATATACAGCCTTGATGTACTCCTTTTCCTATTTGAAACCAGTCTGTTGTTCCATGTCCAGTTCTAACTGTTGCTCCCTGACCTGCATACAGGTTTCTCAAGAGGCAGGTCAGGAGGTCTGGTATTCCCATCTCTTTCAGAATTTTCCACAGTTTATTGTGATCCACACAGTCAAAGGTTTTGGCATAGTCAATAAAGCAGAAATAGAGCTTTTCCTGGAACTCTCTTGCTTTTTCGATGATCCAGCATATGCTGACAATTTGATCTCTGATTCCTCTGCCTTTTTTAAAACCAGCTTGAACATCAGGAAGTTCACGGTTCACGTATTGCTGAAGCCTGGCTTGGAGAACTTAGAGCATTACTTTACTAGTGTGTGAGATGAGTGCAATTGCGCAGCAATTTGAGCATTCTTTGGCATTTCCTTTCTTTGGGATTGGAATGAAAACTGACTTTTCCAGTCTGTGGCCACTGTTGAAAATTAAAGACATGGAACTAGCCAAATCGATTCTAATAATAAAGAAAATTGAAAGTCACTCAGTCATGTCCAACTCTTTGTGATCCCATGGACTATGCAGTCCATGGAATTCTTCAGGTCAAAATACTGGAGTGTATAGCTTCCCTTCTCCAGGGTATCTTCCCAAGCCAGGGATTGAACCCAGGTCTCCCTGAATTGCAGTCAGATTCTTTACCACCTGAGCCACCAGGGAAGTAAAGGAATGCTGGAGTGTGTAGTTGTTCCCTTCTCCAGGAATCTTCCTCACACCTGGGTCTCCAGCATTTCAGATTCTTTACTAGCTGAACTACCAGGGAAGCTCGATAATAAAGGAAAAGGATTCAAATCGCATATAAAAAGACAAGGGCCCTCAAAGAAACTTATCAAGGTAAAATATTTTTTAAATGAGCAAAGTCTAGGGTAATAATGGTAAGTATTAATTGATTGCCAGATCTATATGAATAATTTCTATATATTGGCTAATTTTGTCTTCTCAGAAAACTCAGTATTACTTTTGTTCCCATTTTACAAATGAGTAAACAGCTATAAACTAAATAACTGCTTAAGATGTATCTAAACTTTACAGAAAAGTTTCAAAATAAATATACACCAAAGTCAAACAGGAATATAATAGTGATGGCAATACTGATTTCAGTGACAGTTCCAAGCAGTGTCACACAACAAAAAATTAAGGTGAATAACCAGTGATGTTTTTACTGTAGATATCAAGAAGTTGTTTAGAAATACTGGAAAATTCTGGAAACTACTATCATTGTAAGAGGCTTCAGTACATCTCTCTTAACATTTGACATATCAAACAGTAAAGAAATGTCAGAGACATTGGATGATCATAAATGAAACACTTACCCCTAAATAAACTCTCGTTTGCCTCTCAAATGTCATATTTTTCTTAGAATATTTTGAAAAAGGAGGACATATTTTTCCTGCAAGTGAAAGTGTTAGTCTCAGTTGTGTCTGACTCTTTGTGACCCCATGGACTGTAGTCCACCAGGCTCCCTCTGTCCATGGAATTCTCCAGGAAAGAATACTGCAGTGGGTTGCCATTTCCTTCTCCAGGGGAAATTTTCCCAAGCCAGGGATCGAACACGGCTCTCCTGCGCTGCAGGCAGACTCTTTACCCACCGAGCCACCAGGGAAGCACAATTGTTAGTTTGCACTGGGTTTTAGTTGCAGCATGTCAGATTTAGTTCCCTGACCAGGGATCAAACCTGGGTCTCCTGCATTGGGAGTGTGGAGTCTTAACCATTGGACAACCAGTGAAGTCCCGACTTTTCCTGGGGCACTGTTTATTTGTTTGTTTATGCATATTCATATGTGTAGACAGAAAATATCTAGAATAATGTAAATTAAATGTCTTAAATTTCACTTGGCATATAAGAGTCTGAGTAGATTTTAATAGTCTTCATTGCATTTTTATATTATTTAAACTTTTAATATATGTATAATCAGAAAATGTATCTATCTAATACTCATGTATCTGAAAACTGCTTATTGGACATTTAATTAAGTATCTGGATTGTACTAGTAAGTTGTGGCTGACCCTGATGGAAACTATTAATATGTAAAGGAAAAGAATACAACTTCCTTTATTGTCAGTAAAGGATTGATGGACTTGACTCTAGGAGCACAGCTGTACAAACCAGTGGGCTGAGTGGGATAAGCTTTCTAAAAAGGGCAAATATCCCTAACCACCAATTCCCATGAAGATATCCCACTGCAATCTCCACTGACTAAGTGAAGTGAGAATTTCATCAGGTGCTTCAAGGAGCCTCATTTGCCATTCCCATGGGACTGTTCTGTGCCCTCTTGGCCTCTTCCAACTGCTCTGTGGACTCTAGCTTTGTGCCTATCTGGTGAGAGTAACTGTCAACAGCCCCACAATTCCCTGAGCATTTACTCTGAAAGGTATGTCAAAGGGGATCTTGGAGAAGCTTTCAAGGTCTGTGTTACCCTGGCTGACCCAGGTGGAAGATCTTTGTGAAATCTCTTCCTAAAACTAGGTGCTGGTAATACAACAGACAAACATTGCACATACCCCTGCCCTCCTGGAATTCACTTTTTAGAAGAGAAACAGACACTGGGTAAGTAATTACCACTGTGATGAATGGAACCAAAAACTCGGGCTGGTTGCCATGAAAGTCTATTTTTTTTTCCCTTTCTCTGCTTTCCCCTTTTGCATTGCTTATGAGCCCAATATGGTGCTTGTTGCCTTCTGTTTTGTTCTGTGCCTCTCTGTGAGCACATCTGTTTTTCCAGGTAGTCAGTTACTTGCAGGCATCTGCACAGCCCCTGCTTCAAATTAAATGTTCAGTAATATCTTCTTTAAATGAATGAAGAGAAAGCCTTAGGTCTCTCCATATGCTTTCTTTTATCAATATTTTCTATTTAGACACAATTCTGAGACACCAGGAGTTATGTTTATTTAATTAGCCTAAATTGTGTACAGACAATTCTTTGAAAGGTTTTTTCTTTGGTTGGGGAGGTTGTTATTACCTAACCTCGAGAAATCATGAAGTGATAGTGTTTATATATAGAAAAAGTAAAGTTAACTTATACTCACCTATAAAAATATGTACTAACTAGGAGTTAGTGATACATTTCAATGTACCAAAAAGATTGACATATATATACTGCTTTTGTTGTAGCAAGTTTGGAAGAGAAGGGTCCATGACAAGTGGTTTATGACTCTGAAAAAGGAGGATGCCCTTGTAAATGCTATAGAACCTGGCTGTTACTTGAAAAGGTGGTGAATTTTCCATACCCAAAAATTAAGTTGGAGTCACCCCCATCAGTCATGTCATGAATAAGAGGAAGTGCGTTCATCCAATCCATACACCTGGATGTGGAGAACATGCTACCTTTGGACCAACAGTGAGGAATTAGGGTCACTGGGGAGTACTTTTTGTCAAAGATTAAAAGCCTGGGTATTAATTAGCTTAAATCACACTGCAGCTTGAGAATGATTGAATTCATTTGTTCCCATTGAAGAATCGGTTAGGTCTTATTTTATAACCAGTGTCTTGATTAAAGTCATGTGATGGTGAGATATCCTAGGGAGACAAAGTAACAGTGTCTTGAGCCAGTAGAATCTTGTGCAGCTTTGATTCCAAGACCTGAGTATTTAATCAGGCAACACAGGCAGGAATCTCTTCTGGATTCTGTGTGGCACATTTCCGTTTTCCTCAAGAGGTGCTCTGTTGTCTGCTCTGGTTTTGCATCTCCCTATCCTCTGAGTCAGGGACTCCCCTCCAACCACTCTCTAACTCTTTTTTCTAACTAACTCAGAAGACATATGGTATATTATTGCATCCTGAACAGTGTATCCATAGGAGGGCTTCAAAAGTCATTCTTGGTAATGATGATGGGTTAAGGTTGAGTTTCCATTCTGGCAGGGCTAAAATTTAAAAAATCAGATGAAGTTACATTTGAATATCTTTTTAAGCCCCAAAACCAACATACCATCCTTCTCTCAGCTGGATAAGAGCAACCAAAATCATCAATAACCAGAGCCTAGGCTCAGAATATTTTCAAGGCTGAAATGAACTCTCTAGTCCTCATATATGTAGGATATTCCCACACTTCTGGAGTTACTGGAGGCTATACAATCATCAGTGTTAAGAAGTATACATCAAGACCCAGTTCCATGTGTACAATCAGAAATGCATCCTATATGACCTCAGCTTTCCCCACTGCATAGGAGGAAGGAGGTGGTCAGCCTGTCTCCTTGTCCACACTCATGAGGTCTGCTCTCCAAGATCCTGCAAATTAGTTCAAAATTATAGGCGACATTTATGGAAGAGTTGCACAGAGCCCAAGTCAAGCACCTTGCCTGGATTATCTCATTTATCTTCATTTATCATAAAACATGAGAGAGCGTGTACTATCCACCTTTCAGATGAAGAAACTCAGAATCATTGTTAGTAACAAACCCAAGTCCATACAGCTATAAATCATGTTATAATTAGATAGAGTGGATCAGAGAAGAAAGTTACCACTTCTGGTTGGGATGTTACAGAAGGTTTAGGATGGGGCATTTTTGTGAACTCAAACTTGAAGCAATGATTTCTGTAATATAAAAAAGTAGACTATTTACCATCAAACCAAAAACTGACATTTATCCTGACATTCATTCAAATGTATTCATTTATCGTACACACACACACATATCTCTATCTATCTATCTATCTATCTATATATATATATATATCCATATATGTATATATGGGCTTCCCAGGTGGTGCTAGTGGTAAAGAACCTGCCTGCCAATGCAGGACATGCAAGAGATGCCAGTTAGATCCCTGGGTCAGGAAGATCCCCTGGAGGAGGGCATGGTAACTCAGTCCAATATTCTTGCCTGGAGAAACCTATGGACAGAGGAGCCTGGTGGGCTATAGTCCGCAGGGTTGCCAAAAAAAAAAAAAAAAAGACATGACTGAGCAGCTAAGCACAGATGCACACATATGTCTAGGTATGTGTGTGTGTGTGTGTGTATGTAAGTATGTATGTATGTATTTACTATGTGCCAAGCATTGTTTGTATTGGAAAGCAACTTATGTTAACTGTATTTACAGCCCAAATCAATATCGTTATAATGCTTATATAATCTTATGGGTAGGGAACAAGGCAATGTGCAAATGAACAAATACATGGGCTGTCAGCTTGTGGTGAGTTGAATAAAACAAGTTCAAGGAAAGAAAGTGTGTGGGAAGTGGCAGGAAAGCCAGATTTGGAATAGTTGTCAGGGTAGAACTCTCTGAGCCTTGATAATTGTCTATAGAAGGGAGGGAGGGGAGTGGCTGGAGGTGAAAGATGGGATCAAATAGGGAGCCAGGATCAGGTAATTCTAAGTCTTGTAGTTAGTAAGAACTTGTTTTATCAGGAAAGCAATGTAAAAGGAACATTGGGTCTGTTTGAGCAGAGGAATTACATTTACATTTTAAAGGATTACTGGCTGCCTCTTAAGTGATGGGTCTAACATTACAACTTTGAACCTTAAAATGATAAGAAACCATAACTCCTAAAAGATGCACTCAGGCAGACTCACTGCAACAGATCACTGAATCCTGATCAGTGGTTTATTTATTAGTAAAACAAACCTGTAAGTCCAGGGTGGTTGACATAGAAGTCCCTTTAGATTCACTGCAAAAACTCATGTAGGGCCTACGAATAGTCACATGTTTGTGTCAGGAGCTCAAAAACTAGTTTAGAAACAAAGGCGAACAAAAGGAAACCCAGTTACCTCAGGAACTGAAGTGATTTGTGTTGCGGTAGGAGGGCTCCATGTACAGCCTTGTCTCTATTAACTCCAGCTGCAGGGCAGACAGCAATAAGCCTAGAAGCTTTCTACTCGACAGTGAACTCGCGCCTCCTACAGAGACGGTGAGGACCGTGCTTTGAGGGGATAACTGCCCCCACCGGTGCACCTCGCGGAGCTCAGGCCCTGTATCTGCAGCCCAAACTTCGAGACCTCTGATGTGCACCTCCTACTGTACTTATATTTCAAATACCTCAAATCAGGAGTATGATTCTTCTCCTGGTTTTAAGAAATCTATTATCTTCTCCTAAGGCATCTCTGTTTTTGTTCCAGCTTCTTCTTTCCTGCAAACAACATTGTTATGATCCAAACCTCCAAGACTAGACAATTTAAGGTTTTCTTCAACTGCTCACTCTTCTTTAAATTCAACATCTAAGGAAAAAATTCAGTCAAGTCTTCCTTTTAATGCTTTGCTAGTTTCTCTGCTACTTCATTGAAGTTGTCATCTGTTTAGATTTAAATACCAAAAAAAGAGGCTCTCTTCCCCTAGCTCTCTCCAATCTCTGTCTCACACACACTGCTGCTGGTCCCAGCTTAGGAGGTGATTTGGGTTCTGGAATTCCCTTAATCAAAACTTTATTACAGCTCACTGTTTCATTTAACAAATTAAGTCAGTTCTATTATCTAGACCTGGAGAACCTCCCAGTCTTGACAATCCCCAAGTATTGTCAAAGAAATCCAGAGCCGGTCAGAAAAGAAGTAAAAATAAATTTTATTGAGGAACTCTTGCAGTAGGGGGAAAGATACCTCCTGATAGAACAGGTTGCAAGGCAAGGACACGTGGGGGAGTTTAGAGCCAGGGAGCAAGCTGGATTGTGGGGAGGTCTGTAGATGCAGAACTGCTAAAGGGAAACAGGAGGGATGAGGGTGGGGGACTCTGATTATACAGGTCTAATAGGACTCTATCTGGAGGCAGCCCAGGATGATTGGATATTACCTGGGAGATTTGTGGGGCATGAGAAACTTGCTCAGATGTTGAGGATGATCAGATATCAAGGGTTTCGAATCTGGATAAAATGACAAGATTCTTGCCAAAACAGGGTAAAAAAGGAAGACAGACGCAGAAGGCCAAAGTCTGAGGCCTAGTTGAGAAGAAAATCCAAAGGAGCTTGATTAAACTTTGTCTGGGAAGAGAGTCTTGTCAGTGTCTTATCTCATCCCAAGCAGTTGGCAGAATTTAGTCAGATTTTTGTCCTCACAGAACCCTACATATAACCTACACTGCCTCTGTCTTTCCTCTTGGGAAAATCCAGCATGAATCGCCTATTCTCGGTCTCTGCCCAGTCAGATCTCAGTCTTCAGAACCCAGCAAAAAGATCTACATCAAGAAACCTTTATAAAGTCAGCAGTTCCTCAAGATTCTCTTACATCTCAGAGTTTATTCTATCAACTGATGAGCTTTTAAGGGGAATAAACTTTATACTGAGCCCTGGTGTCACATCCTGAAAGAGACTCAAAAAATTCAGCAAAATCCCTTTGGTTGTGACCATCAGCTGTTCTGCTATATCTTCTTTTATAATAATAACACCCTTGAAGTTTAGCTAAGATGTATTAATACAATTTCCAATTTTACCTTAAAAAAGAGATATGCCTTCTGCTTTTCTTATCCCTCTCTGCTGTGAATGCAATGTGAATATGATTTTGAAGCCAGTAAATTCATCTCAGGCCTTGAGGTAGAAGTCTTATGAAAAAGAAGGAATTAGTTTCTGGATTATTGTGGGATTTATCACCCCATGGACATGAAGTATTGCTAGTAAAAGACTTAGTATGAGAGCTGGCAGATAGTACATAAAAAAAAAAAGAATAAGAATGATGCTGATGCTGATGAAAAAAAGGTTGATATTTGTGGTGATGATAACTATTATGATCGTGATGTTTTCATCAAAGACGTACACTTAGGAATCTGACTTTTCATCACTTCTGGCTGTGAAAATAAAGATCAGGCTTAACAGCTGACAGTAACCTGGATTATACTGAATCTTTCTCACTGTTTGGGCTAGAAAAACCAATGTCAAGTAGCCTTCAGCAGCTCTTTGCTGAAGAGCTACTTTTTTTTAAGGTAGAATACAAAGAAATGGTAGATAGAGAAATGACTGAAAGGCAGAAAAGAGAATAGGACAGTTTCTGAGAAATTAACTTGATCTAAATAAAAAAGAATTTGGTGTTTAGAAATAGAATAAGAAAGGTCTCAAAAAGGGAGTGTAAAGGGACCTTGAAGGATGCCTCCTGATGAAGTTTGAAAATAATCCAGGGCTTAAAACAAATGGCAAAATAGAGGAAAAGGCTTTGGCAAGTTGGCTGCAAGTAATGAATTGTATGGCCATCACTATCTTTTGAGAAATTAAATAAATATTAAAATTCATTTAAAATTGCTAATAAGTGTTTAGATTGGTATCCTTTGAACTTCATCGCATGTGGAGACCAGGCCATAAGGAGTCAAAGTTTTTATTAATGTTAGTTGTTTAAAAACCTGAATCTTTTTAAAATGACAATGCTTAGATTTTATTTTTTCTGCCACTATATTTATTAAGTATAAAACAGCATGCCTACATTTTTTTTTCAAAGAAAAAATTACATTGTAGAACACTATTCTGAATAAAATGAGGTAACTGAAGGGTTTAAAATATCATAGGATTTCATTTGTGTTTTATCAAGGTATTTTTGCCTTAATATGGAAGATGTTATATGCTAGAATTATACAGGATTACTATAATTGTAATGAATTGTAAGCTATTACATAGTGAAGAGCATGATCTGTACTTCTTAATCTCCCCATCCAGAACCTATCATTGTAAAAGACAGAGTCTCAATGTATATGAGCTGATTGGTCTGACATCTAAAACTGAAATACCCATGTGCATTTATGTACTCACCTCAGGGTGAAGAATTCTGTACATATCATCAGATTCTGTTTTCACTGCCGTAAAATTGCTGCTGATGCCAGTATGGTGACAGAGAACCCAAAATGTCAAATCTTTTATTTTTCTCATTTTCCTGACTCCTTCTTGAATTGTTTTTCATTAAGACACACTGACTTTCAGGTAGTTAGTTTTTAAAAATATGCTTGTGTGAGTGTATATCTTATATCCAATGTTGTTGTTGTTCAGTCCCTAAGTCGTGTCCAAATCTTTGGGACCCCATGGACTACAGCAACCAGGATTTTCTGCCCATCACTATCTCCCTGAGTTTGCTCAAACTCATGTCCATTGAGTCAGTGATGCCATCCAACCATCTCATCCTCTCTTTCCCCCGTCTCCTCTTGCCCTCAATTTTTCCTAGCATCAGGGTCTTTTCCAATGAATTGGCTCTTTGCATCAGGTGGCCAAAGTATTGGAGTTTCAGCTTCAGCATCAGTCCTTTCAATGAATATTCAGGGTTGATTTCCTTTAGGATTAACTAGTTTGATCTCCTTGCAATCCAAGGGAGTCTCAAGAGTCTTCTCCAGCACCACAGTTGGAAAGCATCAATTCTTCAGTGCTCAGCCTTTTTATGGTCCAGCTCTCACATTCATACATGACTACTGGAAAAACCATAGCTTTGACTATACAGACCTTTGTTGGCAAAAGGATATATGTACATGTGTATGTATCAGGAGATGATAGATAGATAGGCACTGTTATTTGTTCATTGTAAATAATGACTTATTTATCTTCATAATAATATTATGTGATTAGCTCTAATGATACACTCATTTAATAAATGGAGGACTTGAGACAATAAAAGGATAATTCATTTGCCCAAGGTCATGCAACTAGACCGTCACACAACTGAGATTCAAGCCATGATATTCCACTCCAGGCTCTGTGTTACTCCTTATTCTCTGCTCACAGAAATGGAACTAGAACCCCAGTTTTCCAGAAACTAATGCTAGTCATAAACATTTCAGCAGGGATCTTAAATGCATACAAGAGCAAGTAGACAGCATGAGCTAGTGAAGCAGATATGTGAAGAAAAATGCTGAGAAGCCATGAAAGAAATATAAGGAAGGCTGTAAAAATGAAAGCCTGGGCCTCTCCACAAGGCAGAGGCCCATATGTCTTGCTGGATGCAGCCATTTGTGCTTGATTTCTCACTTTTTCAATTTTTAAATATCGGCTCCAAAAACTCTAAGCATTCTGGGGAAAAATGAAATACTTCCTCTTTGGTTTCAATTCAGTGCATGGCCCAATGGTTTTTTAATCTCTCCAGCTCATCAGGTATTTGGCAAAACTGAAATAACATGGGCAGAAAAAGAAAATTTGGCCCTAAATCTTGACTTGAGTTTGCTAACTCCGACCTTGACATATTACTTAACCTTTTTGAACCTCATTTTTTTTTCATCTCAAATTAGGAATCATATTTATCTTGCTAGAGTACTGTGACAATTAAATGAAATAATGCATGAAACTCAATTAGCACAGTATTCCACACATAACACATGCTTCTATAAATGTTCATATTTACATAATTTGTATTTATACCCCAATATTCTCTTCTTTTCTATTCATCATTTTATTGATTAGCTTGAAGTTTGGATCAAAGATGGACCTATATCTAAGTCAGTTGCTTCCTAGTTAACGCCATGCTTAGGGTCAAGACAAGGTATAATTTAATTTAAACAGCTTTTTCTACCACTGATTGGTGCTAGCAATGTGCTTTATCATTACATTTAAGGTGCTAAACTGGGTTAAACGTAGATTCACTCTAAAGAAAACATTCTAAGGAAAATTCTCAGTCATTTCTGTTAACCTACTGGGCCAAGTTTTAGACTTCTTTTGGGAAGAAAATTCAGATAAGACCAAGAAGGAAAGGCTAGGGAGAGAGAATGGGCAAAGGAGGAGGTGGGCAATTTTGCCAAGTGGTGTTCCATTTCCAGCTGTGGTGGTTGGAGCCTCATCAGGACAGAGAAACTACTTGGGCTTGTCAAAGTGGTGAGGGACTGATACACCAGGATGGCAGAGCTGAGAAGTCAAACGGGGTGGGGAGGGGGGACTGGGGGCACGGTGCGGCCACTGAGACCTTTGCTGGGTCAGCAGGAAATACCACCCTCTGGGCCAGAAGACAGAGGAAGGTGGTAGCATTTCTAGAACTGGAGAAAATCAGGCCAGGTGGGCCTGCCTGGGAGAATGTGCACCACAGAGGAAATGTTGCTGGGGCTTCAGGGGACACCTGAGACAAGAGAGAAAGGGAGAAATATCTTGGCTTCCCTCTTCCTGTCTCTCCCTCTTTCTGCTCCCAGGCCCTGACAGCCAACCAGAAACCAGCTGACAGGGGAGCCTGGGATATCCAATCTCAGGCATCAGTACTTTTCCAGTCTGAGTCAATCAAGAGCAAACAAAAAAGCAACATATAGGCAACCACTTTTTTAATGATTATTTAAATTATTCATGTGTGGCAGTGGTGGTAGGATATCTGTTTAAATGTTCACATTATTTTAATATCATTTTTTGTCAGTGAATCACTTTTGGATAATATCAATATATAATTATAGCATCTTACTCCAAACTTACAAGGTATTTCATGATAAGTTGACATGCTGCCCTTTGTTATTTCTATATTTTGCATTTGTATTCTTTCATTCATGTTATTTATATATTTATTTTTTAACATTTGTCACTCTATGAAGTTATTTACATTATTAGCCAATTTATGTAACAAATATTTTGCACTCAAAAAAAAAATCAATTCTCTTAGATTCTTTTCTTAAAAAATGTAACTGTCCGTTCATTATTGTTACATATTGCTAGTATGAGCTCCCCAGAGTTACAGCTCCTCTAAAATTACTGTATTTTAGAAAAATGACAACAGCACCTAAGGATGGCCTGGAAATCAGAGTCAAAAAATCTAACCTAGAACCTATCATACAGAGTGATGTAAGTCAGAAAGAGAAAAACAAGTATCATATACTGATTCATATATGTGGAATCTAGAAAAATATAGATAAACCATTTGCAAGGCAGAAACAGAGACACAGATGTAGAGAACAAATGTATGGATGCCAAGAAAGTGGAGAGTGGGGGTGGAATGAATTGGGAATTTGACATATACCCACTAATATGTATAAAATATATAACTGATGTGAACAAACTGTATAGCACAGGGAACTCTACTTAATGCTCCATGGTAACCTAAATGGGAAAGAAATTTTAAAAAGAGGGGATATTTGTGTACATATAGCTGATTCACTTTGCTGTACAGCAGAAACTAACACAACCTTGTAAAGCACCTACACCCAATTTTTTAAAAAGACCAAGTATAACAGAAAAAAAAAAAAATTCTAGCTGTAACCAAAGCTATCAGGAAACCATCAGGATGGTGTTTGAGTGACTTATATTCTCTGAGCTCAAATTTCTTCCTTCACTAACATGGAGTAAGGACCCCTGCCTTATTGAATTGAGAGAGGAATAAATAATTCCAGAAAAATACAGTCACAGTGTCTGACCCAGAAGAGGGACCCAAAGATTTTTTTCCTCCTGCTCTTTCAGAAGTCATTTTATATTCTTTTTTATTTGAAAGATTAATTCTCAATAGTTGTCTTTTCTATTTCCAAGCCTGAGAAGTTCCTGTTCTGATAGACAGAAAAATGCAAAATAACAGCATATTCTGGGTGCCCTTTCCCACGGTCTCCTGGGCTGATGCCTACTTCACATCTTCAAAACCTCACATTTCTGTTCATTCTGTCATTTATACCCTCAGCCATATTAAGTGTCTTTCCTGCTGCCATTTAAATTATCTTATCACTTAGCTGTCTTGCTTCCCTTAGTGAAACAGTTTTCACAGAAAGCACTCAGCTTTTCCCCTGGCATTCCCTAATGACAACATCAGTGAAAAATGTGGAGGTTACTGGGAAAGGAATGAGGGAGCAAGGTGTCAGCACCAGTATTTTTTCTTTCTGGAAAAAAGAACACATTTATTTAAATTTTTTTAAAAAGAGAGACAGATGTGTTTATAAACAAAACAGCAGGGGAAAATGTGCTTCCTTCACTTTCTAGATTCCTTGGCTAGGAAAATTCTGCGGGAACTATTTCTTCTACAAAATGATGGACCATAGACTCCCAGCTCCTTATCTGTGTCTGCCCATCATTTCCCAGGAGTGAAGAGCAAAGGACATTTTCTGGGATAGTCTGCTGAAGACTGATATTCCCTTGCTCTCAGCCAGCCTTCATTTTAACATGAGATATCCAGCTGTGTGGAAAACAGGCGTTTGCAAAAGGTTTCTTTTCATTAAAACAAACCAGTTGATAGAAATGGACTCTCCTCCATGCTTTCATGTTTTCTTTCTTTCTTTTTTTTTTCCTGCTTTTTAAACCACAAGTTTTGTTTTTTTGGTTTTTTGTTTGTTTGTTCGTTTTGGTGGAGAGTCATTGTCCACTGGTTGGTTGGCTGATATTTTTGTTTTGCCGAGGTCTCATGAATTAAGTTTTTCTTCAGCTCACCCTAAGTGTAAATTATTAAGCTGGCTGCTTGTAGAACCTGTTCCCAATGATTTCACTGAGCACAAAATTAACCTTGACAAGACCAGATGAGGAGATCTGTAACATATCTGGGCTGTAACTTATAAAGCTTTTGTCTGCCTGTTGGAGCTCACCTTCCACAATTTATCCCAATACCACATCCCCACACACAGGCCTCATTCTTCTTCCCTCATCCAACCCAAACTTCCTCCAAACATAAGACTCTTATGTGCTCTTCCCCCTACCAGGACTGTATTCCCCTTATAGCTTTCAATGCTGCCTCACCATGCTATCACTCCTCAGTTCAAATATTATCTCCGCAGAAGGCCTTTCCCAAAGTGCAAGACCTGAGTAACCCTTCGTGGCCTTCATTGTCCGATCTATCTTTCTATTATGGCATCTTCAGAGCAATTGTCTGGGGTCATTTTATTCTTTCATTTTTGTATTCACAGTCTCTATTCACGCGTATATAAGTCACTAAGAGCAAAGGTAACATACGTATTGTCCCATCCCTTTATTTCTATATGACACCTGCCATGTAGTAGATACTCACTAATAGTTGTGGAATAAATGACTGATTGAGTAAAGAATCACTCAATGAGTCATCTGTAGGCAGCAAATGTGAGTTCTTAGAGACTGGTCACCAGGTCTTTTTCATTATTTTTTCCCCAGTTTCCATCACAGCTTGGCATAACAAATAGCAGCTGAGTGTGTACCATGTGTCTGGCAATCTGGTGAATGAAGGTCATTTAAAATTTAGCAATTTAAACAGAAACCTTGCTCCAGTGGAACTTAGAAGAGGCAGGGCAATTAAATAAGCAGTTATATAACTCTGTGATAAGGCTCCTCTAGAAAGTAAGCATGTTTGGAGATGTTTCAGCAGGGGAAGCTAAGACTCTGGGAACATCTGGAACTTGGCAGGGAAAGAATGAATAAAAGCAGAGACAAAGACAGCAAGTGAATAAAAGGAGGGTGGAAGAAAGAAGACAAGCGCCTACATGCACCTATGATTAAGATATCATTCTACTCTCAAAAATACTCTTGGAAAAAATCACCATTGCTCAATTCATAGATATAGAACATGAGGCTCTTGCTAGATAAATGCCTTACCCTTGTCCCCACAAGCTTATTCATAGAGCTAAGACCAGCACCAGACACCCCAGACTGCTGTTCATTTCCTCTATCTCATGCCTTCAGAGTCATGATGCCTTAATAAACAGCCTGACTATTTTAAAGGCAAAGATTCCCAGAGTTGAGGCATTGCCAGGGACTTCAAAGAACATTCTAGTTATAGAAAGATCTCAAAATAAGTAATTTTGCAAAAATAATATGGCCAGACAGAGGGTTCAATTTTCATTTATACGTGTACCTTTTTATTTTTACCAGTACATAAGAGAGCTCATGACCAGGACAGGCATTGCCTCTAGGCAGGATAAATGTCTGCAAGGAACAATCACAGGGAAAGAAAGGCTTTTCTGTTTCTAATATAACCTAACTCAACTCTGCCACTATCCTTGAATCTGATCACTTGTGAAGGCCACTGATCCTTCTTTAAAAGGTTGGAAGACATCTTTAAGCTGTTATTAATAGTAACCAATATTCCTTGGGAACTTGGGTGAATGAAGCAATGCTCATTGTGCTTCACATGTCCTGTCCCTGTTGAATTTATTCTCTCAAAGATCATATGTGGTCAGTCCTAATATTATCCACATTTTTGAAGGAAGCAGATTGATACTTCAGAATACTATTTTTTAAAATTTAACAACTGATAAGCAGCAAAGTTGGGATTCAAACCCATGTCTTTCTGAACACAAAACCCATACCCTGACTCCCTAGTCTGCTGCCCTCCTTTTGTTGTAAATATATACCAAGGTGGATGTTAGAGTGATCTGGGGGCTAGAAAGACCTGAACATCTATATGAGGGGCAGAAAATGGGTAACACTAAGTGATGGAAAAGGCAAAAGGTCCATATATGTACACTCCACATACTTCACATTTTTTGCCAGAGGGATTTCCTCAGCATTTTGCAAAGATCTGCTTGAATGCTAGATTTAATTACAATTTTAAGTTCTGTGTTACTCATGATGACCTTTTATTGGGAAATAATTTCCAAATGATAGTCTCTAAGATAAAATGATCATCACTGTAATCATTAGCCACAATTGACATTTATGTTGGACTCTACCAGTGATGCAGTCTTCTAGGTCTTTCTCTCCCTGAGATGGGGCTGTTCACTTTGCAACAGAAAGAGCAGGAGCTCAGGGAAGCTGCATGACCTCCCAGAGCAATGCTCTGAGGTCAAGCTGGCAGATGGATCCAAAGGACCGCCCAGAGGCTCACTTGGGCAAGCAACTCAGTTTTTTGAATGTCAACTCTGACAATGAAAAACACGTGACTTTGCAAGGTATTGTGCTTAGTACTTCAGAAATGATTCATACACAAAAGTGCTAATTTATTTTAATTTAATTCACACATATATGCACACATGCAAACTCACATACTCAGAACAGATCTAGGCTTCAAAACCAGATCTTGAAACTTCAGATCCTATACTTTACCACTTCTACATTCTTTCTTTAAATCAAGAAGCTGCCTGATCTCCATTTTTATACAAAGCAAATGGTTCAGAATAACATGTATATATAATGATGTGTCCTACTTCTTTGTAACTTCTTCTTCCCAAGTCTTAAATGATATTTTCATGGGGTTCAGTTGGAAAGAACAACCCATCTGTACAAATTCTAGCTTTTGAAAAGCATTTATAGTTTCTTGATCTTACAGCTGAGCGAGATCTCAAAGACAAATTCAAATATTTCATTTTGTAGAAGAAAGAATTGAAATCCCTAAAGATGGGGTGACTTGACTAGATCCCAGCTTTATCTTTTGAGATGCATAATTAAATTATTTAAAATTTGTAGGTTATTGTCAAATGTATTAAATTTACTGCTTTTTCTGTTTCTTTCTTCTGGCATTATTTATGAAATTTAACTGTGTAAAAACGCTTTGGCTTCATTATACCTACATATATTAATGCATCTGAAGGAAATTTTATATTCAGGTCTATTAGTGCACAATGTAAATTGAAAGCAGACTCTAAATGGCCCACTGCTAAATTTTTTACAAACACGATAGGCCCACTGGAAGCAGGCAGCTGCACTGACATTCTTTCTAGGGCAAAGGAAAAAACAACACTAAGAAAAAATATCCTGGTTTGGTGTTCCTCCATTGCCAGATTTATTGACCTGCAAGAGAAGTCAGTGGCTGTTTTGCCCCAGTCAATATTAATTTCTAGGGTCAATAAATCCTGGTAATGAATGGAGAATGTGAGTCAATAAATGCTCATTAGATGTGCTCACAAAATGTGCCACATATAAAAGAAAATAATAATCAATCAAACTTATCAATGTTTAAATATTATTTCTGACACCTTTTTAAACCATGTTTTTCTTTGTTTTCCTTTGAAGTGACTTGAGATTTTAAAAATCATCTTAGAGAGTTAAAGCTGCTTCCTGTACACATAATGTTTGCCTCTGTCCTCCACTAGCTTCTCCTGTAATCTCCCTTTGCTGTTCTCAAGATGGAGCCAGCAGCCCTAGGGAAGGAGGATAATAACTCTTTCAGCAAATGGAATTTGCAAGCTAGTGACCTCTAGCTTCTTCAGTCATGAAGGAGACAGCAAATGGCTGCTGGGAACAGATAACAGTCCTTCTGGCTATGTATCCAAAAGAACTGAAATCCTGATCTGGAAGACATATCTGCACTCCCATGACGTTCAACATTATTCACAATAAGGTATGGAGACTGATGTCTGTTAACAGATGAAGGGTAAAGAAAATACTGTCTACACAGACAATGGGATAATATTCAGTCGTAGTAAAGAAGGAAAGACCGACGTTCGTAACAACATGAAAAACTATGGAGGACGTCCTGCTAAGTGAAATAATTCAGACACAGGAAGACAGATCAGTGTGGTCTCACTTATATGCGGAAACCTAAAAATGTTGAACTCAGAGGAACAGAGAGTAGAAGAGTGGGTTCCAAGGACAGAGGGATAGGAAGTAAGGAAATGTTGATCAAAGGGTACCATCTTTTAGTTATGAGATGAATAAGTTCTGGGGATCTAATGTATAACATGATGACAATAGTTAACAGTTGTATATTTGAAATTTGTTAAGAGGATAGATCTTAAATCTTCTATCTCACTTTCATGCACAAACACACACAATAATTATGTAGTGGTAATGGATAAGTTATTTAACCTGATTGTTTCACAAGGTATACATACCTCAAAATGTCAGGTTATACACCTTAGATGTATACAATTTTTATATCAAAGATATATCACTAAAGTTGTCTTTAAAAACCAGATACTTGAGCATGATTTGCATATGTCCTAATATGAAGCAGTGAACACAAATTTTTGATGGGTATATATCTAGAAGATATAAAGAAAACTTGATGGAAAATAATAATTAATGAATACTACCTTTCACTGAGAATCTACAAGTTCAAAGACTGTGATCCAGGTACTATATCTGGATCACTTTACATATATCATTTCTAATCTTTAAAAGCAGTTCAATGTATCTGTATCTCTCCCAATCAGGAAATTACAGCCAAGTCTGAAAAGAAATGCAAAAAAAGAAAAATGGCTGTCTGGGGAAGTCTTACAAACAGCTCTGAAAAGAAGAGAAGTGAAAAGCAAAGGAGGAAAGGAAAGATATAAGCATCTGAATGCAGAGTTCCAAAGAATAGCAAGGAGAGATAAGAAAGCCTTCCTCAGTGATCAATGCAAAGAAACAGAGGAAAACAACAGAATGGGAAAGACTAGAGATCTCTTCAAGAAAATTAGAGATACCAAGGGAACATTTCATACAAAGATGGGCTCAATAAAGGACAGAAATAGTCTGGACCTAACAGAAGCAGAAGATATTAAGAAGAGGTGGCAAGAATACACAGAAGAACTGTACAAAAAAGATCTTCACAACCCAGATAGTCACGATGGTGTGATCACTCACCTAGAGCCAGACATCCTGGAACGTGAAGTCAAGTGGGCCTTAGAAAGCATCACTACGAACAAAGCTAGTGGAGGTGATGGAATTCCAGTTGAGCTATTTCAAATCTTGGAAGATAATGCTGTGAAAGTGCTGCATTCAATATGCCAGCAAATTTGGAAAACTCAGCAGTGGCCACAGGACTGGAAAAGGTCAGTTTTCATTCCAATCCCAAAGAAAGGCAATGCCAAAGAATGCTCAAACTACCGCACAATTGCACTCATCTCACACGCTAGTAAAGTAATGCTCAAAATTCTCCAAGCCAGGCTTCAGCAATATGTGAACCGTGAACTTCCTGATGTTCAAGCTGGTTTTAGAAAAGGCAGAGGAACCAGAGAACAAATTGCCAACATCTGCTGGATCATGGAAAAAGGAAGAGAGTTCCAGAAAAACATTTATTTCTGCTTTATTGGCTATGTCAAAGCCTTTGACTGTGTGGATCACAATAAAATGTAGAAAATTCTGAAAGAGATGGGAATACTAGACCACCTCACCTGCCTCTTGAGAAACCTATATGCAGGTCGGGAAGCAACAGTTAAAACTGGACATGGAACAACAGACTGGTTCAAAATAGGAAAAAGAGTACATCAAGGCTGTATATTGTCACCTTGCTTATTTAACTTACATGCAGAATACATCATGATAAACGCTGGGCTGGAAAAAGCACAAGCTGGAATACAGATTGCCGGGAGAAATATCAATAACCTCAGATATGCAGATGACACCACCCTTATGCAGAAAGTGAAGAGGAACTAAAAAGCCTCTTGATGAAAGTGAAAGAGGAGAGTGAAAAAGTTGGCTTAAAACTCAACATACAGAACGCTAAGATCATGGCATCTGTCCCATCAATTCATGGGAAATATATGGGAAACAGTGGAAAGAGTGTCAGACTTTATTTTGGGGGCCTCCAAAATCACTGCAGATGGTGATTGCAGCCATGAAATTAAAAGACGCTTACTCCTTGCAAGGAAAGTCATGACTAACCTAGATAGCATATTAAAAAGCAGAGACACTTTGCCAACAAGGGTTTATCTAGTCAAAGCTATGGTTTTTCAAGTGGTCATGTGTGGATGTGAGAGTTGGACTGTGAAGAAAGCTGAGTGCCGAAGAATTGATGCTTTTGAACTGTGGTGTTGGAGAAGACTCTTGAGAGTCCTTTGGACTGCAAGGAGATCCAGCCAGTCCATCCTAAAGGAGATCAGTCCTGGGTGTTCATTGGAAGGACTGATGCTGAAGCTGAAACTCCAATACTTTGGCCACCTCATGTGAAGAGCTGACTCATTTGAAAAGACTCTGATGCTGGGAGGAACTGGGGGCAGGAGAAGAAGGGGATGACAGAGGACGAGATGGCTGAATGGCATCACCGACTTGATGGACATGAGTTTGGGTGAACTCCGGGAGTTGGTGATGGACAGGGAGGCCTGACATGCTGTGATTCATGGGGTCTCGAAGAGTTGGACACGACTGAGCGACTGAACTGAACTGAAGGCTGATAAATGTTTTTCAGGACTGGTATTCCATAGAGTTTGAAAACCTTGGTTCTTTCCACAATACTCTACTCCCTCTTTTAATAGAAAGAGTTCGAGTTGAATCCTTGAAAAGGTGAAGGTGTGCTATTTGCTAAGTCATATTTATAAAGAGTAATAGCTACATCACTGAGAAATTTTTATAGCTTTAGCAAGTAAATTGTTTAAATCACCAAAATATCATGTTACTGATTATGTTAAAAAATGTTTAAATAGTTGAATATTTTAAAATCCATTGGTTAAAAATGCATTGGTTCCAAAATAAAACCTTATTGTATAAACTAACAAAGTTTGCATTTCCTCTGAATCATCGAATCAAATCCTGATGATATTAAAGGATGGGAGGAGGGTAGAAACAGAGATATAGAAACTATTTTGCATGGTCAGTTACATTAAACTATAAGAAAAAATGCACTTACAAAAATCTGTGTGTATTTTTAGGCCAATCAGAATCATGTTAAGTAAATACAGCACACATTTTGTGTTACATTTTCAAAATTGTGTTTTGAATAAGAGTTGCAAAGGACTATTTCCTGAGGCCTCCCCACAATATAAAACAGGTTTTGTGCACATACCTCCAAAGTAACTGACAAAACTAATGAGCTCAACCACATGAAATAAGCCCAGAGAAGCTGCTTTCAAGGTGCAATGATATCGCTAAATCATCTCAACCAGTCAGTAAATGAACTCAGCTACTCAAAATCCTCCACATTCTACAGAATGGTCTTCATCTTCTGTGCACAGATGTTATTTCATGTGGTTCTAATGTAGAAATGGTTGCTAAGAAAGATCTCTTTTTGAGAGTGTTCCACGTTATAGTCTCATTTAGGAATTTGATCAGTGCAAAAAATGTGTATGAGGGAGAGAGAGGGAGAAACAAAGAAGACAATCTCATTCCTAAAAGAAAGAAATTTAGACATTAGATCATCAAACTGTATTCTCAAGGAAGGAGGGTGTAATACAAGGATTCGTGAAGATAAGAATATAAGATGCATGAGTTCATTTACTCCATTCTGTTCATATTCCCAGAGATATATTTCAGCACATTACCCAGCATGGGTTTTGGTGCTGGATTCCAAACCTCAAATAGTCCTGAGGAATAAGAAGGAGGTTCTGGGAGTCACTCTGTCCACAAGAGCCATTTGGGAATTGTTGGGCTCCTTAGGGGACTGATTCCTACATCAACAAGAGCTTCTGGGTGGCCTTCTGAGTGTCTCCAAAGAGATCATGTTGCGGTAATTCAGTCTTTATTGTTTATGCTTTGGACCAACTCCCAATTTCAATAATATAGTGAGAAAAACCCTACAACTTGTAGGAATTGAGTTCTTGAGTTCCAAATCTGTGGCAGCCAGTTTTTGATCCATGTTACTTTAACCTAGATTCTCATTCATATTCAATTAGCTTTTCTGTGTATATTTATCTATAAATCTAACTAAAGAGGTGCATGAAGCTAAATGCACACACATGGAGGGGTTTTCATTGATCTGGTATTTACATATATAGATATACACACTGATTAATATCAGAACCCTGTAAAACACAAACATATGCACATAATTACTATCCTCTCTTTCCCTGATCGCAGCAAGGAATATTGTTCCTCCTGGGCCTCTGCTTCATAACCTGCTACATCCTTTCTGGCGGCCAGCTTGGAAGCTGTAAGATTTATTGTCTAACCTTGCAATCTATTATCTATCCCTTGACCCGCTTCAGACTTTGTGTCTTAATTTCTCATGAACTTCCTGCTTTGTGCTACTATTCTTTATTTTATTAAAAGCCAGACTTCATTCCACCTTACAAATGTGCTGTATTTCTAAAAGTTAAAGATGAGTTAAAGAGAAAATATTAGCATTTCCCCCATTTTAGGGATTAGTTTATCCCCTCATAAAACAACAACAAATAAAGGAGTTGTCTGAAAAATTATTTGTCACAACTGACTCATCTTTTTTTCATATATGATTAGTCCAAGTGTTCAAAATTTCAGGAATTTTAATATTAAAAACACAGAAGCAGAAAGTTCTTCATAACAGCCCCAGTCTAAGGTGGTTTCTACTTTCTTTCCCATATGTGTGTGAGTGCATGCTAAATCACTTCAGTTGTGTCTGACTCTTTGCAGCCCTGTGACCATAGCCTGCCAGGCTCCTCTGTCCATGAGATTCTCCAGGCAAGAATACTGGAGTGGGTTGCCATGCCCACCTCCAGGGGATCTTCCCAACCCAGGGGTCAAACCCATATATCTTATATCTTCTCCATGGGCAGGTAGTTTTTTTTACCACTAGCGCCACCTGGGAAGCCCTCTTTCCCATATAATACAAGGTAAATTGAATTTCTACTTTTTCAAGATATTGCATTTTTATTTGGCAAGTATACAGATCAGTTCAGTTCAGTTCAGTTCAGTCGCTCAGTCGTATCCGACTCTTTGCGACCCCATGAATTGCAGCACGCCAGGCCTCCCTATCCATCACCATCTCCCGGAGTTCACTCAAATTCACGTATACAGATATAACTTATCAATTAAGCAAGGCTCTAAAAATGTGTTATAAATAACATAGCAGCTTATATGTGAACCGTGTGCAGATGGGGACTTCTCTTCTTTCCATATTTATTTTTGTTGTCATTATTGTTAAATGTACTAGACCAAAAGATGATGCTGATCATAAAGATACAATGAAAGAGCTGTGGTTTGGGATGTGATCAACTTTTTAAATTGGGCTTTTTTTTGGCCTGAAAAGTTGGAGTAGGGATGTGATCAACTTTTTAAATTGGGCTTTTTTTTTGGCCTGAAAAGTTGGAGTAAATGAACCACATTGGACCTATTGACTAATGAACTAACAGACAGAAGCGTCTACACTCAGTCACGTGAAAAGGCCACTTCTTCCTTTATCAGTACTCTGTTTTCAGGGCCATATCCACATATTTTCTGTGCCATTCTTACACAAAATGGCCTTCCATGCAGTAGCATTTATCCTGTCTTACCCAACTCTTTTTCTTTTTTCATTTTTCACTTCGATGTTGTATTATAATTCCTTCAGCTGAAATAAAGAGTTAGAAAGTGTGGTAATGGAATAGAAGGTACAGTTACAGAAAACCTTAAATTTTAATGCAAGTTCAGCTCATTGGCCATCCAGTGACTCAGGATAAGACTTTCAACTTCTAAAGTCTGAGTTTTCTCATCAGAAAGTGGGTAATATGAATAATTTGCCAAATAGCATCTCTGAAGCAAGAACAAGTAGCTTTTCCTACAAATCTTCTGAGCTTTGTTCTTTATAAATTAGAAAGCAACAGAGCTGAACATTCATATATGTATCTCAAAATGTGTCTGTTTGGTGATGGGACCTTGGAACAAGTGACTTAGATAAAATTCAATATGATTGGTGGCTTTATAATAAGAGAAGATTAGGACACAACAACAGAGACAATAAGGAATAACCATATAAGGAGAGCAAGAAGGCAGCAACCTGCAAGCTAAGGAGAGAGATCTCAGAAAAAACCAAACCTGCAACATCTTAATTTTTTAGCTCCAGAACCATGGGGGGAAAAAAAAAATCTCTACTAACTCAGCCAGTCTATGGTATTTTGTTATAGAAGCCTTAGTAAACAAATACTGAAAGTATAATCAAAGGTTAAATAATATTACTACCTTTTTACCTATCATTGTATCCATTCAGTTCAGTTTAGTTCCGTTGCTCAGTCATGTCCAACTCTTTGCAACCCCATGGACTGCAGCGCAAGAGGCTTCCTTGTCCATCACCAACTCCCAGAGCTTGTTCAAACTCATGACCATTGAGTTGGTGTTGCCATCCAATCATCTCATTCTCTATCATCCCCTTCTTTTCCTGCCTTCAGTCTTTCCCAGCATCAGGGTCTTTTCCAATGAGTCAGTTCTTCGTATTAGGAAGCCAGAGTATTAGCTACCTTATCTGATCCAATCTCATGCCCAGAATTCAGGAAAAAACACATGCATACATATACTCCCCAGAGCAAAATAAATGTTTACTCCCTCACCATGCACTTAATTAAGGATGATTCTTCTCATTTGAATGTCACAGTTAGAAGATTAGTTCAAGCAGTAGTCAAGGTTTTAACTACATCACTAGTCCAATTTTTGGAGTGGCTGCTTAAGAACATGCTCCTGATTCTCTGCCTGTAGTACAAAATTATGTTCAAGCTCTGATCAAGTCACTAGAGAATAATCATATAATCCATAAAAAGAGATTTTTGCTAGCTAATGAGAAAAACTCATCAATGTCTTTTGAAAGAATTCCAAATGGCCACAACTGTTTCTTGCTCAAACTCCTTCCAGTTTCTTCTTAAGAGCAATTTCCATTATTAATGGGTTCAGTAATGTCACACTTTTACACAAAATACCATAATCTAGGAAGTCATCTATCTTCTCTCCCATTCTCTTCCTAGATCTGAAGGTCTGAAAAGTTCTGCCTTTAATGTAATTTAAAAAAAAATTAACAGAAATGTAACATTAATTGCATGTGAAAAGAATGCAACTAACATGTGCTGAAGAGACTAAGCAAATTAAGAATTTTAATAGATTTATAAGGCATCTTTGGGAAACTTCCATTGCTTAATCTTACATACTAATAGCTGAAAAGTTTTTGTGATATAAAAATTACAAGCCTGAAGTTCAGCATTATATTACAAACACACTTACTCGTCAAAGTGATCTAGGAGCAATTCACGGCAAATAAGGAAAGAAGAGATGCTTATAGATGACTAATTTATCCATCAAAATTTTATTGAGCAACTACTAAGTACTAACACAGTATAGACTGCAACAACAATGTATTTTTTTTTGCTTGTCCAGTAACCTTTTGCTTCTTCACTCTTCTTCTGTTAAAAGAATCCCCTGGCTATTATGGCTTATTTAGAGCTGATCAAATCCTTTCCCCAATTTAGGGGACCCAGGACTGACCATGGAATACACTGAATTTGTTTAATAATAGTTGGTATAATAATGAACAAGTCAGGGACCTCTGAGAATAGTTCTGGAACTGATTCACAAAGATAATTTAAAGCTAAAACTTCTGAACATCTTAACTCAGGTGGGAATAGTATGCCTTAGAATTCCACCATCAGAGGGGAAAAAAAAGAACCAAGAGTTGGAAATCACTGTTAACACTTTTTTTAATCCTCCTCGACCTAGCTAGAACTAATGCTAGCTTTCTATTTAGTGAACCAATACATCCATACATCTTTTTTCCTTTTCTTAAAAAAATGTATATTTGTACAATCAATATGCTGGACAAGATGAACTCATGGAATAAAACTGTAAAGCCCTTTTTTACTACACTTTACCTTAAAATTAGTCAAATGGAAAAACTTCTTCCTTTGTTCTTAGAATACAATTCAGGTTGTCTCATGACCTTTAATCATTCTTAAATGACAAATTTAAAGAGCACAAATGAATTTTATGTTCAGTGATATAAAATGTAGTTTTATATAATAATCAAAACCCATATTTGACTTAAAGTAGCGTGTTCCCCCATCCTTCAGTTAGGGCCTTCTGTGGGCTGGAAGGATAAGAATGGAGCTGTGCTGTTCTCAAAATAGTGAGATGCATTTGCTTTCCTTGAGCATGGCAGGTATCTAAAGCTCTCGCTCTTGTGGGAATTTCCATGAGTGAGTCAGAGCCTCCTCCTCCTCTCCATCATTTCTTCTCATACCTACAGTTCTTTAATCTTAGTGATTTACCTTCCTAGATCTCATTATCAACTCCTGTCATTCCTAGATCCAGCCATTCCTTCTCTTCTTGCCACTGCATTCACCTATTCAGGAAGTTCTTTTGGTCAGGACCTAACGTGACTCCCACTGACTCTCTCACATGTGCTCATATTTTGTCCACAAGAAAAGCTTCTGCATACTTAAGCATAACTCTGGGAATACAAGCTGACCCAATATCTGTCAACTCCCCCTTGGCTTACCCATTGGCTTATCTATCAGTCTGGAGGCTTACTCAAGACATCTGTGGTCTCACCTACAGATTTGTCTTTATCCCTGCAAGTGCTTTCGTTAGGATTGACATGAGGGCACAGAAGGAGGGTGGCCAATCATCCTAGCTTCTTAGGACTGTCCATGGTTTTAGCACTAAAACTCTCTTGTCCTGGGAAACTCTTCAGTCTGGAGCAAACCAGGAAATATGTTCCCAGTAGAACAGTTACCACTAACTCTCTCCTTGAAGGTGGAGATTAAGTCTTATTGTGTGGCTCTCTCCAAAGAAATATTTTAAATCTTCTCTCAGCCTTTTTACTCTCAATGTGGGGAAGGATTTAAGAGCTGTGTGATTACTTCATAATTGTCTTCTTCAAGTTCAAGTCTCTTTGACCACTGTCATTTTTGAGATTTCAGCAGAAGCTTTCTTTTCAACATTTTGTTACATCTGGGGGCAGGGAATTTGGTTTTTTTTTTTTTTCCAATCGACCAAAATATATATGATTACTATGTCTAGGTATTATGTGGTTTTTCAGTCAGTTGATACTGACTGACTTATGTCAGTCAGAATTATGTACAACAGTGGTTCTCAAAGCATGGTATATCTGGAACAACAGTATTAGCATCATCTAGCATGACCTGGGAACCTATTAAAATTGTAGACTCTTGAATCCCATCAGAGACTTACTGAATCAAAAACTCTAGAGCTGAGGCCCAGCAGTTTATGTTAACAAGGCTTCCAAGTAACATAAAATAAATTAATGTGTGAGAACCATTGATCTAAAATTTTGATTCTCAATTCAAACATTAGAATCACTTAACCCTCTATTTATTATTAATAAAAACAAATTCTAGGGCCCAGATATTTCATGTGTATCTGATGGGACTCAGGCACCAGTAGACTTTCAAAGTTGCCCCAGTAAATCTCATGAGTAGCCAAGATTTTGAATCACTTGTCTACAACATTACTTATTGAATCTCTGCATTGAGGCCAGAAGTCTTAGCTATTTCAGAGGAGTAGGACCCAAGTACTACATAATTACTGGATTCTTCACTTTAAGTCTGAGCAACTTCATTTCACTTCACTTCAAGTCATCAGTTACATATGTTTGAAAATGAAAGTGTTAGTGGCTCACTTGTGTCTGACTCTGCAACCCCATTGACTGTAGTCCCCCAGGCTCCTCTGTCCATGGAATTCTCCAGGCAAGAATGCTGGAGTGTGTAGCCATTTCCTTCTCCAGGGGATCTTCCTGATCCAGGGATCAAACGCTGGGCTCTTGCATTATAGGCAGATTCTTTACTGTCTCAGCCACCAGGGAAGCCCTCTGAAACACCAGGATAGTTTAGCTGTATGTAAACAAAATGTTCCAGTTCATTCAATGTTTCCTCAGCACTGTATTTTCCACTTCTTTATATTCATTTGATTAAACTTTGTGAAATTTTAAATTGAACTGAATGTCATCAAGTTAAGGAATTATGGTTTTTTTAATTTGTGTGTAGTTTTTACCTGCACTGCCCATGGGTACACAGAGATATCTGTCACTGAGAGCAAAACCTGAAAAGGCATTCACATATGTTTGCTTGATGCTATGACAATAGGCTCTGAGGATTTAAAAGTGGATGGTATTTATTTCACTAGACTGCAAATCTTGTAACAACCTACAGTGTATATGTTACAAATGATTTGTGGAAATATGATCATTTGCAAATAGGCACATTAATCTGCAAATGGCCACATCAACCCAGCACCAGTTAAGGCTCTTGAAAACCATTAAGACTATTAGTTTTGTCCAGAGATAAGCAAAATAAACAAATTCTTGCTGAACTGGAATCAGTCTTGCTGCCTTTCAAAACCCTCTAAAGGATGATGAAGCCCAAAGCTTTCACTGATATTTTCTTTTATTGTTTTGCTTACTCTGCTCTTTCCAAATCAGAGGAACTTAACATTCGAATCACTAAGTGAGCTTTTGCAGAGACCTTCCTTCCTCTGGATGACTTAGAAAAAATAATAATAACAAGAATAAAAGCATAAAAGATTCTTGAGATTTGGGCTGTGATCATCTGGCTTTGTGCAAAAAGATAAGATGATTTTTAGCTGGAGGCAATTTAGATTAAAACAAATTCAGAATAAAAGTAACTACATTATTTACCTTTCGATAAGCTTTATTTTACAGATTTGAGCACATCTGAGAGGCTAGATCTGCTTGCAGTAAAATAAAAGTCAAAACATATCTAATAAGAACCTTTGACTTTGCTTTGAATTGAAAGACTCAGTTGAAGGAGAGGAGAATCCAACTAGGGAGGACTGGTGTCTGTATTTCCCTTTATATACAGCTTGCTAAATTTTAGTTTTTTTGACCTGCTTGTTTTAAAAAACAAACATGTGATAGGAGTATTTTGCAAATTAAAAACTGATTTGAAAGAAGTTTACAAGCTAAAAGGAGAACTTGTAATTGATAGGTTTAAAGAATTTAATCTGATGTAGCCTATAAGCCCCCCTCCTTAATTATTCATGACATTCTCCTGCTTGATTCTACAGATCTACCCTATGGCTTTTCACTGAAGTGCTCAAGGTCATGTATTATATTGATCATTTTTAAGGAATCAAGTCAATTCTCCTCTACCATCACTACCCTGTCACTACACTTGTGCATGCTTGCTAAGTCACTTCAGTTGTGTCTGACTCTTTGCAACACTATTGACCATAGCCTGCCAGGCTCCTCTGCCCATGAGATTCTCCAGGCAAGAATACTGGAGTGGGTTGCCATGGCCTCCTCCAGGGGATCTTCCCGACCGAGGATAGAATTTGTGTCTCTTGCTCCTGCATTGGCAGGCAGATTCTTTACCACTAGCACCACCTGGGACACAACATCTGCCCCCACACATACACTTAGTAAAAGGGAAAAAACAATTGAGTAAAACTTTGCAAACTTAATGTATTCATTACATCTAAATCAAAATAATTACTTTGTACCAGTGCAGAAAGTATTTTATCCATACAGCTAAGTAAAATTCCAAATGGGTAACTCACTGAAATGACACCGTAAAATGACCTGAAAGGTAAAAGCCATTTCCAAATGTTAATACAGAGCTATGTGACTCCACCTATGGCATCTTGAAGGGCAAGGCAGTTTGAGTAGAGAATGTGCAATAATTTTCAAGAATAAATGAAAGCATGTAGCCTGATCTTCTACCCTATGGGCTGGAAGTGAAGGCCATAAATCTCACATAGGATAAAAGAAAAAGAAGTAGCCTTTCTATTAAGAGGCAAAGGAAAGAGTGATCTCTCCTCAGAATCCAGAAGCTCTATGAAGGTGACCTTTGGAGCCGGAGTGGGGCTAATTAGCCTATTTACATGAAACCCATGATGGAGCATGATATTTAATCACATAGTTTTGGCAAATAATTAGAAGATAAATCACTCAAACAATGGTGCTACTGTATCTGAAAAACACAGCACAAATACTGTTGACAGCATTTACAACTGCACCCATTCATTTAATTTTTCATTTAACAGAAAAGAAAGCAGAAGGCAGATTTGTGCACCAGCCAATCTAGTCTTCAAATTCTGGCAAGGGTTGAGCTTGGGCACACACCAATCTTGCATGAAATAGGACTCTGCTTCTCATTTATAGTGAACATTGAAAAGTTATAAAATATAATATGTGGTTTGGGGTCTTTTCTTGTTAACTGATGGTAAATACTAGCCTTTGGGTTATGTGGGAAATACCAATACATGTTTACGGTCTGCAAAGGGTTGCCCAGAAATTGCTGTGAAGGCAATCTCTTCAGATTTTGCAACCCTCGCAATCTCTTCAGATTTTGCAACCCTCTCTGAGTTGTTTAAATGTTAAGAACAAGCCTCTTTATGAATGCTTTTATTCTGAAACATTTATCTTTGAATGAAAGCAAAATAAAATATTAGGGAAATGGTTTTAAGTACATGTATGCTGTTCTTGAATGTCCCGTCCATCCGTATTTACAAAGATTAGAAGAATCAGAAATTTAATTTTTAATTAAAAGTTAATGAGTTTAAAAGCTAAGGAGTTTAAATTTACGCTATATGACACATATACTTTCATAGTGGCAAGATCATTTCACAGTTTATTTCAAGCCAAAATTAGGCCACATCTAGTCTTTATTTTTGGCTTTCAAGTCAAATCACATAAACGTACGTGTATACACATACACACACATATATGAATTTGTGTGTGCCTGTCAATGAGCTTTTTTCTTAAAATTGGTTTTGTAAGGAGTCAAGTGATAGGATAGGTGTGTGAAAAGGCATGTGATTTGATCTGGCTGCTGAGTGAAGCCTTGAAGGATTGCTCTATGTTATTAAATAAGCAAGAAATTCATCATCAGCAATTTGCATGGTTATATTGGTTCTAACTTAAAATGGTTCTAGGGAAGGATAAAATTATACTTTTTCTTACTGATTATAATTTATATTGTGGAGATCTGGAATACCTGGCTCATTTCTTTAATATGTATCCCTTGGGATACTGCTTTCCTAAAGAGCAATTTTCTTCCCATGATTTTTATTAGTTAACTATGAACCATGTTACATCATGTTTGCCCAAGGAATTTAATGATTTATTCACATAGCCTTACACCTCAAAGGATTATAAATACTTAAATGATTAAATCTAAAACTTATTTTTCCTGGTATGATTAAACTAGCATGATTTCTTTAGGATTCTAAATATAGGTGATAAAGCTGAAACTGGAAATGGAAACTGAGTCTCAGAAAGATTGGGCAACTTGCCCAGGGGACATAGTATGTAGCAAAATAATTTTCTGAACATGGATTTGAATTCCTTTCTTCCGTGTACTGTGTAGGTTCTACGTTTGGAAAAGTTCAGAGACTTACTTCATGGTCCTTATGTAATCACTAGAACATTCTGGAGGTCCAGTTCTCTCTCCCTAAATATCTCTCCAAACTTAGAGACATATTCACACACAAAATATCACCCCAGTTTCAGCGTTACCCTTGGAAGATTGAAATGCATGTCTAGGACATAGAAGGACAAGAGCGGACACAATATTTGAGAGCTGAATTAGATCTGAGAATTCAACATGTAATCAGTTCATGAATGCAGACAAGTAGAATAACCAATGAGTGGAATAGAAAAGAAGGATAAGAGTCCTAGCACTCAAAAAGACTACAAAAGTGTGTGTGTGTGTTTAAGTCAAGGATATTTCAGCTTTTAAAAAAAGTCTGGATTCTGATGTCTGAGAAGGGATTGTTAAAAAGGAAGCAGACAGGTTACAGCTGACAATAGCCTACGAAATGTACAGTTTTGTTCCTTGAGCACATACTGGTGCCATGGTGACACTGCTACTTTCTTAGAACATTTTTATCAATTTTAAATTGACTGCTATGTTTGGAGCAGGAAAAATAACAGTAATGTCAGCAAGTTACCAAACCTTTTAATCCAATTTTGGTATGTCTGCCCTCCTGTGTGTCCAAATGGAATATTACAGAAGTGTCTCTTGGGGTCCACACAACAGGGTGAGGAATGAAGATCTGGTAATTTTTACTCCACTTCTAATAATTTCTAAACCAGTTTTCAATTACACTTTTTTTTTTTTACAATAATGGTGAACTAGTTAGAAGGAAGACTGGTTGGTTAAGGAACATTTCGTTAAAACCACTAGGTAAAATCGTCTCGCACATACTTGCCAAACTGTTTCAGGTATTTCCAATAAAATGCAAAATTTTGTATTAAGAACATCTCCTTGTTGAAGAGTCACTGCCAAATGGCACTATCAGAGTGGGATGAAGTAAGGCATCACGTTCCACCATTACATCAACTGTCAGTCCCTAGAAATTGCTGTCGGTGGTAGAAGACCAGAGAAGGGAAGCCTGAGCCAATGAGAAGCAAGGAGGGTGGGGAGCTGGACAAGGAGGAAGGCAGAAGTGAGAAGGATGGAATATTACTAAAGGGGGAAAAGGCTTTATTTTAAAGAAGGGGTTTCAAAGGTAAATGTTAGTGTGCTTTACTTTCTTGCTCAGTGCCAATAGAAACAGAGAATCTGAATTTAGAAGTGATATAATGGCTTTGAATACATCACCCAACTAAAAGCAAGAATTTCTTCTTCAACATATGACACAGAGGTTCAGCCTCCTCCTGATACCTCTTGTGATAAGGCAACTTGAAACCATGTTAGGCAATTGTCTCCCTCCCTCTCTTTCTCTCACTTTTACCTTTCAGCAGCTCTAATTCTACTGAAATCCACTTTACTCTAGTCTGCTGTGGCCAGTCCATCAAGCTCAGCTCAAGTGCCTCATTAGTGAAGTCTCACATGTCAGCTTAATCTGACGGAAAAGTCTCTCCCCAACTTTCCCATCACAACTTGAATAACTATTAATTTCTCATTCACAAAATACAGAGAGCTCCATAAGGGGCAGAAACATACATTTTAATTTTTTTTCTAGAACTTAACAGAGAACCTTGTACAGATGCTTCCCAGTTGGTGCTAGAGGAAAGGAATCTGTTTGCAATGTAGGAGACACAGGAGACACAGGGTTCAATCCCTGGATCAGCAAGAGCCTCTGGAGAAGGAAATGCCAAGCCACTCCAGTATTCTTGCCTGGAGAATCCCATGGTCAGAGGAGCCTGGAATGCTATAGCCCATGGGGTCCCACAGAGTGGGACACAACTGAGCATCTGAGCACACACTTGTACAAATGGGAGTCAATAAATACTTTCCAAATCATGAGTCAAAATCTGCCATGCTGAGAGTTACTTCCAATCACTGTGACTTATGATTCTCTCAGGAATTATTCAGAATTTGTCTAGTTCCTCTAGTAGAACTGTTTCTCAGTTGTACCTCCTCTTGCCTCAAATTTATTTCCCTGGCATCACCATTTCAATTCCTTAAGCCAGTGTTCCTCAAAATCACCTGGAAGATTTGTTACATGCATTGCAGGGACCTATCTCCAGAGCTACATGCAGTTTTGTAGGTCTGGGGAGGGGCCCACTAATTTGTATCTCCAAGTTATCTGGTGTTGATGATACTGCTGGTCAAGGGTAACACTTTGAGTGTCTATACCATTCCTCAGCTGGCTGGATGCATGGCCCCTTTGTTTGCCTGCCTACTCTCTTTCTTGACTACATTCTCATAATTAACCAGAACTGAAGATAAAACTGCAAATAGAAACAGTCTAAAACCACACTTGAAGAAACAGTGCTCTAGATTTTGGTTTATTTTTTGAATTATGTCTTTTCCATGACTTTCCAATTATCTAAATAATTTTAAGAACATTTAAAAACCTGAGTCAGTAAACTATTCCCAAGTTTTGCTGATGCCAGTGTTGACATTCCTCAATGAGTTCTAACACCTATCTATTTCCACTTTATAGTAATCACAATATAGTAACTTATAAAAGCATTCAAAGACACTTGTATTCAATAGTCATTCCATTAATGTTTATTGAATGTTGTTCTTGTTGTTCAGTCACTAAGTCATGTCCAACTCTTTGTAACTGTATGAACCGCAGCAGGCCAGGCTTCCCTGTCCTTCACTATCTCCCAGAGTGTGCTCAAACTCATGTCTATTGAGTCAGTGATGCCATCCAACCATCTCATCCTCTCTCATGCCCTTCTTTCTTACCCTCAGTCTTTCCCAGCGTCAGAGTTTTTCCCAATGAGTTGGCTCTTTGCATCAGGTGGCCAAAGTATTGGAGTTTCACTTTCAGCACCAGCCCTCCCAGTGAATATTCAGCATTGATTTCCTTTAGGATTGACTAGTTTGATCTCCTGGCAGTCCAAGGGACTCTCAAGAGTCTTCTCCAGCACCACAGTTTGAAACCATCACTTCTTTGTTTGGAATACACAGACCTTTCTCAGCAAAGTGACATCTCTGCTTCTTAATACCTTTTATGTATTGTATCAATCTCTGGAGATTCAAATGAACAAGCGTACCCTGAAGAAGTGAAAACTTTTCTTATTTGTCATTTTGAACTATAAAAGAATTAGAAAAAACCCCATATTACTTGAATTTAGTGCTTGCCATAGTTTTAAATTTTTATTTTTATAACAGGACAGCTTTGATTTCTGACTTTTCATGTTGTAGTCCTTGATTTATAGATAAACAGTGATATTATAAACTGCTCATAACAAACCCCATCACTTGAATTATCTTCTTTGGAACTCTACTTAATGATAGAAAGAGATAGAATAATAAATCAAATATTAAATCTATATAGAAAATGCTTAAAATAAATTCCACTTCCTCTAAATAATTTATTTGGAGAAAGCATTTGGGAGTAGGGGAGAATAAAAATTTCCTCAGATGCTTTGAAAATTACTGAAAAGTATTAATCAAAAGTTAAGAGAATGAAATTGCAATGTGCATTATTTACTTGCTACATTGCTTTGTTCAAACAGCCATGTTATATTATACATGAAGTACATTGACTATAATGATGAATTTCACAAACATCTTTGCACATGTAACAGAAATATTACATTGTTTTGTCCAACATATAATTTGGATATGTATATTCCAGAAAAACATCTATTTCTGCTTTATTGACTATGCCAAAGCCTTTGACTGTGGATCACAATGAACTGTGGAAATTTCTGAAAGAGATGGGCATCCCAGACCACCTGACCTGCCTCTTGAGAAACCTATATGCAGGTCAGGAAGCAACAGTTAGAACTGGACATGGAACAACACACTAGTTCCAAATAGGAAATGGAGTACGTCAAGGCTGTATATTGTCACCCTGCTTATTTAACTTATATGCAGAGTACATCATGAGAAACGCTGGGCTGGAAGAAGCACAAGCTGGAATCAAGATTGCTGGGAGAAATATCAATAACCTCAGATATGCAGATGACATCACCCTTATGGCAGAAAGTGAGGAGGAACTAAAAAGCCTCTTGATGAAAGTGAAAGAGGAGAGTGAAAACCTTGGTTTGAAACTCAACATGCAGAAAGCTAAGATCATGGCATCTGGTCCCATCACTTCATAGGAAATAGATGGAGAAACAGTGGAAAGAGTGTCAGTCTTTATTTTTGGGGGCTCCAAAATCACTGCAGATGGTGATTGCAGCCATAAAATTAAAAGACACTTACTCCTTGGAAGGAAAGTTATGACCAACCTAGATAGCATATTCAAAAGCAGAGACATCACTTTGCCAACAAAGGTCCATCTAGTCAAGGCTATGGTTTTTCCAGTAGTCATGTATGGATGTGAGAGTTGGACTGTGAAGAAAGCTGAGCGCCAAAGAATTGATGCTTTTGAACTGTGGTGTTAGAGAAGACTCTTGAGAGTCCCTTGGACTGCAAGGAGATCCAACCTGTCTATTCTGAAGGAGATGAGCCCTGGGATTTCTTTGGAAGGAATGATGCTAAAGCTGAAACTCCAGTACTTTGGCCACCTCATGCGAAGAGTTGACTCATTGGAAAAGACTCTGATGCTGGGAGAGATTGTGGGCAGGAGGAGAAGGGAACAACAGAGGATGAGATGGCTGGATGGCATCACCGACTCAATGGGTGTGAATTTGAGTGAACTCCAGGAGTTGGTGACGGACAGGGAGGCCTGACGTGCTGCGATTCATGGGGTCGCAAGGAGTCGGACACGACTGAGTGACTGAACTGAACTAATTGTCATAAATTGCTTTTATCAAGTTATGTTATCCAAGTTATATTTCCAGTGTGGATAGGATGCAATACCTTATAAATAATTAATTTATAGAGAACTATAAAATTAGTAGAAAGTATATAATGCTTGAATGAGCAGAAGAATATATGTATTAAATCATAATCTCAAACACATGAACATTACTGTTAAAATTTCAGGAGCTTTCTAATTGTGTTTACTCTTCCATAAATTAGTAAAAGCTAAAATGCAAGTAAAGTCTTATGTTTTATGTACTTTGAAATCTGTGTGCTGGAAAATACCTAATAGCCAACAGGTCTGCAAAAGGGCAAACTCTTTTAAAAAATATTTTTTGAAAGGAAACAGTTATTCCCTTTGATCATGTGTTAAAACAGCTCTAGGATGCTAACTTTATGTTCGTAAAATCATCAAGTTTTCATGTGTTTTAAGGTTCTGTTTCTTCAGTCACGTCTGACTCTTTTGTGACCCTATGGACTATAGTCTGCCAGGCTCCTCTGTCCGTGAAATTCTCCAGGTAAGAATACTGGAGTCGGTTGTCATTTCCTTCTCCAGGGGATCTTCTTGACTCAGGGGGAGGGTTCTTTGCCACTAGCACCACCCGGGAATCCCAGTTCCTGACCTACGTGAATGCTAATTCTCTCTGAGATCATAGACTGAAAAATGCAAGACTGTGAGGACACCACTCTTTGTTTTTGTTTGAATTGATTTGGGGGAAAGGATCTGTTCTGGTCTGGGGCAGGAGACAACAGGCTAGATGTGGAAGGATGAAAAAGGGAAGCATGTTTTGAAATTTTGCTCATGCTCTTGCTCTCCATTGTCTAAATATGAGTAGCCCACATATGGACCAATAGTGAGGGCATTTCCTAATGAAAAATTACATATTATGTATGCTGTGCACCTGAGGACTGAAGGAAAATAAAGTACTATAAATAAGTGGGAGAGGATATTTGCTCGAGGTCAAGAAAAGAGATTGAAAGTCACAAATTGGAATGATATGGTTCAGACAACTAGTATTAGTGGGAAAAAAATGGGTTTGTTGGCGGTAAAGTGAGAGGTGAGTGGGTATGGCAAACTGCTGTTTCAAGAGAGGCAGTGACCACTTAGCATCAGGTCACGAGGTTGTGAGCCCAGGAACTCTAGATCTTCAGATAATCCAATGGAGGCCAGAAATTGATGTTTATTAGAAATTTACCAATGTTTGAGTGTTGCTTCATTTTTTAACTCAGGGCAAGCCAAATTAAACATGTCTGTGAGCATTTATGAGCTGTCTTGTTCGTCTGCAGTCCATTCTCCACACAGCAGACAGCATGACTTTCTCAATGCACAAATCAGATTGCTTAAAATTCTCCAGTGTTTTCCCATTTCACCTGGAATAGTTAAACCTAATTTCATGGTCCATGCAATCTGTCTCATGTCTACATTTCCAGCCATCTTCTCCGTGACAAAATACCTCTGACTTACAGTCTTATTTGCTGTTTCTTTTGCTGGAAACGTGACCACATTAGCTCTTTGTAGAGCTTCTCATCTTTGTGAACTCCATTCAGTCCTTCTTTCCTCAGGCCCCTTTCTAATATAGCCTTCCTCCACGACCCCACCAGCCACTCTCTAGCTCCATCTTGGTTTTATCTTCTTCCAGAATGTATACTTATCTGGATTAGTATTATTTATTCTTTTACTTTATTATTGTTTCTAAAATGTACACTCTATGAAAGTGGAGACTTTGCTGTGCTCACAGCTGTGGCTTCAGCTTGATTTGTGGCACATAGTAGGTCTGCTGGATTTTTAGCTTTTCCCCCCTCAACTCCAAATCTACCCTAATTCTGCTCCATGAGATCTTAGCAAACTGTATTGTCAGCAGGATTCCTGTGAGGTGTTGCTAATCAGGAGCCCTTGAGAGATACCGGAAGGCCAAAAGATGGAGGAGACCAAATTCATTTCTTTGTTTTTCTGTTGGTTGCACTTCATTCTGGTTTCCAGTTTTTTCCCACAGTCCAACAACCAGCTTCACAGAGCCTCATAAGAGACACCAAATCCTGTGAGGCAGCAGCCTTCCATAGAGGAATGCCCACTCACCCTTAGATTAACTCCTCTGTAATTTCCACTCCTGTAAATGTGGTCCTTGCTCTGAAGGCTGCATCTCCACTGAGCAGCACCTTCTCCTCAAAAGTCATGGTCTCTATCCATTTCCATGGGGCATCCCATTGAACTTCTAGTTTTGAACCACCCAAACCTCTTTCCTTTGATCTCTCAGCCCAAATCTCTCTACAAAATCTTCTCTTAGCTGGTATGATTTCCCCATTCCTTGCTGGGCCCTGACTGAAACATTAGGTATTTAATAAATATTTAACACTTATGAATGAATGAATGTGGTCCGCTGTCATCTTGTTTGTAGAATGTGCCCTGAAGATACTACTCACAAATTTCTATGATAATGAATCATCCTTACACAAACACAACCAAATAAACCAAGGAGGTTTATTCTCCTTTCGAGTCACTTGATGTAGGTCAGACGCTGTGTGATCCATCTGTTTGTACTGTAGGCTTCCCTGGCGACACAGACAGTAAAGAATCTGCCTACAATGGAGGAGACCCAAGTTCAGTCCCTGGGTCAGGAAGATCCCCTGGAGAAGGGAATGGCAACCCACTCCAGGATCCTTGCCTGGAAAATTCTATGGGTAGAGCAGTCTGACAGATTATAGTCCATGGTGTCGCAACAGGACTGAGCAACAAACACTTTAACTTTCCAGGGTCAGATTACAATCTTTAGAGACGCTTAGATACTGAGAAGATAATGGCACTTTGAATAGGAAATTCAAAACAAAATATACAGACGGAGACAGGGACAGACATATTATTTGCAACATAAATGTAAATCTAAAAATTACCTTATTTTTTGCATACTAATTATTTCATCATAGTTCTTTAAATAATTAATTCCTTCCAGAAAAATATCTTTTCTCTTTATATATTGATGTTCCTGCTTTCCTGATGGCCTAACCTTGTATTCTGTCTGTTGTATAACCCAGATGTCTACTTATTAATATTCTTAAAATAACTTTATGAAGAAAATGTTTAAAGATATAAACTTCTGGGATGATTCAAGTACACACTGGATTTTTCCTTCCTTTCTTGACCCTCTGGAGAAACCCCACTCATCCTTAGATTAGCTCCTCTGTAATTTCCTGAAGCTCTCACATTTATTGAGTGTTCATTATGAGCTAATGCTCATGCCAGACACTTTATATATATTGTTTTATTTTAGCCTCACAAAACTACTATAAATTAGAAATCACCCTTTTTTATGCTCTGACAGACCTAATAGAGTGCTGAGTACCCCCCAGTTACTCCATAAAAGATGATTGTATCTCTCTTAACATTTTTAAGAGCATAAAATGGGCCAGGAATTTGTCAAATTGCTTGGAATATATTAAGCTTATTTAATTATTAAAGCAATGTTTTTCACCTAATTTTACAGATGAGAACACTGATCAACAAAAAATCCCTCACCCAAGTTCACCCAGAGAATAGATGGCAGAAATGGGATTTGAAAACCAGCAGCCTGGGTCCTCTTTCAACCACTTACATGTGTTGACCTAGACAGTAATGTAGACAGTAACCTAGACAATTATTATATTTGCTAGACATTAGACGGGCTACTACTTGGTGAATAACTGTGTTCCAATAAAACCTGTATTATTATATTTAGTTCTTCACAGATTATCTACAATAATGGTTCACAAAATGTTTAAATATGAGCACCTCTTTCAGGATCAGTGATAGTAGACTAGTTTTAATTTCTCTTTATTGCCCACATGAATGACAAAGTGCTGTGATTATTAAGCTAGCACTTTTCAGGTCTTTTTGGAAATTCTTTAACATCTTCTTATTGTCCTGAAGACAAAATATAAAATTATTAACTTGAGCTTGTCAGGAACAGCCCCACCATTCCTCGGTTTATGCTGCTTTCCCCCAGTGACTGGTGTCTAACCATATGCGCCTTCTTTTGGTTTCTCGTGCAACCTCAGTATCCTCACGTGCAAGCACTCTGCCTCCACCCTGGAATGCTCCTTCTCTCCCCACTCAACTCTAAGTACTCAATTCCCACTCATGCTTTAGATCTCAAGTCTCTATCCAAGAAGTCTTCCTTAATCCTCCAATCTTGGCCAGGTTCCCTCTGATACGTCTTAGTAGTTCTCTAAATTTGTCCTTCACAGCACTTGTAATCGCATTACACAATTCCATGGGTGCTAGACACCTTGCTCCACAGAGACAGAGCCATCTTCTGGGAGCAGAGGCCATGTCTGTTTCACTATTTCTTGTATCTTTAACACTTTGAAGCGGAAAGAGGGTTTTAGATTCTCAAGGTAGAGATGGCTGTTTCCATTTTTACCTGGTAAAATGGACAAAAATTCTACTGTCTCTTGAGTTTTTGAAACAGTGACTAATAATAATAACAATGATAATAGTTAACTTAATGAGTAATTTCTATTTTCCAGAAACTATTTTAAGAGCTTTGAAGTTTGGAGCTCAATTCACAACACTGTGAGATTGGTCCTGACATTTATAAAACGTTCAATACATACATGCTTTACTCCAGCCAGGAGTTCAAATTTGATGAAGGATTAGTTCTGCTCTCTTTGACCCAGGCTAAAACCTGAGGGCGTCACTCACTTCAAAGAGATCTTTAAAAATATTTTGCTTGCAGAAAACCTGGCCTGGTAGTTAAATTTCTCCAAGATTTCAAACCAAATGAGAGTGGTCCTCAGGGTCTGAACAGTGATCATTGGAGTAAAAGGTTCTGGTATTAATTCCCAAATCAAACATATAAAAAACCCTAACAGGAGTCTCAATAAATAGCACAAGACACAGAGAACTGTCACAGCTTTTTTCACATAAGAGTGCATATTGTCAAAATTAGTAAACCTGAAATTCATTTGAAGTTGTTCCTTTGTTAATCATGACTGTTGCTGTCTTCTCAACACTAAATGCAGGATGACTGTCATGGCCATTGAAAGAAGTTCTCATGGTCAAGTAGGACTTGACCTAGGTAGCTTCCCATCTAGGACTTCCCAGGTGGCTCAGTGATAAAGACTCCACCTGCCAGTGCAGGAAATGCAGATTCGACCCCTGGGTTGGAAAAATCCCCTGGAGTAAGAAATAGTAACCCCTCCATTGTTCTTGCCTGGAAAATTCCATGGACAGAGGGGCCTGGTTTCACAAACATTCGTACACGACTGAGCACACAAGCAGGCATGCCACAGATCATCCATGAAGAATTGTAGAAGATCACATCAGTTTCACTTGAAAACCTACAGATACAAAACATTCACAAAGCTTCAGTTCAGTTCAGTCGCTCAGTCGTGTCCAATTTTTTTTGACCCCACAGACTGCAGCACACCAGGCTTCCTGTCCATCACCAACTCTGGGAGCTTGCTCAAACTCAAATCCATTGAGTCAGTGATGCCATCCAACCATCTCATTCTCTGTCATCCCCTTCTCCACGTGCCTTCAGTCTTTCCCGACATCAGGGTTTTTTCCAATGAGTCAGTTCTTCATATCAGGTGGCCAAAGTATTGGAACTTCAGCTTCAGCATCAGACCATTCAATGAATATTCAAGACAGATTTCTTTTCAATGGACTGATTTGATCTCCTTGCAGTCACAAAGCTTAGATATGACAACATAAGTCCACTTACATAATATGATTGGTCTATAGAAATTACATGAAGCACATAACAATCTTCCAATATCCTTCCATAGGGTAGTTACCCTTCTGGGGCCCTTTCACCCAGAAAAAGACATCTGGTTTCCTTAGATTAACAAACCATAAATGAATTCTTATGGAATCCTCAAAATAACAGTCACTTTCCCATGTCTCTCTGGCTCAGGATAGTGTCATCGCCATTCCTATATGCTTAGGAATTAAAATTAGATGAATTGCTACAGAATGAGTTTCTTTTAAATTAAGAAAAGATGGGAGACAAATACTAAATAATATTGTCATCTAAAAATCTTTTTGATAAGAATGTGACCATCACAACTTGAAGACAAATGCATGTTCCTCCAATGAGAACATGTGACAGAATGCACTGCAATCCACTTGCTATTTCAGGCATATACAAATCGCTGTACGTTTTAACAAATCATGATTTATTTCCAGTAAGAAATAATAGTTCCTTTGGGTTATACATAAAGAAATAACTATGGTCTTCCAGCTTCGGCTCTGAAAAATTTAGAGGAAAGAGATTACAGAAGGGAAGGGGAGAAAGATTCTAAATAATTGGAAGATAAATATACTGAAGAAGAAAGGATTTACATTTCCAAAATAAAGAAGAAACTTTCAAAGTTTATCTGACTTAAATGATAAGAAACTTCTGGAATGTAAGTTCCTAATGTAAAGTTCCTAATTGGTATCGGAACCAATGAATGATTACACTAATTACAGTTAACAGGGAGAGATAATAATAAACTAGTAAATTAGAAAATAAACAGCATAGATAGTGGAGAAAAGTAATGGAGAAAAGAAAAAGAAAGAAATATTGACAATCATGCCATGGGGTGCTGTGGGTACAGTTTTAAATAGCAGGATCCAGGAAGGTCTCAGGAATAATGAGGCATTTGAGCAAAGATCCGAAAGTGCTAAAATGAAGGTAAGAGAATCGGACTTTTTCCCAAAAAGAAGGAGTTTGCAAATGTATGAAATATAAGACAATTTGGAAAAAATATTGAATACCCATTTTTGTTTTCACTCCCATTAATAAATCTCAGTACGTATGGGCTTTCTCCTTTGTACTAAGTCTGATATAATACTGAAAATTGAGAATAGGAATATGGCGGGGAAAATTACACCTGTTTTCAACTAATTTGTTTTTCATGTTGTATTGCATATTTCATGTATTTAAATATTGGTTTTTCAGCTGTAGCCCAAAAGAGCCCCTCTGGAAATGACATAGTACCTCTCTGTGGGATATATTTCCTGCATTTAAAAAATACACATTAACAAAGTAACTCCATAGTGTCTGTGTTCCATCAACCATAGCCTATTTTCTAATTACACCACATGCATGCTCTTTATAAAGTTGTTTTCTCTATATATAAACATCTTAACATACTTATTTTTAGATATTTATTTCATTTGATTTTATTCCATTTAGAAGATGAGCATTTCAACTTTTCAGATAAGTTTGAATACTTAAGGTTAACTATCAAATATGGGACTCTATTTAAAATAAAATGATTTTAATGGCAAAAAAATCCTGTTTCCACAAACTCAGTTTGAAGAAGATAAACTTTTAATTCTCAGTTTGTGAGCATCTTCAATGTGCTTGGTATTTTACACAGAAAGAAACAAAACCCAAGACATTACATTGGTAATAATAAGTTAACTAAGCAAGCATGTTAAATTATTAAATTTGGAGAATACATTGTGCTTATTATGTTACTTACCCTTGCAGTGAACTAGAAAATGAATGTGGTCATTCCAGACTGGTTAAATTGGAAATATATTTTATACAGATGTGTCTAATGTAGTTTCCTGGCAGAGGAATAATGCACACAACTTATATTTATAAGTATACAAACCTGGTTTTATATTACTATGCAGTTCTGTAAAATCAGATTTTCCCCTCTGCATTTTAGTTTTCACTCTCAAGATATATTTACATCCTTTTATCATTTAAACTATCTTTATTAAAACACTATTTTTTCCATATCCTTTGGAGTTGGTTTCATTTATGGTTAGGTTGGAAGTTGGGGTTTGGAATAGGAGAGAATTTAAGAATAAACAGTGAGCAACCTATTTAAAACCAAGAGATTCACCCACTTCAATTAGTGTTAAATTGATTTTTATAAAATCCTATTTCTGCTATCAGCTTACTTGAGATCATATTCCTTTTTATTTTGTTTTGGAACTTTTATTAATGCTAACTAATTATACTTCTATTTGTTTGGATGGCTAGACTATTTACAGCATCCATTTCAGTTCTTTTGACAATTTTCATTAGATCAACTCAACCCCGAAGATAATGGAAAATTTATCTAGACTAACTACCCATTAACATATCTGATATCTATGATTTTATGAGTACATGTGTGTGTGTGTGTGTGTGTGTGTGTGTGTGTGTAATAATTGCTTATTTAGTTTCAGTGCCTGCATTTAAGGGGAGTTTTAGTGAACTGGATTTATTACAGAAATAAAATATATTTTGTTATACTTACTTTTCAGTTAGTGAATAATACTTATTACACACTGCTTCAGAGCCTCTAATAGAGTGGTTCCAAAATTATTCCATTCAAAAATTGGTATTTTCATGGAATGGCGAAACAAAGGCATCACGGAAAGGCATAATAAGTTAGAATGAAATTGTTGTGTGCCATTATAAAAATGTGATTGGACTGCTATTCTAGTTCTAAAGGAAACTGACATTTATGTTCCTCCTCTGGGTATCCTGTAAAAGGAAAGTTTATTAATTAGTCATTTTCTCCAATCAGGACTCATAAAGTCTGGGTGCCAGATCACTCCTAGAGTATATTTTTACCAGTGGATTATTACAACATGGATAAGAGAGCATACATTCCAAATGGGTCTTTTCATTTGTGCTCAATTGGTCCAACAAGTACATGCCGAGAGGGCTGAAAAAGCACAATGTGATTTCTTGGGATTCGCCAGTGGCCATAACCAATGGAGCTCAAGATTGATCCTTAGTAAAATTATGAATTAGCCAATGTTTGCTGTCAATATCATTGCACCATTTCCTTTCCTGCCTGAAAAACTGCCTCAGAACTAACTTGAATCAGACATCATTCCCATGCGATCGCTTATTTTGGACCTTTTCCAAAAGAAAGTTGCATAAAAGCAACACAGGGAAATTTATGCTAGATGATATAGCAGAAGTTCTACAAATGTGCAGAGGAGGAATACACATGGTATCTTGGTTAGGGAAAACTCTCCAGAAACAATACAAATTGAGCTATTTATTGAGCATTTATTCTAAGTGAAGCACTAGGGTAAGCACTTTGTGCCTATTTTGATAATATAATAATTTAGGTTGTAATACTTCATGTATAAATAAATCTCAGGCTTTAAATTCAATTATATGTCATGTTCAGAATCACATGTTCTTAGTCACATGAGCTGAAAATACAATCTTTATACATAGACATGTATATCCAATGGTAAAGAATCTGCTTGCAATGCAGGGGACCCGGAGTTCAATCCCTGGGTTGCAAAGATCCTCTGGAGAAGGAAATGGCAATCCACTCCAGTATTCTTGCCTGGAGAATTCCATGGACAGTGGAACCTGGCAGGCTACAGTCCATGGGGTCACAAAGAATCAGATAGGACTGAGCAACAAATACATATATAACATGAGCCTGGATGATTTCTTATTATACTTTCTTGAAAAGATGAGAAGGGTGATGGTGATCAAAGATTTGGGATCCTTGCTTGTTCCTTAATGAGCAAGGCCCTTACAGATTTGAAATCAATCATCTGAGCTTTGTTGAAACACGAAATTTAAATCAAGCCGAGAACACAATACCAAGTTTAAGATGTTTGTTTAGATAATGTTCATGCATGAATCATTAAATGGGCAATATTTTTATTTTTTTATTTATTTTTTAATATTTTTAAATTATCAGTGGCATTGCAAATTTCTCAGCTTTAAGCGTTATATATGGATTTGTGATTCTTCCCCCTCTCATACTTATCATGAGAAATGTGTAGATATCAAATTTAGAGATTGAAAGGGAATATCTTGGCAGTACAAGAACATCTCTTTGAGAAATAACTTTTTGAGGACTCCTTAATGGTCCAGTGGTTAAAGAGTCTGCCTTGCACTGCCAGGGATGTGGGTTCAATCCCTGGTCAGGGAACTAAGATCCCACAAGCCTCAGAGCAACTAAGCCTGTGTCTTAGCTGCTGAGTTCTCCCTGCTGTGTGCGCCACAACTAGGGAATCCAAGTGCCACAATGGAAGATCCTGCATGCTTCAGCTAAGACCTATAGCAACCAAAGCTAGAGCACAATTTGAATGTTAAGTATTTGTAGGCAGAATATTGATTTCTTTTTGTTTCTTTTAACTGTTACATTACTAATTTTCACAACTGTGCCTGCCTTATAGAAGACACTAAGTACTTACTGGTTGAATGAATAAAAGCAGACTAAATCTGTGTTCATGCATAGGTTTAGATTCCTCTATATGTGTGTGTGTGTGTGTGTGTGTGTGTGTGTGTTGGGGTGGAAGGGTAGGGGAGTCTGATAGTCAAAAACAAATAAATAAGCATACATTAGGTTACATCACACTGTGCATAAAATAGGGCAAGGTAATGCCTGTAATCAGAGAAGACAATGGCAACCCATTCCAGTACTCTTGCCTGGAAAATCCCATGGACAGAGGAGTCTGGTAGGCTGTGGTCCATGGGGTTGAGAAGAGTCTGACACGACTGAGCGACTTCACTTTCATTTTCACTTTCATTCATTGGAGAAGGAAATGGCAACGCACTCCAGTCTTCTTGCCTGGAGAATCCCAGGGATGGCAGAGCCTGGTGGGCTGCTATCTATGGGGTCACACAGAGTCGGACACGACTGAAGCGACTTAGCAGCAGCAGCAGCAATGCCTCTCGTGATTATTAAGGAGGGTGCATTTTAAAACAGGGTAATCAGGAAAATATTTCAAGTGGGATTCTGTTTGAGCAAAGAACTGAAAGATCTGAGAGAAGATACAGCCATGGAGAAAAGAGGGTACAAATAAATGTTCTGTATGTTTGGTATTTTCATAGAGTTGACTGATGAATAAGGTCAGAGCAGTGTGAGCACAAGAGTAGGGAACTGAAATGAGGTCAGTCAAGGGAGTGTCAAGTTAGTGGTCACTCATACACAGCTCTGTGGCCCCTGGTTCTCTTCAGTTCAGCCGCTCAGTCGTGTCTGACTCTTTGTGACCCCAAGGACTGCAGCACGCCAGCCCTCCCTGTCCATCATGAACTCCCGGAGTTTACTCAAGTTCATGTCCATTGAGTCGGTGATGCCATTCAACTTTCTCATCCTCTGTCGTCCCCTTCTCCTCCTGCCTTCAATCTTTCCCAGCATCTGGGTCTATTCAAATGAGTCAACTCTTCGCATCAGGTGGCCAAAGTATTGGAGTTTCAGCTTCCACATCAGTTCGTCCAATGAATATTCAGGGTTAATTTCCTTTAGGATGGACTGGTTTGATCTCCTTGCAGTCCAAGGGACTCTCAAGAGTTTTCTCCAACACCACAGTTCAAAAGCATCAATTCTTCTGCACTTAGCCTTATTATAGTCCAACTCTCATATCCATACATGACTACTGGAAAAACCATAGCTTTGACTAGACGGACCTTTGTTGTCTGTCACTGTTTCCACTGTTCCTCCATCTATTTGCCATGAAGTGATGGGACCAGATGCCATGATATTAGTTTTCTGAATGTTGAGTTTTCAACTTTTTCACTCTCCCTTTCACTTTCATCAAGAGGCTCTTTAGTTCGCTTTCTGCTGTAAGGGTGGTGTCTTCTGCATATATGAGGTTATTGATATTTCTCCCAGCAATCTTGATTCCGGCTTGTGCTTCATCGAGCCCAATGTTTCTCATGATGTACCCTGCACATAAGTTAAATAAGCAGGGTAACAATATACATCCTTGTCGTACTCCTTTCCCTATTTGGAACCAGTTTTTTGTTTCATATCCAGTTCTAACTATTGCTTTCTGACCTGCATACAGATTTCTCAGAAGGAAGTTAAGGTGGTCTGGTATGCCCATCTTTTTCAGAATTTTCTACAGTTTATTGTGGTCCACACAGTCAAAGACGTTGGCGTAGTTAATAAAGCAGAAATAGATGTTTTTGTGGAACTCTCTCGCTTTTTCCATGATCCAGCGGATGTTGGCAACTTGATCTCTGGTTCCTCTGCCTTTTCTAAATCCAGGTTGCATATCTGGAAGTTCATGGTTCATGTACTGTTGAAGCCTGACTTGGAGAATTTTGAGCGTTACTTTACTAGCGTGTGAGATGAGTACAGTTGTGCAGTAGTTTGAGCATTCTTTGGCATTGCCTTTCTTTGGGATTGGAATGAAAACTGACCTTTTCCAGTCCTGTGGCCACTGCTGAGTTTTTCAAATTTTCTGGCTTATTGAGTGCAACACTTTCACAGCATCATCTTTTAGGATTTGAAATAGCTCAACTGGAATTCCATTACCTCCACTAGCTTTGTTTGTAGGGCTGCTTCCTAAGTCCCACTTGACTTCGCATTCCAGGATGTCTGGCTCTAGGTTGCTGATCACACCATCATGATTATCTGGGTCGTGGGCACTGAAATTTAATCTGAGTGATATGAGAATACATGAGCAATTTGAACAAAGTGATGATCTGATCTTTTTTATTTCTTCCAGTTTTGTAAGAAATAATTGACATACATCACTTTTGCTTATTTCATTGTTAAATGTTTCTCCTCCATCAACTCAATCAAGAGTAAGTATTTTGATAAGAAAAAAAACCTTTGTCATCTTTGTCACCATTATACCTCCAAGGGTTTATGGTAGGTGTTCAATGAATATTCTATCTGTCCAGTATGCATGGGTGTGTGCTAAGTCACTTCAGTCATGTCTGACTCTTGGCAGCCCCATGGACTATAACCTGCCAAGCTTCTCTGTCCGTTGGATTCTCCAGGCAAGAATCCTGGAGTAGGTTGTCATTTCTTTCTCTGAGAATCTTCCTGATCCAAGATTCAAACTTGGGTCTCCTGCATTTTGGGCAGATTCTTTATCATCTGAGCCACCAGGGAAGCCCTTAAGGTATACAAAATAATGATCTGACCAACATTATCATGAAATTATTATCACAGTGAGCTTAGTGAACAGACATCGTCTCATCCAGATACAAAATATAAAAATAGGAAAAAAGTTGTTTCACCTTGTGATGAGAACTCTTGGTATTTCCTCTAACAACTTTCATATATAGCATACAGTAATGCTCATTACCAGACCACCCGACCTGCCTCTTGAGAAACCTGTATGCAGGTCAGGAAGCAACAGTTAGAACTGGACATGGAACAACAAACTGGTTCCAAATAGGAAAAGGAGTACGTCAAGGCTGTATATTGTCACCCTGCCTATTTAACTTATATGCAAAGTACATCATGAGAGATGCTGGGCTGGAAGAAGCACAAGCTGGAATCAAGATTGCTGGGAGAAATATCAATAACCTCAGATACACAGATGACACCACCCTTATGGCAGAAAGTGAAGAGGAACTAAAAAGCCTCTTGATGAAAGTGAAAGAGGAGAGTGAAAAAGTTAGCTTAAAGCTCAACTTTCAGAAAACTAAGATCATGGCATCTCGTCCCATCATTTCATGGGAAATAGGTAGGGAAACAGTGGAAACAGTGTCAGACTTTATTTTGGGGGGGGCTCCAAAATCACTGCAGATGGTGACTGCTGCCATGAAATTAGAAGATGCTTACTCCTTGGAAGGAAAGTTATGACCAACCTAGATAGCTTATTAAAAAGCAGAGACATTACTTTGCCGACTAAGGTCCATCTAGTCAAGGCTATGGTTTTTCCAGTAGTCATGTATGGATGTGAGAGTTGGACTGTAAAGTAAGCTGAGTGCCGAAGAATTGATGCTTTTGAACTGTGGTGTTGGAGAAGATGCTTGAGAGTCCCTTGGACTGCAAGGAGATCCAACCAGTCCATTCTGAAGGAGATCAGCCCTGGGATTTCTTTGGAAGGAATGATGCTAAAGCTGAAACTCCAGTACTTTGGCCACCTCATGCGAAGAGTTGACTCATTGGAAAAGACTCTGATGCTGGGAGGGATTGGGGGCAGGAGGAGAAGGGGACGACAGAGGATGAGATGGCTGGATGGCATCACCAACTCGATGGACGTGAGTTTGAGTGAACTCCGGGAGTTGGTGATGGACAGGGAGGCCTGGAGTGCTGTGATTCATGGGGTCGCAAAGAGTCAGACACGACTGAGCGACTGAACTGAACTGAATGCTCATTATATTTAGCATATTGTATTATATCCCTTGTACTTATTTATCTTATAACTGGAAGTTGTTTTAACTGAATCCCTCTGGAGAGCAAAGGAAAAAGCTGGAATACCAGTGAGGAGGCAATTACAACGGTCCAGACAAAAGACTGAAAGAGAGTAAGTGTTTCTACCTCCTGTCTTATTAACACGCCTCCCACTCAACCCATCTGCCACTCCAGTACCAAATTGATCCTTTTCATATGTAAATAAAACTGTTCATTCACTGCTCAAAATTCTTCAAATCTTTCTCATTTGTCTAAATAATAAATTTGAATCTCCTGTGATATGTAAAGCAACTCTTTATCTACCAAGAGTATCTATTCATTTTCTTTGTGGTTCTTTTCTGCTTCTATTTCACTGCTCAGTGTCCATACATGGTACACTCCAGTATATAAAATTATTTTCAGTCCTCCAACCTATCATTAATTCCAGGGCCTCTGCTCTTTTGTATACTTAGAGATTTTAAAAAGCTTTCAAATGCTAGTGCTGTTTCGTGCATCTGTGCGTGCATGTGTGAACGGTTGTGTCTGACCTTTTGTGACCCCTTGGTCTGTAGCCTGCCAGGAGTTTTCCAGGCAAGAATACTGAAGTAGATTGCCACTTTCTTCTCCAGGCAATCTTCCCTACTTAGGATTTGAACCAGCATCTCCTGCATTGACAGGAGGATTCTTTATCACTGAGCCATCTGAAGGATGGGTATATTTGGGATATTATAGAGTTTTGAGAAATATTCTGGATGGCAAAGTCAACAGGTTATGCTTATGAGTTTGATACATAATCATAAAAAGGGATATAAGTTCAGTTGTGGTCAGATCACAGAAACTTGAATGCCAACAAAAGAGTTTTCAACATTTATAGTTCAGGAGAGGTTTAGGGAAAGATTTTTGAGGGAGTTCAATAAAAAAAAAAAAAAAACCTTCAAGTTTACAAAAGCTCTATGCAGCAGTTTTGGAACTTTGTAGTTACCTCTACAAACCTAAAAGAGCTAAAAGGGATCCTATGATAAGAAAGTCTCCCTGAGTTTTTTAAAAACCCTGAATAAGGCAATGTGGCATAGCTGTAAAATACTGAGGAATGTGGCTGCAGGCCAAGGTAGTGTATAGTAATCAGAGATGCAGTGACTCATTTTGAGCAAAGGTGTCATACAGACTGCGATATACCAAGACATAAGTCACAGATGGCAGATGACACTTCGAAGAACATACAAACATTAATACACTCACAGCTCTGGAAGAAAACATCATAGCAGGAAAAGCTCTGTGTGAAGGATAGAAAGGTTCATTGTAGTCCTAATTCCACTGTGACCCACTGTAATGCTTAGATAAGGCATATGGTCTTTCAAAGACGTAAATATTTTATCAGTAGAATGGAGAAAATGTCTTGTTACCGAGTCCAAGCTCATACTGCTTGCCACAAGGCAGGCCAATAAATTGAGAAACAAGTTGTGGAGGCAAGGAATAGCAACTTTATTTGGAATGTCAGCAGATGGAAAAGATGGAAGACTAGCGTCGCAAATAACCAACTTTCTCAGTGAGAGTTCAGATTTCTTTTATACCAAAAAGGTGGGAGAGGGGAGGGGAGTAAAGGTAAACATTTTCTGATTCAGGTCACCCTCTAGAGGGGATGTATTAGTTTCTTCCTTCCCGCAGTCATTCACAGGTGAGCCTAGTCAGGATGTTTTCCTAAGAGCTGAACAAAGGTATTTCAGCTTAACACTCATTCCTGAGAGGCAGCCATAATAGCCCAGAGATGGGCTATTATGTATAATTTAAGCTTATAGGCAACATCCCTTTAGTAATGAACTTGTAGTAGAATACAAAGTTTGTTTCTTATTGCAAATCTCTTCTACCACTTAAAATCATATGGATTTGATGAAATGGTAAACAAGTCTTCTTCCTCTTTCCTCATGTGATGGTTAATTTCCTGGGCTAATTTGAGTGAGTCAGGGGTGCCCAGATTAAGCACTGTTGCTGGCTGTGTCTATGAGGGTATTTCTAGATGAGATTAGCATCTGAATTAGTAGACTCATTAAAGAAGACTGTCCTGTCCAATGTGGGTGGGCATCATCCAATCCATTGATTGAATAGAACAGAAGAAGGAAAAAGGAACTTGTCCTTTTCCTTTTTTCTTTCTTTTTTTTTTTGTTACTGCCTCACTGACACAAACTGGGGCATCTCATCTTTCTTGCCCATGAAAAGTGATAAATCATTAGTTTGCCTGGTTCTCAGGCCTTTGAACATGGACCAAATTATACCAGCAATTTTTCAAGAACAGATCACAGGAGATAGAGATAGATATAGGTATAGATATAGATAACTGCACTATCCAGTTACTTAGGACTTAGGCATACTAGCAGTACTGACTACTTGTATTCAGAAGAACATAAAAACCTGAGCCTTAACTTAATATATATACTTGGGTCAAGAAATTAACTGCACCATGCCCCTCTATAGCCTTCATGACTGTTCCTGGAGCACGAACTATATGGAGACAAATAGGATACATTCTTAAAACAATTGTCTCAGAGGATGGAGATAATATTAGCACTATTGGCAGGAAGAATATGATGGTTACAGTCAGTGGAAACAAGATATAAGTATTTGAATTGTTTTTATAAGCTATTTAAATAAAAAAAGGGAATGAATTTTATTCATTAATTTACTCAATTATTCTAAACATTCCATGTCCTTCATTATTTCTGTGCATATTTTTACTATTTCCCATGCTCTGTTCTCTGCACAGAAAACTCCCCATGTCTACCCAAACTCCTATAAAAAGCCATTTGCCGGGAAAATGTACCCGAATTTTGCTTTGTACTGCCTCATCACCAATAGAAACATTTTGCTCAAGCCCTCTTTAGTAAATGGTGGTTCTGTAGCAGTAGAAGGAACTAAGTCTCAGCTCTGGCACCAAATTGTAATTCTTATCTTAGACATCTCTTTCTTCATGAGTGCTCAGTTGTGTCCAACTCTTTGCAACCCTGTGGACTGTATGTAGCCCACCAGGCTCCTCTGTCCATGGAATTCTCCATGCAAGAATACTGGAGTGGGTTGCCATTTCCTATTCCAGGGGATCTTCCCAGTCCAGGGATCGAACCCACATCTCTTGCATCTCCTGCATTAGCAGGCAGATTCTCTACCACTGTGCTACCTAGGAAGCCCCATCTCTTTCCTACTTGCTGATGATCCTTAGGGTTCCTGTACTGAAGAACTTTATCTCATCAGTGTTTTTATCTTCCTGGATTCTCAAGAAGAGCACAGTGTTAACCAAGCGTGTTCAGTGAACATATCCTGATGGAAATCACCTGAATATTCTTGCATATTTCATTTGTTTTCTTCTAAAGCAAGGTTTCAGAGAGCCTAGGTACTATGGAAACAGGTTTATATAAATCCTTCTATACGAAATGTGCTCTGCCAAAGCTCTCAATAGTTACAGAGTGAATTTCTTTAAACTGAAATCTCTTCAAATAATTGCACTGGAAACCTGTGAAGTAAAGCCATACCTTTTAAAAGTGCTTTTTTTGTATCACTCTAACCACCTACATACTGTGAGAAATGTTGCTTAAGAAGCGTTAGATTGGCACAATTTTCCTTGCTATATCACACTTTATCTTAAATTATTAGGTTCACCACTATTTGGGATATGTGAGTCCAAATAAGAATTTATACTTTTTAAAATGTTATGTTTTTATTCTGGTACAATCTAAAACATTAGGAAGCATTTTTATCACCAGCACGAGGCAGGGGAAAACATTAGTGGTAGAGATGCAGGGGACTCAAATTCGGTCCCTGGGTCAGGAAGATCCCCTGGAGGAGGAAATGGCAACCCACTCCAGTATTCTTGCCTAGAAAATCCCATGAATAGAGGAGCCTGGTGGGCTGCAGCTCATGGGGTCACAGTCAGATGTGACTGAGCACACACCCACCATATCTGGAATGAAGCGTATCCATTTTTTCATTCAATAACAATTTTTACAAATATTTTATGGTCATGTTACCACATACCAGGCAAATTGTTAAGGAGTACAGTGGTGAACAAAAACTGTATGGCAACAACATATGTAATATATGTTAAAATAAGAATGCAATGAAATGCAAAAATCAATATATTCTTTAAGAATTTAGTCATTTGATTTCAATTCATATTCTGTAAGTTTCTGCTGTAAGTAACAGTCCTTGGTCTTAACAGCCTCCTAAAGAGTGACAATTAAAATGAAATTAGCACATAGCTTTTACTGATGGCAAAATATAACATGCTGAAATTTATTCCAGAATGAATCAAAATTATTAAATAATTAGAAAGATTTTCCTTTGCCAGGAGATTAAAAAAAAATGGAGATAATTAAAGCTACCACCTGGGCTAGAATCCTGAGACAGTTGACACAGTAGGCAAAATGCCCAAGAGTTATATATGATGACAATCTGATTGATTGTTCTCAGTGGGAGAAGTTATTTGATATTACTGTATTTTCATCATTTCCCAAGCCCATAAGAATATCTTTACAAACTTCAAAATTCCAAATCTTAAAAGAAAGTTTTTGATTAAAAAAAGAAGTATGTGTGTAGAGCAAGAGAAAAAGAAGTTGTTCGTAAACCACTGTTCTGTTTCTAAGAGACACATTTCAAAGAATTCCCACTATCTTAGATGGCCATTAGCCAAGACATGTCTGTCTTGGCATGTCTTGGCATTTGTCTGTCTTGGCAAATGTCTGTCAACAGAAGAATGGATAAAGTTATATATGTGTATATATATACACACACACACACACACACACACATACACAATAGAATACTGCTGCTGCTGCTGCTAAGTCGCTTCAGTCGTGTCCGACTCTGTGCGACCCCATAGATGACAGCCCACCAGGCTCCCCCGTCCCCGGGATTCTCCAGGCAAGATCACTGGAGTGTGTTACCATTTCCTTCTCCAATGCACGAAAGTCGCTCATTCGTGTCTGACTCTTTGTGATCCCATGAATTGCAGCCTACCGGGCTCCTCCTTCCATGGGATTTTCCAGGCAAGAGTACTGCTCAGTCATAAATAATAACAAAATAACACCATTTGAAGCAACATGGATTCAACTAGAGATTATCATATTAAGTAAAATAAGTCAGAAAGGGAAGGACAAATATTGTATAATATCACTTATATGTAGTACCTAAAATATGGCACAAATGAACCTATCTATGAAACAGAGTGTGTGTGTGCTAAGTCACTTGAATCATGCCTGACTCTGTGCAACCCTATGGACTGCAGCCTGCCAGGCTCCTCTGTCCATGGGATTCTCCAGCAAAAATACTGGAGTGGGTTGCCATGCCCTCCTCCAGGGGATCTTCCCAACCCAGGGATTGAACCCACATCTCTTACATCTACCTGCATTGGCAAGTGGGTTCTTTACCACTAATGGCACCTGGGAAGCCCATGAAGTAGAGACAGACCCACAAAAATACATAACAGACATGTGGTTACCAAGGAGGGTGCTGCAGGTAGGAGTTTGGGGTTAGAAGATACAAATTATTACCAATAGAATGGATAAACAATAAGGTCTTACTGTATAGCTCCGGCAACTACATCTGATATCTGGGAGAAAGCATAATGGAAAAGAATACAAGAAAGAAAATATATGTGTAAAACTGAGTCACTTTGCTGTACAGCAGAAATTAATACAACTTGTAAATCAACTATACTTCAATTTTAAAATAAATTTAAAAAAATAAAACAGAAAAGAAAGTATGTAAGCAGGAGAGGGGAAAAAAAGAAATATTTCCTAAACTGTAGTTCTGTTTCCAGGAGACAGCTTCCAGTGAATTCTCATGATCTCAGATGTAACTAATGATGAAATATAAATAAAACAAAATAATTAGAAAATAAAAAGTAGGAAATAGAACAACCTTCAGCCACCAGATTCTAGCTATGCTCTCTGTTCATAGAGCAAAATCTCTCAACCTGTAGAAGGACCATAGATTCTGCAGAGAGAGCAGCCTGAAGGGGGAGGGTCTGCCTGGATAATAGAGTTTTGTCAAAACAATCAAACCTCAAGTTCTTACACCAAAGCTTTCATGAGGATAACAAATAGAAGCTGAACTTCAATTTCTGGGCAAAAAGAAAAGCAAGCATCTAATGTCTCTTTGGTGAAGCCATGAAAATAATCCACATGTAATCACATTAGGAGCAGTTGTCAAAAAAAGTTAATAAATTGGTTAGCAAACATTCAAATATTTTGAGACTGAAAAGGTCAGCCAATACTCTCTTTAATTTCTATGCAAGCATATTCAATACAGTAACTGCCTGAGCTTTTTCTAGGATTCAAAACCACTCTTCAATGACCAATTCACATCTAGTTTTTCCTATTTCTATCCTACTAGTCTATCCTACTAGTCTTTCAGGAGGAAAGTAACATTTTATGAAATGAAGACAATATCAACACTTACTTTTGTCAATGTTTGTTCTTAGTCCACAGGAAATTAAACTTCCCTTAAACTTTGGCTGTGTTTATTTCCCACTATTGACATAACTTCCTACTGAAGGCCTGCAATTGTTTTTCTCCATTACAAAATTAAGTTTTAAGATGTTTGGATCTCTTTTCCCAAGTAAAAAGAATGATTTGTAAACTTTTTGATGATGGCCATTCCAACCAGTCTGAGGCAATACCTCATTGCAATTTTTTTTTCCTCCTTGCAATTTTGATTTGAATTTCTCTAATAATTAGAAGGTTTGGCATTTTTTCATGTGTCTGTTGGCCATCTGTATGTCTTCTTTGGAGAAATATCTATTAAGTAGGTCTTTTACCCATTTTTTAAATTAGGGTTGTTTTTTTGTTTTTGATATTGAGCTATACAAGTTGTTTGTATATTTTGGAAATTAATCCCTTGTTGGTCACATCATTTGCAAATGTTTTATCCTATTCTGTTTATCCTATCCTTTTCATTTTGTTTATGGTTTTCTTTGCTGTGCAAAAGCTTTAAAGTTTAATTAGGTCCCATTTGTTTAAATTCTGGAGAGTGTATGGAGAAAAGGGAACTCTTTTACAGTGTTGGTGGGAATATATATTGGTGCAGCCACTATGGAAAACTACGGAAGTTCCTTGATAAACTAAAAATAGAGCTACCATATGATCTAGCAATCCTACTTCTGGGCATATATCTGGAAAAGACAAAAACTATGATTCAAAAAAATATTTGTACCCTGGTGTTCATAGCAGTGCTATTTACAATAGACAAGACTTGAAAGCAACTTAAATGTTCATCAACAGTTGAATGAACAGATTCGTCTAATATATATCATATCAAAGAAGATATATATACTGATATGTGTGTGTGTGTGTATATGTACACACACAATGGAATACTACTCAGTCATAAAAAGATGAAATAGTGCCATTTCCAACTACATGGATGGATCTAGAAATTATCATACCAAGTGAAGTAAGCGAGACAGAGAAAGACACACATCATATGATATCACTGACATGTGGAGTCTAAAAAAATGATACAAAGGAAATTATTTACAAAACAGACTCACAGACAAAAAACAAACTTATGGTTACCAAAAGAGAAAGGAGGGGAATAGTATAAATTAGGAATTTAGGATTAACAGATACTCACTACTATATGTAAAATAAACTATACAGCACATGGAACTATAGTCAATATCTTATAATAAACTATAACAGAAAAGAATCTGAAAATAATATACATATGCATATGTATTCATATATACACACAAGAATGGTCTTCCCAGGTGACACTAGTGGTAAAAAAAAAAAACAAAAAACACCACTTGCCAATACAGGAGACATAACATATGCTGCTTCGACCCCTGGGTCAGGAAGATCTGGAGAAGGGCATGACAACTCACTCCAGTATCGTTTCCTGGAGAATTTCACAGACAGAGGAGCCTGGCAGGCTACAGTCTATGGGGTCGCAAAGAGTCGGACATGGCTGAGCAACCTTCACTCACTCACTAACACTTCTGGTTGAATCAATATTCATATCAACATCATTGATTAAATAAGAATTGTTTATACTTGAGCCTAGTAATATACTGGAATTCCATTGCCTTTGTTTTTCGTTCCTTTTGTTTTGATTAGAGATAATGGCTTTCTTTTTATTTCATTTAACATGTTTCATTCTTTCTAACACAGGAGTAAAATCCCTCTGAATACTATTCTTCACGTCGGGTGACCTAGCATTTCCATCACCTGTCTATGTATCTGTTTATTGTTTGTTTATTTCTGCACCATACCTCCTGGAACCCCAGTCTGACTGCTCCTTTGAGTCTGATTGCTCTACAGTTGCCGCATGCTTGTCATCCTGGAATTTCCCCCTTTGCCTCTTTTTCTATGTTTGTGTTTGTTGTTGTATACATGCGTATGTCTTTGTTTTAAAGATCCAATGACTTCCTTTGGTTTAATCCCTCATTTTGGTAATGCATATACCAAAAATAAAAAATAAAAATTATTTTGCCCCAAAATAAAATTGTCCTTAGAATGAGTACCTGGGAATTCATTTCTGGAAATATTATGTATGATATATCCTAAAAATCTATCTAAAGACCTAGAAATATTGGACATACATCAAATAAACTTTATTTTAAATCCATAGCTGAGCTCACAATAAAATAAATTGAAATCAATCTCTAGAATCATTTTATTGAAACTGTAGAACAACAAAGAGAATGAGACCTTTAAACCTGCCAGAAAGACAGACAACAAATTACTGCAAAAGAATACTGAAAATAGAACCAGAAGATCAGCAAGAAGCAATATTTATGTACCTAATATTCTCAATATATATAAAGACAAAATTGACTAGATTAATGTCCTAGTAGGAAATTAGAACATTATAATCTCAATACTTAATAGATAAATAAATCAATTAATAATTGTTCATTTGAATTACTATTTCTTCTTAGAACAGAACACGTAATTAGGAATGTAAAATAGAGCATTTTTATAAGAAAAAGCTATTATCAACAAGTGTTACATGTAGAACCATTGCCTTCTATAGGTGTTTATGCCTGTATTTCACATGAGTGTTTCAGAATAATTCATTGAGAGATCATATTGTGTTTTGCTTTGCAGTTGTGGGATCATTAGGAGTAATAAGAGTTACTCTTCCTTTCTCCCTCTTCACATACACCCAAGGGCTAAAAAGGTGCATAAACCTTCCTCTTGAGGCCAAACTTAGATTTAATTTTACAAATGGAACTAAAGTGTATTAAGCTCTGAAATGGTAGAGTGAGGGCCTGGGGTTTGGACGGTAAGAAGGCTAGGTTGTCAGGAGTTGGTAGCCAGCTCCCGAGGCTGACAGAGGTGGAGAAGAGATGGTACATGTTTGTTTGTGTTTTTATGGAGTAGCTGTTAGGTGGTGGGGATCCATACCACAATAAGCCTCTGATAGGTTGGCATATTGATTAGATTCATGGTGCCCAAGGACCACAGCCCAGGAACTACAAGAATGAGTCTCCTTACCCCATTTGGCAAAGGGGAGGATGGATCATGGAAACCCCAGTAGCAAGCACAATAAACTGAACACTTAAGTTCCCTCTCTTATTTTCTAAACACCACAGCATCTCACTCCAAATGTGACTTCAGGGAGGTGAAAAGAAGGTGAGAGGTCTGCCAACGTACAAATTAGTAAGAATTCAGAGTAAGATTAATTTGATTTTTGAAAGGGTTACCACATTGTTGTTCACCAGAGAACCGAAGGGTACATGTCAGATTTAATACATACCATGAAAAGTTTTCCGGTAAAACATTTTATTTTCAATGTTCATATGTTTGACATTCTCCAGAGGACAACATTTGAGAAGCTCTAGGTCTTATAAAAAGCCTTTGAAGTGACTGGGACTGATTCTCTATTTTGCTGTCTACATTTTGCTGAATCTCTACTTTGTTATTTTGTAAAATGATGGCAACAGTGCAGTCTTTTCATTAACCAAACATTAATAAACAACAACCATCATGATCCCCTCAGCATATGAGAAGGATTCTGAATTGGTGGACGCTCAATAAATAGTTAATGAGTGAGTCCTCTGCCCCTGCCATTTCTATTCCTCCTGTGATGAAACCGGGCCAACACAGATTTTACAGACAACGTTAAAGTCAGAATTAAATTCCGGATTTAACTCAAATGTCTTTTTCTTGGCACTGCACCACCATGCTTCAAACTTTGGGCCATGACCCACTCATGGTTCTCAAAGTCAATAAAACCTGTCAGAATTGGCATTCCTAGAAGGAAAGAAAAGAGAGAAAAGTGACAGAAGAGCAGGGATAACACTGCCAGGACAGCACAGAGTAACACAGACTGGGAAACAAAACGAAGCAAGATAAAACAAATGAAAGAAAATCTAGTGTGTCTAACATATATGGGGCTAAGCAGTGTTTTGTAAAAAATTTGCATATATTGGGTCAATAGGTAAAATGGCTTTTTTCTTTTTTTGCTATGAGTCATTTTAGGCCATGGCTCACAGCAAAAATAATTTTTTAAAATGGTTAGAAAATTAATAAATTAGATTATTTGTCTTCTTTAATTACTCTTTTACATTTGCTAGAAGGAAAAATATATGCTCAGACGGTAAAGCATCTGCCTACAATGTGGGAGACCCAGGTTCAATCCCTGGGTTGGGAAGATACCCTGGAGAAGGAAATGGCAACCTACTCCAGTGCTCTTGCCTGGAAAATCCGATGGACTGAGGAGCCTCGTAGGCTACAGTCCATGGAGTCGCAAAGAGTCAGACACAACTGAGCGACTTCACTTCAGAAGGAAAAAAAAAAAAACACTTTTAACCAGGCAGGCTTTTCTAATTCGGTTCACTTTAATTTATTAAAAAAAAATTTTAACCATGCAATTTTCTACATTTACAAAAAGTTAAGAAACTAATAGTAGAGATACCTATACACTGTGTGCAGGCTAGCTAAGTCACTTCAGTCCTGTCTAACTCTTTGCCACCCCATAGACTGCAGCTCACCAGGCTCCTTGTCCATGGGATATTTTAGGCAAGAATACTGGAATGGTTGCCATTTTCTTCTCCGGGGATCTTCTCAGCCCAAGGATCGAACCCACCTCTCTTGCAGCTCTGGCATTGCAGTCAGACTCTTTACCTGCTGAGCCATCAGGGAAGTCCGTTACCACATATTTATCCACATATACTCCATGTATGTATCATTTTATAGATAGGAATCATGTGGTTACTTCTTTCCCAGACTAAGTTTTTGAGAGGAATCCATTTATCCTATGAAAGAGGAGTACTGAAATGAATATCTTTGTATATACCCTATGTGCACACGTGCTGTGAGGATTCTTTACCTTAGATAAACAGAAACAAAACTGGCCTGCTTTACGTAGATTATGGGAACCTTCAGCTGATTTGAAAAAGTGATTACTCATTTACCATCTCATAAGATATAATAGATTTTGCGTGAGTCCACATCTTTGACAGCTTTGAAGTTATCAGACTTACAAATTTTTACCATATACTGGATAGTAAATCTTTTAATTTGAAGTTTTCTCATTATCAGCAATGTTGAGCATCTTTCTATGCTCAAAAATGGTTTATTGACTGTTTGTATCTCGTTCTTTGTGTATTACTTCCTGCCCTTGAGTTTTGGTAAGGGGGGATTTTTTTTTGCTATTGATTGGTAGAAATTTCTTTATATTGGATTACTAATTTTACCTATGGGGCTTTCCTGGTGGCTCAGGGGTAAAAGAATTTGCCTGCAATACAGGAGACCTGGGTTCGATTCCTGGGTTGGGAAGATCCCCTGGAGAAGGAAATGGCAACCCACTCCAGTATTCTTGCCTGGAGAATTCCATGGACGAGGAGCCTGGCAGGCTACAGTCCATGAGGTCGCAAAGAATCAGACATGACTAAGCGGCTAACACACAATTTTACCTATGCACATTACATGCCTTTTCTCCACTCTGTGGCATTTCTTTAAACTTCATGATATGTTTCTTTTACCTAGCAGTTTATTATTGTTGTTATTATTAGTTTAATATAATCAAAATTATAAATATATCACTTTCTAGATTATAAATTATCCTTTCTTGGAAGTCATTTCTCATTCTAATAAAATATATTGTATTCCAAAGTTGTATTATTTTGATTTCCCACCTCATTTTTACTGTATTTGAAATATATTTGTGTGTCTGGTATAACGTGAAATTTTGGTTTAATTGTCTATTTGGATGGTCAATTGTCTCAGCATCATTTATGAACTGTCAGTCTCTTCTGATATGCTTTATAACAGTATTTTTTAATTCAGGTACCAAATACTTACATAGATTTGGGGTCTTCAAAACTCTTCTTTATTTTCTCTGCTTTTCTATGCTTGTGTTAATAACAACTTGCTTTAATTATTTAGTTTTAACAGTTTAGAATCTGATGAGCCATATTCTCTTTCCTCTCACTTAAGGATTTCTTATCTATTTTAAGGCCCTTACTTTGATATTTGAATGTTATAATCAGATTTTCAGGTTTCATGAGAAACTTTTGTGAAATTTTAATTGAAACTGAAATGAATGTATAGATTAATCAGTGGATAATTGCCATGTTTACAATATTGAGAGCATCTTTCCAAGAAAAAGGCCTAACTCTTCACTTATTTAGATCTTTGTCTTCCAGTTTTCATATTTTATTAGTTTTATTTCCCATAACTCTGCACTTTGTTGCTAATATAAATGTGTAGTTTATTATATAGCGTTTTATATACTTTACAATTGCAATTGCTTGTGCATAGAATTACAGAAGATTTTGTATGTTGTTCTTACATTCTCTAAATTTGCTGAATTATTTTATTAATTTTTCTACAAAATCTCATGGATTTCTGATATTTATGGTTATATTGTTTGCCAGTTTTTCCACACTTACAGAGATGATTCTGTGATTTTTCTATTTTATTTAATGTGGTTAATTATATCAATATCTCCTCTAATATCACTTATTACTCTTATAACTAAAATATTTTATATCCTTTTGGATTTGGCTTATTTGTTTTCTCTTGCTGCTGCTGCTGCTGCTAAGTCACTTCAGTCATGTCCGACTCTGTGCGACCCCATTGACGGCAGCCCACCAGGCTCCCCCGTCCCTGGGGTTCTCCAGGCAAGAACACTGGAGTGGGTTGCCAGCATAACGAATTATCACAAACATAGTGGCTTAAAACAATGCACATTTATTATCTCACAGTTTCCATTTTCCAGAAACAGTTCAGATAAGGCTAACTGTACCCACTTCTCAAGGTCTTCCCAGGTGGCTCAGTGGTGAAGAATCCACCTGCCAATGCAGTAGACGCAGGAGATGTGGGTTCGGTCCCTGGGTTGGGAAGATTCCCCTTGAGAAGGGAATGGCAACCCACTCCAGTATTCCTGCCTAGAAAATCCCACAGACAGAGAAGCCTGGCAGGCTACTGTCCATAAGGTTACAAAGAGCACCTTGAACTCACACACATACCTCTCAAGGTCTTACCAGGCAGAAATCATGTTATTTAGCATTACAATCTCAGCTGAGGCTTGAGGTCCTCTGTCAAACTCACTGGTTGTTGGTAGAATTTATTTTCAGATGGTTATAGATCAATGTCCCCCTTTTTTTTTTCTCTCTCTCTGTGTCTTAGCTGGGACCACTTTTAGCTCTTTGAGACTTACTCCAAGATAGCAGGAGACTCAGTGTAAGGGCTTACCTGATTATATTAGCCCCACCTAGAATGATTTGTCTTCCAATTAACTAAAATAAATCGATTAGGGCTGGAGAAGGGCATGGCAACCCACTCCAGTTTCTTGCCTGGAGAGTTCCATGGACAAAAGAGCCTGGCAGGCTGCAGTCTATAGGGTCACACAGAGTCTGACACAACTGAAGTGACTTATCACGCACACAAATTAATTTGGGACTTCAGTTACATCTGCAAAGTTCTGTTATCACAGCCATATGTTGTTACATAAGCATGACAGTGATATTCCATCATATACACAGAATCTACTCACATTCAACGGAAGAAGTTAAAACAAGGTGAGAATCACGGGAGCCATTTTGAAATTTTGCTTACCAGTTTCTTAATCTAATCTAGGAATTTTCTTACTATGGTTGTAAGATTAGATATCATTTTTTATATTATACTAACTTTATTTTTTGAAGTATAAACTTAATTTTAATCACGGTGTTGGAGAGTATTGACTCAATTTTGTCTCTGGATATATAGTTTAATGTACACATTAATGTTTAACATTTTCAAAATACTATTTGAGCTGCAATTAACCATTCTCTGCTCTTCCCTTCATTGTTTCATCTTCTAGCTCTCTGTTTACCAGCTCCAAACTGATAGAAGTTATAGATACATTATTATAAATCTCTCCATTTTGTCAGTCACTGGTTCTCTCTGTCTCCAATAAGAGCACACAATACATGTGTAATGTAGTGTCAAGATCATGGGATCAGAACTTGGGAGACCAGATTTTAGTTTCAAACCATTGGCCACCATGACATTGGTGTATTAAGTCACTGTCTAATTCCAGTTGGAACACAACGGCTAATGAACATTTTCATGTTTCTACCTGCTGCAGGCTTCCTGAGAAAAGCAGATTAGCAAACTTTGTTAAACAGTGATGGAATGACAAATATGCTTTAGAAGTTACAAGGAGCATATTGCTCCAGAGAGAACTGGAGACTTATCATGCCCAGAGCCATTTGTTTACATGCCAAGATAGATGCCTTTCCCTCCCCCTCCTCAGAAACGATTTGTTTATATTCTCCAGTAAAGTCCTGTGTTTGCAGGGAAGGATTTACCAAAATGCCAGCCTTTGTGCATAAGTCCTGAGTCTCATAATTTTCAGGGTGCTTCTCACATGATGCAACCCCAGCATATGTAGAGATGAAAGTTCAGTCTTTTCCCTGTGGAATATAAACATGAAGAACAGGAGTTGAGATATTCTGAGTACTAAATGGATAAATGGTCTATTTTTTTTTATTCAGATACTGTGTCTGCTGTCAGGATATGAATAAATATATAAAATTAAGAATTCTTAAACTCTTCTGAGACTCATAGAGCAATTACAGTCCAGCTCTGCACACAGGGTTCTCCTGATGAAACAGATGAGATTATTGTTGCCAATATAAAAGGAGTTTCACAAAGCAAGACAAGATATACAACCCAATGTGGAGAGGTACTGAATGTTTTTATGTGCCAAGAGGTTAGACAATATTCAAGATGGTCAATGTCAATTGCCTAAATATGTTTATTTCCAATCTTTATTTGCTTCCAGAATAATGCTTATCCATTTAAATCATTGTATACCTGAAGGCATTATTTTTTGTAACAGAAAGTGAGATAGAAAGAAGTTTCTTCCATTCAATGTGTATTCCTGTCATAAAGGATAAATCTAGACAGTAAGAGGGGAAAAGGGTAAGCCCCTGCAAACCCAACCAAAAATACAAAACTAAACAAAGCTAAATTAAATGAAATTAAGGTCAAATTTGCCATTTAGCCCAGAAGCCAAAGAAAGTTCTAGAAGAAAAGAGAGTGGGTAGAGTTTGGATATTTCATAAACTCATAGTTTGGATATTTCTTTCCAGGAACACTTCTCTACTTTCACCCCCTTATTCCCCCAAATACCCCTACAATTGAAGAATTTTTGTGCTATTTTATTTATTTCTTCAATTTCCTATGTTCACCAATAGATTATTAAATTCATGAGAGTAGGGTCTATCCCTCCTAATTACTCAATACCTAGCCTCATGAGCAGCCCTTTATCACTCTCTGTCCAGAAGTAAGATACTGCAGCTCTATTCACAACACTCAAGATATGGAAACAAAATATGAAACAAGTGCCCATCAGTGGATAAATGGATAAAGAATATCTGGTACATATAGCCAATGGAATATTATTTAGTCATGGAAACGGAAGAAAATCTTACCGTTTGTGCCAACATAGATGAAATCAGAGAGCATTATGCTGTGAGCAGTCAGACAAATATTGTATGATATCACTTATATGTGGAACCTAAAATACTGAAGTCATAGAAACAGAGTAAAATGGTGGTTACCAGGGACTGAGAGGTGTGGGGAATTGGGGTAATATTGTGTGAGAATGCAAACTGGCAACTAGTAGATAAATGAATTCTGAAGAGTTAATGCACAATAGAGTCAACAATACTGTAGTATACATTTCAGAGTTGCTAAGAAAACAGATCTTAGTTGTTCTTACACCAAAGATAAATGATAATTATGTGACCTGATATCAGTGTGGCTTCCTAGGCGGCACTAGTGGTAAAGAACCTGCCTGCCAATGCAGGAAACACAAGATTGACCCCAGGTGCAATCCCTGGGTGAGGAAGATCTCCAGGAGAAGGGAATGGCTACCCACTCCAGAATTCTTGCCTAGAGAATCCCATGGACAGAAGAGCTTGGCAGACTGCAGTCCACAGGACCACGAAGAGTTGGACACGACTGAAGTGACTTAGCATGCATGCACACAAGGTGGTAATATCACAATATATAAATGTATCAAATCAATATTTTGTAAACCTTAAGGTTACACAATGGTCATATCAATTATAGATCAACAAAAATTAATTCATTCAATTTCTTTAAAAAGAAGGAAGACGATACAGAAGGAAAAGAGGTGAGGCGTGGAGAGAGAAAAAGCAGGACAAAAGCGTGTTCACTTTCAGTCGCCAGGACCAAGATGCTAGAGGAAAGGACGACCTTAGATACGGATATTGAAGCCTCTCACACATAAGATTTCTTGATTCTTTGAAAGAGAGCCTTCAAACACATTGCTCCCCTTTTTTCCACCACTTGTTTTGCCTATGCATCTCCCTCTCCTGAGATCACCAATTATCAAAGTTCTGCCTATGTAACCCACTTATTAAACTCTGTCAGGGATACATGATCCTTTTTTTTCTATCCTTCCAACCAAACTGTGTCATCTTATGAGTAGAAATTTATCACTGTATTTCCCATGTTATTTTCAAAATCTTATTTAACAATGAAAATGTGAAAAAAAAAAAAAAAAGATGACTCAAGGAAAAGAACTGATGATAAGTGTTCTGAAGTTTGAGCAATGTGTGAAACATTTTGAGTATTTTGGATTTCATTCTCCCAATCCACCACTGCTTAACTCCTAGAACTAAGGCCACTTTTTTTCTAATATCCTCTCTAATAGTTTTAGCTGAGCCAAGTCAAAAGTATAATATTTAGAGAATTCAGTTTACATTTATCTTTCTCTGTTTTTTCTTTTTTTTCTCTCTTCTGAGCATCTTAGCCTAAAAATATAGCTTTGGTCTGACATAAAGCTTATTCTGTTACTCAAGTTATTGCACGGGATTGAGTTTTGTGGTTTGGTTTGCTAAACCTATGGTTGAAAGCTAAACATTTCTGGAAGAATGGGTAAGAATATCTTATATTTATTGAACATAGCCAAGAAATTTATTTTTAATAACTGAACCACAGATTGGGTGCCATCTGTCAGCATATGGCATTGGCTTTTAAAGCAATGTTTACATCTGGGGGATATGATGCTTTCTTTGAGAGAACAAGAGGTATTATAGGACTAAACATGAAGAGAAGTGGTTTTAGATTCATGAATATTGTAAGTTTGCTAAGGATAGAATCAGCATGTTTATGTGCATACAGTTTTCATACATTTGGGTAGATAAAAAGAAAGAAAATCTGTCCATTGAAATTCTGTTATGGTAATAGAAAATAATTGTAATTTTAAAACCATAGGGACTTTTTTCTCTCACGACAGGCAAAACTATTAGTATGAAGCTATCAGATCACCAAGTTTGAATTTTTCAGTGTATCCAATTTGATTGATAAACTTTTGAATAATAATACTAATGTAGTGTTTTAATTTATTGAAATTCCAACTGTCAGTTTTATTTTACTCAAAGTATCTACAAAAATATATTGATTTCTCCTTAAGTTTCATTAACTTCAAAAATTTACTGGTATAGTTTTTGTCTGTTTTGCTATGCATTTGTTGTTGTTCATTGTTGTTTAATCACTCAGTCGTGTCCAACTCTTTTGCAATCCCATGGACTATAGCTCACCGGACTCCTCATCCATGGGATTTTCCAGGCAAGAATATTGGAGTGGGCTGCCATTTCTTTCTCCAGGGAAATTTCTCTACACAGGGATCAAACCATTTCTCTTGAATTGGCAGACAGATTCTTTACCACTGAGACACCAGGGAAGTCTTTTACTAAGCATAAATATTATTTTTTTAATCAACTGCATTTTGAAACATAATGACATATTTTATTACTATAAAAGCACAATTTGTAAAGAAATCATATTTTGCTTTTTTATATGTAACTCTCTGTTCATAAAAAATGTTAATAAATTCTGATTAATATTAACCTTTTTCTGTTGTTAGTTCAAAACTAGTTCAAAACAGACTTTACTTTTCTTCCACTTAATATAACAAAGACTTTATGTCTGTAATACATATAAAATTATATAAATTGCAAAATTCCAGTGAATAGAGTCTCAACAAATATTCAACAGTAAAGATAATGATAATAATAATAACAATGACAGCTACTATCTTGGAATATTATCTTTGTAACAGATTAGAAGATTTGCAACCATTCTTTTGAATCTTGATAATAACCCTTCCAAATTGTGATTTTCCTTTAGTTACAATTGACAGAATAGGCTTAATGACATTAAAAAATAGATCTGAGATCATAGAAGCTATAATCAGCAATATCTTCTTAAAGACCTATATTCTTTCTACTAAACAATTCTGCTTCCCTGACTGAGAAAATACTACTGGTAAGCAAACATAAGATATTTATTGATTGAAAAGGGGAAAAAAACAACTGCGCTAGTAATTATAATGCAAATTGAAATTATAATGAAGTACTAATTTCTGCTGGTCTAACTGATATTTTTAAAGTTTAATTATTAGTCTTGTCAAAAATTAGAGAAACAGTAACAACTACTTCAGGTCTCTTTATGCATGTATAATACATTTGAAAATACCAATCAAGATCTCCAATATATTCATAATTTTTGATCCTATTCCATCTACTGAAGTTTTTATTTTAATAAGGTAATTTAAAATATCAAGAAGTTAAATTGACGGAAGCTCTCTTTACTGCAGAATGTATCTAGGAAGACAGAGATGATAAAATAAATCATCTTCAGTATGAAGATGCCTGGATCTTATTATATAATGCATGCTTAACCACTTCCTTGATATAAGACATATTAAAAGATGATTGTATAAATATTGCAACAGGCATGAGACATGATATTAAAGGCTTTTGAATCTGCCGGTGTTCTTTCTTAGAAACCTTGCTTAACTTCTGAAACTCAGTTTTACCACTTCTAATAATATGGAGACAGTGAAAGAAACATTCTCATAGTATTGATATGCATAAAAATTATTCAATATATTTAAGATATTTAGATAATAAATGATTAGTAAATGAAAATTGTTTATGTAGAATTGATTATAGAAAAGAACAAAAAATATAATTTTGCTATGATAAAAGACATTATAAGAATATGTCATGAGCAAGGAGGCAAAAAGAAAAATTTTTATTTGTTCAGTAATGATTTTGTGATGAATGTCTACATCTTTTCCTGAAATTTCAAGCAACATCTATAATTGTGATAAGTTCAATTTGTTTTAATTTTAAAAATTCAATTCCTAAATGACCACTCTGAAAAAAAAATCATTTGGGAAGAGGATTGTGATGGTCCAAAAGAGAACAATTGAAAAAATTATTAATTTTTTTAATACCTTGCTTTTTATAGGACAAAATTTTCTTAGTGGAAAAACAAAATGAAACAAAAATGATCCTTTTCATTAATTCAGCATAGAACACTAGGTACCATACACTCAATTGTTTCTTCAAAACAGAAGCCAAATATAAATACTGATTATATTATACCATGATTTTTAAATCAAGAAAACTAACATTATCTCATAAAATACATATTAAAAGTTAAGTGTGGTATGGATGTAGGTGTGTGAGGGCACAAGCACTTATATTATCAATAATTTGAGAATTCACTACATGGATATTGCCAGAGATTTGCAAAACTGCAATTAATGATTCTTTACCGACAAATTCACTTACCCCTCACCACAGAAAAATGGCAGGCACTTTTTAAATATCAAATTTCATTAAAACCTCTGACTAGTCTATAAATTCAGGGACAGTAAATGCTCACTGTTCTGGGAATTGGCTTCATCAGAGTCATGTAAGGGCATTAGATAAAAATAGAGACCCTCAGTTCCTTTTGCCTTAGTCAGAGAATGTATCCCAGGAATGTTTATTTCTAGCATAGATTCAAGGTGATTGTGATGGGTGGGGCACTCTTTGGCTGGATCAATTTTCTGACTTTATAAGGTTATTTCTCTGTTTCCATTGGGGTTCTGATGCAAAAAAAAAAAAAAAAAAAAAAAACAATCTATACTAACTAGTTTGAACAGAGATTAATCACTAAGTGTGGAATGACTTTCTCAGTTCCTGGGAAACAGAATCAAAAGATAGGAAGAATAAGCTTCAAAGTGACAACAAAACTAGAATAACATATAGAGGCATTTTGCTTCTCTTAACATCATGAAAGGAAAGACTCCAAATCAGGATAGTCATGTGATGGCTTCCAGCTCTAGAATCAAACCGCCTCCACACTAAACCCACAAGCAAGATGGATGCCCGATGGCCACTTCTCTCTCCGTTTCTCCTCAGTTCTGTATTTAAAACTTATGCGATTGCATTGGCTTATCCCTTGGACTGCAAGGAGATCCAACCAGTCCATTCTGAAGGAGATCCGCCCTGGGATTTCTTTGGCAGGAATGATGCTAAGGCTGAAGCTCCAGTACTTTGGCCACCTCATGTGAAGAGCTGACTCATTGGAAAAGACTCTGATGCTGGGAGGGATTGGGGGCAGGAGGAGAAGGAGACGACCGAGGATGAGATGGCTGGATGGCATCATGGACTCGATGGACGGGAGTCTGAGTGAACTCCGGGAGATGGTGATGGACAGGGAGGCCTGGGGTGCTGCGATTCATGGGGTTGCAAAGAGTCTGACACGACTGAGTGACTGAACTGAACTGAACTGAACTGAGTGGATATAGAAAACTTGATGAAAGTGAATCTGAGGAAATTTTAGTTTTCTAGTCTCCTCAGTCCAAGAAACACTAGCAGGAAGCTGGAAAAAATAATGAAGTGGCCAAATTATTATAACTGCTAAAATCCCTAGATTCTCTGGTCAAATCCAAATTTAATTGGCTTTAAAAAATATTCAAAAGATGATTAAATTTCATACCAGGAAGCTGTATCATTTTATCTCCCCCCCCCCACCAATATCACTTTTCCCTTGAGAACTAATTTCTCTTCCCTCTAAGTCAGCTCATTTAATCTGAATCTTCTTATCAATATGTGTCACCTTCTACCGTGTTCCATGGATGTCAATTATTTTCCTTTCTGTTGCAGAAAAAAAAAAAATCAGTACAAATTTACTGTATATTCCCTCAAATTTAGTGTATTCTTCACAAGAGAAGGTGCTTGTTGTCAAGAATTTCTTCAAAAATTCATGTACTTTTAGCATTCTTGTTATTTATGGGGCTGTGATTTTGAATAAATAAATGAACAAATTTAAGTTTCATCCCTATTTTCAATTGTTGTAAGGTATTACAATTATATTTTAATATATTTTTTGTTACACAGAATTATATTTAATATAATTTAGAGGTATTCAGATTGGATATGACATTTGTGCGTGTGTCAGTCCATTGTCAAACTTTCATAACATTGGATGCAAAGCCCGGTAAGTCACTGTGTTGCTACTCTTCCCAAAATATGTGTTTCTTTGTTCCAAACCTAGCCGGTCTTCACTTTCTACACTTTCCCCTTGACTTAGTCTGTGGACCACTATTATAACTATTGATTTGCAACCACCTACCTTTCTCCACTAATATCTACATTCTTAGTATTTGAAAAACACCTTCTGGATAAATCCAACTTTGTACCCATTCTGTGCCTGTGTTTTCCTAGCTGAAAGTGCCTGGAATAAAATACACAACTATGTTATTGGATTTATGTATGAACTGACAGGACTCTGACAGACACCTAACAATATTGCTATTAATTTCTGGGACAAATTATTCCCCTATTGTCTCAGCTACCAATTCCATACCTTTTTCTCTTTCCTACAACCTCTAGCCTGTATTGCCCCATCCTCATTATCACTTAAAGTTTATGTTTCCTACATCAGTACAAATAATAAAGCTTCCAGGCTCCCAAGTACACATCCACCCACTCCCAAACATCTGTGCTCATATTCCTGCCTTGTCTTTTTTGCATATTATCACAGAGAAACTATCCATATTTTTATCTAATGCTAACTGCTTGGATCTATCCCATTGCCTGATTTCTTTTCAAGAGCAACGTCCTATCAGTTACTCTCCTCTCTGTAATCATGAAACTTTCTTTTTTTACTGGATTACATCTACAGGCAGAAAGCACATTATTTTGACCATCTAATAAAAAGATTCTTCTCATGACACTTCTTTTTTCTCTACCAAAAATATCTGCTCCTCTTTCCAAAAAAAAAAAAAAAAAGCCAAAATACTTTGAAAATGTAGTCTATATACATTATCTGAATCCTTCCTGCCCATTCCTTCCTTGTATGCATGTGTTCTCAGTCATGTCCAACTCTTTGCAACCCAATGGACTAGAGCCTGCCAAGCTCCTCTGTACATGGGATTCTCCAGGCAAGAATACTGTAGTATTAGAGTGGGCATTTCCTCCTCCAGGCCAATGGCTTCCTTAAATCCTTGCAAATGAGATTTTATTTCCACAATTCTATTGAATCATTCATTTATTCATTGAGATACTGATGTATTACATCTTCTTCATTACTATCCAGTCCCATCACTTCATGGCAAATAGATGGAGGAAAAGTGGAAGCAGTAACAGATTTTCTTTTCTTGGGCTCCAAATTCACCACAGACAGTGACTGCAGCCACTAAATTAAAAGACACTTACTCCTTGAAAGAAAAGCTATGACAAAACTAGACAGCATAGTAAAAAGCAGAGACATCACTTTGCTGATAAAAGTCTGTACAGTCAAAGTTATGGTTTTTCCAGTAGTCATGTATGAATGTGAGAGTTAGACCATAAAGAAGACTGCGCACTAAAGAACTAATGTTTTCAAATTGTAGTGCTGGAGAAGACTCTTGAGATCCCATTGGACAGCAAGAAGATTAAACCAATCAATCCTAAATGAAATCAACCCTAAATATTCATTGGAAGGACTGAAGCTACAATATTTTGGCCTCCTGATGCAAAGAGCCGACTCACTGGAAAAGACCCTGATGCTGGGATAGATTGAGGGCAGGAGGAGAAGGGAGTGACAGAAGAATGAGATAGCTGGATGGCATCACCAACTCAATGGACATGACTTTGAGCAAACTCCAGGAGATGGTGAAGAATTAGGAAGCCTGGCATGCTACAGTCCATGGGATTGCAAAGAGTCAGACAAAACGTAGCAACTGAATAACAATACACTCAATCCAATGGTCAGTTCTCCATCCTTATATTACTGGATCTATCAGAAATATTTGGCCCATCGAAATAACTCTCACCCTCTGTATGATTTCTCAATATTTAGAATTTTAGACACCATATTTTCTTGTTTCTCCTCTTACCATGTAAGCGAATCCTTTGTGATATCCCCTGTCAATTCATCTTCCATCAATTTGCCATCTGACAGAGTTTCCAGGTCTCAGTTCTCAATCCTCTTCTCTTTCGCATCTATATTCACCCACTAAGGGGCCTTATCCAGTTCCCTGGTTTAACTAACATCTATATGCAGATGACACCACTCTTATGGCAGAAAGTGAAGAGGAACTAAAAAGCTTCTTGATGAAAGTGAAAGAGGAGAGTGAAAAAGTTGGCTTAAAGCTCAACATTCAGAAAACGAAGATCATGGCATCTGGTCCCATCACTTCATGGCAGATAGATGAGGAAACAGTGGAAACTGTGTCAGACTTTATTTTGGGGGGCTCCAAAATCACTGCAGATGGTGACTGCAGCCATGAAATTAAAAGATGCTGACTCCTTGGAAGGAAAGTTATGACCAACCTAGATAGCATATTCAAAAGCAGAGACATTACTTTGCCAACAAAGGTCCATCTAGTCAAGGCTATGGTTTTTTCCTGTGGTCATGTATGGATGTGAGAGTTGGACTGTGAAGAAAGCTGAGCACCAAAGAATTGATGCCCTTGGGAGAAGACTCTTGAGAGTCCCTTGGACTGCAAGGAGATCCAACCAGTCCATTCTGAAGGAGATCAGCCCTGGGATTTCTTTGGAAGGAATGATGCTGAAGCTGAAACTCCAGTACTTTGGCCACCTCATGCGAAGAGCTGACTCACTGGAAAAGACTCTGATGCTGGGAGGGATTGGGGGCAGGAGGAAAAGGGGACAACAGAGAATGAGATGGCTGGATGGCATCACTGACTCGACAGACGTGAGTCTGAGTGAACTCCGGGAGTTGGTGATGGACAGGGAGGCCTGGCGCACTGCAACTCATGGGGTCACAAAGAGTCGGACACAACTGAGTGACTGAACTGAACTGAACTGAACTGATATGCAGATGACACATCTGATTTTCAGCTTTTAACTCTACCCACTACTCTGGCTTGGAGTCTGGACTAATATATCCAACAACCCACTTTAAACCTCCAGTTGAATCGAATTGCTAGTTTTGCTTTTCATTTATTGTTTAGTTGCTAAATCATGTCCAACTCTTTGCAACCCCATGGACTGTAGACCACCAGGCTTCTCTGTTGAATGGATTTTCCAGGAAAGAATACTGGAGTGGATTGCAATTTCCTTCTCCAGGGGATCTTTCCAACCCAACAATCCAACCCACTTGTCTTGCCTCTCCTTTATTGCAGGGGGATTCTTTACCATTGAGCCACCAGGGAAGCTTGTCAAAATCATCATTTCTAAAATGGGGTTCCTAATCTCCTCCCAAAAGACTTCGTTTCCTACGTTATTTATTGCTGATCTCAGTAAAAAGCAATGTCATTTTTTTCCCAGTTGGCCAGGGAAAGAACCCTGGAGTCACCCACAACTCCTCTTTTTATTCACACAGCTCATATCTGTCAGCAAGTCCTTTTGAGCTCAGCTTTCAAAATATATCCCATATCAGGCCACTTCTCCACACCTCTACATATAACACTCTAGACAAAGGTGTCATTTGCCAGGATGAGCTCTTGCCTGGATTATGTTAGTAGTCTCTAACTTGATCTATCTACTACTTTATCTATCCATAGTCTATGATTTACAGAACTGCAAGAATTACTCTTTTTAATACCCAAATCAAAGCATGTCATTCCTTTCCCCAAAATCCTCCATTGGCTCCTATCTCACCAGGAAAAAAACCAACATCTTTATTTCAGTTTGTAAGACCCTACTTGTCTTTTTTCTACCAAATCTATATCATCTCTTACCTCCTTTATTATTCTCTCTGCTCTAGGCTCAGAGGATTTGATTCTTTCTTCAAATCCAGCAAACATACTTCTAGGTCATGATCTTGGTCTTTTTTTCGTGTCTGGACTGTTCCTCTTCACTCAAACAGCTGCATTAATGGATCCTCACTTCAGATCTCTTAATGAGAATATCTATTCCTGTCTACTCTAGTAAACAGTAAATCCTCTGCCCAAGAGCCTATCCTCTGCCCAAGAGCCTGTCCTCTGCCTCTCATTCAGCTGTATTTTTCTCTGTAATAGTTATATCTATCTGGTATACTATTCATCTACTTGTTCACGTATCACTGTCTTCCCCCACTCAAATATAAGATTCAAAAGATCAGAAATTCTGTTTGGTCTCTTCTATCTCCCTAGTACCTACAATGTTGTTGTTTAGTCACTTAGTCATGTCTGGCTCTTTGTGACCCCATGAACTGTAGCCCACCAGGCTTCTCTGTCCATGGGTTTCCCAGGCAAGAGTATTGGAGTGGGTTGACATTTCCTTTTCCAGGGGATCTTCCTGACACAGGGGTTGAACCCACACCTCTTACATCTTCTGCATTGGCAGGCCGATTCTTTACCACTGGGTTACAGTTTTCATTTGGAATCAACACCTTCCATTTTTAGGTTGAGTAAGCACCTGGGAAGTAAGTGGGTTAGTTTATGACACTGGCCATAGTGTTTCTGGAGGAGGAAATGGCAATCCACTCCAGTATTCTTGCCTGGAGAATCCCATGGACAGAAGAGCCTGGTGGGCTTCAGTCCATGGGGTCTTAGGAGTCGGTCAGGACTTAGCCACTAAACCACCAATCACAGTGGTTAGCTTAGCTGCAGACATGTGACTGGAGATAATTCAATATGAATAGCAGGTTTTCGGTGGCTACTACAGATGAGGGCCTTTCTCTTCCCCTGGACTTGGGAATGAGAGCAGGAAGACTTCAACTTGTAATGCCAGAGTCCACCTCCAGAAGCCTGCAAAAGAAGTTAGCATACGAACAAGAATGGGATAAAACCAAGGAATGGATATAAATGGATATTGTAAGGACCTAATTAAAATTTTTTTCATATTGTACATCTAGGAACAGCTAGATAGCTTTGAGATTTATTATCAAGGTCTTTTTGACAATCTACTGTGAACCAGATATTTGTTCAGGCACTGGAAATAACTAATAAATAATGTATAATACTTTAAGATTTATATATCCTACATGAAAAAAAGACTTACAAGAAAGAGGAAACTACATCTAAGTTTTTAAATGCTGTGAAAACAGAAATTGCACATTACCACAGAAGCACATTTAAGGACTACCTAATTTAATTTAGGATATATCTGCTACAATGTTGATTATTGAAAATGATTTTTAAAAAACCACTTGTGATTTTAAAAAGACACAATGAATGTGTTTTTACAATAAATATTATGGGAAGTGGAAATGAATGTATTTGTATTCCTTTTCCCCTAGCCAGACACATACCTCATTTCAGTTTCTTCCAGGTACAGGTGGTATACTAGACAAAGTAAGCTCTGAAGTCACATGTGAAAATTCTGAACACCACTCTACCAGAAGACAGCTATCAAGTGGACTATTTTCCTTGTTTCTGAATTATTCACCATAAGAGGGATGTACACACACCAGACTGTGTTCAGAGGCAAGTAATGAGTCTGGTGCTCACTTGACTTATGTTATATCAGGCAATATGCATTCATGTGTTCATTAATTCAATAAATAGTTATTTAATGAGCTTTTTTATGGAAAAAAAAGTTATAGGCTGAATTGCATTCTCCCACATTTTACATGTAATAAGCAAACGTATATTAAAAAACTGTACATAAAGAATATATTATTAAGCTGAAAAAGCATGAACTTCATCCTTTGAAGCTTATCATCTAAGTATCAAGAAATATAAATACACAAATAATCATACAATTATATATAATTACAAACTCAGAAAGTGCTAAGAGGGAAAAATCCAGGAAGCTATGAGGATCCATAGTAAGGGAACCTGACCTGACCTGGGAATTAACACTGAGAAAGCTGTATTGTCACTGAGAATTTTAAAATGACTAGGAGCTAACTAGATGAATTAGATATCAGGGGCCTTGAAAGATGAAGGAACATCTTATGGAAAGACATTATTCTAGGATGCAGCCAGATTCACTGGAAAAATTAAATAAAGGCATATGTGGCTTCTGAGGTCTTCCCAGATGGTGTTAGTGGTAAAGAACCCACCTGCCGATAGAGGAGATGTCACTACTTTATAAGAGACTTTCTGTAGTTTTCAGTTTATCTGCTAAAGTAACTGACATCTGTAGGATAAGGAAAATCATAGCATTTGTGTTAATAAGAAAAAAAACTAATAAACTATAAAACACACTTTTCTACAATGCTATTAAAGAGTAGTTGATTCAAAGTCCATAAATAATATCAAAAAAAGATGAAATATTCATAGGTGGGCCTTTGCAGATGCTTCAGTGCCTAGAGGTAAGTGTCTGATACGAGTGCAGATGTGCAGAGGAGAGGCATACCTTAGATGGAAAGATTTTACAAGGAAAAATCAGATGAATTTTAAATAACAGTATGGGTAGCAATATACAATGTTATCTGGAAAAGACCCAAATGCAAGAATAAATATTTTATCTTAACAATCCTCTTCTCTAGAAATGTTGATAAGGGAAGGGCATAAAAAGTGTCAATACAAGCAATGGGTGGAAAACAGTGTTTGTATAATACCACTACAGTCAGATTCTAGGACTTGCTGAAGTATAACACAAAATCAAACCAAATTCAACTACGGCTAGAACTCAAATCACTCCCAGCCCAAATCCTGGAAAGACCAAAGGATAGCCTTCTGTGTCTACTGCTCTAAAATTTGGGAGTGAGGCTAAAGGGCAAATTACAGTCTCCACAATCCCATCTGAAACCAATGGTGAACACAATCTAATGAAAATGTTTTGAGTGGTGAGAGATTTTTAGGTCAGTGAAAATATTCTGTATGATACTATAATGATAGATTCAAGTCATTATATGCTTTATCCAGCACCAAGAACCCTAAGGTAAACTATGGATGTTAGATAGGTGAAGTATGGACTTTGGGTGGCTTTGATATGTCAGTGTTATTTTATCAGTTGTAACAAATATACCACTCTGCTGGGAGCTGTTAATTATAAAGGAGTTTATGCATTGTGTGGAGGTAAGGGATATATGTAAATATCTCTGTACCTTCCTCTCAATTTTGCTGTGAATCTAAAGTGCTGTTAGAAATTTCTTTTTTTTCTTTAAGTTCAGTTCAGGTCATGTTGGAATCAGAGAACAGCCCCTCAACTTAGGTGTGCAGTGAAAGAAAGGAATTGCACACTTTGAAAGTTTGAGATAAAGATATAAAAATTTTAAATCCATTTTTCTTTTAGACATTCCACATGTCATATTGTCATGTGAAGAGATATGAAGAAGTAAGAAAATGTGACTCATTATCAGGAAGAAAATTAATCAACAGAAACAAAATCACAAATAGTTCAAATGACATCATTAGTCATCAAGAACTTTAAGATAAATATTATAAAACTGTTAAAACATGCATAGTATAAGATGGAACAAATGGCTGAAGATATGAGTGCTTCTAGGAGAATAGCAGATAACAGAGAATCAAACTGATATTTTTGTACTGAAAATATAGTATAAGAAGGCTTCCCTGGTGGCTTAGCAATAAGGGTTCCGCCTGCAATGCAGGAGACCCAGGTTTAATCTTTAGATCTGGAAAATCTCCTGGAGAAGAAAATGGCAACCCACTCCAGAATTACTGCCTAGAGAACCCCATGGACAGAAGAACGTGGAGGGCTACAGTCCATGAGACCACAAAAGAGTCAGAAGTGACCCAGTGACTAAACAACAACAAAACGAGTAAGAAACAAAAATTTATTAGAGTATTTTATCATCAGATAGAAGAAAAGCAGAAGAAACCATTGGTGAACATAAAGATATGTCAATAGTAATTATCCAAACAAAAGTACACAAGGAATATAAGATTGGGAAAAAGGTGATCAATGAATGGATCAGCATCCTATAGGAAAATATTAAATTAGTAAACATATATGTTATTTGAATCCTATATGAGAAGATATAAATAATTAGGCAGAAAAAATATTTAAAGAAACAATAGCAAAACACTTTTAAAGTAATTAAAAATCTCATCTTCAAGCCTAAGAACTAAAGACATTAAGACATAATTCATGGATGACATGAGAGGGTATATAGAAAATGCAAAGATATTTTTTTAATATTAGAAGTTACAAATGCATTTATCATGTTTGCAGTATATGATATAAAAGTCAGTTGTTTTATATACTATCAACAGAAAAATGAAAACTGAAATATAAAATACCATTTATAATAGCATCAAAAGTATAATATGCTTTGCCAAAAATTTAAAGAAACAAAATTAAAATCTCTACAATGGAAACTACAAAACAGTGCTGATATAAGCTTAAAGACATATAACTAAGTGAACAGATACACTGACTTCATAGTTTGGAAAACTTAATGATGTTAACATGGAAATTTCCTACAAATTGATCTATACATTTATGCATTTTCTGTCAAGGCTTTTTATAGTAGAACTTGATGAGACAACTTTAACAATTACATGGATGTGCAAAGAATTCAAAATAGCCAAAACCAATATGGAAAACAAAGAATATGGTCGAGTTACTTGTACTACAAGATTTCATGACTTAAAGTTGCATGAAATTTAGAAATGATGACATTGATGTAAAATTTAAAACTCATTCAAACAATATGGTATTGGACTTTCACATTCTGTAAAGATAGAGTAACAGATACCAGATTTACTACTCTACTACAAACAAGTTAAAAACTAGGGGCAAATTATATGTAATATCACTTTGGTTTCATTATTATTTGGCTGTGCCACCAGGGAATGCCTTACAACATCAGTTTTAAATGCATGGGACATTGCTTAGTGCCCACTGAGAGACAGTGAAAACTGAATTAAGCTTTACTATTTTCCCAGCTTACTACTCATCCAGGCTACAGTACAGTGAGGAGGAACCCAATAGAACCTGATAGTCTCCCTGAGTTGAAGAAACAACTGGGAGACCAGGAAAGCCAACATAGCTAGTTTTCAGAACATTGTAAGGGGGAGAAAAATACTCGCACATGCAGAGGGTTCCATAAATCTACAGCAAGTCATCCTTCGGTCTTTGGCTAATGATTACCAAATGCATATTAGGCCAGGAAAAAGAAAGCCCTAAGAATCAGAGGGAGTGATACCTGAAGCTCACACCAGGCAGAGACTAGTTCCCTTTCCCACCAGCCATACTGGAAAACCTCATAATTCACGGCAAGAAGCACAGAACACACAGAATAGTAGTGTGACCTCAGTAATGGACAAAATTAAACCTAGACTAAATGTCGCTCTGGTCCTACAGAACAAAGCTTGAAACCAAGACCTGACAGGATCAAATTACTTCCATGGAATTTAAGTGCACCCCCCAAAAAATACATCCCAAGAATATTAAAGCAAAGTAAAATATCCAGCACCCAAAAATGTAAACATCACAATATCTACCACATAATAAGATATTAAATAGACATACAAAGAAGGACGAAAATACAACCCATGGCAATGAGAAAAATTAGTCACTCCAACCTGACCACCAGATGATATAAATGCTTGAATTGATAAACAAGGACATTAAAGTTGTTATTATAACTGTATTCTGTACATTCAGGAAACCAGAAGAAAATTGAGAATGTTAAGTGGAAAACTGAATGATCTAGAAATTTAAAACTATGATGTTTAAGATTTTTAAGAAATACACTGGATGGGATTAATAGCAGATCAGATATTATACAAGAAATGATGAGTGAATTTAAGGCCAAAGACACAGAAACTGTCCAAAAAATATTGCAGAAAAAAATAATATTTAAAAAAAAAAGAATAAAGTGTCAGTAATCTGTAAGATGACTTTAAGCAGCCTAGTATATATATAATTAAAGTCTCTGAAGTGGAATAAAGAAGGAAGAGGTAAAAAGAAGTTCAAATTTTCTAAATTTAATGAAAAATATAACCTTTTAGATCTATGAAGCCAAATGGAATCTGTGCATAGTAAACATAAATTAAACTTCATCAAGTTACATCATAATTAAATAATTAAGAAGATTAACAGTAGTGATTTAAAAAAAAGAGCTTTAAACTCAGCATGTGAAAAATGACACATTATTTAGGGAAGAACAAAGATAAGACTTTTCACTAGAAAAAAAACAGTGCAAGCTGGATAATGGAGAAAAACTTTTAAAATACTGGAAAAAAATTTTTAGCTTAACTATGCCTAGAAAAAATATCTCTCAGCAACAAAATAAATAAACATTTTCTCAGGCATACAAAAGTAGAAAGAATTCATAACCAGTAGACTTGCATGATATGAAATGTGAAAGAAAGTCCTTCAGGCAGAAACAATGTATCAGATTGATGTACAGATTTATCCAAGGGACCACAGAGGCAGAGAAATGGTATCTATGTGGTGCTATGTAAAAGAGATATTTTAAAATATGATTTAAAGAAAGATTAAAGATGTTGAGCTGTTTACAGCCAAATGAATATCAGTGCATTGTTGGGTTTATACCACAGGCAGAAGTAAAAATGATAATAACACAAAAGCCAGGAGAAGATAAGTGAAAGACATTGGTAAAATATTCTTATACTTTCTGTGCAATAATAAAATATCAATTGGAGGCAAGCTATAAATTACAATGAACTTTATAAGCTAAAAATGCATATCAAAAACCCTAGTACAAACACTAATGACACAAAAATTTACATATAATAAAGCTAAAAATAGATAAAATTGAATCATACAAAACATGTTATGAATTCAAAAGAGAGAAAAAAAGTAGCAGAAAAATCAACTACAACAAAAAGGGAAACAAATGGAAAGATGATGAATTTATACCCCCAAATACATTTAAATGTAAATGGTTTGAACACTCAAATTGAAAGGCAAAATATTTCAAAACAGATATAAGAACAAGATCCAATTATATACTATATATTATCTACAAAAAACCTACCTTGAATATAGATGCTAATAGGTTAAGAGTAAAAGGATATGATACCAAATTAGAAAACTTATACAAAATATAAAATCCCTAGAAAGGACACTAATAAAACTGACTCAAAAAGAAATCATCCTGAATAGGCCTTAGAGCAAGCATACAATTAGTAATTTCAAAGCTTTTAACAGAGTAAATCCCCGACTCAGATAGCTTCACTGATGAATTCTACAAAATATGTAAAAAGTAACACTTATCCACCACAAACTCATCCCAAAAAATATGCTGGCAGTATACTCTGATATCAAGACAATGACATCCTAAGAAAACTAGAAACTAATTCCCTTATGAACACAGACATAAAATTCTCAAAACTTAGCAAATCAAATCTGGCAATATATAAAAAAAAGATTATAAAAGAGCAACTGGAATGTATCCCAAGAATGCAAAGTTGCAAAAAAAAAAGTCAAATTAATACACCTCATTCATGAAATAGGAACAAAACACATATAATCATCTCAATTAATGTAGAAAAAAAGCTACTTGATAAGACTTCCTATGATAAAAATAATCAACAAACCAGTAATAAAAGGAAACTCTCTGACCTAAGGAAAAGATGTACAAAATCCTACAGCTAACAGCATAATTAATGTGAAAAAAACTGAAGGCATTTTCCTTAAGATTAGAAAGAAGCAAGATAAAAAAAGACAACTATTGCCACTTCCATTCAACACTATACTGAAGAGTCTAACCAAGGCAATTAAGCAAAATAAAAATTAAAGGCATCCATATTGGAAAGGAAGAGGTATAACTATCTCTGCTTGCAGATGACAAGTACTTGTATATAAAAAACCTTAAGGAATCTACATGAAAGCTCTTGAACTTATATATGAATGCAGTCAGATTGCCTGGGCTTCCTTGGTGACTCAATGGTAAAGAATCCACCTGCCAATGCAAGAGATGCGAGTTCAGTTCCTGGGGCATGAAGATCCCCTCGAAAAGGAAATGGCAACCGACCCCAGCATTCTTGCCTGGGAAATCCCGTGGACAGAGGAGCCTGGTAGGCTATAGTCTGTGGGGTAGCCAAAGAATCAGACATGACTTAGCAATTAAAACAACAGTCAGATTACAGAAAACAAGGTCAATATAAAGATTGTTTCTATTCATTACCAATGAATAATGCAAAAATGAAATTAGGAAAACAATTTCATTTGCCGTAGAATCAATAACAAAATAATAGATTGAACAAAAATGCAAGACCTATCCCTCGAGAACTAGAAAACAGTTATTGAAAGATATTAAAGAAGAACCAAATAAATGAAGACAGCTCATAGTAAGAGATCAAAAGACTTAATACTGTTAAGATAGCAATACTGCCAAAACTGATCTACAGATTCAAACCAATTCTTGTCAAAATCCCATCCGGCTATTTTGCAGAAAATGACAAGCTAATCCTGAAATGTATATGAAAATTCTAGGGGCCCAGAATAGCCAAAACAATCTTTGAACAAAGTTGGAGGACTTATACTTTCAGATTTCAAATATTACTACAAGGCTACAGTAATCAATATATTATAGTAATAGAATAAAGGTAAATGTGTGCATGCCAAGACCCTTCAGTTGTGTCCATCTCTTTGTGACCCTACGGACTGTAGCCCATCAGGCTTCTCAGTTCCTGGGATTCTCCAGGCAAGAATACTGGAGTGGGTTGTCATGCCCTCCTCTAGGGGATCTTCCGGATCCAGGGATCAAACCCACATCTGTTAGGGTTAGGAAGATCCCCTACAGGAGGACATGGCAATCTACTCCAGTATTCTTGCCTGGAGAATCCCATGGACAGAAGAGCCTGTCAGGCTATGGTCCACAAAAAAATGAACATCAAAGAGTAAATATTGAGAGATTAGATTGGACCCATCCCTGAAACTTCAGGATAATCCCCCTACCTCAAAGCCTATAACTTTAGTCACAACTATAAAGTTATTTTTGCCGCATAAGGTATTCACATAGCATTCATAGATTCTGGGATTAAAGCATAGGTGTCTTTGCAGGGTCGTTATTTTTCCTTCCACTCTTGGTTAAATTATTCTTTTAATATGATCTAATTTAATAAAAATTGTGCAGAAAAAACTTATACACAAATATTCAGAGAGACATTATTCATACTAGATAAAAAGTAGAAATAACCCAAATGTCCACCAACTGCTAAATGAATAAAACGTGAATCCATACAATGCAATATTGTTAAGCAATAAGAAGGAGCGAAGTAGTGATACATGCTAGGATGAATACCAAAAATATTATGATATGTGAAAGAAGCTAGTCAGTCACAAAAGACCACGTGCAATATGAATCTATGCTATAAAATATTTAGCGTAGGTAAATCTATAGAAAAAGGAAGCAAGATGTCCTGCCTAGTGCTCTGGGATGGAGAACTGGGAAAAGCCTGAGAGTGGCTGTGGATGGCTTTAGTTTCTTTCCAAGGTAACGGAAATATTCTAAATTAAGTGAACTTCTATCTCAGCAAAGCTGTTTGTCTCCATGACGATACTAAATTATTACATAGTGTTCATGGTCAAGATAACAGGTCTCCCATCGGAGGAAAAGAGGGAGTGCCTAGAAGGGACACAGGGGAGCTGGTGTATTAAAAATGTCCTAATTCTTGGCCAAGTGATGTTTACATGAGTGTTCCCTTTGTTATCATTTATTGAGCTTCACATTTAGGATTCATACATTTCCTAGCTCTACGTTACACCTCAAAATAAAACAGTCTAAATTTTTTAATAGCGATAAATGTGTTTCTACCCATGACATAAAGAAGTAACGTTAGCTTGGAAGTATTTACACTGTAAAACTGTTCTAATAATGATAAAAAGAAGTAAAGAGATAACATGAAATATTTGAAAAGTTAAAAATCCAACAAGAATTGGACATGGATAGAAAAGGAAAGGAAAGTGTGGTATTAAGAATTACGTTTCACTTTCTTACTGTTAGACAGCTTTTCTTTTTGACAGCAAGCAGAATGGATTTAAGTGGGTGACAATGCATATATGTTTCAATAGACTAGATCTGAGATGCTTTACCACCCAATTGAAATGTCAAATAAAAGCTTTACATGCATGTTGGAGCTAGAAGAGATATTCAATTTGAACATTCTGCTGGATTTTCCCATTTATGTTTCTAGACCTACCTTACATTTTCCCGTCTTTCTATACGTATTCTTTTTTGCTGTTGTTTTTCTTGTTTTTGTTTCTGTTTCGTGTGATGCATCAACTATTAGTACATCCCTCTCCAGCTGGGCAGCAAGTTACCTTGGCTGAGTTTGTCCAGTGGAAGATAACAACAGAAGATGGAAGGAAAGTACAATTCACACCTAGGGATGATAAAAGCTCCCAACCTCTGCTAACTCCAGGGTGCTTTACCAACTCTTTTTGATTTTGGTTTCTCTTATTCCTATTTGCACTTCTATAAATAGCTTTTTATTAAATTCTCCTTAATCAGACCGTTTGAATGTACCATCTGTTTCCTGTCAGGATCTTCAGTAATTCAGTAATTGGCACAAGAAGTGGCCCCAGGAAACACCCTTAAAATAGGTTCCCGGAATGGGTAGGTAGAATATTTGAGAATCTCACAGATAACTTCTTTGCTTCAGGAAATGGGACACTGATAATCTCCGGCGTGCTGTGACATTGTGATTAGCCGAATAATCACTGGTGGTGGCATAAGATGAAGTACAGATGCAATGAAGGCGTTGGGAGATCAAGTGTCTGTGGCACTTAGTCACTATGGCAACAGTGGTTATTACAAAGATTGTAGCAAGAGAAAAGGACCAAAAATAATGAAGGTCTGCTTCAGAACATGAATGAAAAATCAGAAAGCTTCTATGGAAACCTAAAAGAATCTCTTATGTCCAGTAGCCAAAGGGAAGGTATGAATGAGAATCAAGCCCAAGGACTGGATGTAATTGTACAGTGGTTAAGGCCCACTAAATGAAAAACCCAGCCATATGTTATGCTAAGATAAGAGTACTCATAGAAAAAGAATAAGACCCAAGGACCTTTGGGCAAATATAGGCAAAGGACAAGAATTTTGAATCTGCAAATTCTAGGTGTACTCAGCTGAGATTTGAAGGTAATGACTTGGGGTTTAAGTACCCAAAGAAGGTTGTTGACATCCAAAAGTCTTGCTAATTGAAGTTTGGGTTCAACATTGGCTTACAGTTAATGAGGAGGCAATGCTAGAAATTCTCTGACATAAGGCAGTGGCTCTCAACCTTCGATGTACATTAGAATCACCAAAGAAGCATTAAAAGAATTAATCTCTTGGTCCCACCCAGATGAAGCCTGATTTTAACATTCTGGGGTATATCCTGGACATTAGGTTTTCTGAACTCTCCAGGTAATTCTAATGTGCAACCTGAGTGGAAAATCACTGATGATGAAGAAAGAATCTGAGGTTAAGGGTTATGGGACTATTAGAGCAGATTTATTATGTGTAACCACCTCAATTCCCCTCTGCCAAACAGCCTGAAAGAGCCTGGAGGACTCTCTGCTTACCAAAGCAATTTTGAAACTCTGTGTGTTTGAATGTGTCCTATGGGCCAAAAATGACTGATGGTGGAAGATGCTGCAATACAAATCGTTCAATATTGCAGTAGAAAAAATGGCCTGCCAGTGTAGTAGAGACCAGATAAAAGGGATTAACCATCAGAAACAAGGTTTTTAAAATCACATTAATAGGGCAAGTGTTGAGTTGATCATAGTGTTCTGACCTGCATTAATCAGTGTCAGTGGCTTTTTAACCACTGGGTCCTTCAGAATGAAATAAATGAATAGACTAGTGAGGTATGGCTTAATATATAAAAACAGAAAATTTCTGGGTCTTGAAAATCTAATTTTCAAATCTTTTTAGGTGTTGGAAATCAAATTCATGTCATCATAATGGGAATTCATAGCCTCTTATCCACTTCCAAAGTCTAAGTCAATACACATGCCTAAAGCATCTTTGTTGAAGTGAAAGCTGGTTCTTTTTGAGAAAGGATCAGCAATGTAGCCATTGAGGAATATTGTGTGTTCCCCAAACCTTCTCTTCATGACTTCTAGCTGTTAACCAGGTTATGCAATGGTGAAAGGGAAACACTTCTGGGGGGTAGACTATTAAGTAAAGGCTCAGAATTGCTATTAATCCCTAGAAACTCTAAATTCATCCTGGTACCCAGAAAGTGAAAGTGAAGTCACTCAGTCATGTTTGACTCTTTGCAACCCCAAGGACTGTAGCCTACCACATTCCTCCTTCCATGGGATTTTCCAGGCAAGAGTACTGGAGTGGGTTGCCATTTCCTGGTACCCTACTGGCAGGCGTTTATTGAGGTCAGATTACAGATGTAATCCTGACTTGACTCATCTCAGAGTGAGCCTAAGGGGACCACTGACCTATCCTAAGGGTTATTTGTGAGTTATTTACATTAGGATGAAGCAAGTGACAGCTTCTAGTTATTCATCTATTGCCAAGATCGCAAATCAGAAACAATGCTCCATCACTAGGGATAACACAGAACAGTATCACCATCATATACTAGAAGGATATGTGTAGTAAGGGGTACAGGAATTCTTAATACATGCCCAGTTAAATCACATTTTTTGCTGATGGAAACCCAGTCTAGAAGATTGACTATGGATCATTACAAAGAAAATCAGGCATTAATTCCTATAGCAACTCTGTTTTCAGATATAACATCTTCACTGGAGAAAATCAACGTGACCCCTGTCACTTGGATGGTTTAAAGTGTAGTTCTTGGATCAGCAGCCTCAGTATCACCTACAAACACATTAAATATGCACATTCTTGAATCCCACTCCCCATAGACTAAGTCAGAAACTCTAGAAGTGGGGCCCCCAAATCTGTGTTTTATCAAGTCTTTAAGATGATTCTTTTGCATTTTCCTGTTAGAGAAACACTGACTTAGATAATTTTTCCCCAATTCCTATCATGAAAAACACTCATAAGCAATTTGCCTTCACAAAGCAAGGATAGAAACTCATATACACGGTCTAGTCAAGTTTCATACTGCCTTTCATAATATAAACTTGGGAGAACTTAATCATTTTCTGTCCCCTAAAACTGATGACCTTATGTTAATTGAATCTATAAGTAGGAAGGGGCATATACTAGATGTCTTATTAAGACATATGTGTACCAAGGGTTGAAAGATAAACCTTGTAAAATCTCAAGAGCCTATGTCTGTCATACTGATAGATCTATAAAGTTTTAATGGTCTGAGATAGGACGGGATATTTCATCTAAAGTGAAATATAAATTACTGAAACATGTACCACCTACTTTTAATAGGCACAAAACTGGTTGAGCCTTTTAAAATTATGAAAGTAAAATATACTGCATTTAGGTATGATGTGACTAATTCACTGGCTAATTCATGACATGTCCTAAGACATCAGATTGGAGCCTGAATAAAATCAGTAGGTCTATGCTGCAGTGCATACTGCCACAATTTGGGGTCCTATGCCAGCAAAGGACTGATGTTGAAGCTGAAACTCCAATACTTTGGCCGCCTGATGCAAAGAGCTGACTCATTAGAAAAGACCCTGATGCTGGGAAAGATTGACGGCAGGAGGAGAAGGGGACAACAGATGATGAGATGGTTGGATGGCATCACCGACTCAATGGACATGAGTTTGGGTAAACTCTGGGAGTTTGTGATGGACAGGGAGGCCTGGTGTGCTGCAGTCCATGGGGTCACAAAGAGTCGTACACGACTGAGTGACTGAATTGAACTGAACTTATGCCAGCAAAAGCAGTCGTTTGATACAAAGAAGTTACACGGAACTTCTGGAAAAATCTCAAAAAAGGAACATGATTGTGCCCAATTCTGTAGTTTTGTTATACAACCATTTATACTTTTCTGCCAAATATTCACATGCATTTGAATATCAATTTCACACTGGCAGCTGGGCTGTTTTTAATATTGAATATCTGATCACAGGTCTATGAAAACTAAACTCATTATTAATTGATTGTTATCTCATTCAATTGAAATTAGATGTTAAAGATTAACAGAGACTAGATTTACCTTCCCATCTAAAATCAGTGAAAAGCTGGCTGAAAACATACCAAGCAACAGTTTTCAAAATATTGCCCATCAGCAATGAAAGATGGTCATCCTTGAAAGAGGAGGAACAAATGGCAGCAGAATTTCCGTGCTACCCAGAGATCTCCTTGACTTGGACAAGACAGTAAATTTAAAACCAACCATACAAGTAATCAAATCAAATGTAAATGGTCTAAACACTCCAAATAAAACAGAGATTGTCAGATTGTTTTTAAAAAAATGTAAACCATATGTTGCCTTCAAGAAACATACTTTAAATATAAAGCAACAATGAGAATAAAGGAAAAAAATACATTAATAGATATGCTACATTAACAACTTTTTAAAGGTGTTTTGGCTACACTGATATTAAATATAGTAAATTATAATAGTAAAAATAGTAAAGAATATAGCCAAGGATAAAGGGAGCATTTCATCTAACAAAGAAGTTAATTCATCCATAGGAACATGCAATAGCTCCACTAATTGTAACAGCTTTTTAGTACAACTTCCAGGAGAAGTAGATAAATCCACACTAAGAGTTGGATTTTAGCTCTTATTAAAACGAATACTTCTCCAATAACAAATAGAATGAACAGACAGAAAAACAGTAAAAATATAGAAGGCTGAATAACATTATAACCAATTTTATTTAAATGACATTGGAGGGATTGGGGGCAGGAGAAGGGGACGACAGAGGATGAGATGGCTGGATGGCATCACTGACTCAATGGACGTGAGTCTGAGTGAACTCCCGGAGTTGGTGATGGACAGGGAGGCCTGGCGTGCTGGGATTCATGGGGTCGCAAAGAGTCGGACACGACTGAGCGACTGAACTGAACTAAACTGTACTGATAGCTCTCTCAATCTAATGATAGTGGATAAACATTGTATTAAAGTACACAGAAAACAGTTACCAAGAAAGCCCATAATATAGGCCACAAAATAAAAAGATTCGAAATTAATAAAATTAAAAAGTTTCTAAACAAACAAACTATGGTTTCTGTCCACAGTGGAAATAGATTTGTAATAAAAACACAAAGGTATCTGGAAGCTAAATTTTGAGGCCACAATATGCACTCATAAATAACTCTGGGATCAAGGACATATTAAAAGGAAACACTGGAAGCTCAGCTCAGCACTCTGTCACAACTTAGAGGAGTGGAATGGCGATGGGGTGGGAGGGAGGCTCAAGAGGGAGAGGATATACATATGGTAGTTCAGCTGGTAAAGAATCCACCTGCAATGCAGGAGACCCCAGTTCAATTCCTGGGCTGGGAAGTTCCCCTGGAGAAAGAATAGGCTACCCACTCCAGTATTTTTGAGCTTTCCTGGTGGCTCAGATGGTAAAGAACTCACCTGCAATGAGGGAGACATGGCGTTTGATCCCTGGCTTGGAAAGATCCCCTGGAGAAGGGCATGGCAACCGACTCCAGTATTCTTGCCTGAAGAAACGCCACAGACAGAGCAGCCTGGCGGACTACAGTCCATGGGGCCACAGTGAATCAGACATGACTGAGTGACTGAGCACAGCATGGCTGATTTGTGTTGTTGTGTGGCAGAAACCAACAGGACATTGTAAAACAATTACTTTCCAATTTAAAATTTTAGCATATATATTTATTGAAATAAGTAAAAATAGAAATCCAACATATAAAAATTTGTGAGACATAACTAAAGTTGTGCTTATAAATTTATAGCACTAAAGTCCTATATTCGCACAGTAAAAAATATATAATCAATGAATCCATATTTTACTTGAATAAAAAAAGGAAGAGCAAATTAAACCCAAAGTAAATATAAAGAAATCATTACTATCATAGTGAAAATCAATAAAAGAGAAAATAATACAGAAAATCTGTAAAACCATCCAAAGAAACATCTTTGAAAAATTCAATAAAATTGGTAAATCTCTAGTCAGACTGAGCTGAAGCAAAAGGAAGTATTCATTGTGAAGTCAGAAATTAGGTGTGAAGTCACATCTTCATTGTGAAGATGTCCTGTCCCATAGATATTTTGATTCCCTCTTCAGTTATTACCACATTTTCCAAAGGCCAAGTACACAGTCTATGATAACAATACAATATTGGAGCATGTGTACCCTTCTATTTGCTCAGCCAGAAGATGAATCCAGTTCTGAATCCTTATACGACACCATCCTCAGGGGACCAGATAGCCATCTGCTAGGTAAAGCAGGGACTTTTCCCAATAGGACTTAATACATTCTCCAGACATGTGTTTACCATCCATACACACTTCTGCCAGCACCAGAACTGTGGACTTAAATAATGCTGCATCAATTGTCAGGCATTTCACACATTTCCCACAACCAAGTAAGATGTTTAACAACAAAACTCATAGAATGTGTTGATTTTGCAAAATCACCCACCTTTCAAAAGCAGTTGGCTTGAAAGAGCTACAAGTCTTGACCATGGGGAATATCTAGAGGACAGAGGTCTAAATTCATGGTCCAAAAGGGCTACAAAATCAAGTAAGGCAGTCTATAGAAGTTATAATTCCAGGTCAAAGAGGAATGCAGAGACTAACAGAGAAGGGAGATCTGATGAGTGCATGGTTGGAATTGGAGAATGGGGTGGGGAGAGCAAGAGCAAACATAAAAATCAGGAGGTGGGAGGGGGGTTCAGGAGTGGGAACTCATGTACACCCATGGTGGATTCATGTCAATGTATGGCAAAACCAATACAGTATTGTAAAGTAAAATAAAGTAAAATTAAAAAAAAAAAAAGAAAAAAGTCAGACTTAACCGAGCTACTAAGCGCACAGGCTTTCCTACTTTTTTTCTATTAGGGTTTTACTCTACTTGTTAATTTCTTAAAGCTCTTCATATATTTAAGATATCCTTCCTTTTTCATCCTGTGTATTATTTAATATTCATTTATCTGTGAGTACTCTTTTTTTAGACTACAAAGGCTGTTTTCATGCAGCCACATCTATGTCTTTTCCTCTGTTGATTTGCTTTTAAACATGTATGGAAGACACTGTGTCAGACATTGTGGTATGAACTTTACAGTCATTATCTTATTAATTCTACCTTGTGAACTGTATAAGACTGGTATTATTATCATCCTATCTTACAGTGAAGAAAAGGACTCTACAAATGCCATCTTGGGAACTGAGTCTGCAGCCTGACACAGAGAAAAAAAAATTACAATTTACAATCCAGTTTACAATTATTTTGAATGCCTAAAGTTATCCAATCAATTTAGTAACACCAGATGCATTTAGTGTCTAATTTCTGCTTTGAGTTATAGGTTATCTATACTTAACGATTAAAGAGGAAAAATAATGGGAAAAACATATTAATCTGTGTTTGGAATGGCAATCAGTCCTATTAAGATGCTTTCAAAGAGGGAAAATAAATGTTGAAAGATTGTCTCTAAAAAAAAAAAAATCAGCATATTGAGAAAGTATTTTCCACTGAGTTTGTTAATGGTAAAAATTGAAAACAAAAGACTAATTGGAAGGACATTAAGAAAATTAACATTTTCCAAAAAAAGCTTCTAGTCAAAAATCATAGTAAAAACAAGAACATAAAAAGTGTTCTTGGATTCAACACATTTCTAACAGTTCCAAGAAGCTGGCTTGAATAGTATAGCTTTGATTCTTACTTCCTTTTGATCCTGTAGTACATGTTCTCTTCTAAGGTTCAGAATAACCAATACTACTATGGATTCCCTTGCGTCTCTGCAATGATGTCTTTGAAAAAGGTAATTGCTATAAATAGTCTTATTTCTGATAAAAATTATAATATGAATTTTTTATGTAAGAGCAATAAATCAAACCAAACAGCTGCCTCACTATTATTCATCATAACAAACTTACGATGTAGCCAGCTGGAAAAAAAATGCAATTTTCCTAAAGTGCCTCTTTGAATTATTCAAAGTTTCTGTTGCAGCTAATTAATTTAATGCACATTACTATAATGAATCAATGAAAATAAACAAAATTCTGAGCAAAAATAGAAATACAGATTCTAGTAGTGTTCTGTTTTCTTTGATATTATGCCTTATATATCTGCCCCCCAAAACTAGGAACTAATATAGTAAAGTGATAGTCTTTTAAGGAGTTCTACATGTGCAGTCATATATATAATGATCTGATATGTACTCCATTTAACACTCTAGTTGAATAAATTTGTAGGTTGTTTGAGAACTGAGAGCTTGTCACTAACAAACGTTGAAATGAGATGTGGGTCTGCATTTAATACACCATCATTGCAAATGCTTCTTTATTTCACTCAGTTTTTGCTTGCAAGAGGGAGCTTACTTACTCTATTAAACTATTTACATCTCCTCCATCTTACATAAGATCTCTTCCTGGTAAAACTGTTAACAATGGAAATTATGTAGCATAATAAAGAAAAAACGTGTCAGAATAAGAGACAAATGTATTCCCAAAATCACATCCACTTGATTGCTAAAGTGCTATTCCTCAGGCTAGATCCACATGCCCCTTTCTTGAAACTTCTTTCTTCATTTAAGGCAACATTCAACTCGAATCCATCTGATTTTGTGAAAGCAGAGACACCGAAGACAGAATTCTAATTCCATATCTGTCATTAATATATTCAATGACCCTGGGCAATCTCCCCATAAACTTCATCTCCTTCATCTAAAATATGATGCTCTCAACTCAGTGGTAACTTACTTCACAGTCTTGTTCAAAGGAATAACTAGCAATATCTGCCAGGTATACTGAAAACATTAACTGCTGGATACATATTTAATTATGAGATGGAACCTTTATGACATTAAAGGATCTGATGCAAAAAAAAAAAAAAAAAGATGAAGAAAAAACATATTAGAAGAAACAATCAAAATTATAAAATTATTTTCCTTAAGCCAATTAGAAATACTGCAGTAGGATTAAAAACAATTTTTCTGGTACTGTCTTTAGTCCATTCAGGCTACTATATCAACAACAAACAAACAAACCCACCAAAAATGTAGACCGGGTTGTTTAAATAACAAATATTTATTTCTCATAGTTCTGGAGGCTGTAAGTCCAAAGACAGGACACCAGCAGATTTGATGTCTAGTGAGAGCCTACTTCCTAATTCATAGAAAACCATCTTCTCACTGTGTCTTCATATGCTCTAAGGGGAACAAGAGACCAGAGTGTCTCTTAGAAGGGCAATAATCCTATTCATCTGATCTCCACCTGCATGACCTAATCACCTTCCAAAGCCCCACATCAAATATTATCAAATAAGGGATTAGACTCTAACCTTTGAATTTAGGGGAGAAATAAGCATTCTGTCCATAGCAAATATTTTGTATCTGTTGCAAAAACAAATCAACTAAGCCAGATTTACACTAGTCTTTGTTGGGATGATGAACTCTATGCTCCAACAAGATTTATATTGAGGTAAAAATTTTACTAGTATTGTGAAAAATAGAATATTTCCTTGTTCTACTTCAAGTAAACATGTTGTAGACCAACAAAACATTCTTTGTTGACCCAAGATAAAATCACATGGGGTGTACAAGACTATTTCACAGACTCTCTTGTTACCTCTTCTACATGGGGACAGGAGAAGAGCAAATAAACTACAAATGAATTCTACTGTATTAAGGGATGACAGTAACAGTATCCACTTTCTAAATTAAAAATACCCTGGAAAATCAATAATAAAAAAAATAGGTCTAAGTAAGGATCAATAAAATTGATAATACTCCAGGCAAATTAAATAAGAAAAAAAAGTGGCTATCAATTTTTAATACCAGAAATGAAACTGAGGACATCATTACATATCCTATGGACATTACAGGGCTTCCCCCATGGCTCAGCAGTGAAGAATCCACCTGCATTGCAAAAGATGCAGGAGCCATGTGCTCAATCCCTGTGTTGAAAAGATCCCCGGCGGAGAACATGGCAGGACATTTGCACTCCAGTATTCTGGCCTGGAAAATCGCATGGACAGAGGAGCTTGGTTCACTACAGTCTGCATGATGACAAAGAGTTGGACACGACTGAAGCACCTGAGCACAGGACAGCACACAACATGCGAGTCTAATTAAGCACTTGAACCCTCACGTCCAGGTGAAAAAGCAAAAATCACATGGAAACAACTAATAGATAAGAAAACATGTTTGACACAATCCAACACTGATTTATGATAAAAGTCTCTTCAGTTCAGATCAGCTCAGTCGCTCCGTCATGTCCACTCTTTGCAACCCCATGGACTGCAGCACGCCAGGCCTCCCTGTCCATCACAAACTCCTGGAGTTTACTCAAACTCATATCCATTGAGTCGGTGATGTCATCCAACCATCTCATCCTCTGTCATCCCCTTCTCCTCCAGCCCTCAATCTTTCCCAGCATCGGGGTCTTTTCAAATGAGTCAGCTCTTCGCATCAGGTGGCCAAAGTACTGGAGTCAACATCAGTCCTTTCAGTAAACACCCAGGACTGATCTCTTTTAGAATGGACTGGTTGGATCTCCTTGCAGTCCAAGTGACTCACAAGAGTCTTCTCCAACACAACAGTTCAAAAGCATCAATTCTTCAGCACTCAGCTTTCTTCACAGTCCAACTCTCACATCCATACATGACTATTGAAAAAACCATAGCCTTGACTAGACGGACCTTTGTTGACAAAGTAATGTCTCTGCTTTCTAACATGCTGTCTAGGTTGGTCATAACTTTCCTTCCAAGGAGTAAGTGTCTTTTTATTTCATCATTGCAATCACCATCTGTAGTGATTTTGCAACCCCCCAAAATAAAATCAGCCACTGTTTCCACTGTTTCCCCATCTCTATTTGTCATGAAGTGATGGGACCAGATGCCATGATCTTAGTTTTTTGAATGTTGAGCTTTAAGCCAACTTTTTCACTCTCCTCTTTCACTTTCATCAAGACAATCTTCAGTTCTTCTTCACTTTCTGCCATAAGGGTGGTGTCATCTGCATATCTGAGATTATTGATATTTCTCCCAGCAATCTTGATTCCAGCTTGTGCTTCTTCCAGCACAGTTCTGGCAGTTCTATACCGGGGTTAATGACAATCTCCTCCAAAAGGATGTATGCCATACCCACAACCAGAGTCCCTGTCCCTGGGGCAGACCACTGCCGACCTGTACCTCCACAGGAGATGCTCAAATACAGTTCTGTCTCAGTCTCTGTGGGGTCCTTGGGTCCTGGTGCACACAAGGTTTGTTTGATCCTTTGAACGTCTCTGGTAGGAATGGGGTTTGATTCTAAACACTAATTCGCCCCGCCTATCATCTTGCTAGGGCTTCTCCTTTGCCCTTGAATGTGGGGTATCTCCTCACAGCTGCTCCAGTGCCTACTGTCTTACTGGAGTTTTTCTGACCTTGGACGTGGGTTATCTCCACATGGCTGGTCGAGTGAAGCACAGCCGCCGCTCCTGACCTTGGACGTGGGGTTCAGGAAAATGCAAATAGAAGTGCAGTGGCATGTCACTGCACACCTATTGTAGTAGCCATAATCCATAACACTGACAGCATCAAGTGCTGACAAGACTGTGGAGCAACAGGAATTCTCATACATTCCTAATGGCAATGCAAAATGGTTCAGCTCCTTTGGAAGACAATTTGGCAGTTTCTTAGAAAACTAAACATCAGTTCAGTTCAGTCGCTCAGTCGTGTCCGACTCTTTGCGACTCCATGAATTGCAGCACGCCAGGCCTCCCTGTCCATCACCATCTCCCGGAGTTCACTCAGACTCATGTCCATCGAGTCGGTGACGCCATCCAGCCATCTCATACTCTTATGCTATTGTTATCATTATCATACTACAGCAAGGATTCTTAAATGTTATTATTTATTCATCTTTAAGACTGTATTTTAGGGAAGTTTAAGATTAGTATAGCCTCCCCCATTATCAACATTCCCTACCAGAGTGCTACATTTGTTACAATTTATGAACCTACATAGATACATCATAATTACCTAAAGTCCATACTTTCCATTATGGTGTATTCTCGATGATGTATAGTTTATGGATTTGGACAAATTAATTTTAACATACATCTATCACTATAGTTGCATACAGAGAATTTTGATTATCTTAAAAATTCTTTGTGAATTATGTCCCTTTAAATATATTGTAACAAATAAAAACTTAAAACAATGCTTCTATCTCCTTTGACTGAATAGTTTCCTGGCTTTTCATCTTTCTCTTTTACAGGCCATTGCCTAGTAAATCTGCCCACCTAGTAATTATATCAGGATTAGAGCCATAATCTGCTTCCTCCAGCCTCAGCCAGCAACTATCTGTAGGGATTAAGTAATAGAAACAAAATGTAAGAAAAAATAAGCTACTAATTGATTATTTCAAAATCTGAATATTCCTTTATTGAAATCTTTGCTCAAAAAACATTTTTCTCTCTGGACCATAATGAAACAAGGCTAGCTGCCACTATCACTTCTATGTGATCCAGAGTTATATGATATAAATGAGAAAAAAGGGATTTCCAAAGTAAAGGCAATGAAATGGGGCAGAAATTTTCTAGTTTGGATAGCTCATTGATTTAAGATTTAAGTGATAAATATAAAGTTGGGCATTTGGCAAGCAAGCAAAGGAGCACATGGTAAAACAATGCTTTTAATAAGCAGATGTACAATGTTAAAGTAGAGATTAGGTCACCATATCAGATTCCATTGTTGCAGTGGTCATATGTTTACTGTAACAAGCTATCATCAAAGTTTTCACCAGAACTAACTGATTTTTTTTTTTTTGGCAGCTTCTTCCAAGTTGTCAACTATTAAATGTGACTGTTAATTTATTTTGCCAGAAAAAGGAAAGATTCAGAAGGCAAATTGGAAGTTAAAAGTGATTTATTTTAAGAATAACTCATACTTATTCTATAAATAACCCATCAATTAACCATATCAACACACTTAATATAATCTGTTTACTTAGTTAAAATATATATTTTGTTTTTACTCACAGGAACAGAGAAATCCAAATTCAAAAAAAACTTCAGGTTATACTGCTTTTTAAAGTAAATTCAAAAATATCTAAAGGACTTTAGAAACTACATAAAGGCTAGAGTAACTTACTAAAGAACACTTCTGTCTGACTAATAATTTCATCTAATTATGTTGAAGATTGATAAGCATGGAAGATTTAGAAAAAGAAAAAAATATTTGTTACTTATATTTTAATAAGATTTTGTCATGCAACACTGTATATTATAAAATTCAAACTAATTAAAGAAAAATATCTTATTAGGGTATTACATACTCATTAGGCTGATACATAATTGGTTCACAAGTGATATTAACAAAACTTTCCTCACCAGCTCAGAGATAAGAAATATAACTAAGTTTCCCAGAGGCTAATGTTGAAATCTCGATTACATTTATGTATTTTATCCATAATGTAAGGCATGTCTTCAAACAATTCTAGAATATTCTATAACTGAATAAATTAGACTTAATGGTGAAAATAATAAGATTTAATAGAAAGAAATTCAGAAAAAAAGAAAGTTACCTAACATGAGAAAACTGCAGCTACAAGATATAGAGAATAAATGGTAATACATCTAAATGAATTCAAAGGTTATCTTTCTTTGAATTTTTATTATACTTACTGTGTGAAAGACATATTCCATTTCTTTATTATAAGTTGTGTTGTATTCATCAAAAAAATTTCCCATACTTATAGTTGAAGTCTTCCAGAATATTTCAACTCTAGAAATTATGTGTTAGAAATTATTTTTTATTATTAGCTTATATTTGATTTGTTATTAATTTCATGGAAACCATAAAATGTTCTGATGATTATGCTCGATAGGCGATTGTTAGAAAAAAAGGTGGACTTAGGTGCTGATAAGAAAATGTAAAATAAATAGCTGACATTATAGAAATAAAAGAGCTGAATCTTTGAAAAACAATAGCAAAATACACAATCCTGAGTAGTCTGATCAAGTAAATAGTCAAATAACATTATGCAGAAATAAGACAAAACTATGATCCCAGAAACAAGTAAGATTTTTTAAAATTACAATACTATGCATAATTCTCTGATATATATTATAATCCCTAATGAAATAAATAATAATTCTAGAAAAACTGTGGTTACCAAAGTTATTTTAAGAAAATCTGAATGCACCAATAACTGTGTAATAAACTGAAACACTTTAAAAGAAATTTTCTCTGAAAAGGCATGAAGCTCAGGTGGTTTTAGTAAGAAGTTCTTCCAAATTCTGAGAAAAATGCTATTTTTATCCTATTTAAACTGTTACAAAGCATGGAAGAAATGCAAAACGTCATTATTCATGTTATCAAATTATGTTGCTCTTCTCTGTAACTGTTCTTCCCCCAACTCAGCCCCATACTGTTATGATCTGTAATTTGCTGCCTCAAGGATTTTTAAACAATTCTCTCTCCTCTTTTGCAAAACCTCCACTGAAGAGATCAGTTTAAGTATTTTCATGGTGGAGATCAGTTTTTCTTTACAGGAAAGCAAAAACGAAATTCCCTCGTATGGCAAAACTAATACAGTATTGTAAAGTAAAAAAATTAAAAAAAGAAAAAGAAAAAAAATTCCCTCAAACTGCTGAGAAAGAAAGATTTATCATTCCCTAAAAACATCAGGGACCTGAACTCTGTGCTCTGGCATCTTCTAGAAGGCAGTAAAACCTCTGAGGAAAACGGCAGCATAGGGATCAAGGACTGAATAATAGATAGCTTGGGAGTAACTGAGCAACAAAGATGACTGATTACAAAGAGTTACCTCCAATACCTAGTACTTTGTTCAGTTCAGTTCAGTCACTCAGTCCTGTCAGACTCTTTGCGACCCCGTGAATCGCAGCACGCCAGGCCTCCCTGTCCATCACCAACTCCGGGAGTTCACTCAGACTCACGTCCATTGAGTCAGTGATGCCATCCAGCCATCTCATCCTCTGTCGTCCCCTTCTCCTCCTGCCCCCAGTCCCTCCCAGCATCAGAGTCTTTTCCAATGAGTCAACTCTTCACATGAGGTGGCCAAAGTACTGAAGTTTCAGCTTTAGCATCATTCCTTCCAAAGAACACACAGGGCTGATCTCCTTCAGAATGGACTGGTTGGATCTCCTTGCAGTCCAAGGGACTCTCAAGAGTCTTCAACACCACAGTTCAAAAGCATCAATTCTTCGGCACTCAGCTTACTTCACAGTCCAACTCTCACATCCATACATGACCACTGGAAAAACCATAGCCTTGACTAGATGGACCTTAGTTGGCAAAGTAATGTCTCTGCTTTTGAATATGCTATCTAGGTTGGTCATAACTTTTCTTCCAAGGAGCAAGTGTCTTTTAATTTCATGGCTGCAATCACCATCTGCAGTGATTTTGGAGCCCCCCAAAATAAAGTCTGACACTGTTTCCACTGTTTCCCCATCTATTTCCCATGAAGTGATGGGACTGGATGCCATGATCTTCGTTTTCTGAATGTTGAGCTTTAAGCCAACTTTTCCACTCTCCTCTTTCACTTTCATCAAGAGGCTTTTTAGTTCCTCTTCACTTTCTGCCATAAGGGTGGTGTCATCTGTACATCTGAGGTTATTGATATTTCTCCCAGCAATCTTGATTCCATCCTGTGTTTCTTCCAGTCCAGTGTTTCTCATGATGTACTCTGCATAGAAGTTAAATAAGCAGGGTAACAATATACAGCCTTGACGTACTCCTTTTCCTATTTGAAACCAGTCTGTTGTACTTTATAAGACCCCAGAAACTTTATACTACCTTAGTAATAGGACAAAGACTCAAAAATAACTGAGATTGAATTCCCTGACAACGTTAAGCCATATGCACTTGTAGTTGGAATTAAATTGATTTAAAAGTAACAAAAACTATGATATTTCTTTCACAATAGAGTTTATGCATTAAGATCATACGCACTACATACAGATTAAAATTTTTTATTTAATATATTGTTGGTTAATTAAATCTGGAAGAATAATGTTTTAAAAAGTCAAACTGGATTAATTCTGCAAATATGTTTGGTTAAATATTGAACAATCCATTTGTAAAATTGACTGAATTAATGACCAAACTTAAAAATTATGATTATACATCTAGTTGCTGAAAAGGAATTTGAAAACATTCAACATTCTTGATTTTTAATAGTTCAACTAAATTAAAAATGAAAGGTCACTTGCTGCTGTTTTGCTATGCTCTTTCATATATTTTTCTTTTTTAATTCTTAACAATCCTATCTTTCTTTTTTTTTTTTAACTAATTAATTTATTTTTAATTTTTACTTTACAATTCTGTATTGGTTTTGGCATAGATTGACATGAATCCACCACAGGTGTACATGCGTTCCCAAACATGAGCCCCCCTCCCACCCCTCTCCCCACAACATCTCTCTGGGTCATCCCCGCGCGTCAGCCCCAGGCGTGTCATATCCTGCATCAGACATAGACTGGCATTTCGATTCTTACATGATATTATACATGTTTCAATGCCATTCTCTCAAATCATCACACCCTCTCCCTCTCCCTCTGAGTCCAAAAGTCTGCTATACACATCTGTGTCTTTTTTGCTGTCCTGCATACAGGGTCATCATTGCCATCTTCCTAAATTCCATATATATGTGTTAGTATACTGTATTGGTGTTTTTCTTTCTGGCTCACTTCACTCTGTATAATCAGCTCCAGTTTCATCCATCTCATCAGAACTGATTCAAGTGTATTCTTTTTAATGGCTGAGTAATACTCCATTGTGTATATGTACCACAGCTTTCTTATCCATTCATCTACCGATGGACATCTAGGTTGTTTCCATGTCCTGGCTATTATGAACAGTGCTGCAATGAACATTGGGGTACATGTGTCTCTTTCAATTCTGGTTTTCTCAGTGTGTATGCCCAACAGTGGGATTGCTGGGTCATAAGGCAGTTCTATTTGCAATTTTTTAAGGAATCTCCACACTGTTCTCCATAGTGGCTGTACTAGTTTGCATTCCCACCAACAGTGTAGGAGGGTTCCCTTCTCTCCACATCCTCTCCAGCATTTATTGCTTGCAGATTTTTGGATCGCAGACATTCTGACTGGTGTGAAGTGGTACCTCATTGTGGTTTTGATTTGCATTTCTCTAATAATGAGTGATGTTGAGCATCTTTTCATGTGTTTGTTGGCCATCCGTATGTCTTCTTTGGAGAAATGTCTATTTAGTTCTTTGGCCCATTTTTTGATTGGGTCGTTTATTTTTCTGGAATTGAGCTTCAGGAGTTGCTTGTATATTTTTGAGATTAGTTGTTTGGCAGTTGCTTCATTTGCTATTATTTTCTCCCATTCGGAAGGCTGTCTTTTCACTTTGCTTATGTTTTCCTTTGTTGTGCAGAAGCTTTTAATTTTAATTAGATCCCATTTGTTTATTTTTGCTTTTATTTCCAGAATTCTGGGAGGTGGATCATAGAGGATCCTGCTGTGGTTTATGTCGGAGAGTGTTTTGCCTATGTTCTCCTCTATGAGTTTTATAGTTTCTGGTCTTACATTTAGATCTTTAATCCATTTTGAGTTTATCTTTGTGTGCGGTGTTAGAAAGTGATCTAGTTTCATTCTTTTACAAGTGGTTGACCAGTTTTCCCAGCACCACTTGTTAAAGAGATTGTCTTTACTCCATTGTATATTCTTGCCTCCTTTGTCAAAGATAAGGTGTCCATATGTATGTGGATTTATCTCTGGGCTTTCTATTTTGTTCCATTGATCTATATTTCTGTCTTTGTGCCAATACCATACTGTCTTGATGACTGTGGCTTTGTAGTAGAGCCTGAAGTCAGGCAAATTGATTCCTCCAGTTCCATTCTTCTTTCTCAAGATTGCTTTGGCTATTCGTGGTTTTTTGTATTTCCATACAAATCTTGAAATTATTTGTTCTAGTTCTGTGAAAAATATCGCCGGTATCTTGATAGGGATTGCATTGAATTTGTAAATTGCTTTGGGTAATATACTCATTTTCACTATATTGATTCTTCCGATCCATGAGCATGGTATATTTCTCCATCTATTAGTGTCCTCTTTGATTTCTTTCATCAGTGTTTTATAGTTTTCTGTATATAGGTCTTTAGTTTCTTTAGGTAGATATATTCCTAAGTATTTTATTCTTTTTGTTGCAATGGTGAATGGAATTGTTTCCTTAATTTCTTCTTCTACTTTCTCATTATTAGTGTATAGGAATGCAAGGGATTTCTGTGTGTTGATTTTATATCCTGCAACTTTACTATATTCATTAATTAGCTCTAGTAATTTTCTGGTAGAGTCTTTAGTGTTTTCTATGTAGAGGATCATGTCATCTGCAAACAGTGAGAGTTTTACTTCTTCTTTTCCAATTTGGATTCCTTTTATTTCTTTTTCTGCTCTGATTGCTGTGGCTAAAACTTCCAGAACTATGTTGAATAGTAGTGGTGAAAGTGGGCACCCTTGTCTTGTTCCTGACTTAAGGGGAAATGCTTTCAATTTTTCACCATTGAGGATAATGTTTGCTGTGGGTTTGTCATATATAGCTTTTATTATATTGAGGTATGTTCCTTCTATTCCTGCTTTCTGGAGAGTTTTTATCATAAATGGATGTTGAATTTTGTCAAAGGCCTTCTCTGCATCTATTGAGATAATCATATGGTTTTTATTTTTCAATTTGTTAATGTGGTGAATTACATTGATTGATTTGCGGATGTTGAAGAATCCTTGCATCCCTGGGATAAAGCCCACTTGGTCATGGTGTACGATCTTTTTAATGTGTTGTTGGATTCTGATTGCTAGAATTTTGTTGAGGATTTTTGCATCTATGTTCATCAGTGATATTGGCCTGTAGTTTTCCTTTTTTGTAGTATCTTTGTCAGGTTTCGGTATTAGGGTGATGGTGGCCTCATAGAATGAGTTTGGAAGTTTCCCTTCCTCTGCAATTTTCTGGAAGAGTTTGAGTAGGATAGGTGTTAACTCTTCTCGAAATTTCTGGTAGAATTCAGCTGTGAAGCCGTCTGGACCTGGGCTTTTGTTTGCTGGAAGATTTCTGATTACAGTTTCAATTTCCATGCTTGTGATGGGTCTGTTAAGATTGTCTATTTCTTCCTGGTTTAGTTTTGGAAAATTGTATTTTTCTAAGAATTTGTCGATTTCTTCCAGGTTGTCCATTTTATTGGCATATAATTGCTGATAGTAGTCTCTTATGATCCTTTGTATTTCTGTGTTGTCTGTTGTGATCTCTCCATTTTCATTTCTAATTTTATTGATTTGATTTTTCTCTCTTTGCTTCTTGATGAGTCTAGCTAATGGTCTGTCAATTTTATTTATCCTTTCAAAGAACCAGCTTTTGGCTTTGTTGATTTTTGCTATGGTCTCTTTTGTTTCTTTTGCATTTATTTCTGCCCTAATTTTTAAGATTTCTTTCCTTCTGCTAACTCTGGGGTTCTCTAATTCTTCCTTTTCTAGTTGCTTTAGGTGTAGAGTTAGGTTATTTATTTGACTTTTTTCTTGTTTCTTGAGGTATGCCTGTATTGCTATGAACTTTCCTCTTAGCACTGCTTTTATAGTGTCCCACAGGTTTTGGGTTGTTGTGTTTTCATTTTCATTCGTTTCTATGCATATTTTGATTTCTTTTTTGATTTCTTCTGTGATTTGTTGGTTATTCAGAAGTGTGTTGTTCAGCCTCCATATGTTGGAATTTTTAATAGGTTTCCTCCTGTAACTGAGATCTAATCTTAGTGCATTATGGTCAGAAAAGATGCTTGGAATGATTTCGATGTTTTTGAATTTATCAAGGTTATATTTATGGCCCAGGATGTGATCTATCCTCAAGAAGGTTCCATGAGCACTTGAGAAAAAGGTGAAATTCATTGTTTTGGGGTGAAATGTCCTATAGATATCAATTAGGTCTAACTGCTCTAATGTATCATTTAAAGTTTGCGTTTCTTTGTTAATTTTCTGTTTAGTTGATCTGTCCATATGTGTGAGTGGGGTATTAAAGTCTCCCACTATTATTGTGTTGTTGTTAATTTCCTCTTTCATACTTGTTAGCATTTGTGCTACATATTGCGGTGCTCCTATATTGGGTGCATATATATTTATAATTGTTATATCTTCTTCTTGGATTGATCCTTTGATCATTATGTAGTGGCCTTCTTTGTCTCTTTTCACAGCCTTTGTTTTAAAGTCTATTTTATCGGATATGAGTATTGCCACTCCTGCTTTCTTTTGGTCTCTATTTGCATGGAATATCTTTTTCCAACCCTTCACTTTCAGTCTGTATGTGTCCCTTGTTTTGAGGTGGGTCTCTTGTAAGCAGCATATAGAGGGTTCTTGTTTTTGTATCCAATCGGCCAGTCTTTGCCTTTTGGTTGGGGCATTCAATCCATTTACGTTTAAGGTAATTATTGATAAGTATGATCCCGTTGCCATTTATTTTATTATTTTGGGTTCGGGTTTATACTCCCTTTTTGTGTTTCCTGTCTAGAGAATATCCTTTAGAATTTGTTGGAGAGCTGGTTTGGTGGTGCTGAATTCTCTCAGCTTTTGCTTGTCTGTAAAGCTTTTGATTTCTCCTTCATATTTGAATGAGATCCTTGGTGGGTATAGTAATCTGGGCTGTAGGTTATTTTCTTTCATCACTTTAAGTATGTCTTGCCATTCCCTCCTGGCCTGAAGAGTTTCTATTGAGAGATCAGCTGTTATCCTTATGGGAATCCCCTTGTGTGTTATTTGTTGTTTTTCCCTTGCTGCTTTTAATAGTTGTTCTTTGTGTTTGATCTTTGTTAATTTGATTAATATGTGTCTTGGGGTGTTTCGCCTTGGGTTTATCCTATTTGGGACTCTCTGGGTTTCTTGGACTTGGGTGATTATTTCCTTCCCCATTTTAGGGAAGTTTTCAACTATTATCTCCTCAAGGATTTTCTCATGGTCTTTCTTTTTGTCTTCTTCTTCTGGGACTCCTATAATTCGAATGTTGGAGCGTTTCATATTGTCCTGGAGGTCTCTGAGATTGTCCTCATTTCTTTTAATTCGTTTTTCTTTTTTCCTCTCTGATTCATTTATTTCTACCATTCTGTCTTCTATTTCACTAATCCTATCTTCTGCCTCCGTTATTCTATTATTTGTTGCCTCTAGAGTGTTTCTGATCTCATTTATTGCATTATTTATTGTATATTGACTCTTTTTTATTTCTTCTAGGTCCTTGTTGAACCTTTCTTGCATCTTCTCAATCCTTGTCTCTAGGGTATTTATCTGTGATTCCATTTTGACTTCAAGGTTTTGGATCATTTTCACTATCAATATTCAGAATTCTTTCTCAGGTAGATTCCCTATCTCTTCCTCTTTTGTCTGGTTTGGTGGGCATTTCTCCTGCTCCTTTACCTGTTGGGTATTCCTCTGTCTCTTCATCTTGGTTATATTGCTGCGTTTGGAATGGCCTTTTTGTATTCTGGTAATTTGTGGAGTTCTCTTTATTGTGGAGCTTCCTCAGTGTGGATGGGGTTGTATCAGTGGCTTGTCAAGGTTTCCTGGTTAGGGAAGCTCTATCTTTCTTTTTTAGACATAAATTTTTACCCTGAAAAGATTAAATAACTGGCCCAAGATCATTTAGATTATTAAGTGAGCAACTTAGAATGCAGATGCCTATTTCTGTACAAACTTACTGTGCCATAAAGTTACCTGGTCTAAAATATAGCAAATTATTGGGTAAAGAATAAATAGAATATAGTTGACTCTAAATCCAGTGCTTGCTATACTCAAACTTGGAAATGTTTGTCTCTCCTGACACTTCTTAGACCACAATCTTGAGTCATTCATCTTTGTTTCCCCTCATATCAGTATTGTGCTAACATCCTATTATGAACTCTACAGATGTTTAACAAGAATGAATATTTTGAGCTAAATATGTGGGCAGGGGTGATATTGGAAATGTTTGACAACCTACATGGTAGAAACACCAGCTAATCAGAATTGGCACCAGCCAGAAATAACCATCACAGTGATAATGAAATCAGTATGTCCTGATAGCCGTCAGGCCTATCCAAGAGTGCCCAGCTCAATCCCTAATTTTTCCTGTCCACAGAAAAGTACCATTGAAATCCCAGCAGTCATTCTGTTTAACCTGCCCCTGTTGCATTTGACAAAGCTGTTTGAACGATGGAACAATGGTTGACACCAGACATACCCCATTTCCTTCCTTTTCAACCTGACTCCCTAGATACTACAGATCATTCCAAGCCAGACTATGTGATTCAAATGGGTTCAACAGAGTCTGTTTCCTGAGGTCTTAGAATTTGTCACATTGTAAGGCAGATACTCAGTGGTGACCCACTCCATTACTCATGCCTGGAGAATCCCATGGACGGAGGAGCCTGGCAGGCTGCAGTCCATGGGGTCTCAAAGGGTCGGACATGACTGAGCAGCTTCACTTTCACTTTTCACTTTCATGCATTGGAGAAGGAAATGGCAATCCACTCCAGTATTCTTGCCTGGAGAATCCCAGAGACGAGGGAGCCTGGTGGGCTGCCATCTATGGGATCACACAGAGTCAGACACAACTGAAGCGACTTAGCAGCAAGGCAGACACTCAATAAAAGAATTAGTATCTCATCAGGTGGCTGGACATTTGAAAGAGTCTACCTACTCTCAGGGAGATATTTTCCACCATAGTTTCTGGAGATGCACAAGGATGCTATACAAAGAGAAAGAAATGCTTGAAGTGAGGCTGAGGAAAAGGGAGAAACGAGGGACCTTCTTGGTTTTTAACCTCAATTCTTGATCCTTAGTTTTTTTCCCCTAGCATGTAAGAGACAAGGTTCAACCAAAGAAGCAGAACAATCAGGATATGGAGATACATACTAAGAAATGTATTACAGGGAATTTGCTTGCCCAACTGTGGGTGTGAGCTAAGAAGTCACCACAAGGCTGACTTCACATCTAATGTCAGAGCCCAAAGTTACTAAGGCAAACCATCTGGAAAAGAATGTCATCAGTCCACTGCAACTCCATGAGAACCATCTGGAACTCCACAACAGTGGACTGAAGCTTGCATGTATTTTTATTGCCACTGACCTTCACATAGGTATCTTGCAGAAGACACGGCCCTTGCCCAAGTTGCTGAACACACACACAGACACCCACCTGGCCAAGAACTAAGATGACTGGAAGAAGATCAAGGAGGAAGCAGACCAGCTGTAGGTCAATTTGCTGCTTCACACCAAGGAGGGGAGTCAGCTGATCAGCAACAATATATGTATCCTACAAATTGGCTGCTGCCCGCCTTCTTCTCTCCTGCTCTGGATAGAATCTTCTCTGTATCCCCTGCTTCCAATGAAATATACCTAAAAAGGGCATTCTGGGAAAGGCAGTTCAGCTTAGACATATTATAGAGCCATTGAATTGCAATGCTAACTCAGGTACCTCTTTGTTGCTTTTAACAGCAGTAATAAATAACTATTCCTAACTTACACAAAAGAAGATGGAAACTGTGGGAAATGATCGATAAAAGAGTAGCAGATATATGGAGGCCCCAGAATCAGATCCAAATTATAATACAAAATAATAATAATAAAATGACATTCTCATGGTGTTTTATAATTGGCAACAAAAGATATTCAAATAATTTCACAATCATAAGAACTACTAGAAGGTAGAATTGCCCATATGGGCTTATATTACATTTCCTAAATTGCTCTAAAACTAGGAGAGATATCTGTGTGTGTGTGTGTGTGTGTGTGTGTGTGTTGGAGGCGGGGGAGACTTGGTAGTATCCTTTAGCTTAAATAGAAGAGCTGAAGTAGACTTCTCAAAATACTTTCCAACTACATGATTATATTATAAACCAAAATTTCTTTAATTGCCCTTATTCCCATGATTCAATTAGCTTACTCATATTAAGAACCTTTTCAGTCTTAAAAAACATATCCATAACTTGTTGGCGGGAACAAGTGTTTTCCATGAAATGCCACAGGAATAAAAGTAACTTTCAAAAAGAATAAGTGCTTCCAAAATTTGACTTGGAACAGATATGCAGTACCTCTGCTGCTTGTGAAAAGCATGCATGATCAGATCATAAAAATAGCTTCTTGATTTAGGTAAAATGAATCAGGGTTAATCTCTGAAAATGAATAAAAGCTGAGACTATCAAACTTCTCCCACTTGCCCTAGACGGTTCCTGTGCTGGGCCAGATTTGAATGAGGAAGGATGTCTTTATTTGATACATTGAAATACCTTCATTTTCTGAGACATTTTGCCACCAGCTCTAAGCTCATAATCAATGTCAGATCACATTAAGGGCCACTGATTATATTAAAAGAGATGCCATCTTGATAAACACCTTCATACAACCTTGCTCTGGCCTTAATTTGGTCTTCTCAGGAGAATGAGCATTAAAAAAAAAAAAAAGCAAAAAAACAAAAATAATACAAAGAAACTAATTTTATTTGTGGACTTATTGTCATCATTTCAATTATATACATCCATTGGAAAAATATAGATGTTTGCTCAAGGAAATGAAATAATTAAAAGCACCAAAAATGAACAATCACATTTATATATTTATCCACATATTTTCAATGTATATAGATATATAGATACACAAGATATATATGTATATACTTATATATACATATATATGTATATCGGAGAAGGCAATGGCAACCCACTCCAGTACTCTTGCCTGGAAAATCCCATGGGCAGAGGAGCCTGATAGGCTGCAGTCCACGGAGTTTTGAAGAGTTGACCACGACTGAGCAACTTCACTTTCACTTTTCACTTTCATGCATTGGAGAAGGAAATGGCAACCCACTCCAGTGTTCTTGGCTGGAGAATCCCAGGGACGGGGGAGCCTGGTGGGCTGCCATCTGTGGGGTTGCACAGAGTTGGACATGACTGAAGTGACTTAGCAGCAGCAGCAGCATATATGTATATATATGTGTGTTTTATGTTTAAAGCATATACATATATGTGTATATACATACACACACACATATATAATTTAATGAATCATATCAGTCAAGCCACTATTTGAAGTACTGAGTATACATGTTAACCTTTTTAGTGCCATTTTTTTGCTTTCGGAAAAGGAAGTCAAAGACTTCCTCCTTTCTGCCAACCCAGATTCAAGAAGACAGCATAGATTGGTTAAATTTCATAATCTGTCATGGGTCCTAAGTTCCAGAGGCTCAGGAATTTATTAGGCATGTTGTGAGGATCTGTAGGACCTACTAGTTTCATAGAGCTAAAGAAATACAATCTTTCCCTGGCTCCCACTTTTCTATTCTGAGAATTCTCTGCTTTCCAAATATATTACACGGACAAGCATATGAGGTGCACTTGTGCCTGGTCGAAGACAACCTGAGATGGCGGGCTGGGACCATCTTTGCCTGTGCATTGGCACAAACTTTGTGTTCTTTCTGAAAAAAAAAAAAAAAAAGGCTGTACGTGTAGTCAGTGGTAAACTCTGGCACTCAGGCATGTATCAGAGTAAAAAGAAGGCAAATGGTGTATTTTGGTTCCAGACGATTTGAGCCTGATAGTAGCAGCTCTATGCAGAGCTCTTATTCCATGCCAGTAACTGTCCTGAGTGCTCATCTGGATCACTTCATTATCTGTCGTATCAACCAAACAAGGTTGCATCATAACTTGAATAAGACAATTTGGTGATTTATTAGAGTTTGGTTATTTAGACAATTTGGTTATTAGAGTTAGCAAAGCTAACTCTGTTATTCTTGGTGGTAGACATTCTCCACAGTAGCAATGTGAGATGTATGAGTTTGCAACTTGGTCAAAGCCTCTCTACAAGGAGGTTATAAAGAAAGTAAACCACAAATCAAAACCGGCCACATATTAAAATCATTAATTAAAGAATTATTTATTATTGAGCTGGAACAGAACAGTTTATTCAACCTGTTCTAGAGGTTTAATCAATCTTGTTTGTCCTTTTTTGTGCTCCAAACTCCAACATGAAGGAATAGATTATTTAAGATAGATGACCACATATTTAAAAGGCAGAGGTCCATTAACAACAAAGTCAGCATCAGTTAAAAAAATCCCCAAACCAATGGACGATATGGACACTAGCCCCAAAGGGTAAAAGCTACTGGTCTCCCTAGATGCTTCTGCCTTGTTCTGAAAAGACAGAGCATGACTGGTAATATTTTTAAAATATTTAAGTCAATCCACGAATCTTTAAAAACTTCCATTTCCAGGGACATATGTATACCTATGTCTGAGTCATGTTGATGTATGGCAGAAACCAGCACAATATTGTAAAGCAATTATCCTTCAATCTAAAATAAATAAATATTTAAAAAGAACTTCAATTAACTAAAGTCTATTTCTAACATTCATTATTCTAATTTTCAGATAACTTATTTCTGACATTCACCATTAACAAACTAAAATTACAAAATATATTATGTTGATTATGCTATCAACAACAGAAGAATTTGCATACATTTCAATATGTTTTTCGAGTGTTAATCTTTTTTTAATATACTGCACCTATATTAGAATACTTGAAGATAGGGAATTCCCTAGTGGTCCAGTGGCTGTGCTGTGATTAGTCTTTCAGTAATGTCCAACTCTTTGCAACCCCATGGACTATAGCCCATCAGGCTCCCCTGTCCATGTGGATTCTCTAGGCAAGAATACTGGAGTGGGCTACCATGCCCTCCTCCAGGGGTCCAGTGACTAGGACTATGCCTTCCCAAGGCAGGTTGCCCAGAGTTCAATCCCTGGTCACTACTACTAAAACCCAGTGCGTGCAAATAAATAAATAAATAACATTTGAAGATAAATTGTTATTGTTGTTCAGTCACTAAATATGTCACATCACTCTTTGTGACCCCATAAACTGAAGCACACCAGGTTTTCCTGAACTTGTTATCTCCAAGTTTGCTCAAACTCATGTCCAATGAGTCAGTGATGCCATCCAACCATCTCATCCTCTGTCACCCCCTTCTCCTCTTGCCCTCAATCTTTCCCAACATCAGGTCTTTTCCAATGAGTCATCTTCATATTAAGTGGCCAAAGTATTGGAACTTTAGCTTCAGCATCAGTCCTTCCAATGAATATACAGGGTTGATTTCTTGTAGGATTAACTGGTTTGATCTCCTTGTTGTCCAGGGTACTCTGAGTCTTCCCCATCACTGCAGTTCAAAAGCAGCACTTCTTTGCTGCTCAGCCTTCTTTATGGTCCAACTCTCACATCCTTATATGACTATTGGAAAAACCTTAGCTTTGACTATATGGACCTTTGTCAGCAAAGGGATGTCTCTGCTTTTTAATATGCTGTCTACATTTGTCACAGCTTTTCTTTCAAGGAGCAAGAGTCTTTTAATTTCATGGCCGTAGATATCATAACAAGCAAGAACTATGATCACCTCTATGTTACAGCTTAAGAATTTGAGATCATCAAGAGATTACATAAGTCTAAGATCACATTTAGTCAAACTTCAAACGTAACAAGCTTGTCCCAGGACCCATGCATTATTTACAAGTCTCAGCTTAGGTCATAGGGTTTTATGTTAGATTTGGGAACCAAAGTGTAACACTCAAACAGACTGCTGCCTTGCTAACTACAGTTCTCCTACATATGTTTTCCCTAGCCACCCTTCAGGAAGTAGTTACTGATTAAAGAAAAGATCAGATGATCTTGGATGCCAGAATAAATATGTTTGCTTACCATATTCGGTTCATACCATGTAAGTTTCAATTTGGTGTTTGTTCAAAAGGTTATTAATCCTAGTTTCTGTTGCTTTCTCAAAAAGAAAAAATACATTAAAAAAAAAAGTAAAGTGATCTAAGATCTCTTTGGTATATTCACATTTTGACCATAATAAAACTTCAAGTGCTAAATATACATTGATGATGTTTATCAGTCTTTATATTTTAAAAATAATTTAAGGCTTCTGAATTTCATTTCTGTTTGATCCTGATAAAATACTGCTTGTCTCTGAATAAATAATCTTAAACATGCTTGAAACAAAGAGTCTCTAAGACCCTTTAGACATCAAATGGTTCTTATGAAACCCTTGGATGGGCCACATATAAAAGACTCAGAAACACAAGGATTAAATTTCCCTCAACAACCACTTAAGTTATAAAATTAAGAAACTGATTGGCAAAACAGTTTGGGAAATTTTTTAACATTTGTAAAGGCATTCAAGATGTTTTTCAGAACTTAAAACAGGCTGGTTCTTTTATTCCCAATAAAAAAAATATATAATAAATTTACACACAAAGGGAATGAAAATGTATATAATGGGCGTGTGTACTATTTGTGCTTAGTCACTCAGTCTTATATGACTCTTTGATACCACATGGACTGTGCAGCATACCAATTGCTCTGTCTTTGGGATTCTCCAGGCAAGAATACTGGCGTGGGTAGCAGTTCCCTTCTCAGGGTATCTTCCTGACGCAGGGATTGAACGCATATCTCTTACGTCTCCTGCATTGTCAGGCAAATTCTTTAACCTTCTGAGACATCAGGGAAGCCCTGTTCATGTGCATAAATATATATAAAATCATTAATTTTTTAAATTTTACAATTTCAAGTGGAAAGTTTGCACCTCAATTTTGTAATCTGTGGTGAGCCCTCATTATACATTACTGAATCCCATTACTTTAAACCCAGAGATCAATTTTCTGCTAGAATTTTTTTAATATGGAAAAAATTTTAATTACTCACCCAACTTCTACTCTACTCTAGCAGCTGGAGGCTCATCTTCAGCTACTTGCTACTTTAGGAAGTGAAGCTTTTGTGTCATAAATATTATCTGCATAGTGGAATTCCTCCAGGTTACATTCCATGACCTCGGATACAGATTGTGACCGTGGCTCTTTAGATTCCCCTAATTTTATGGATAGTACTAATCTATTATTTTTTATTTTACAGCTTTATTGAAATGTAATTGACATATAACATTGTGTAAGTTTAAGGTGTACAATGTGATGATTTGAAATATACATGCATATATATACATATAGTGAAAAGTGAAGGTGAAGTCGCTCAGTCATGTCCAACTCTTTGCGACCCTATGGACAGTAGCCTACCAGGCTTCTCTTTCCATGGGATTTTCCAGGCAAGAGTACCAGAGTAGGTTGACATTTCCTTCCCCAGGGGAATCTTCCCAACCCAGGGATGAACCCAGGTCTCCCACATTGCAGGCAGATGCTTTACTCTCTGAGCCACAAGGGAAGCCCTAAATGAAAGTCGCTCCGTCGTGTCCAAATTCACTAGGCCAGAATACTGGAGTGGGTAGTCTTTCCCTTCTCCAGGTATACAGTGAAAAGTTCATCGCAAAAAGATTAATATGTAACTTGTTTTTATTGATGATGAAAATGCTGAAACTCTTCTCATGGCAACTTCCACATGATATACTATAATTACCATACTGTACATTAGATTCCCAGAACTTATTCATCTTGTAACTGGAAGTTTGTACCCTTTAACCAATATGTCCCCCTACAGCCCACCCTTAAGCCCTGGCGGTTATCATTCTATTCTCTGTTTCCATGAATTTGGTGTTTTTGTTATTGTTCATTTGCTCAGTCGTGTCTGTCTCTTTGCGACCCCATGGACTGTGGCATGCCAGGCTTTCCTGTCCTTCACCAACTCCTGAAGCTTGCTCATACTCATGTCCATTGAGTCAGTAATGCTATCCAATCATCTCGTCCTCTGTTGTCCCCTTCTCCTCCCACCCTCAATCTTTCCCAGCATCAGGATCTTTTCTAATGAGTTAGTTCTTTGCATCAGGTGGCCAAAGTATTGGAGCTACAGCTTCAGCATCAGTCCTTCCAATGAATATTCAGGATTGATTTCCTTTAGGATTAACTGGTTTGATCTCCTTGTAGTCCAAGGGACTCTCAAGAGTCTTCTCAAGCACTATACAGTTCAAGAGCATCAATTCTTTAGAGTTCAGACTTCTTTATGGTCCAACTCTCACCTCAATGCATGACTACTGGAAAAACCATAGCTTTGACTGTACAGATGTTTTTGTTTTTAGGCTCTACGTATAAGTGAGTTCACACTGTCTCTCTTTGTCTGACTTATTCCACTTATCATAATACCTTCAAGTTTTATCCACATTGTGGCAAATGGAAAGACTTCCTTCTTTTCTATAGCTAAATGATATTCTCACTTTAAATATATATTCATATATATACTTTTCTTAATAAGGAAAAACATTTCTTTGTGTCTTGCACACTCTCAAAAGCAACTATTACTTTTCATTATTCCATTTCCCTGGTAGCTTAGTTGGTAAAGAATCCACTTGCAATGCCAGAGACCTGGGTTTGATCCCTGGGTTGGGAAGATCCCTGGAGAAGGGAAAGGCTATCCACTCCAGTATTCTGGCCTGGAGAATTTTATGGACTGTATACTCCATGAGGTTGCAGAGTCAGACACGACTGAGTGGCTTTCACATTGCTATTCAATTTTGGTATTTACTACAGTGTTGGACTCAAAGTCAACAAAAGAAAAGCTTATTGAATAAATGAATTACAGGATGAATGAAATGATATATACAGTAATTGCTTGAGAACTCAAATTTTATTCTAGTCACCCTTCTAGGTAGCCCCCATATGGGTTCAGGCTACAGAAGAGTTCAGCACATGCCAAAAGTGTGCTTGATCTGTATAGAAAAGTGTACCACACTCTAGTAATATTCAAATTGAATGTGGAGTCATAACTTTTTTCCAGAAATTAAACCTGTATAATTGAACATTTGCTGAGTTACCCCTACTTCCTATCTTCAATTAAACATGTCCTGAAATGAACAAATCATTTTCTTCTCTTGCTTTGTCTTAAATCTGTTAAAATCACTTCAGCATTGTCAGTATGATGTGTGTGTCTTAGTTTTCAGTCACATCTAGGGACAGTCAATTGTCCTAATATAGAAAACATTTCGAGAGTGGGTCTTGGCATTTAATTTAAAGACAGAGTTACTTGAAGTAATTTAGCTATCTTTTTTTTTTAATTTCCAAACAAGATCACAGGTTTTGCTAATTAGCATAATGGACATTAAGGAGGAGGTTTTATTTAAGAAATCAGTGGTATTCACGACCTGCAACTAGAAGGCTAGCTAAATCCTGCCACTAAAATACTAACACATTTGCCTCCAGTGAATATTTGCCACTAGACACATCTGCCTGCAGCTGCTGTCTTTTTAGGAATCCTTAAGCTAAAAGGACAAAGATCCTTTCCTTTCTGTGTCTCCTATTTCTTGTTTGTACACATAGGCTCCCTTCAGCCTCCATGAACTTCCCTGAGTTCCAAAGAGCAGACTCAAAATTTAGGGAAGTGAGAAAATGCAGAAACAAAGGGAAAGCAGTCAAGAAACTATAGTACAGTGATGGAGCAATGTCCTGGCTCCTCCTGAAGGAAATACATTACAATATCTTTGAGTTCTTCAGGGGGAACTAAGGCCCTCATCCGGAGGAGGATGGTAACCTCAGACTGAACACCAGATTCCTGGAGCACCTCCCTGTTTCCTCACCAGCAGCCAATCGGAAGAAAGTCACTCACCATAAGTTTGTCTATAAACACTTATCCCCAGTAACCACCTAGAAGTTCAGGGGTTTTGACCATGAGTCACCTGTTCTCCTTGCTTGGTCCTTCAGTAAACCTTTCTCTCCTCCAGACTGATGTTGCAGTTTGTTTGGCCTCTCTGGGGACATGAACTTCGGTTTGGTAACATTAATACCCTGATGGAATAGTGAAGTTCTCAAAACTGACTTGCCATTGTATTCCCTTGAGCAAAGGCACAGAAGTACAGAATAGCAAAGCATTTCTGCAGAACTTTCAGCTCTTCTGTAGTGACTGAGGGTGAAGTGAAAATGGTAGGGTGATGCAAGATTAGGGGAGGCTGGTGGTGGCCACATGACAAGCCTTGTGTTCATCAGCAGATGCTTGGCCTGTATTGCATTTAGGTTTTCTTTTTTCAATTGATTTTTTTAATTAAGAGTTTTCAACATCTACCCCACAAAGATAGGCAGTTATAAAATTAAGCAAAAATGTTATAGGTTTCCAAAAAGTATTGCAATTTTCATTAATTTAATTATTGCAATCCTTAACGTGAAGACAAACTGTTAATAATTGGTAGTTAGTGTCAAATCAATGATTTCCACTTATTAAATGATTTGCTTTTTACTATGAATTCTTTTGTTGCATTCAAAACAATGGTCTGAGTTGAAGAATGATCTTAAAACATTTCTTAGGACCATAAATGAGAAGTTGTTGTTTCTCATTTTTCTCTGCTTGCTGTTAATAGTAAGTTTAGCTATCAGAAACCTGAGAGAAAATCCTGGGATTTTTTTTTACCATGCGATTTTCTCTGACATACCAAATCCAACAGAACCAAACTTTGAGAATTTTCTCTGGTTCATCATAAGAAAGGAAGAAGGAGGAAGAACAGGTAGAAGAGGAGGAAGGGGAATAAGAGAAGAAGAAGTTGAGGAGGAAAATAGGTCCATTTAGTATTTAAAATTGCTCCACTTACTTGTTTTTTTAGGCTAATTTGTGATTTCCCTGTGAAATCATTTAGCATTCCCAAGCCCTACCCAGCATGATCAGTGCACTCGAACAGAGAAATGCTAGGTGGTGTCAGTTCTAATCCCCTGTGGGTGATGACATCCCTGAGTGCTGTCGAACTATGCTTGAAAGTGGAAGTCTGTGATTTGGGTCATATGGAAGCAAATAAACATACAGAACCAGGATGAACAATGCAGAATCATGGTGATGTCTCTTTATAAAACATATGTTACACATCCATAATGAAGAAGGCAATGGCAACCCACTCCAGTACTCTTGCCTAGAAAGTCCCATGGACGGAGGAACCTGGTGGGCTGCAGTCCATGGGGTCGTGAAGAGTCAGACACGACTGAGTGACTTCACTTTCACTTTTCACTTCCATGCACTGGAGAAGGAAATGGCACCCCACTCCAATGTTCTTGCCTGGAGAATCCCAGGGATGGGGGAGCCTGGTGGGCTGCCATCTATGGGGTTGCATAGAATTGGTTGGACACGACTGAAGTGATTTAGCAGCAGCAGTAGCTAGCACAGGTCCATAAGCACTAAAGCAACTGCAAGACAATTGTAAACCTGATCTCTTGGAAATGTACCAGAGCAAGTGCTTTTGCATTTAAGGCAATTAGAGATAATGTGTTATGTTAAAATAATATATTAAAGAGAATTTGGTCAAAGTGTGTGTTAGCCACTTAGTCATGTTCAACTCTTTGCAACCCCATGGACTGTAGCCTGCCAGGCTCAGCTCCTCTGTTCATGGAATTCTCCAGGCAAAAGTACTGGAGTGGGTTGCTATTTCCTTCTCCAGAGGATCTTCCTGACCCAGCGATTGAACCTGGTTCTCCTGCATTGCAGGCAGAGTCTTTTACCACTGAGCCACCAGGGAAGCCCCTTGGTCAAAGTAAACATACAATAAAGTAGGGTTTCTCTTATGTAGGTTTTGAGAATGAGCAATCATCATGTAACAATCTCTGTCTTCATGGAACTTACATTATAATAGAAAGAGACAGTAAACAAAGAATATATATACATATAAATATATTACATTATGTTAGACAATACATATAGTATGTTCTAAATTAATTTTGCTATGAAGAAAACTGCAATAGTAGATAGACAATTGGAAGCATGGTGATAGTGGTGGACCTTTTCTATTAAAAGATGGTATCCCATTCATGTTGATGTAGCGCAGAAACCAACACAATATAGTAAAGCAATTATACTTCAATTAAAAATTAAAACTAAAAAATGGTATCCCACACATCTTTAGCTACTTTCCTTTCCTTTTTCTTACATCCATATGTTTGTGGCACTTTTCTTCTTCTGTGAATTATCTTTTTACAGCCACACCTCTCTTTCCTATATGGATTTGTCTTTTACTGAGTTACGTCGTCACAAGTTAAATATAATATATATTATATTGATATGTTGCATATTATTTATATAATTAATCAATAGTTAACTAATATGATACTGATAATATATTATACTAATAATATTAAATATTAGTATTTTACTAATATTAGTATAATGCTAATTAATTAATTATACTAATAATATATTACTTATATATTCTAAACACAAAGTACATACAGTATAACACATATTTCTCAGCAATATAGAATACATAATTCATCATTGGTCTTTTAACTTTACAGTATAATCTGTGTGCATGTATCATTGCTCTTTTGAAGGAGAATGTACATCATTAAACTATTGACTTCATTACATGACAAATGTCTTCACGCATTTATGTACACTTGTCTTTTCTCACTTTATGTAGGATTCTAGGACTTTTTGTTTGTACTGAAACAGATCCTGAAAACAAGTAATTTGTAGCTATCTGTTGTTACTTTCCTCCCTATTTTATCTCCTGCTGATTGAAGTCAATATATTGTTTTGTCTTTAATTGTTTCAACTTGCAGATTTCTTGAAGAACTGATGAAATCTCTGGAAATTTGTCTGAATAAAATGCCCACAAATAATTTTGCACATAATTTCAGAGACTTAGAGATCTCCTGAAGATCAGAGATAGACTTTTTAGTTGTCTCTTAACCCTAAATTCAGATATTCTATAATATGCAAAACTGTTAAAGTTTACAGTTTTAAAAATTCAGTCATCTTTCTGAATTATCATATATGTACTCTTTCAATGAATTTTCTAGTATTTTCAAAGTAGTCAATACGTCACATGTAAAAACAATATCTTCACCTTACAAATTACTTCTCATCTATACTGACCACTCTAACAAGTACTTTAAGAAAAATATGAAATATTATTGGAGAAAACCCTAGTTATCAAATATTTTACCTCATATGTGCTGTTAGCTTTAGTGAGTTTCTTTATCATAATATAGAAGTATCCTTCTATTCATGTTTCACTGTAAAGGTCTTATCAGGTATCGGTGTTGAATTTTTCTGATACTTCCATCAGTATTTTTTAAATCACCATATAATTTTTATTTGTTCAAGTGAAATGTAAATAGTATAAGCCAGGGAAGTCTAGGCTTTTATATTTTCAGTAAGAAAACAATCCCAAATCCTATTAGATTAATACAAGAAAACCTTTTTTTGCTCATATGAGAGGCTTTGTTTGAGGTGCCAAGGGGACACCATGTAATAATTTAGGAATTCAGGTTGACAGAGACTTCCCCCTTAACAGCTGCCACAGTTACCAGAGCAGCAGGAAGGGAACCTGGAAAATCAGACTGGTTTTACAGTTTCTACCTCTAAATAACACGCCAAATTCCACTCACATTTCAATGGATCACTGGTACACACAGGTTTAAGAGAAGTAGAGAAGGTCAATCATAAGTGTCAGAGGAGGGACTATAGAAGGAATTTATTGTCCCAACGTTTTTGCAATCATGAAATAAACATTATTTTATGTTTTAGTCAGGGTTTTTTTAGAGAAGCAGAGCCTATGTGTATTATATCTCACTTCTGTGAAGGAATAGGCTCTGATGATTATGGAGGCTGAGAAGTCTACATCCAGGAGAGCTGATGGTATAGTTTCAGTACAAACCTGAGTCCAGATGCAGAAGACCAACGCGTGTGTGCTTGCTCAGTCATGTCCAACTGTTTGTGACCTCATGGAGTGTAGCCCACCAGGCTCCCCTGTTCATGGAGTTCTCCAGGCAAGAATACTGGAGTGGGTTTCCATTTCCTACTCCAAGGAATCTTCCCAACCCAGGGATCAAACCATGTCTCCTGCAAAGGAAGACAGATTGTTTACCACTGCACCACCTGGGAAAACTTAGAAGGCGAATGAAGACCAATGACTCAGCTCAAAAACCCTCAGGCAAAGAGGAAGAATTCTTTCTTATTCAGCCTTTTATTCTATCCAGTGCTCCTTTGACTGATTGGATGAGGTCCACCCACACTGGAGAGGGCAAATTTCTCTGCTCAACTTTCCAATTCAAATTTTAATCTCATCCAGAAACATCCTCACAGACACACCTAGAAATAATGTTATTTAATCAAATATCTAGAGACAGTATGCTCCATCAAGTTGTTCAGTCACTAAGTTGAGTCTGACTCTTTGCAACACCATGGACTGCAGCACACAAGGGTTCCCCATCCTTTACTATCTACCAGAGTTTGCTCAGACTCATGTCCATTGAGTCAGTGATGCCATTCAACCACCTTAGCCTCTGTCATCCCTTCTCCTCCTGCCTTCAGTCTTTCCCAACATCAGGGTCTTTTCTAATGAGTTGGCTCTTCATGTCAGGTGGTCAAAGTATTGGAGCTTCAGCTTCAGCATCAGTCCTTCCAAAAATTACTCAGGGTTGATTTCCTTTATTATCATTAATAATAATATTTATTATTTCCTTTAAGGAAATGGCAATGCACTCCAGCACTCTTGCCTGGAAAATCTCATGGATGGAGGAGCTTGATAGGCTATAGTCCATGGTGTCACAAAAAGTCAGACACAACTGAGCGACATCAGTTCAGTTCAGTTCAGTTGCTCAGTCATGTCCGACTCTTTGTGACCCCATGAATCGCAGCACGCCAGGCCTCCCTGTCCATCACCAACTCCCAGAGTTCACCCAGACTCACGTCCATCGAGTCCATGATGCCATCCAGCCATCTCATCCTCTGTCGTCCCCTTCTCCTCCTGCCCCCAATCCCTCCCAGCATCAGAGTCTTTTCCAAAGAGTCAACTCTTCGCATGAGGTGGCCAAAGTACTGGAGATTCCAGCTTTAGCATCATTCCTTCCAAAGAAATCCCAGGGCTGATCTCCTTCAGAATGGGCTGGTTGGATCTCCTTGCAGTAGAAGGGACTCTCAAGAGTCTTCTCCAACACCACAGTTCACTCACTTATTATTAATAATAATATTTATTGTTTCCTTTATTACTATCCAGAAATTATTCAGGATTGACTGATTTGATCTTACTCAAATTAATATATAAAATTAACCATCACACTATATCCAGTGTATTATTATAGTAACACAGTTCTAGCATTTTATCATTACTTATTTTTTACATATTATCTCTTTTTCTTTTTATCTTAATTTACCCAACATAGACTTGCCCAATCCTTTTAAAATATTGAGTTTTGTTGTATTAGTGCATTTGTTATATAGATCATAAAGATTTGAATGTTAGTTATTTTTTGACCTAGTCCTTTGTCTTTAGGTTTTCTTAGGGAAGTTTATAAATTCCAGAGTGGACAGAAAGAATGAAGGACCAGTGATTCCCTCCTCATTTGAGAATGAGCACCAGGGATTTTCTGACTCTTGGGCCTTTCAGAAGAATGAAACAACAGATTCTATACTTTTGCTCAAATAACTCATAATGTGTTTCTGAGCTTGAAGTCAAAGTAGTCTCATTTGCATTTCAGATAATTCTAATTAATGAACTCTATCACTTTATACTTCTATTTATACTGCTTGACTTTTTTCTTTTCTTATCCTATCCTTTACTATGTCTCCCGTGTTACTATTGCTTTATCTTGTCTCCAAAGACATAAAACTGCTGCTGCTGCTAAGTCGCTTCAGTCGTGTCTGACTCTGTGCAACCCCATAGACGGCAGCCCACCAGGCTCCCCCGTCCCTGGGGTTCTCCAGGCAAGAACACTGGAGTGGGTTGCCATTTCCTTCTCCAATGCATGAACGTGAAAAGTGAAAGTGAAGTCATTCAGTCGTGTCCGACTCTTCACGACCCCATGGACTTCAGCCTACCAGCCTCCTCAGTCCATGGGATTTTCCAGGCAAGAGTTCTGGAGTGGGGTGCCATTGCTTTCTCCAAGACATAAAACTGAGAGAGTCAATTCCTAGGCAGGTTGATAGGAAGTCCAGGGTCCCCAAGGAGGAGAGGGGAGTCTGGGGCTCTCAAAGAAGAGATAAGGGTCTGAAATTCCCAAGGAGGAGGGAAGGACAAATGCCTTTTCTTTCTCTACGTTCCTTAGTCACCTGAAACTTTTTTTTTCTTTAAACCTGGAACCGATTATTACACAACAAACAACTCATTTTAAACTCTGTACTAAGGATTACATAACAACAATGTATCCTGCTTGAAGACAGTTTCTCCTTCCTGAAAACCTTCTGGCTAATCCTGTTAAAATGTAGATTATGGGAGTGAGTCTAGTAAGATATTTAAAACCTTGAGGCTTTCTTTTGATTCATTGTAATAACTGATTAGAAAAGTATATAACTCCCTTGCTTAGACTAGCAAGTAGGGCACTCCCCATCCCCCTTCTGATGTCTGTTTCAAAAGCTTTCTCTGTTCCTTTTTCACTTTAATAAAACTCTGCTACACAAAATCTCTTGAGTGACCAAGGCTGGTCCCTGGTCCTGAAGCTAAATCTACTCTGGAGATCATGAATCTGACATCGTTCACTGTAAGCTATCAAAACTTTGCTTATTTCATTGTAGTAGTGGATGCCTCTAGAATCACATTTTTAAATGTGAGCCTCTATTTTTCTTCCAGAGCAATGATTCACTTTAGAATAAATCATTTATCCTTTTTTTGGATGAGGGGCTTGTGTTCTGTATTTCCTCTCCTTCACAGTGACACTTTATGGAGAATAATCTAGAGTTTTACAACCCGATTATTAGTATTAACTTAATATGTTAATACTTTTTAAATAGCTATATTATATCCATTTTAACAATTATTTGACAATCAGTAATAATAGCAATCAAGTTTTACTTTGCCTATGGTTACTTCTTTTACAACCAGTTTGCCCATATTCCAGATCATTATTTTTACTCATTTATCAGATGAACAGAGTAATTTTCTAAATACACTGTTTTAGGAAAGATATTCAGATTTTTTATTTTATGAATATTTTCAAGTGTATGTGCTTTTTTTTTTTTTGGTACGTCATATTGTTTTGGATCAAGTTTAGCTACATCTAAGAGAAATATCTGGAGAAGGCAATGGCACCCCACTCCAGTACTCTTGCCTGGAAAATCTCATGGACAGAGGAGCCTGGTAAGCTGCAGTCCATGGGGTCGTGAAGAGTCGGGCACAACTAAGTGAATTCAGTTTCACTTTTCACTTTCATGCATTGGAGAAGGAAATGGCAACCCACTCCAGTGTTCTTGCCTGGAGAACCCCAGGGACAGGGGAGCCTGGTGAGCTGCCATCTATGGGGTCGCACAGAGTCAGACTCGACTGAACCAACTTAGCAGCAAGAGAAATATCTAAATGAAAAATTGCTTAAAATATATTAATATTTATTTCTCTCTTACTTAAAAGAAGCCTGGGCATAAGAAGTCCAGACCTGATCTGGTAACTCCGTGAATTTTGTTGGTTATCCAGGCTATATACTTTGCCGTCCATGGAGTGCACAGCATTTTCGTGATCCAAGATGGTTGCTCAAGTGCCAGCTATCACATGTACTTTCCAAACAGAAGAATGTGGATAGAGAGAGTAGTGAAAATAAAGTTACTACTTTCTTTTAAGGAGACTTCTTGGAAGTTTAAACACTTCCAGTTATTTGAACTAATAGGAAGAAAATTGTCACATCAAGATAATTGCAAGGAAAATTAAGAAATGTGCCTGACAAAAACTGAACAACTGAATGGGAATTTGAAAATACATATGACTACATAGCTCAGCATTGGTATTTACGAGTAAGTAAAATTTTGGGGTCACCGTCTTTCTTTCTAAAATCTCTATCAATATTGCTTAATTATAACTGTCTTTAAAAAAAGCAATTATCCAGATTTTTCTCTTTTGTAGGTAATATCTTTTTTCTCATCTCAACATGCTTACTTTTTGAACTTGATATGCATCTCTGAAATTATGAAGAAAAACTCAAACATATGTGTACCTAAATACTTTTTCTTCATTCAGTTCAGTTTAGTTCAGTTCAGTCACTCAGTCGTGTCCAACTCTTTGCAACCCCAAGAATCCCAGCACGCCAGGCCTCCCTGTCCATCACCATCTCCCAGAGTTCACTCAGACTCACATCCATCGAGTTAGTGATGCCATCCAGCCATCTCATCCTCGGTCGTCCCCTTCTCTTCCTGCCCCCAATCCCTCCCAGCATCAGAGTCTTTTCCAGTGAGTCAACTCTTCGCATGAGGTGGCCAAAGTACTGGAGTTTCAGCTTTAGCATCATTCCTTCCAAAGAAATCCCAGGGTTGATCTCCTTCAGAATGGACTGGTTCAATCTCCTTGCAGTCCAAGGGACTCTCAAGAGTCTTCTCCAACACCACAGTTCAAAAGCATCAATTCTTTGGTGCTCAGCTTTCTTCACAGTCCAACTCTCACATCCATACATGACCACTGGAAAAACCATAGCCTTGACTAAACGGACCTTAATCGGTAAAGTAATGTCTCTGCTTTTGAATATGCTATCTAGGTTGGTCATAAATTCTCTTCCAAGGAGCAAGCGTCTTTTAATTTCATGGCTGCAGTCACCATCTGCAGTGATTTTGGAGCCCAAAATCTTCATTACTTTATTTTAAATTCAATAATCCCTTTTAATCCTAAAATTATAGTCTATATCTTCTACTCAGAAAGTTTCTTTTTCTTACTTTGATTTTTGTTTCTCTTCCATTTATTTTACTTTTACTCCCTGGCACATGTATTATAAATATATTGGTTTCTTAGAGCTGTATTCTCAGTAACTTATCTTTCCTACTTTATATTTTTATTTACTTCTAGAGAATTTCTTTACCTTATTTTCTAAGTCACTAATTGATTCATTAATCACATTATATTTCCTCATTTGAATGAGGCTTGTTTTAAAAAATTTAGTAGTAATAATTTTCCTTAGGAACAGTTCCTAACCTTGTTCCCTAACTTTGTTGTGAATAAAAGATGGAAAAATTTTGAGTTTCTCTTCCTTGTTTCATGAAGTAATTCCATTTCACAGGAGCACATCTGTACTGATTATTCAGCACTGTTTTCTTTTGGACTACTGAGTCTTTTCACATACCTGGTAATTTTTCTCTGTCTGCATATTCTTAAACAAGAGGTCTATGTTGGCCTAGTACTGTGATTTGTGGTTTATTTTTCAGAGACTGTGTTTAAGTTTTCATCCCTATGAAAGAGGAAGAGAATGTTTATGTTTTCTGTGGTTTGTTTCTGCTGGCCTGTGTATCCAGATGGCCACAAGGCACAGGGATGGATATGTTTCATCTTTTCTAGTAGGTCCTCTAGAGCAGGTGACTGATTTCTGACCCATTCTAGCCTGTAAGGTGGCCAAGAATTAATTCTGAATTACGTCTTCAAATGGAAAGGCAAAAATTATTATAAAGCTAAGCCTTAAGCAAAATCCCTTACTATTCCAACTGTTGCGTGTTGTTTCTCCACGTTTGTTGTGTATCAAGAAAGGTTTGAGAAAGTCTGCTGTAGCTGGTCACGAGTACAAAGAACTTTAATAAATAGAACTCACTCCAGATTATTTAGCTAGTTAACTCCCACCTCTAGTTCTTATTATTTATTTTCCCAGTGTTTATTTTCTCAGTCTTCAGGGAGAGAAGCTACCTACCTACCTAACAGGCAAGACAGCTCCTTTGCCTCCAACTGCTTGACATTGTCCAAAAATTTATCAAAGATTCTTGGTCTTTGATGGAAATTCTGTTCCCAGTACCACATAGACATATTTTTATCTTTAGACTTCTTGTTTAATTTCAATAATATTGGGGGGAAGCAGAAGTTGAATTCATGAGCACAGATATCTATTTTGAAACTGAAATCTGCAAATCTGTGTTTTGAGCCAAACCACTGTGTAAAGGCCAATTGTCCAAACTATAAATATGGTTTAAAATGTTTCCACTGCTTACAGTATGCGATGTGTCGTGTAAAATATTTTAATTATTTTGAGAGCAATTGTTTCATTTTTTAATGTTGGTAAACCTATACATAGAGGAATGTTATAAAGCTGAAAATGTGCTAACTTTATCTAGAAACCAGGCTTAGCACAACTCAAAAAAAAACTAAATTGATAAACAGGGTACATGTATAATATGTCAGGTTTTACATAACAGAATTATGTGGTTGATATTTTTCCCATGTGTATGTGAACTAAATTGGGCACTAAAAATATCAATGGTCTGCCAAATTTTAAGGCCTATGAGGCAAATTTTTACCTTTAATTAAATGTTGGTGACACATGTACACCTATGGCAGATTCAGGTCAATGTATGGCAAATTCTTTTTTTTAATGAAAAAGAAATGCTGCTAATACCTACTTAACAGATTGAAACTAATTTTTATTCAAAAGATGAGTGCCAAAGAATTGATGGTTTTGAACTGTGGTCTTGGAGAAGACTCTTGGGAGTCCCTTGAACTGCAAGGAGATCTAACCAGTCCATTCTAAAGGAGATCAGTCCTGGGTGTTCATTGGAAGGACTGATGCTGAAGCTGAAACTCCAATACTTTGGCCACTTGATGCGAAGAGCTGACTCATTGGAAAAGACTCTGATGCTGGCAGGGATTGGGGGCAGAAGGAGAAGGGGACGACAGAGGATGAGATGGCTGGATGGCATCACCGACTCAATGAACATGGGTTTGTGTGGAATCCAGGAGTTGGTGATGGACAGGGGGGCCTGCTGTGCTGAGATTCATGGGGTCACAAAGAGTCGGGCATGACTGAGCGACTGAACTGAACTGAACGTTATTAACTATATTATAATATGCCTTTTCATTTTTTCAAGAAAAAAATGTATTAACCCCATGCTCATGTCTTCTATCAGTGCTCAGTCACTCAGTCACATCTGATTCTTTACAACCCCATGAACTGTAGTGCACCAGACTCCTCTGTTCATGGAATTTTCCAAACAAGAATACTGGAGCAGGTTACCATTTCCTACCCCAAGGGATCTTCAAAACCCAGGAATCAAACCTGCATCTCTTGCATCTCCTGCATTGTCAGATGGATTCTTTACCACTGCACCACCTGGGAATCACAGTCCACTTTATGAAATTACCCGCACTTACAGAAGTCAGATCAAGCTGGCTGTCCCTTCTGTAGTCAGTAAGAGCTGCTGAAATCTGCTAAATTTGCCCACCAGAATCCTATCTGTACCCATTGGGTGGATCCATCTGGTTCTAGTTAGCAATGAAGGAAAGCATTCTTGAATCAGGAACTTTAAAAAGATTAAAAATTATTTTTCTAAAAGAAGTTTGTCAGTGATAAACATAAGCTCATATTTTTAAAAGAACTACATAAAGTGTACTAAATTGTTAAGCTGAAGTAAAAATAAACACAAAAGGATGTGCTATACGATCTTAATTGCAATGCCTTTCTCCCATTATTGATAATATTAATGAGGATGGTGATGATAAAGTTATTATGGTTCCTCCTGTGTAGTAGATTGTTTTTTTTGCTCAGCCAATATTTGTTCACTTTATTTCATTAACAGCTCTATATTTCTTTTTTCTGTCTCTCTTTTTTTTCTTTTCTTTCTTTTTTTTTTTTTCTTTTGAGCATCATTGCCCTAATCTTGAGCACTCCTGCCCTTTACTTAGTTCACTCTTTAGTCCCTGATGGAACTAGTTGCATGGCCAAAGTCCAGGTCCCAGAGACAACTGCTGGTCCTGTGACTTCTGTAGGGATGACTGTGGCTGTATGATTACAGAAAATGTAAGGGTTTTTCAGGAACTACCAGGAAAAGGGTGACTCTCCTTCTAGTGAATCCAGGATGCCCGGAGCTGTGGAAGTACCTGGACACCATGAAAAGGAAGCTTGTATGAGACCTGAGCCAGAAAAGAGGAAATAGAGCTAAAAGATAGAGGAAGAGAAATCAAATTCGAACAACACCAAATTGAACTTACACCCTGAACCAAGCCCTTCCTGAAGCCATCCCTATTCTTGGGCCTCTCAGTTCTTTATCCCTTACTAATGCCTTTGCATCTCCTGATTTTCTTTAAAGAAGCCAAAAGAATTCTCATTCAGCCCATTGCATTTGCTTTTACTTCTACCTAGAGGGACGGGGAGCCTAGTGGGCTGCCATCTATGGGATCGCACAGAGTTGGACACGACTGAAGCAATTTAGCAGCAGCCGCAGCAGCAGCAGAATGACTGCCACCCTCACATCCCAGCTATTCTCATTGCTCCTTCCTTCCCTTTTGTCAGGTCTCTTCTCAAATTATCTCCTTAAAGAAGCTCCATCTGACACTCTTCCGAAGAAGTGCTTTCTGCCATCTCCATACCCTCATCCCACTTTCATCTTCCTAACTTTTCTCACATCTGCTATTACCTTCTGCCTCTTCCATGGTGTTATGAATTGCCGTGGGCAGTAGGTGTGTCTGCTTTCTCCCTGCCACATCCAACACCAAGAACCATGCCTATCACACAGCAAACACAGCAGCTATTTGCTGAATAAAGGAAATGAATCAATGAACCAAATAAATGAATCTCTAAACCCTTCTGCTCCTGGCTTAATCCAGGAATAGTTTGTCACAACCCAAAGTTTGCAAATGTTAGAGTATCATTGTGCTAGTTTTCATGAGACAAATTAAGGCTTAGATGATTAAGGAAAAAGCTGGTCAGAGTGGCCATCATCAAAAAATCTACAAACAATAAATGCTGGAGTGGGTGTAGAAAAAAGAGAACCCTCCTACACTGTTGGTGGGAATGTAAACAGCCACTATGGAGATGTAGTTACCTTAAAGAAAAAAAAACTAAAAGTAAAAACACTATATGAGCCAGCAATCACACTACTGGGTGTATATTCTGAGAAAACAATGGTTCAAAAGGACACATGTACCCCAATGTTCACTGTAGCACTATTTACAACAGCCAAGACATGGAAACAACACAAATGTCCATCAACAGCTGAATAAAGAAGTGATGCATATATATACAATGTAATGCTGCTGCTGCTGCTGCTGCTGCTAAGTCGCTCCAGTCGTGTCCAACTCTGTGCGACCCCATAGAAGGCAGCCCACCAGGCTCCCCCGTCCCGGGGATTCTCCAGGCAAGAACACTGGAGTGGGTTGCCATTTCCTTCTCCAATATATGAAAGTGAAAAGTGAAAGTGATGTTGCTCAGTCGTGTTGGAAAAGAAATGAAATTAGGTCATTTGTGTATATATACACACATATTTGTATGGTTTTCTAAATTTCTGGATTTGTCATTCTGCCAAATTCATACAACAGAAAGATATTATATTTTTGAAACAAGCTAGCAAGTCCTATAGACAGACCACTCACAGTTGAATAAGCAATTGTGTAAAGAAACAAAGAAACAATAACAGTGCACATGAAAAGGACTAGGAAGGAAGAGTAAGCTAGATTTCAAACTTTTTCACCTAGTTTCGGTTCTACAGCTGTCATTCTTTCCCAAGTCATGGTCATCTTTCATTAAGACCATTGCCATAAATTCCTAACTACGCCCTCCTTCTTTTCTCCCTCTTCTATGTGTTAACACACTGCAGCCAAGATGAACATTTAAGACACAAACTGGTTCTTATCCTCCTACTGTGAGTACTAAACGAATGTTTAAGCCCAGGTGTTTCAGAAAGCAGAGCCTAAGGCAAAAGCTTGTATGTTAAGACTACATGTACACACTGTTAGATGTAAAATGGATAACCAACAAGGACCTACTATATAGTGCATGAACTCTGCCCAGTGTTATGCGACAGCCAGGATGGGAGGGGAGTGAGAGGGAGAATGGATAGATGCATATGTATGGCTGCGTGCCTTCACTGTTCACCTGAAACTATCGCAATATCACTTGTTAATCAACTATACCCCAATACAAAATTAAAAGATTTTAAGAAAAAGACAGCATTAAGGAGTTCAAATGCCATAAAAGCCAGAATGAGGGGAAAGGGAGGGGGGGAAGCAGGAAAGGAGAGAGGGAAAATGGGATGGTATGCAACTGACCTTTGCCCAGTCCCAAGTAACATGTCAACTCAATGCCACATGACCATCTGCCAGTGGGCCTGGTGAACTGTGATATCTCAGGACAGTCTGTGAAAGGCAGGGTTGATTGGAAAGGTGAAGAGACCTTTTTCTTCTGTCTCCTCTATCGGTCAAAGATTTGTTCCTCAGTGCTTTATTTCCCGCATATTTCCAGTTTGGGCAAGTATGGAATCCTGAAAGGATTATATCTCAGCAGCCATAGAAAGGAAAACCCTGGTGCTGGAAAGGGAGATGTAACAGGGGTGCCTAAGATGCAGTGAACTCAGGGTGTTCCAGAAAAGTTGATTTTGCAGGTACCAGGAATGGAGCAGAAGTTGTGGCCAACAGCCTTGGATACAGTGAGGCTGAAAGGATCTGAGATTGTACTAAAGAGTTGCCTGATAGAATGAGTTAATATAGAGTGCCTTCTTGTCTTATTGGGAGCATCCAGCAAATGTTATTGGTCTATTACTTATAATTAGTACAGATGAAACATTTGAAACAGGGGCATGATTGTTATAAATGTTATAAATAGCACTCAGTAGACACATGGAGACTTCATACATTCATTAATTATGCTTTCTTTAATTCCAATTAAGAATGTTCATTGATTCATTGGTTTTGATTGACCATTCACCTTGTACAAGACAGTGCCTGGGACCGGTGATCACAGTAGTGAACAATTAGATATGTCTTCTGTCCTCATGAGAAGAAAGAGCCAAACACATGATTCTGAATTAAATCACAACTTTGATGGATAAGTACAGGGCTCTCTGGGACCATATAAAAGAGGGATATGACCTAGTCTTAGAAGGAGATTATCCAAAAGAACCCACTTGCCAATGCAGGTGACACAAGAGATACAGATTCAACCCTGGGTCAGGAAGATCAACTAAAGGAGGAAATGGCCACAAAGAATCAGACATGACTGAGCAAACGAGCACACACAGAGAAGTGACACTTTAGTTGAGAAGAAGAGAGAGAAAGAGCTTGGTGGACAGCGGTGGCAACATAGGTCTGGTGGCTAATTAAATGTGTTAACTTGGCTAGATCATGATATTTGATTTTGGGGTCAAATACCAGCCTAGATGTTGCTATAAATGTATTTGTTAGAAGACACTAACATTTCAACCAATATCAGTTCAGTTCATTCTCTCAGTCGTGTCCGACTCTTTGCAGCCCCATGAATCACAGCACGCCAGCCCCCCCGTCCATCACCAACTCCCAGAGTTCACCCAAATCCATGTTCATCAAGTCGCTGATGCCATCCAACCATCTCATCCTCTGTCGTCCCCTTCTCCTCCTGCCCTCAATCTTTCCCAGCATCAGGGTCTTTTCCAATGAGTCAGCTCTTCACATCAGGTGGCCAAAGTATTGAAGTTTCAGCTTCAAAATCAGTCCTTCCAATGAGCACCCAGGACTGATCTCCTTTAGGATGGACTGGTTGGATCTCCTTGCAGTCCAAGGGACTCTCAAGAGTCTTCTCCAACACCACAGTTCGAAAGCATCAATTCTTCGGCACTCAGCTTTCTTTATAGTTGAACTTTATAGTTCAACCAATATACTTTGAGTAAAATGAATTATCTTTCAAAATGTGAATAGACCTCATTTAATAATTTGAAGGCTTGAAAGAAAATTGTTGTTCAGTTGCTAAGTTGTGACTGACTCTTTTGCGACCCCATGGACTGTAACCCACCATGCTCCTCTGTCCATGGGATTTCCCAGGCAAGAACACTGGAGTGGGTTGCCTTTTCCTCCTCCAGGGGATCTTCCCAACCCAGGGATTGAACTCATATCTCTTACACTGGCAGGCAGAATCTTTAGTACTGAGCCACCTGGGAAGCCCCTTGAGGAAAAATGTTACAATCCTAATTTATCCACCCCCTTTTCTCTTTGGGAAAAGAGATGGGAATACCAGACTACCTTACCTGCCTGAAAGAGATGGGAATACCAGACCACTTTACCTGTCTCCTGAGAAACATGTATGCAGGTCAAGAAGCAACAGTTGGAACTGGACATGGAAGTACGTCAAGGCTGTATATTGTCACCCTGCTTACTTAACTTCTATGCAGAGTACATCATGGAAAATGCTCATGCTGGATGAAGCACAAGCTGGAATCAATACTGCCAGGAGAAATATCAATAACCTCAGATATGCAAATGACACCACCCTTATGGCAGAAAGTGAAGAACTAAAGAGGCTCTTGATGAAAGTGAAAGAACAAAGTGAAAAAAACTGGCTTAAAGCTCAACATTCAAAAAACTAGGGTCATGGAATCTGTTTCCATCACTTCACAGTAAGTAAATGGGGGGAAAAAAGGGAAACAGTGACAGACCTTATTTTCTTGGGCTCCAAAATCACTGCAGATGATGAATAAAGCCATGAAATCAAAAGATGCTTGCTCCTTGGGAGAAAAGCTATGACAAATCTAGACAGCATACTAAAAAGCAGAGATATTACTTTGCCGACAAAATTCTGTATAGTTAAAGTTAATGATTTTTCCAGTAGTCATGTATGGATGTGAGAGGTGAACCATAAAGAAAGCTAAGTGCCAAAAAGTTGATGCTTTTGATCTGTGGTGTTGGAGAAGACTCTCAAGAGTCCCTTGGACTGCAAGGAGATCAAACCAATCAATCATAACAGGAATCAAACCTGAATATTCAGTGGAAGGACTGATACAGAAGCTCCAATACTTTGGCCACCTGATGCGAAAAGCTGACTCATTGGAAAAGACCCTGATGCTGGGAAAGATTGAAGGCACTAGGAGAAGGGGACAACACAGGATGAGATGGTTGGATGGCGTCACCGACTTGATGGACATGAGTTTGAGCAATCTCTGGGAGGTTGGTGATGGACAGGGAAGTCTGGCGTGCTGCAGTCCATGGGGTCACAAAGAGTTAGACACAACTGAGTGACTGAACTGAATATCCCTTTTGGTGACCATAAATTTATTTCTATGTCAGTCTGTTTCTGCTTTGTATATAGACTCATTTGTATTCTTTTTTAAATTTCACATACAGTAACTAACACAGTATTACAATATTGTAAGCCATTATACTTCAATATTTTTAAGTAATTATAATTTTTTTTAAAGAGAGAGAAAGAGAGAACGGGCTAAATCTGGCAGTCAAATCCTTGAGCTAGTAGTGCCTTGAGGGGCTGGGGAAATGCTACAAACACAAGAGTTTACCTTCCCAGAACACACCCTGAGTTGATGTGGCTTTGGAAGAGTCTGGCAGCCAAGAAGGCTTAGCCAGCATTCCTGATAACTATGGGATTAGGGTGCCTGCCAACTTTCCACCAGCTCTCTGTCTCCAGATAAAGACCAAAACTGTTTCACCATATATAAGAAAAAAGCCCACAAGAGGAACTCTTTTATAATTTTTTTGGATTTCAACAAAATTTGCCCAAGTGATGTTTCTGCTGTTTTTCAAGTTAAAATCCAAATCTCACACTTGAAACTTTTGCTTAGAGCTATAAAATACATTTGGAAAACAATATAATATTAATATGGAGGAAAATTGCTCTTTATAGGGTTAAAGAAATTTTGTGTGGATCATTTTATTGCCTTGTTAGGAAAAACCTTAAAACATTGACAATATGTTCACTTCAACACATATATTTTCAATGATGATGATTCTATAAACTGAATATGGAAGTTTCTGATATATAGATTGATAAATTTGGTATAGATTGAAGAAACAGATTTTAAAACGTGAACATCACCCTGCATATTCACTGAATTCTTAAGTTCTTACTTAAAATGACTTAAGCATTTTTTTTTTTTTTTTTTTTTGCTTTTCAATGATAGTTTAATGCTAATTTTTGTGATCTTCTCAAATGCAGTTTGGAAATCCCCTTGATCATAGCTATGACTAATTTATTTTTAATTGCATGCCGACATTGCTTAACTTCCTCTACATTTTGGCAGTTTTCTCCATTCAATACAGCAATCTTTTCATGAGAAAAAAATATTTACTCCAAAGTGAAAACAGGTTTCTTTGTGGGTGTCCTAATATATTTGTCACTTTCCAGTTCTAGAATATTTTGGCATTAAAAGTGTCTGTTTGACCTTTATAGAAGTTTCTGAGAGTTATTATGTTTTAATATTATTTCTAAGATCATGTTAAATTTATTTAAAATGTTGATTTCTGCAAATACTAATATAAGGAGACAGCATCAAGTTTAACTGAAAATACATATTTAGATTGTGAATGTATTTATGCAGGTTGATGAAACTAGGGTGCAAAGGGGCAAATGAAACTGTGAATGAATATGTAGGTTAGATATTAAAAGTTCCAGTTTGAAAATGAGATTCAGACTCAGACAGGTTAAGTGATATGTCCAAGGTGAGAGATCAATAAAACCTGTTTGCATCCAACACTCATGCTTGTTCTACTATTCCATGTTGACTTGTTACTTTTTGGCATTTCTGAATGAATTCCATCCACTTAGATGGGTACAAGGGGAAAAATTTTGAAATGGAATAGTGATGAAAGATTTCTGTGGCTTTGAGACAATGAACAAACCAAGCATTAGTCAGTCATTTTCCTACCTCCTCCCACCCATCTTTTAAAATTTGGTCAGAGACCAAATTTATTTTTTGTTTGTTCCAGTAATCTTGCAGATTGTTCTAGGGGGGAAAAAAGACAAGCGGAATATAAATAGAACATTTGATTCTTGATCTGAGGCAATATACAATATAGAGAAAGAAGAAAACTACATACATAAAATAAGGAAAATGATTTTTTAAAGCCATGTATTAGTTCAAATTGCATACAAATAAGCACTAAAATGCTGGGCACACAGATGCAACTGGAAGCAGATTTTTATCTTCATTAGATGGACTACTTATGAAAGGCTACTTGAAGGAAGTTTTAAAAAATTTCAAAAAGAAAGAAAATAAGAATATGTGGGGAGAAACAGAGAGAGTAGCTTAAATGTCCAAAGACAGTGAATTGCTTAGCTTGAATGGGGCACTTTAGAAAGGGGAAGAGTAGAAACACTTTGAATTGTTAAAAGTCATTGAACACTAGACTTCAAAGACTAAATTTGACTGTAAAGTTGTCAAAAATAGTTAATGACGAATGAAAAGAGACCTTCAGATTTTGTCCTTTCAGGTGCCTGAAATGCAAAATGTCCCAAAGCAAACACTTGACCTTCTCTCTTTTGAGTCACAGGTTTCACAAGCCTGGGACCTGAATCATCCATAACACCCTCCTCTTCCTCATCCTCCATCTCCCAATACAATTCATTCCACGTTCTGGCAATTTTACTTCCTCGACATCTCTTAAATCCAGACACTTCTCTCCCTCTCTTTTACCACCATCCTAATGCACTCTCCCATTGTCTTTCTCTTGAATTCTTTTCTTAAAATAGCCTAATGTGTCTATGGGCTTCCCTGGTGGCAGTCAAGTAAAGAATCCACCTGCAGTGCAGGAGACACAGGTTCAATCCTGGGTCAGGAAGATCCCCTGAAGAAGAAAATGGAAACCCACTCCAGTATTTTTTCCTGGGAAATCTCATGGACAGAGGAGCCTGGTGGGCTAGTAACCATGGGGTCTCAAGAGTTGGACGCAACTTAGTGACTAAGCTTCCCTCTCTATTTGTCATCCTGATTCCTCTCAAATTCATTACCTTTGTATGCTTTTGACATTCTCGCCTTTTTGACCAAGTTCGTGTGAACTCATTCTTTGGCTTTGTTCTTAAGCAGAACATCCCATGGTTTCTGTCTCTGACTTACCTGACTAGGTCAAATTCCTGTTTTAAGCTCTTGTGGCACCATTTACCTCTACTTTGAAGCACTTAACAACATTGTTATCAATTAGCCTCTTTAATTATTGAAACAACTCAGCAAAGATGGTTTATTTATTTTTATACTCTATTGATAAGAACAGTGAAGAAAGAGGTTAAATAAATTCTTCAAGTTTATATGAATAAAAGGACTTCCCAAGTGGTGCTAGTGGCAAAGAATCCGTCTGCCAATGCAGGAGACATAAGAGATGCAGGTTCGATTCTTGGATTGGAAAGATCCCCTGGAGAGGACACGGCAACCCATTCCAACAATTTTGCCTAGAGAATCCCGTGTACAGAGGAGCCTGGCAGGCTACAGCCCATAGGGTAGCAAAGAGTTGGATACAACTGAAGCAATTTAGCATGCCTAGGAATAAAAAGTGATAGAACTAGGAGACAGACTTAAGCAATCTGACTTCCAATTCTGTATTCTGGATGCTATAGTTGCTTCTATATGCTTGTCAACTGGGTGGATGGAGAGATACCTGAATTAAGCAAATGAGTTAATGTCAGAAGTTATTTTGGGGGGTACTCAAAAGAAGAAAGAGGAGGAAAAATGGCTATCCATAGACTCACAATGGCAATCATGTGTTTTGCTCATGGTGAGTTTGCTAATGAAAAAAGATCAATAGAGTACACGTTCAAAGAAGTGAGAAAGCGAGACAGGTAATGACTGATGTGTCAAGGTCAAAACTGAAAGAGAAGCTGACAGCAATTCTAAGAGCATCACCTATGGAATTGGGAGCGTAATGCTGAAAGTGTTTCATAAATGCCTTGGGACCCCTCAATATAAAAGATTTTGTCCATTATATTCTCCTGGTGAGTTTCACAAAGTTTTCTCACATCATCCTCTTCCCTGAATAGAAATACCCCTTCAAATTTAAATCCCTCTGAAACATACCAGTTTTATACCTGATCATTGGGCTAATGCATAGTACGGTATGACTCTCTGGAGCAGACCTCATCTGTGATATTATATGACAGCTAGCTTTTTATTGATCATTGAAATTTCAGCAATTTCATTTTATTACTAATTTCTATTTGAAGCAAAACTTGGGACACCAATTATGCAGAATATGGGTTTAGAAGTCAATTGCTGTAAGATTAAATTTGCTCCCCCCCCCCACCATTAGTAGCAATTTTATGATGCTTTTGACGATAACATTTTTTTTTTCCTGGAAATTTCTTTTAGTCAACACATTTTCAAAGCATTATTTGTCTTTTGAGAGATTTCACGAAGACAAACTGTCAGCATGGTGAGGAAATAATAATAATATAAGCTATACAGAATATTAAAAATAGAGCCTTTCTAAGAAACAGTCTTACCAAAGCTAAGATTTTCAGCACCACTTTAAAAGATTCTATGAAGTATGTTCTTTGATTTTTATTTATAAGTACACACTAATTTTCTAAGAAACAAAAATAACCACTTGGAGACACATGAAGTGATTTTACTTGAGCACTGGGTACAGTTTCAGAAATCCCTATCTTTGCATCGTGCATAATCAGACAATAAAGGTTGGTTTCCCTTTTTTTGTTGGTTTTCCTTTAAGCATAGCTATGATGTGGATGATTTCTCAAATGAACTTGGACTCTAATCTATGGAAATTCTTAGAGGGGATAATGACCTTGAAAGAAAATCTTCTTGTAGCAGATTTGTTTGTTTGATTTTTGTTCTTGTTTGGTGTTGCTGGGGAGTGATGGGAAAGAAGAGGAAAAGTCTGTACTGCTGCAGGTATAAATGAATGTGAACTCTGAAGCCATATTGCCACGTTTCAGCTGTGCAACCTTGAAAAAGGTACTTGAACCCACTGTGTCACCATTTTGCTAGAGGCAGAATGGGGTGAGAGTAATACCAAGTGCATGGAGTTTCTCTTGAATTATAAAGTAATTGGAAGAATTCCTAGCATATAACTATGACATAATCAGTGCTAATTCTTCTTGTTATTAAATGTTAATTTCAACAAATCAGTCACTTGTTCAAAGTCTTTCACAATTTCCCATAATCTTCAAATCACACTAAACTTCCTTTCTCTCTGTCTTTCAAAGAAATCCATAATCAGTTCTTACCCCCTCCCCCAGTTTAATCCCTTATCCTTTAGGAACATAAGTCACTCACCCTAATAACATTGTCTTTTTGCTGAGTTATAAATACCTTATATTCATTACTTGTACTGAGACTCCTTTAAAAATTCCTTTATGAATTAATTGATATCACCCTTTCAATCAATTAACTACAGTTTCCTTATTAATGGACATAAGCATTGTGCCCATTCTTTTGTTATTTTATAAATAATATGGCGCACATTCTTATAGATATATTAACATTTAAATCCTAACTTAGTTGTTTCATAATTTGAAAAAAAATAATAGTTTGAAGCTTATCTCAAAGTTTAAAACTGTGAAGAATTATAGTGAATAATTTGATGATGAAGATGAATAGTAATTTATAGCCTATATATTAAAATGCCTTCTAAAGTTATAATGACCCCAAAAGTATAGTTGTTCACAAGAACTGAATCTGGATCAATGAAACAAAACAGATATAGAGATTCTAATCAGAATGCATAACAAAGGCAAATTGCAGAACAGGAAAGACATTGGATATAAGAACGCTATATAAAAGATAAACATTCTTAATGCATAAAAAGCCCTAAAATGACAATAAGAAAAACCAACCACTGAATAGAAATTCTAAAACATAACATTTGAATATATCAATTTGACGTATTTTTCCTAGAAAAGTTGTTTATATATATTGATATTAGAAATAAATTTAAATTGACAAAAAGTACAAACAAACTATGAAAAGAAATTTAGCACTATCAAGGAGGTCAAAGGTTTTGTAACTTTTGATATAGTATCCCATTTCTAGGATCCTAACCTAATTAAAAATTAAGAAAAAGCCAATTAAATATATCTAAGTATGTATGGGATATCACTGGTAAAACAGTACAAAAAAAAAAAGAAAAGTCACAGCCTTTGGTCCATCAATGGTTTAGTCACTAAGTGATATCTGACCTTTTGAGACCTCATGGACTGTAGCATGCCAGGTTCCTCTGTCCATGGGATTCTCCAGGTAAGAATACTGGAGTGGGTTGCCATTTCCTTCTCTAAGGGATCATCCTGACTCAGGGACTGAACTCCCGTCTCCTGCATTGGCAGGCGGATTCTTTACAACTGAGCCACCAGGGAAGTCCCTGGTCCATCAATAGAGGGAGATTAATTAGTTAGTACAGTGATTTGATTTTTAAATAGTAGCTATTAACAGGAAAATAATGAAAGCTCAAAAACCAGCTTCAAACCCTGTGTTGCTCTCTCAAGAAACCGAACAAAAGGACCAAAGATTGTAAGAGTGTAGGACATTTTAATCAGCAGTGAAATGAAGGAACAGCATCAGATACAAATGTCAAGGAATTTTGACTGGTATATTACAGATGGAACATTGAAAGACAGACTCATTCTATTCTGTCCAAGAAAATGATGCAGAATGGCAGGAAGAGTTTAACAAATCTGGCATAACATCACAGCCATCCTTATTTCAGAGACAAGGTTACAGTCAAGAGTTTCCTGCTTGAGTAATAAGGACCTCTATTTGGGGTTCTTTTATTTGAATGAAACATAATCAGATGCAGCATCTTATGGCCCTTTTGAGATATTTGAGGAAAATGCCTGGGGGCTGTATTTCCTGTCTCTTAACTCATCTCTCAATAGAAGGCTTGCCTGGATGTGTAGTGTGTGAAAATAGACAAGCCATTCTATCTATTTCCCATTTACTCAGCTGTAAAATGGGAAGAATAATAGTGCCTACCTCCAAACACATGGAATTGTGAAAAAAAAATTAGGTAATGCAAAGTAAACTCAAAAATAGGAATATCTTACTAGGTCTTTAAGATTATTATTATACAGTGTATACAAAATTGCACGATATGTTATAATACAACCATAAATAAAAACCTGAAAGGGCAAATTTTAAAGATATGGTGGTCCGTTAGAGAGATGACGTCTTAGGTAGGGTACTCCAGGAAATAGATTCTGATATAGAAATTTGCCTGTATTAGGGAGTATCTTCGGAGAAGGCAACGGCAACCCACTCCAGTACTCTTGCCTGGAAAATCCCATGGAAGGAGGAGCCTGGTGGGCTGCAGTCCATGGGGTCGCTACGAGTCAGACATGACTGAAGCGACTTAGCAGCAGCAGCAGCAACAGCAGGGAGTATCTTTCATAGAAATGAGACCAGTAGGACTGGGTAGAAGCAGAAGCACTTGGAACTCAATGCATCTGCAACAAAGATTTCAGCCTATACCATGAGAAGCTTTTATACCTGGATGAACCTTCAGAAATCACAGATAAGACGTTGGTTTGTGGGTGTCATTGGAGAGGAGCCTACCTATGGGGGAAATAGCTAGTTTGGGGCAGGGCAGTTCCCAGGGGAGGCCTCTACAGTGAGCCAGCAACACGCAACACATTCACCAGCTAAGGCCCAAGTAACTTCAGTCCTAACAGGATTCTGGGCTGGGCCCTAAAGCACCATTACAGAAGAAGATTGCAATCTTTAGCCACTACAGACCAAGAGTCCTAGGAGAATCCTCATGACCATACCAAAAAGGAGATGTACAGACCGGAAAGATTCTTTTTTTTAGCCTGATTTTTTATCCCCAACACAAGCTAGTCTTTTTTTTTTTTTTTTGCCATATGTGAGGCATGGAGATCTTAGTTCCCAGACCAGGGGTTGAACCCATGCCCCCTGCAGTGAAAGCATGGAAGTTTAATCACTGGACCACCAGGGAATTTCCCACAAGATAGCTTTTCTTTTTTTTTTTTGGTTGCACCCCATGGCATGTGAGACCTTAGTTCCCCAACCAGGGAGCAAACCCCTGCATTGAAAGGTGGAATCTTAACCTTTGGACTGTCAGGGAAGTCCCGATAGTCTTAAATATATTGTAGACTGTTTCAAAGAGGATTACTCAAACTTCAAAGACAAAAACTTCAGAAAGGAGTACAGACTTAATCACATACTTTCCTCTAACAGAAACAGAAAACTCAAAATCAGATGCCCAGAGTTAGACCTCAGTACAAAAGTGGTAACAACTTTATAGAAAGAACAGGAACATATCTACATGACCTACACACATACAAACACACCAGAGGCAAGTCCCCATTTGAAACTGGTTCCTGGCCTCTGGACTTTGTACAAATGCATCTCAACAGCAGTTGGGTAAAAAGAACAATGGCATATAACAGGTTAAGATACAGAGAGAAGAGGGCTTTCTCTTTACTTGTTCAAAACCTGACATCTTTAGGAAACCAAAGAGGACCCTCAGAAGAGAGATGTCTCCCTTCTATTTAAAATAGGGAAGATTCCCTTGGGCTGGGCAGGGGAGAGATGATGTAATGTCCACAGTGTGATGAGAATTCTGCCACTGGTGAATTCTGAGAGGAGGAGGTCCCCCACTCTGCAGTCAGAGAATAGCTACACATAGGGCTGTGAATTCAAAGAAAGGGAGACCTTGCTGGTCTCTCTGGCAAGAACCTGGAGAGGCTGAAGTCCTCCCAGAGCTGGGTAGATGTCCACACAGGTAGGTTTTAAATCCTCTTATTAATGAGTCCCCTGGTGCAAAGCAGTGAGAAAAAACCAAATGAATGAGTGAATGAGTGATAGTCACTCAGTCATGTCCAACTCTTTGCAACCCCATGGACCGTGGCCTGGCAAGCTTCTCTGTCCACAGGATTCTCCAGGCAAGAATACTGGAGTGGGTTGCCATTTCCTTCTCCAACAATCCTACTTCCAAATATGACCAAAGGAAACTTGTAAATCATAAAAAGTTGACCACTCCAATAGGAAAACAAAGGCAAAACTATTTCTTTTTACTGCTTTATTTGCTCAAAATAATGTGAGTCATTCATATTGATGCTATAATTTATCCATTTCATGCTGATGGACATTTGGGTTATATCCAGTGTTTTTGGTATTATAAACATGATTGAGGATCTTCTTATGTGTGCCCTTGGGGAATATGTGCAAGAAATTCTGAAGGATTTATATTCAGTTCAGTCACAGGGTTAGAAAGTTTGCACATCCTCAACTTTATAATGCCAATTTCTTTCCAAAGTGCTTATTGTTATTGTTTAGTCACCAAGTCATGTTCAACTCTTTGCAAACCCATGGACTGTAGCCCACCAAGCTCTTCTATCCATGGTATTTCCCAGGCAAGATTACTGGAGTGGGTTTCCGTTTCCTTCTCCAGGATATCTTCCTGACCCACAGCTTCTACTTTGGCAGGAGGATTTTTTTTTACCACTGAGCCACCAGAGAAGCTTGTACCAAAGTATATTCCCACCTATACGATTTGTGGAAAGGTTTACTTTCCCCTGAACACTCGAGATTGTCAGACTCTTTAAAATATGCCAATCTGTTGTGACTAAAAAGGCATCTCATTGGAGATTTCATTTGCATTTCATAATCTTAATGATGCTGAGTCTTTGTTATTGCTAGGCTGTGCTCAGTCATGTCCAACTCTTTGCTACCCCATGAACTGTAGCCTGCCAGGCTCCATTGTCCATGGGATTTTCCAGTTAAGAATACTGGAGTGAGTTGCCATTTCCTCCTCCAGGGGATCTTCCCAACCCAGGGATCAAACCTCCATCTCCTGCGTTGCACTGCATATCACTAAGTCATGAGTCTTTTTTAATGTTTATTGACAATTCTTTTTTGTGAAGAGTCTGTACCTTTGTTTCAGAAGTGAGTTTTTAACTTCCAAATGTATGGGAAATTTATGCTTCTTTTAGTTTGTATATATCATTTATATCTATGAAGTTTATATATATGTAAACTAAATATACAAACTAAAACATATATATACATATATGTATATATATATGTGTGTATATATATATAAAATGAGCAGAGAATGTGATCTAAATGAAACCAGTTCCCTGAAAATTGTTAAGACTTACTCTGTGGCCTATAGCTTCTTGACATTGATTAAATTTATAAATGTTCATGTGTTGAAAAGAATAAATATTTTCCAGTTCTCTATTGGATCAAACCTATTTGTGTATTCTCTCTACATCTATTAGATCAAGCTTATCTATTGCTTGTTTTTTCTACTTGATCTATCCAATGCTAACAATAGTATATTAAAATAGCCAATTTTGTTGATATATCATGTTTCTTCTTGCAATTGTGGAAACTTGCTTTAATAAATTTTGAACTTATGATACTTAATGTATATAAGTTTAGAATTGTATTTTTCTGGTGATTTGATCCTTTAATCCTTACTTAGTCACACAAACTTTATCTGATTATTATTTGTCTGCTATATTATTTTGTACTCTTTCTCTTACAGCTATTCTTATACTTATGGTTAAAGATCTACTCATTGTAAACAACATTTTGCTGCATGAGAAATGTTGAAAAAGGTCAATAAAGCTAAATGGTAATTCTGTTGAAAGTTGGAAAAAAATTTTCCACCTTTGGCAAGAGTGGTAACTGTCTGTTACATTTTTTGTTATTCCTGATAAAAATGGATTTAGTTTTATCATCTTAGTTTCTGTTTTGTTTCTTCTTTGTTGTGCTGCTTTTTTTCCTTCTCCTTTCTTTACTTCTCTTGCATTTATTAATTTTTTTCTTTCTCTGTCTTTTCTCCCTTATTATTGGAAGGTATGTGCTCCTAATTCTTCTTTAAATTGTTACTTATTTCTTAACTTTCATATTTTACTTAACAAGACTAAATACGTTAGTGTATTTACTCTTTTTTTAGACAATTCAAAGACCTTAGTGTTCAAACTGTGATCAGTCTCATACATACACACACATACACAAACACACAAGCTCCTCATCTTGTTTTTCCTAATACCCTCAATGTAAAGGTTATTATAACATGTTTACAATTTCTTTTGCTCACCAACTTTTTAAGAAAATCATGCCTTTCTTCTGGAATCACTTTTCTTTTCTTTTTTTTTTTTAACAGTAATTCAGTTTTATTTGCCTGAAAATGTCTTCTTAACAATGTTTTGTAGGCTATATAGTTCTAGGTAAATTATTATTATTAGTCAATATTTTAAATATACCGCTTCTTCACATTCTTCTGTCAAATTCCTGTCAATTTCTGTCTTTGATGTTTAGTAGTTTCACTGTCAGAGAAGGCAATGGCAACCCACTCCAGTGTTCCTGCCTGGAGAATCCCAGGGACTGGGGAGCCTGGTGGGCTGCCGTCTGTGGGGTCGCACAGAGTCAGACAGAACTGAAGCGATTTAGCAGCAGCAGGAGCAGTGTATGTAAATGATTGGTAATGCGTTCCCCCAAGGATTAAACTCCAAGTTCTTTATATTCAGTTCTCGTCTTTGTAGTGAAGATATATGACCCTTAACTTAACTAGTAGCTTGGTTGGTAAAGAATCTGCCTGCAATACAGGAGATCCCGGTTGGATTCCTGGTTGGGGAAGATCCCCTGAAAAAGGGAAAGGCTACCCACTCCAGTATTCTGGAGAATTCCACGGACTGTATAGTCCATGGGGTCGCGAAGAGTCAGACACAACTGACCAATTTTCACTTCACTTTCAACTTAACCAGAGAGCTGTCTTGAGGGAGAGTCTTAAGGGAAACTCTCACCACCGGTGAAGCCATAGACACTTCAGCTGTCAGTTTTTCATCTTGAAGAATGTCTTCCCACCAAATCTAGCCAAATAGCTCTTTTACTGTGGTTTTAGGATACCTGCTTGTTTGAACACTCAAATACTCATTGACCTGGAATAATGGACCAGTTCTGGCATTATTTTTGTTTCTTATGTTATATTCTTCACTCCTTACCAGATTTTCCATTACTTTCCTAACAGATTAACCATGCATCTTTAACTGTTTTTTCTTTGAATAATGTATTGTTAAGTGTTTTGGATTTTAAGGACATTTTAAATATTTCGTTTGTGAGAATGAGCATCAAATGAGAATTTGACGCTTAATCTAAGAAATTAATATAAATTCTAGGAGAATTTAACTCAATGAATATGTACGATAGTGTGACAGTAGAACTAGTTAGTAAATAAAAATATTTAAACTAGATTGTTTGTTTCGTTCTCTATTTGATACTACTACTGCATACGTCTACAAAAGGCTGGTTGAATTTTCATCCAATTTGTTGAAATAGGTTGTGCGGATTAAGAGTAGGACCATGTAGATACAAAAAGCAGTGATTTCCAGGGAACTTTAAAAAATAACAAGACCCCAGTAGAAAAGGTGATAGCAAATGAAATATGTCTCCTAACTGAATGGTCAGCAGTGACAGAGATTTATTTGTTTAATGATAGGTGGAATAGTTATTTGTTCACTTTTTTCATAATCAAGATAAAGAAATCTTAACAAAAAAGCTAAATCTATTTCATGGATGTTATGTAAGTTTTCCCCAAGCTAAAATTAAGTATAATTTACCTAAGCCATTTTGGCTTAGTAAACATAATTTTAAGCAAGCATTATTTATATCTCACTTTATTTTATAATGTTATTTCCATAAAGAATCTGTATGTGAAGAATAAAACTGTAGATTTTCTAAGTTAGATCCTCAGAATACCTACCTTTAAATAGAGATGAGAACATATTTTGCAAGAGTAAATTTTCAGCAAGAAAACTTTTAGACATTATACAACAATGTTTTCAATGGCTTCTTGGTGCTGCAAAAAATCATTCCTCCTAATTTGTAAGGATGACTTGGTCCATAAATGGATTACTCCATCTATCTGCACAGAATCTGAAATTCTGACCTTACACAAAAATTAGGAAATTCTGTTTCCTGAAAATGTTAATAAATAAATTTCTAGCTTTCATATTGGAGAAGGCAATGGCACCCCACTCCAGTACTCTTGCCTGGAAAATCCCATGGGCAGAGGAGCCTGGGAGGCTGCAGTCCATGGGGTCACTAGGAGTCAGACACAACTGAGCAACTTCACTTTCACTTTTCACTTTCCTGCATTGGAGAAGGAAATGACAACCCACTCCAGTGTTTTTGCCTGGAGAATCCCAGGGACGGGGGAGCCTGGTGGGCTGCCATCTATGGGGTTGCACAGAGTCAGACACAACTGAAGTGACTTAGCAGCAGCAGCTTTCATATTTATATAAAGTGAGCAAATGTGTCTTGAGGATGCACTGTCTGCACTGTGATAATCAGTTTTAAGGAAGTGAATCTACTTATTCACCTTTGAGACAGGTAGGAGCGTGAAGAATATGCTACAGATTATCTGCATGGTTAATAGCATGGAGCACTTCCAGAATTCAGATAGACAGTACCAGACGGCCTGGGGAAGGGATGCTAATTTTACAGCAACTGGATATATACACAATAAAGCATGAGTGATTTTCTAGGAAAATCTTTGTTAAAATTATGAAATCTCGCCCCACTAATGAGAGTGAGTCACTATTTACACATTGATTTTATGACTGCATCCTGATGGGAGGAAAATTCAGCCTTTATTAAGTCCAAGCCCTGTAATGCACCACTGAAACTAGAAAAAAGATGGTTGTCACAATGATCTAAACACACGCAAAGAAAAATTCCAGTGCTTCAAATTCTGCACCAAGAAACTACACAAGGAGAAAAAAAATGCTTGATTCCAAAATATACTAAGTTCTCTCACTGATCAAATATTCAAATGCCAACTTAGTTGACATGAGGAATGAAACAAAAGTTTGCAATGCAATAAGGTAATTTCTCTGAAAGTTCTCGTACTCTAGTTTCCACATTCAGAATAAATTTAGGATGCCAGTTCTATTTCAAGTGGAAGGAAAGATTAATACTTCATCCCTGGTACTCTGTTCTTTCCTAAAATGCTTTGCATTGTTAGTCATATTCAGTAAACCAGAACTGATCATGAAATTTGAAAAATAAAATGTAGAAAGCAACATTTATTTTTTTAACTTTGATACTAGTGAATGTTTTTCTAATTTGATTGCTCAAATAGAAGATGTTATTAAGAATAAAGAGAATTTTAAAAATCACTGTGTAAGAATTTACACCTTCAGTATGCTTCACCATCACTGTGGTTCCCTTGGAAGTAGTCAGCTGTTCAAATCCTGCTGCCATTGTTCCATGAATATTTATATTTTCTCAGTCAGTAGTGACTCAAATGGATTTGATGTCCATTTCTTTCTATGTCTCTATAAATTAGTCTTTTTTTAAACAGGTATTCTTGTAATATAAGTTCCCTTTCTGTTTCACACTATTTATATTCTTTTCATCGGCATTGTGCTTGACTTGGCCTTCAAGTCATCCCATAAGCTTGTTTCAGAGAGCTTGAGTAATTTTGTTGACTTCTACCCCATGATTGGGCTTCCCTGATAGCTCAGCAGGTAAAGAATCTGCCTGCAATGCAGGGGACACAGGAGATGCAGGTTCAATCCCTGGGTAAGGAAGATCCCCTGGAGAAGGGCATGGCAACCCACTCCTGTATCTTGCCTGGCGAATCCCATGAACTGAGGACCCTGGTGGGCTACAGACCAAAGGGCTGTAAAGAGTTGGACATGGTGGAGCAACTATGCATGCACTCACCCCATGATTAATGTATTAACTCTTCAATTCAATAAATACTTATTGAGTGGCTACCATATCCAAGGCACTTCTACATGCTAGGAATGTGGAATAATATTAAAGAAAAAACAGAAGTTCAGCATTCATGAAGCTTATAGTCTAGTGGGAAGAGATATACAACAAACAAGTAAACTTTATGGGATGTCAGATAACAAGCACTCTAAAGACAAATAAAGCCTGGAAAAGAGAGCCTTTTCAGGAGGTAGTGAGAGGATACTTGCAGTATTTAAAATGATTAGAGAAAGCATCAGATATAATTGAGCAAATGTTGGAAAGAAGTGAAAAAACAGGGCACAAAGTTCTCTAGGGGAAGAAGGTTCTATACACATGAAACAAATACAAAGAATCAAAATCAGGAATGTGCATGGTGTGTTCAAGGAGCAGCAAGAAACATTTAGCCTCAGTCACTTGATGATCAAGATTCCCGGGAGAAATATCAATAACCTCAGATATGCAGATGACACCACCCTTATGGCAGAAAGTGAAGAAGAACTAAAGATTGTCTTGATGAAAGTGAAAGAGGAGAGTGAAAAAGTTGGCTTAAACTCAACATTCAGAAAACTAAGATCCTGGCATCTGGTCTCATCACTTCATGGCAGATAGATGAGGAAACAGTGGCTGAGTTTATTTTTCTGGGCTCCAAAATCACTGCAGATGGCGGCTGCAGCCATGAAATTAAAAGACGCTTTCTCTGTGGAAGGAAAGTTATGACCAACCTCGTCATCATATTAAAAAGCAGAGACATTATTTTGCTAACAAAGGTCCATCTAGTCAAGGCTATGGTTTTTCCAGTGGTCATGTATGGATATGAGAGTTGGACTGTGAAGAAAGCTGAGGGCCGAAGAATTGATGCTTTTGAACTGTGGTGTTGGAGAAGACTCTTGAGGGTCCCTTGGACTGCAAGGAGATCCAACCAGTCCATCCTAAAGGAGATCAGTCCCGGGTTTTCATTGGAAGGACTGATGCTGAAGCTGAAGCTCCAATACTTTGGCCACCTCATGTGAAGAGCTGACTCATTGGAAAAGACCCTGATGCTGGGAAAGATTGAGGGCAGGAGGAGAAGTGGACAACAGAGGATGAGATGGTTGGATGGCATCATTGACTCGATGGACATGGGTTTGGGTGGACTCCAGGAGTTGGTGACGGACAGGGAGGCCTGGCGTGCTGCAATTCATGGGGTTGCAAAGAGTCGGACATGACTGAGTGACTGAACTGAACTGAACTGAACTTGAATGATGAATTTTTGAACATACTAAGAAAGGCAGGACTAAAGGAGGATAAGGTCTCAGGTGGGGAAGAGCATCAGAATTTCATGTTTGAAAGTACCCTTTTGAGATGTGTACTAGACATCCAAATGGGGATATCAAATATCAAGTTGTTTATATCCTTGTGGAATTATGGGAGATATCCTGGCTCTAGATATAGGTTTGGGAGATAGTGTGCATATGTGTAATATTTAAAGTCATGCCATGAGATTGGATAAATGAATAAGAAGGAAAAATGGTCCCAGGGAAAAATCCTGAAAATTCTAATGTATAACCTGAGGATATCTAACAGAATTATGTGTATCCTGGGAATACACACAAGATTTTCAAAGGAATATTCAGGCTGGGATACTTTTGAGGAAGTCACTTCCCTTGTCCTCAACATTGATATAAATAATCATGACTAGAATTGACTGACCTGATATTCTTCAGTTGAGCATCCTGGGTGTTTTTGTTTCCAACCTCTCCTTTCAAAATATTTCACCTTAGGAGTTCCTTGGTGATCCAGTAGTAAGGACTCTTGGACTCAGCGCTTTCATTGCTTTGGTCCAGGTTCAGTCACTGGTTGGGGGACTAAGATCCCACAGACCAGACAACACGGCCAAAAAAATATGTATTTTACCTTTATGCACTTTATATATGATATATTTTTCACACATTTTGAATCTTCCTATGCTGCATTGCCTCAGGTGTTAACACCTTGGGATTCAAAACAAGGGGGAATTTGAAAGTATTAGTGTCTGCTACTGCTAAGTCACTTCAGTCGTGCCCGACTCCATGCGACCCCATAGACGGCAGCCCACCAGGCTCCCCTGTCCCTGGGATTCTCCAGGCAAGAACACTGGAGTGGGTTGCCATTTCCTTCTCCAATGGATGAAAGTGAAAAGTGAAAGTGAAGTTGCTCAGTCGTGTCTGCTTCTTAGCGACCCCATGAACTGCAGCCTTCCAGGCTCCTCCGTCCATGGGATTTTCCAGGCAAGAACACTAATTGGACTTTAATGGCTGACAACAAATTTTTATACATGTCAGGTGGTTTCCAGTTTTTTTTTTTTTCCACAAAATTAGACGGGCTCAATACAGTTATTACCTAAAATATTAAAAGTAATTTGTGATGATGGATCATTTAATTAGGGAGTGTAGAGTCTTGAAATGTAGTTGAAGAACTAAGTGACATTTTTATAAGGAAACTGCTCCTATCACTATCACAGTGAATAGTGTTCCTTTGAGAGCACACATAGAAACAATGAAAAGGAGGAAGAGACGTGGAGCACAGTAATAATACGTAATAGTCACTAACAGAAGCATGAACTAGTGAAAAAAGAAAGATCCACACAAATCATTAAGAAACATGCATGATTATATAGGAAAGGGAAGAAAATATCTTGATTGGGAGGGGTAGGGGAGCGTCTATGCTGTGTAAATGCTCTACTTTGTCTCTGGAATGTTGGCTACATGAGTCTGCATTGTGACAAATTCTTGAGCTGTACATCTTTGTCGTGAATTTTTCTAAAGGTATAATTCACAATAAATGGCTTAAAATTACACTAGGGCAAAATTCTGTGTTGAGACTGCAATGGAAATAATAGTCTGAGGAGAAAAGAGAAGGGTTTATGATTTCCTACTGCAAAGAAAGCCATGTTCATGTACTTTAAAATAGATAAAGGTGTGTATAAAATTGCTATAATATTAGTATTTCCCTGTGTATATTTGTCAGTGTGATGTCATGTTCTATGCAAAATGGCCCTATTTAAAATATGTTACCACATAACTTTTGCAACTATGGAAACTTAAGATGAAACTCTTTAGATATCAACTAAAATTAGGAACGGGCAAGGAGAGGCACCAATGAAAGGCTTGAAGACCTCTGGTTTAGAGGTCACAAGTATGAGGAGATATAGTAAAGCATTCTGAGGTTGAGCTGCCAAGAGAACAAAAGGAAAACTAGGAGAGCACTGTTCTCTGGGAGCAATGTTTCTACCAGGAAATGTTGACCAGCTCCAACCAACACAGCACTGTTGAAAGTTTAACTAAAATGAGGACTGAGAATTCACCACTGGATTTGGTAATGAGTGGTCATAGGTGACCTTGATTGAGCTCTTTTGGGAGAGTTGTGGGCAAAAAGCCTAACTGAAGTGTGTTCAAGAGAAAATAGGATGAGAGGCATTTAGGACAGCAAGCATGAACTAACCTTTCAAGGATTTTTGGTTTAAAGGGGCATAGTTGGAAGGCAGTGTGAAGTCAAATGGGTTTTTAAGTTGTTTGTTTAGTTGAGAGACATGACCATATGTTTGTAAGCTAGTGGCAAAAATCCAGGTAAAAAAATTGACAATGCTAGGCCAAAAGAGGGATTTGGTGGAGCTTTAGTCTTGAGCAGGTGAGAAGCGATGGTATCTGGAGTATAAGTGGAGGGCTTAGCCTTACCTGCAACTAGTTCTTTCATAGTAAAAACAAGGAAGACATGTATGGAGAGAGCTGGAAATTGGGTGGATGTGTTTTAAGGGTTGTGTGGCATTTCTTTCTGAGTGTTATTGTTTCAGTGTGACTGGAACAAGATCATCATCTTAGAGTGAGAAATTGGAGGAACTTTGGGGGATTGAAGAAAGAATAGAAACTATGAAAGAGTCATTTGGAAGATGAGAGACTAAATAGAGTATGGGCACGGCCACTCGAGGCTAGTGATCGTGAATCCAGAAGTGATGCCCAAGTAAGTATAGTTTTTGTTTGCTTGTTTGTTTTTAGCCCTCTTTAGCCATGCTCACTTTTTCCCTCCAGCTACAGATACAGATGTGGAATAAGGAAACTACTGGATCTGATCAGTGTTGGACCTTGCTCAATATTTATTTCACTCTCCTCCTTCACCCTCATCAAGAGGCTCCTTAGTTCCTCTTAGTTTTCTGCCATAAGGGTGATATTATCTGCACATCTGAGGTTGTTGATGTTTCTCCCATCTGTCTTGATTCCAGCTTGTAATTCATCCAGCCCTGCATTTCTCATGATGGGCTCAGTGTATAGATTAAACAAACAGGTGGCAGCAGACAACCCTGTTGTACTCTTCCTTTGAACTTGCTTAGCAAGCAGGACACAATCAGAAAATTGCGAGTGATGAACATGATGGTCTTGAACTTAGTGTAGGTAATGAGGAAGATGATGGCATGAGGAAAGTGAAAAACAGTGAACAGCTCATAGAACCAATGGACAATGCATTATAGCTTCCAGTTTCACCAACACGTTGCTGAAATCTCCCTTTCCCTTCCTTTCTCCTTGCCTCCTATTTACTGATTTTCTTATATATTTTTGCCTTCTTTTTTATTTCAGTTCTAAATGGCCTTAAACAAATTACTTAATTTCTCTATGCCTCAGTTTTCTCATCTTTTAAATAGAACCCACATCATTATATTGTAAAGATAAACTTTTATTTTTTGATTTGTAAGATACATGTTAAGTAGACCTGAAAGAGTGCTTGGCATCAAGTATTAATACAAATTCTACAAATGTTGGCTATTTATGCTATTATAATCATTTCTAAATATCTTTTTCTTTAAATGTTAATACACTTTGACAGTGTTCCAGTGTATTATGAGAGATGCTGGGTCACAAAGATGGATAACACAGGTTCCACACTTACAATGAACTCCCAACATTACCAATAATAAGAGAATAACTGAATAGGGTGCTCTGAGATCATATGGAAATGCACATCTAGGAAGCTAACAATGGCTGAGGCTGATTTCTTATGGATGAAAAGGAATTAGCCAAAAGGGAAACGTTTGATGAATAGGAAGGCAATTCCAGAAAGGAGGGGGATATCTACAGAAAGTATTTTAAGAACAAACAGTGACATTGGAAGGCACAAGAATCCTCACAATGGACTGAGCCTGATTCAAAAAAGTTTTAAAAAAAATCTGGAATTTCAGTGTGTGAATGAAATATATTTCAGAACTGTCTTGATTTACATACAACTAAGGGCTACTTACTAGTAACCTGCTGAGTGAGTTATTAAATATCAATGTAGTTTTGAATTTTATATTAGAATTAGCTCATTTCAAAGAGCTTTCTGAAATGCTCTATTTTAGTATTTTACTAAGAAATCTGAATTTCAGGAAATGCTCAGCAAAATACCCGAACTGCTATTGCATGTTCACAGAGATAGAATATTTCTAAAAAATTCAAAAAACGTGCTTTGCTATCAGTGCATCACAGTGTTATGGGATTTGGTGGTGGTTTTCCTCTGCTGTTCTTGCAAAAAATGTATGTTGATTTGTCTTTAGCAGTATTTGTTGCAAATGTTCAACCAGTTTGATAATATATTGCCACCCATATTTATGTTTGGGGATTATATTTTTCCAATAACTAAACCTTCAGAATTGTATGCACTGAAGTTTAAATATAAATCATTCATTTTTTTTACTAATATAGGTATACAATTAACTTCCCACAAATTTCTTGTAACTGGCTTTTTCTTGGTGATATGCTACCTCACACTGAATACTACTCAAAAAATCTCGCAACATATTATCAAGATAAGTTGTAATTAAAACAGTGGGTAATTTTTAAATTTAGAGCATATTTTTAATAATGTAAGAATGATGTATACAATCTCAATTATTTTTTATAAAGTAAATAGCAAGCTGTTTATATGTGTTGCTAGCAGCAAGGTTTCTGCTAAGAATTATTTCCTCTTCAATTTTTTTTTTCTCAGTTAGCAGTTGGAATAAAGTGGGGTTTTATGATCCTCAGAGTTTCTGTCATTATGGTAGAGAGAATGATGTTCTTTCTGAGGCTTCTCTGGTGGCTCAAACAGTAAGGAATCTGCTTGCGATGCAGGAGACTGGGGTTTGATCCCTGGGTTTGGGAAGATCGCCTGGAGAAGGAAATAGCAACTCACTCCAGTATTCTTGTCTGGAAAGTTCTATGGACAGAGGAACCTGGTAGGCTACAGTCCTCAGGGTCACAAATTGTTGAACACGACTGAGCAAGTAACATTTCACCTTTTTCAAAGATGTCTGCTTCCTAACTGGGTCCATTCCTAAGTGTGACTGTGTTATCTCACACATTAAACAGGACTTGCAATGAAATTAAGTTAAGGGTCTTGCTATGGAGCTATTATCTTGGGTTATCTGGATGTTCCCAGTGTAGCCACAAAAGCCTTGTAAGCGGAGGGATGAAGGAGAATTAGAGTTACAGAAGGAGATGTGACAATGGGAAAGGAAATCAGAGAGAAGGATTTGAAGTTGCTACACCCCTTGCTTGGAAGACAGGAGAAGAAATCACAAGCCAAGGAATACAGTGGCCTTAAGAAACCAGAAAAGTCAAGGAAATATTCTCCTAGAGCCTCCAGAAAGGATGCAGCCCTAGGTACAATTTGATTTTAGGGTTTCTGAACTCAAGAACTGTAAGATAATAAATTGTTGTTTTGGTGATTTATTCCAGGAGCAACAGAAAAGTAATACAGTCCAACTGAACGTACCGCAACCATTTAAAAATTGAGAACAGTCATGACAGCATATTTGAATATAGCCTAAACTTGAGCTTCCCAGGTGGTGATAGTGGTAAAGAACCCATCTATCAAAGCAGGAAACATAAGAGACATGCGTTCGATCCCTGGGTGGGGAAGATCCCCTGGAGGAGGAAATGGCAGTCCACTCCAGTATTCCTGCCTGGCGAATCCCATGGACAAAGGAGCCTGGTGGGCTACAGTCCATAGAGTTACAAAGAGTCAAATACAACTGAAGTGACTTACAACTGAGAATCTCTTTGGACCTACTAGACACTAAAAACCACTTGAAGGCTACTCTGAATCCACCTCTGAGTTCAGAAATGATCTGCTTTGCATGGGAAGCTCTGGGAGAGAATATCAGATCTAATTTCATGTTTTGACTCTTCAAATCTTATAAACACATTAGTAGGGATATGGCATTGTGTGTTAATCAACATTTATTGAATCATCCCTGGTTACTCAGAACCATATCAGCCCTCAATGTGCTGCCTTCGATCTACATGAACTGAAACAGCAGAGTTAGAGAGCCCATGTTCAAAGCCATTCCTAAACATGTTTGTCTAACCACTGTAAAGTCAAACACAAAAAATTATTAATTGTATTATTCATCCATTTTAGTCACTCCTTAAATGGAATAATAGAGAGTTTTTACATTTCCCATATAGTTAAAAAGCAAGAAGTGCAAGTGGAATATTATTAAGTAAAATATTCCAGTAGAAGTTCATAAAATGCTATACTCTGTCTAAAGATATATGACATACTCTTGGTAACAGTGATGGAGTAAATATCAGGTATAGGAATGAATTTCCCCTAGAGCAGCCCTAGAAATGTGCTAATCTATAGAAATCTATAGATATCTTTAACAAATTGCCAAACTTCATTCCTTAAATAAGGACTATTGCTTTGGTTTGGAATTTTAATAGTTTAGAGATCGAGAAATATCTAAACATTTCAAATGGCTTAACCATCAGTCCACTAAGCATGTAGCAATAGAAGAAAAGTGATGACCAACCTAGATAGCGTATTCAAAAGCAGAGACATTACTTTGCCAACTAAGGTCCGTCTAATCAAGGCTATGGCTTTTCCTGTGGTCACGTATGGATGTGAGAGTTGGACTGTGAAGAAGGCTGAGCGCTGAAGAATTGATGCTTTTGAACTGTGGTGTTGGAGAAGACTCTTGAGAGTCCCTTGGACTGCAAGGAGATCCAACCCGTCCATTCTGAAGGAGATCAGCCCTGGGATTTCTTTGGAAGGAATGATGCTGAAACTGAAACTCCAGTACTTTGGCCACCTCATGCGAAGTGTTGACTCACTGGAAAAGACTCTGATGCTGGGAGGGATTGGGGGCAGGAGGAGAAGGGGATGACAGAGGATGAGATGGTTGGATGGCATCACTGACTCGATGGGTGTGAGTCTGAATGAACTTCTGGGGTTGGTGATGGACAGGGAGGCCTGGCGTGCTGCGATTCATGGGGTCGCAAAGAGTGGGACACGACTGAGCGACTAAACTGAACTGAACTGAATAAACACAATGTCTGATTACCTGTTTCAAATGCTTCCATAAACAAGTTTTTAAAACATTTTTAAAGTTTTTTTCTAGTTGCTTTTCCTAAGTTGAATATTTTAAAGATAGACTAGACTAACATGTTCTCCTTAAAGAGAAGGGTCTAAATGTGCTTTTAGTGAAGATCTAAGAGTGGCATCACTCTTACATTCCTTGTTACTTTTTTCATTTTATAGTAACAACAGTTCTTGAGAGATGTGCTATTGAATGAAGCTATTGAATGATGTGCTATTGATGAAGCTATTGCTCAAAAAAAAGTACTGGATAACTGATTCACTGAGTTCACACAGAAAGTATGATTTGGATATAGGCCTGTCTTACAGCAGAGCTGGAGCTGAATCTGCCAGTGAGACTTCTAGCTTTATTCTTTCCTTCATCCCTCTGCAATGTTGGTTTTGCAGAGAAAGTGATATCAGATATTTGCAAGCAATAACAGTCATATATTACTGCAGTAATAAATTTTATCAAATCATCCTAACACTGATGGATCAGAACAACAATTATTCATCCATGCTCATACATCTATAGATCAACTGAGGATTGATTGACCTATACTGGCCTTGACTGGACTTATTTTCATTGGCCAAAGCAAACCACACAACAAAGTTCAATATCAATAAAATGAGGAAATGGCCAAGTGGGAGGAAAAAGAAAGAGAATATTTGCTAAATAATAATCTAAATTGTTAAAGACTCTAAATTAAGCAAAGATACGGCATAGCTCAAAGGAGCAAAAGAAGAGCTGAAGAATCAGGTTAGGCTTATAAAGGAAAGAGAATGGATCCAGTTGTCTATGTAGCAGGAACCAAAAGATATTCTCTGTAGCCACTGTTTCCTGGTGAATGAGCACCACAATTTTTATCCCTTTGTGTTACTCCAATCAAGTTTGAAATTCCAAGGAGAGCAAATCTGTTGGCCCTTGATTGGTTCATGTACCTGTTCCTTGGGTTGGCTATCAGGTAGTGGTGATATAAAAACCAACTCATTTTTATTTTCTTTCCTATCTGCCATCCAAGATGAAGTGTCAGCTTCATTTTAAGGAGGGTGCCCCTGGAGTTAGTTGGTAGGACTGACAACCAACTTTGTTAGGAGTTACATAGATAATTAGATCTTGGCCGTTTATAGCTAGTAGGAGAGAGGAAACTTCTGTCCTACTGTCCTAAGCATGAGACTAAAATTAACTGTGAATGGTTGTGAGACCACGGAATTAGAAAATGATGATTTGTATGACTGTACTTATTGTTGGAGATAATGGCTGTCTTTTCTCTACTCCTGTACAATGCATAGGGAAAGAAAATACCCAAATGATTATCGGAGTACCTTTAACAAGGGTGCAAGGAAAAATAAATGCACAGAAGCAATAAACTAATGTCACTATACATAGCAAACACCACAAGTTTGGAATTTACTGAAATCTTCCCTGTCATTCAAAGATTTATGTAACACATACTATGAAAAATATTACAAAAAATACAAGTACATATAATTCTAGATATCTACAGAGGGGATAAAGGGTAACACCAAATAAACCATGAATAAGTATACATGGGTGCTGAGTTCCTCATAGTGTAACAACACTTTCTGATGTTAAAAAAACCTCTTATTAATTTAAAAATATAGATTGCATATATATAGACAGAGATGTATTATGTATGTAGATTTGGGTACCATATACACAAGCATACATACCTAGTATGTAAAAACTGATGTGGATATTTTCATTCTGGTCACTAGATGGGGACTGATACTAGAATTACATTTAATTTTGTTTTAACTTTTTATTTTAAAGTATATCATATTTGTAGCAAAATACCGCATCTTTCTTCTTAATTTAATATATAATTTTGAATGTTTTAGAAAAATAACTTCCTAAAAATATAATAGGAATTACCAATGTTTTTCATTTTCTTTTAGTTATACTTTTGGATGAACTGTAACATTTTGTGCATTTTGAATAATAAACGATCTTTTTATTTGTTCTTTCAAATGTACAAATTGAGATTGTGATAAGAATAGATAACACAAAAGTGCAGATCAAGGAATAAAATAAATAGAAAATCTTCAAAAGAACTATTTGCTTAAAATTTAAAAATCTAGAAGCAAAGGAAGTGAGCAAAAGTGCATAAAATTTACAAATAAGGCCTTATATTTTCTTTCTTTAATGATGATTTACTAATTGTAATAATAAAAATAGACAAGAGGTCAGATGAAATCCCAACAACCTTATTTTCTTAATAACTGAATATGTAAATATCAGCTCAAGACAATGAGAATGAAAAGAGAATTATCCACAATAAATTCACAACTCAGAAAAAACAAATACACCCTTTAATGATCTCCTGATTAAAGAATGATGAAAAGCACATTTACAAAATAGGCAAGTTGAAAGAAAACCTCAGAAATTACTGTGTGGTTCAGATTATGATCTTGGAAAATGGCTGTCACTTCCTTCTGACAGCATGAGAGTGTTTCCATGAAACACAATCTGACTCAAGTTAATGATTATACAGTTTTATTGGATATACATGGCAGAAAATTTAGTATTAAATTTTATGTTGAAATTATTTAAAAGGAAGAAAAATTGTGTACATTTGGTATTTTTATTCTAAATCGATGGCAAAGAATTGCTACTACATTTATTTATATGTTTCCCAATTAATCTTGACTTGACTAATGAAAGCATCTGTAACTGGATATACAAGATTGTGATGAAGAAACACTTTGCAATAGAAAAAAAATTAAAATAATTCAAAAATGCAGTTACTAGTACTCAAAAGTCTGAATAAATATCAATAAATAACATTCAACAAAGAAAAGTAAATGCCAACATATCACTGCCAAAATAGAAAATAATATCACACACTTAATACTAACTGTATTTAACAATGCTTTTTATGACACACCAAGATCAATATTTATAGAAAGGAAAGTAAAAGTTCAGTTTATTAGACTTCATTTCCAAATTTGTTGGAAATATAACTGATCATATAAAATAGAGTTAAAATAAAAAATAATGAGTTTTACTATCTGGGATGGAAAAATAATATTAGATTACTAGTTTAATGAGTAATAAAATAAGAAATTATAAATAAATAAAAAGTAAGTACTATTCAATATGATTATGGCAAGGATACAAGTTATGTTGAACAACTAGTATTCACTATAATTGTTGAATTCCCAAAGGCAAATAATAGAACTGAATTCATTGGTTTTACACCTAATGGATCAAGTATGTATTTTGACTTAAGCAGTAAGGAACAGTTTTCAATCTTTAACAATGATTTAAAAGATTTTCTATTGCTGTGATAATGATATTAACATAACTGATCATTTTAAATGTATACAAAGTAGAATCTAGGCCTAAAACCTAGGAACATGTATGGTATATAGCTAGATTTTGTTGCTAGGAGACATGACCATGACTTACAAACAGCAGTAGCATTCCTTAGAAAAATTTAGAGATTACCATACAGTTCTTTTTTTTTTATCTGCCAAAACATGGAACAAATAACTTGATAAAATAAATTTAATATATTGACCTTATAAACATACTTGGACACATGATAATAATGCCAACTAAATAATATTAAAGCAATCAGATTTAATTAGGCAAGATATGAGATATTTTAGAAGAATAGAGGGAAATTAACAGAAGACCCACAAAGAGTGAACCTTGATCTTGGGTAAAGATTTAAATTAATAGTGAATCTGAACTATTAAGTTATTTATCAACTATTGCTTGTTAGTAAAAAGGCTAATAGAAACTTACCAAAAAAATCTAAATTTAGCTGTTATACTTTTTAAAATTCAAAAATACAGATTAAAAGCTGTCTATAAAGAAGAAACAAAACTATATGTGTTTTTAAGTCAATAGAAACAATACATGAAATATGTAGCAAAAATTACATGCAAAAAAATATAGGACTTCAGAATAAAGAAAATGAAATGTTTTCAGGTCTATAAAGTAGAAAGAATAATACAAATAATCACCAATTTCTAAATAAAGTGTTTCTTGGTCTTTTTTTTTTTTTCCCCACAGAGTTATTGAGATAATTTCACATGCCATAAAATCCACCCATTTAAAGTGGTCAGTTCAATGATTTTTAGTACATTCACAGAGTTGTGCAACCATCACCATAATCTAATTTTGCCATATTTTAAAATAACAGCTTTATTAAGATATAATTCACATATCATAAAATTCATCTTTTAAAAGCAATTCAGCATCTTTTTGTATATTCAGTGTTGTGTAGCCATGACCACTATCTGAATCCAGAACATTTCCTCATTCTGAACAGTAACCCCTTACCAATCCAATCACTAGTCTTTAGTCACTAGTCATTCCCTTCTCCCCTGTCCAGCAACAACCTTTCTCCATACCTGAAAAGCAGTAATCTACTTTCTGCCTCTGTGTATTTATCTTTTCTGGACATCCATATACCTTTTATGGGCTTCCCAGGTGGCACTAATGGTAAAGAATCCCCCTGCTAAAGCAGGAGATGTAAGAGACACGGGTTTGATCCCTGGGTTGGGAAAATCCCCTGGAAGAGGAAATGGCATCATCTTCCAGTATTCTTGTCTGGAAAATTCCACAGTCAGAGGAGCCTGGCAGGCTGTAGTCCATGGGGATCACAAAGAGCTGGACACTACTGAACACACACACATGGCCTTTCATGTCTGTCTTCTTTCACTAAACATAATGCTTTCAAGTTATATCCACACTGTAGCATATATCAGAACCTCACTCTTTTTACAATCCAATAATATTCACCGGTATGGATGTGCCACGTTGTATTTATCCATTCATCAGTTGATTGACATTTGGATTGTTTCCACTCTTTGAGTATTATAAATAATGCTGTCATGAACATGTGTGTACATGTGTTTGTGTGGATATTTGTTTTCAGTTGTCTCGTATATATACCTAGGAGTGGATCAGTAGATCACTGATCCATATGATAACTCCATTTTAACCTTCTGGGGAACTCCAAACTAGTTTTTAAACCAGTGACACCATCTTACATCCCCACAAGCAATGTATGAGGATTCTAATTTCTCCATATCCTTGCTAACACTTGCTATTATCTGCCTCTTTTATATAGTCACCTCCGTGTGGGCTGGGTGGTATGGCATTGTGGTTTGGATTTGCATTTCTCTAATGACTAGGGATGTTGAGCATCTTTTCATGTGCTCATTGGCAGTGAGTAGGGCTTCTTAGCTTATTTATTCAAATCCCATGTCCCTTCATAATTAGACTTTTAAAAATATTTTTATTGTTAACTTGTATTTCTTGTCATTCTAAGATTAAAATATAGTCATATTTTTATTAAATAAATTTGACGTATAAGCTATGTTAATTTAAGGTGTATAATGTGTTACTTTGATATGTTTACATATTGTAATATGATTGCAGTTGTAGCCATACTTATCTCACTATATAATTACAGTATTATTATCTATATTCATTATACTGTGCATTAGATCTTTATGATGTATTTATTACTCACTGAAAGTTTGTATCCTTAAATAACATCAATTAAATTATACTTCTGATAGAATAGAATTTGACAAAATTGAAAAATTACTGCTCTTTTTGGTTTGCCTTATAACATGCAACTTTAAAAAGTTGATTTTATGTATTGAACTGTTAAGAAAAACATTTTTTCTATGATTTGATACTTATGGACCCCTGAATATTATTTGAACCTAATATGCTAAAAATTAATAGCTTGTTTCTGAATTTAAATATTTGTTGACAAAATTTGTTGGCAATTTCAGTTACTACTGCCTCAGCAGAGCAAAATTTTTTCAAAAAATTACCTCCAATCTAAAAAGTCTATTTGGAAAAGAAATATGGGCACCTATCACCATATATTGCCGACTAAGATGGTAAAGTGTCTGCCTACAGTGCAGGAGACCGGGGTTTGATCCCTGGGTCAGGAAGATCCTCTGGAGAAGGAAATGGCAACCCACTCCAGTACTCTTGCCTGGAAAATCCCATGGACGGAGGAGCCCGGTAGGTTACAGTCCATGGAGTCGCAAAGAGTCGGACACGACTGAACGACTTCACTTCACTTCACTTCAAACCAAACAGATTAAAAATATAAACCCAAATTATAAATGTCTGAGACTGTAAGAGACTTAAAATGATCCTTGATTCCATTCCTTTGGTAGCTATGAGGCAAAGGGAGAAAGCCACTCAGCACATAAGGAAAACATACTTCTAACTAATGCCCACTGCAGATGGGCCAAATGGGATAGAGTCAAAGATCAGGGAGAAAAGTAGTGAACCTGAGGATTCTCTGGCAGGAAGCAAAACCAGAGTGTAATCTGGAAACATTTCTATCCCATTCTCACTTTCTAAAGCAGAAGATCCTCACCGTTTCTGCCTGGTAGGATTTCAGAATTGTTGTGGATCAGATTACTCCCTGCCATGTATCTTCTGTTATTCCTCTTTCTAAATGGAAGTGTTTAATGCAGTTACTCCATCCCTGTTCTACTACTGTAAATTTGGAGAGCATGGAAAATTAATTATCTTTCTATTCAAGAGCATCCAGAGCAATGGAAATCATAATCAGATTGGATGTGGAGTCTACTGCATCATTCCCAGACAGCCTCAGCTTTGAACTGGTATCATGGCAAAATGGAACTTTCACCCCACTCCAGTACTCTTGCCTGGAAAATCCCATGGACGGAGGAGCCTGGTAGGCTGCAGTCCATGGGGTCACTAAGAGTCAGACGCGACTGAGCGACTTCACTTTCACTTTTTACTTTCATGCATTGGAGAAGGAAATGGCAGCCCACTCCAGTGTTCTTGCCTGGAGAATCCCAGGGATGGGTAGCCTGGTGGGCTGCCATCTATGGGTCCCACAGAGGCGGACACAAGTGAAGTGACTTAGCAGCTAGTATATTTTCCATGTGAGAAGTTGACTGAGTTGAATACCTGGTGACCTGAAGGGCAGAAAGTGATAGTCCTTAATGCTCTTCACCAGATATGTCTAGCTTTCAGTCTCCTGGGCATGCAGACGATTACATATCCTGTTCCATTTGTTGTTGAGTGGATCATGGCCCCAGATCAGGCCAGTGGGTTACTCTGTGAGAAGCAGAGTGAGTTGAATACCATACAGAGATGGGAAGTGTTTATTACATTATAATGTAGATTTCCCAGTGACTATAGTGTCACTAACCACATGGGCTTCTAAATAAAAATAAGCATTCTCCAAATTAAACAAACATTTAATGGTAAAACTGGTGGGAAAACATGATGAATCGTGAATATTATCTCAGACCCAGAAAGGTATGCTACTTTTCCCTGTGAAAAGCAGGCAAAGTTCTGAACCTGTGGTCTTTCTTTCCACTTACAGGATTTATGGTTACTGCTGGTAATGCAATGACTTTAGAATAACAGAAGCTAATGCAGCTCTTTATTCCCAGTTTCTCTCCAGGATACTTGGCAGTTTCTCTCAGTCTTCTGGTTGCTTTTTCAAAACAGCTGGAACTTAATTCTGCAAATACAGAGAGACAACATTGTCCTACAGCTTTTAATTGCCAATTAAGCAGGTTTCAATTTATGAATCCATCTCTTATGTGATTAAAGTGGAGGGGTTCTTTTTTAAGGTTTTTAAATGCTGTATTTTTTTTCACATTCCTTACCTGAGTAGAGAGGGTTAATAAGCTTTAACCGATAACCATAAATAAAAATATATGTCCTTATATAAGAATTGAAGAAAAATAAAATATCTATACTGGCATATTATGTATCTGTGTAAAATTTAATATTATATATGACAAATTATCATTATAAATTAAGAAAAAGATATGAGGTAAAATGCACAAATATAATAATATATGCATATATCACAAATATGTCCATGTAAGAAATATATATTTATGTATCAGATAGACCTATCAAGTAGATCTCTGAAATCCTCAAGTGAAAATTTTCTTAAAGTAAAGGACACCATATACATGTTGGAAAACAAAATAATGTTATAAGAATTTGTCTAAATAACCCTAGACTCCTATTATGATTTCACTGCCAATCTTAAGTAAATTAAATTATTTCACTGTCATTTTTCTATGATGTCTTCAAATTGTAGTGCTGGAAAAATCTCTTGAGAGTTCCTTGGCCTGCAAGGAGACCCAACCACTCAATCCTAAAGGAAATCAACTCTGAATATTCACTAGAAAACTGATGCTAAAGTTGAAGCCCCAATACTTTGGCCACCTGATGCAAAGATCTGACTCTTTGGAAAAGACCCTGATGCTGGGAAAGATTGAAGGCAAAAGGAGAAGAGAGTGGCAGAGGATGAGATGGTTGGATAGCATCAGCATCAATGGACATGAACTTTAGCAAACTCCAGGAGTTAGTGAAGGACTGGGAAGCTTCGTGTGCTGCAGTCCTTGGTGTCACAAAGAGTTGGACATGACTTAGCAAATGAAAAACAACAAATTTTTCTGTGAGGGGTGGGGTTGGTAGTAGTGTTTACGCATTTGATTGGCTCTGGAATAAATATTTCTCACTTGGTTCTTGCTGTACTTACAAAGTTAAATCATGTAGTATACTAAAAGAAAACAATATCTGAGTACAGTACTACTGAAGATGGCTCTTTTTGTTATTAATGGCCTGTCAGTTTGTAGGTTTCCCTCACCCCCACGACCAGTTTCTTTATCTCTCCATGAACTCAAAATTGGAGAAAGAAATATAATTTTTTCTCCCTATATTTAATATTTAAACTAGCAAATACTGATACTAAAATGGTCAGGAATTTGGGCATTGAAAGTGACAGTTTACTTAAAGCAGAAAATCCTAGTATCAGTCCCACCCTGCCCGTCTCAGATAAGGGACATCACCTTCTCGTATAGTGGTTCTTAATTCTGGCTGGCTGCACATTAGACCATGTGGGAGCTGTAAAGAATTCTGATGCCCAAGACCAACCTGAATTCATCAAGTGCAAGCACTTGGGAAACTGTGATAATTAATTTTATGTGTCAACTTAACTGGGACAGGAGGTGCCCAGGTATCTGATCAAATATTATTCTGGGTATTTCTGTGAGGGTGTTTTTGAGTGAGTTTAGCGTTTAAATGGATCCACTGAGTAAAACAGGCTATCCTCCCAGGTGTGAATAGGTTTAATCCAATCAGCTGAAGGCCTGAATAGAATAAAAAAGACTTACCCTCCCCTGAGCAAGTGGAATTCCTCCTGCCTAACTGCTTTGAGCTGGAACATTGTTTGTTTGTTTTTTCCTGCCTTCAGACTTGAACTGAAACATTTGCTCATCCTGGAATTTGAATCTTCTAGCCTTCAGATTGGAATTTATACCATCAGCTCTCCTGGGTATTCAGCTTGCTGACTGCAGATCTTGGAATGTGCCAGCTTCCATAACTATATAAGCCAATTCCTTCCAGTAAATTTTTAAAAGCCAATTTTACTTGTGTATATAAAAAGATTCTTCAAAACGTCTATGTTTTGGGTCGGCCAAAAAGTTCATTCAGATCTTTTTCATAAGCTGTTTAGAACAAACTTTTTGGACAACCTAATATGTACATTTATTATGTGAGTATTATGTACATATACATATATAAAGATAGTTAAGTGACTTTACGTGGCTAACAAAATGTGAGATATCATGAGTATCACATGTAAGACATGTTCAAGAGTCAAAAGATGAATCTTCTCCTTCTCTTTCCTCCTTGACTGTTTTAGGAATAGTATTCTCAGTGAGTCTGGTTCTTGAAATGGAGATGATGTGGAAAAAGAGTGGAGATGACATGAAGCACAACAGACCCATGTATGGACATGAAGCGTGAGTGAGGAATAAACATTATTATTATGGGTTTTCTATGAGTTTTTCAGGCTTGTGTTAACAAACATACACTACCCAATCTACCAACTCTGGGGCAATTCTGACTGTGGGTTTATTGTAATGTGAGATAGTATATTTCCTTATGGACTAAAGCATTGGATCATGGCTTTATATTGTTCACATCTCTAACCATTCAAATAGTGCACCAAGAAAACGCCTTTCAGTCTTTCAAACCCTAGATATTGTTTTGTCTTCCTTGGGTCTTTCCTGGTATCACAGAACAGCATCAAACTTCTAGTTTTTGTCATACTACTATATATATATATTTCTCATCATATGCATCAGAGCAGTTGCTAAGCCTATTTTTACATTGTCTACCCAGTAACCAACAAGTACTCCAACAGAAAGATTTATGTCTTTTCTATCTCTATTTCTCTGGCATCTAGAACAGTATCAAGCAGTTAATAGGACCCAATATACATTTTTTCTAAGCTAAATCAAATAATCCTTTGATGTGAAAATGATAATCAACTCATTTATTGATATAATTATCTTCAATGTTTACATGCCTTGAGAATCACATAACAGTGTTGTGATTTTGGTTCTACTATTAAACAGGATTTAGAAAGCACAAGAGAAGGAAATTATATTGTCTTTACTCATATTTTTACTTCCTTTTTTTTTTTTTTCCTTTCTGATGTTTCTAGTTCCTCCCTCCATCGTTTCCTTTTGTCTTAGAGAACTTCCTATAGCTATTCTGTTAGGGTAGATTGGCTGTCAAGACAAATTCTCTTAGTATTGTTTCATCTGAACTGTCTTGATGTTCCCCCTCCCCCCCAGCATCTAATTGGTGTCAGCTGATTGCCTTTTCTCCTTCAAATTGTGATTTTCTTGGGTTTGGGTGTGATAGGCAATTTTCTTCTTGTATTCTGGACATTGTGTATGTTGTGTTAGGAAACTCTTGATGCTATTTAAATCTCTTTAGCTCCTAGTCAGCCTGTTTAGATTTAGCCTATAGTTTCTGGCCTACTTCTATGAGCTTTAGTTCTAATGACACTTTACTTTTCATAGGCTTTGCAATGTGGTTCTGGCCTGTTTTGCTATCCTGATGCTGCTGGGTCTCCTGTTCGATTCCTACTTCTAAAGTAATATCTTGGATCATCTTCTGCCATGGTGTGGAGGAGAGGCAGAAAATGCTGGGCCTGAGACTCCTATGCCATGGAATAGGAGACAGGAATAGCTGGGCTCCAAGGATGCTGCCCCGATGCTGGGTCAGCTTACCTGCTAGTGTGCCTTCGATAGTACAGCAGGGGTGGGTTGGCCTTTAGGGTCTCTGAAGCTGCGGCTTCAGGTAGATTTCAGCCAGCTGGTGCCCTAGATATGGAGCAGGTCTTCCCATTAAGTCTTTCTTGGATTTGTCCTTTCTCGGCACTATGTGAGACAAAAGGAGACAAGAAACTCACAGTGTTGTCATTCCTCAGGTCCTGACCTCCCTTGTTAGTCTCCAATTTTTTTCCCCTAGTTCTCTAATCCTGTTATCATTGTCTCTTGAGTCCTTTCCAAGGCATTAGTTGTACTTAGAGGAAAGATGGGGGATAAGTGAGCTGGTAGCACCTTGTTCCAGAACAGGAAGTCTCCAAGTGCTTTTATGGATTAATTTATTTAATTCTCATAACTTCTTTGAAATAAGGTAATATATAATCTCTTATTTTCCACATATGATAGGTTAAGGAAGAAAAATGAAATTGAATAAGATCTTGGCAAAGACACCAAGGAAGAATATATAAGTGGAACACAAACACACACACAGAGTGTTGACTCAGATCTCAAATAGATCTCCAGCTATACTGCCTACTTTAATCAAAAAATAAAGCAATTTGGAATGCATGAACAAGCTTTTAGAAGTTACTTGATTTTTATATACTTTTTCAAACAGTGTTATAATCATATTTTATTTTTCATAATTTTTTCATTACACTGCTTGGGAAACCGTATATGTTTATATTTTTCTGTTGTGTTATCTCATAATCACAATGAACGGTATGCAATTTTATGAATTGATATTTCTTACACAACAAGGAAAGACTAGTAAGAAAGATCTAAATTAATATTTCTGTATTTTCAGATGTGACATTTTATTTACTGAACAGCTGAACTTCTTTGTTTATACTTAGAGATTCTTCCATATATAATGGTTTTTCCTAAGTTTACACAGACTTGTCTATCATCCATGTCTCATCTGTTGTAGAATTTCCATGTTGCTTCAGTGGGGAAAATGTTCTTTTTGTCTTATGTAATTAAGGGGAGTGTATCCCAAGGAAAGAAAGAGAAATGAAATAATTCTGTTAATACGAAAAGGAGATAAAAAGAGAATTGGTTCATCAAATTATATTCGCTCCACTGATTCTCTGCTAAATATTTGTATGTTGTTTTGCATTCACCATCTTCAATTAAAAGTAATAATCATAATGCAAATAATAATACATTATTTTACAATGTATATAGTTCTTTCAGATACATAGTTTGCATTTCATTATCATGAATTTCCTATGATTCATAAATTAGTGAGATGCCTAATGCTTTGGACCCTGGCTGCTGAGGTTAAAATTCTAGCTCCACCCTTTTCTGGCTGAGTGACCTTGGGCAGGTTATTTAACCTTTCTTGGCTTCATTTTCCTCATCCCTAAAGTAATATGAGCAAGTTACTCAACCTTCTTTTCCCTTAACTATGTCTCTATAAGATTAAATATAGTTTTCCAGGAGGAATAAATGAGGAAATAAAGTAAAACACTTGGAATAATGCCTACACATTGTAAATACTTAATAAATGTTACTTACTGTTATCTCCATTTTCTACATGAAGACCATCTGGTTCAACAGATAAGCACATGCAAGAAATGGATATGCAGCATATCTTGTACTAATTTATTTATATTAAAATGAAATGAATTTAAATTTTCTTTAAATGCTTTTGCAGAATTGCATTTCAGAGTTCAAGAAATAGAGCAGTAGATAATACTGAAAAAGACATTTATTGCTTGTCAAAACACAGCCACTTTGGAGCTCAGAGCTCTTATCTTTACCACATCCCTTCAAATTTTAACAAAACCCTTTAGGAATCTATGACCTCAACTATTGAACAACCACCTATTTGGACTAAGGTCAAAGTGTATTTGCCACACCTTTTGATATCTGCATATGCTCTGTCACTCAGACATGTCCAACTCTCTGCGACTCTGTGGACTGTAGCCTGCCAGACTCCTCTGTCCATGGAATTTTCCAGGCAAGAATTCTGGAATGGGGTGCCATTTCCTACTCCAGGGGATCTTTCCAACCCAGGGATTGAACCTGTATCTCTTGTGTCTCCTGCATTGGCAAGTGGATTCTTTATCACTAGCACCACCTCTTTTGATATCACCGGTGAACTAGAAATGATTTTTATCTATTAAACTTAGTAATTGATTTGATGATAGAAAACACTTACTTTGGACCCCAATTAAAAGAATATTATCTCCTAGCAAAGAATTCTATAATTCTTATGAGTAGATCCATATTACAAAAAAATTAGAATCAATAGCTATATTTTTAATTACATCAGCAAAATAGTTGTATAAATTTGTTTTCTTTATTACATTGTGTCTTCATAACATCCCTAATTTTGCCTTTTGGTCTACAAAGCCTAAAATACTATCGGATACCTAACAGAAAAACTGCTAACTCTTGGTCTAATACATTATTGTGACTCTATTTTGTATGAGAAAATGGCTTTTTGACCATTGAGAAGGTATACATTTTGAACTATATTTTTCTAATAGTGGTTATGAATTGCCTCTGTTAATCAGATTTGATTTTTGTCTAAAATATATACTATTTAGCCTTGGGATTTGAAAATATTTATTTGGAGTTTATGTTAAGCTAGTGGCTCAAACGGTGAAGAATCTGCCTGCAATGCAGAAGAACTGAGTTCGATCCCTGGGTCAGCAAGATCCCCTGGAGAAGGGTATGGCAACCATTCTAGTATCCTTGCCTGGAGAATTCCATGGACAGCGGAACCTGGCAGGCTGCAGTCCAAGGATCACAAAGAGTCAGGCACAACTGAGCAACTATCACCACCACAGCGAATATCTTTGTAATTAGCCTGATACTGTGACCTTGTCAACCTTTCTGAATTAGCAGAAGGAGCCTGAAGAAGTTATAAGGGGTTCCTGCTCCCTCTTTCCCAAATAACACAGAAATATGTTTTTCTTCTGTAAAAATCCAGGAGGCATTTTTAGATTTAGTAAGTCAAAAGATTAGGCAATTTAAAACTGTTTTTGCAACTGAATTTCCTTTTTCTCAATGGTTAATTTCCTGTAAATTTATTTTAACTCTGTAAAACTATTAAAATTTTTGTTATTTTCCCTCCGGCTTTTAAATGTTAATGTGTTTTTTTAACCTGCCTCATTCAGTATTAACTATTTCTTTAACCTTGTATTTTGTGGTTGTTCTTGCCCGAATATCTTACACATTAAATATTCAAATGTCTCTTTACTCCATCTTCACCTTCCTAAATACACTTTTGTCTTAATTGTATACAGAAAGAATCTTTACACAAAGCATTCAAATCACAGAATTTGAAAAACAGTTTATTTGATGTTTATAAAATAGAATTTGATGTCAGACTAGAATACCGATCGCTACTTTGCCAGTTACTAGAAACTGAACGAATATCTGTGAGCCCCAGTTTTTTAAATTATCTGTGAGAGAGAAAAATAGCTTCTAACTCAGAAGACTGTCTTGAGAAGTAAAGGAACTGAGATATAACAAGGTGATGAGCCCAGTGTTTAGAACCAGATACTAGTTAATAATGCTTTCCCTTATATCTCCGTCGGTAAAGAATCTGCCTGCAATGCAAGAGAATCCAGGTACGATTCCTGGATCGGGAAGATCCCCTGGAGGAGGAAATGGCAACCCACTCCAGTATTCTTGCCTGCCACATCTCATGGACAGAGGAGCCTGGCAGGCTACAGTCCATGGGGTCACAAGAGTCGGACACAGCCTAGTGACTAAACCACCATTACTTAATGAATATAGCTACATTACTACTGAGAACTGGGAAGGATTTGTTGTTCAACTTGTCTAATATCAATCTTTTATAATTGAGAAAAACTAAGGCCAGAAAATCTCAGTGACACATCCAAATTACAACATAATTTGTAACAAATTATTACAGTGGAAAACCAGCTTCACCTCTTCAAAAGAAGTATTATGGGGCATAATTATCATGAAACTAATGGTACCATCTTCTCTCTTTTGTCCTCGATCTTTTCTCTACTCTTAAAATACACCTTTCCCAGAGTTTCTCAGGGCTCAGCACTAGGAGTTATTTGATCATTATAATAGTTAATAGAAATATCAAAGCTGTTCTAACAATACAAAATATTTTAGAAATGTTCACTGCTGAGTAGTGGTAGTAACGATGAAAATCATTATACTGCCCTTTATTTAATAAGCACCTAGCTCAGTGCTGGGTATTATGCTGTTAGTTTGACTGAAACCATCTTATCTTCATGGTAATCATGAAAAGTAGGCATTCTTATTCCCATACATATATGCAATATTAAACTGGAAAAAAAAAAAAAAAACTTATGTAATGAATTTGACCTGGCTGAGACATAACAATTAGAGCAGCCTGCTGAGATGCAAGCTCTTTCAATTTCTCAAGGCCATTTCTTTGGAAAAGGAGCCTAAATTCTTGTTACCTCTGTAGGGCTGTCCAAGAAAACATTTTGGTGCCCCCTAGAGGTGATCAGGAATGTACACTTGTCAAATGCCAGGGAATGACACTGAAGCCAATTCAGCAGGTGCTACCTATCATTCATTGCTGCCTGCTTTTCCAAACTTAGGTGGCTCAGATGCAGTCATGCAGAAGTTCTAGAGACTGGTGATTCTCCAGCTTCAGTGAGTATCAAAACCACTTGAAGGCTTGTTAGAACTCAGGTTTATGGTATCTACCCCCAGAGTTTCTGACTCTACCCTGAGGTGGGGCCTAAAACTGTGTATTTCTAACTATTAATATAATCCTTGGTGTTTCTGATGCTGTTGGTCCAGAGACCACACTCTGAAAACCACTGCCCTAGACAATCATCTCAGAGTTTAAACTACCTACAAAACTAGCTAGAGTTTAGCTCCAAAAGCTGGTCCAGTTTTAGTAACTGGGCACTGGTAACTATGGATCCTAGTTCTCCCCTGCTCCGAACAGATGATGCAAACAGATTTAGCAGAGAGATGTGAATATCTCCTGGATGAGAGTGACAGCTTCGGATGAACTATAGATTCCTTGATCCCTGGAAATTCTAGAACTCTTTAGGTTGGGTATAGGAGAACCTGTTTAGGTATGAGTTCAGGGAACTCAGTCCTCGTTTCATCTGCACCAGGTAATCAGACCTGGCTGAAGACCAACTTTCTGAACACAAATAAAATAGCAACCATTTAGAATTATACTGTGGTTTTTAACTCTATCAAATAGCTTGGAACATAGGAGGCATGAAACAAATTTTAATTCTTAATTTCCATGCTGTTAACTTTCAATATTTACATTTCTAATACAAAAATATTATGAGAAAAATATGTAATTTACCTGAACACAATATGCAAAAATGGAAAATAATACCATTAAAGTAGTTAAATCCACAGAATTATTTTGTGTCATGAATTCAATCAATGTTATTGCTGTTATCTAACTCTGTTTTTACTCATATTTACTTATTTTGCATCAATTCTGCTTTATTATTCCTTTTCCACATATATCCCAATTTCACAAAATTTTTCTCCGTAGAAAATGTAAATTGAGAGAATGTTTTCTTATTTTTTTTGTTTCGTTTTTGTCTTTTTTTTTTTTTTTAATGTATGAGTGTTTAAGTATTTAAATTGTTTTCTAAATCATGCTAGCAACTGGGTTTTTTGGTTTTTTTTTTTTCAAGGTGATGGGGGACTTGAATGTTGACTTTAGCGGATTGCTGTTGTTGTTCAGTCATTAGGCCACGTCTGACTCTGCGACCTCATTGGCTGAAGCACACCAGGCTTCTCTGTCCTTCACTATCTCCTGAAATTTGCTTAAACTCATGTCCACGGAGTTGGCAATGCTATCTAACCATCTCATCCTCTGCCACCCTGTCTCCTTTTGCCTTCAGTCTTTCCAATGAGTTGCCTTGTTGTGTCAGGTGGCCAAAGTATTGGAACTTCCACTTCAGCATTAGTCCTTCCAATGAATATTCACGGTTGATTTCCTTTAGGATTGACTGATCTGATCTCCTTGCAGTCCAAGGGACTCTCAAGAGTCTTCTCCAGCACCACTCTTTGAAAGCATCAGTTCTTCAGCACTCAGCCTTCTTTATGGTCCAACTCTCATATCTGTACATGACTACTGGAAAAAACACAACTTTGACTATATGCATTTTTGTTGACAAAATGGTCTTTGCTTTTTAATATGTTGCCTAGGTTTGTCATAACTTTCCTTCCAAGGAGCCAGTGTCTTTTAATTTCATGGCTGCAGTCACTAACTGCAGTGATTTTGGAGCCCAAGAAAAGAAAATCTGTCACTGCTTCTGTTTAAACAAGGTCAGGCCTTATGGCAACCTCATATGATAACAAGAGGCACCACAGAAGGCTTTCTTCAGGATAGGTATAACAGAGTCAAAGAGAAGTTCAGAATTCAGTTGGGAGCAATGTAGTCTAGAAAGAATGAAGACCTAGAGTTAATAATACTAAAGCAAGTGAGGCCTCTAAAAATATCCTCAATAGTACTAATATTTTTTTGAATAAAAATCTGGTTACTCTTGTATAAATTGCCCTTTTTCCTGAAAAAGTTGATGACACAAAGAAATTAATGTGCTGTATCTCTCAGGAATTCCTTGTAGTCTTCCTTTTTTTCCTTGATGAAATCCACTGGATGTATCTTTTTACTCAAATTTGCATCAAATTAAAAAATATATTTCTGTAGGCATGTTGCTGTAAGTGGTATTTTTGGCTCTTTTTTTTGGTTTTACACAGAATGGAAAGTGAGCCAGGGAAAGAATCAAACTTGAACTCATACCTATGACTTGCATTGTGCAATGATATAAATAACATTACTTGTGAATATTTGGAATGCAAGATACATTTTTACAATTAAAATACAGAGCCATGATTCTGTGTGGTGGGTGAAAGTGAACATAAATACTCATATCTTGTTGCTGACAGGGCATCAAAGTTGTGGAATTAAGTTAACTAGTGTGGGAGTAAACATATTTCAACCATATAATTTACTAGTACAGACTAAAGAAAATTCCCTGGGGGTCATGTGCGGAGAGGCACAGAAGAGTCCTTAATCAATGATACATACTTATTCTTTATCTAATTTTCCTTGCAGAAAAAAATGTGGCTATGGTGTCTACTTTTTCCTTCTTAAGGAAGTTATATAACAGACCTTTATGATAAAATCTATAAGGACAAATGAGTTAATGAATGTTAAATGCTTTTGAAATATTTAAATGAACAGATGAATATGAATTTGTGGCATTAAAATGAGCAATCCAGGGTTCCAATTCAGTTATCTAATGGGTACCCTGTCTTTGGCCATGCCCTCAAAATGGCTTTAAGTTTTTCAGGGCAAGAAACATGACATAGGTAGAGGCAGCTATTTTGCAAAGATATTTTGGAAAACCTAAGTAGGAGAAAAGCTACTGTGTACACTGGATAAAAGAAATTGATGAATTTTCAGGGGACCTCCTGTGTGTCGGGTATACTCTTAGATGAAGGAAATAGAGAAATGAATTGAATGGGTCCTCTCTCATTCAAGGGTGTGAGATTGGCATTAGGCTGGGGGCTTGCACAGATTCCTGTGTAAGCGGTCTAAGGTGGACTGGGACCAAGAAGGAGGTGAGTTGTTTTAAATTCAAGCGAAATTGTCGACTCATTCAGATGTCATTTCAAACCAATGGTGACAGTTTTTGCTTAGGGCGGCGGAGGGGCGGAGTGGGAAGCGGGAGAGTGGTTGCAGTTGCCAGACACACATCACACTAAAAAGACAAGACGAAACAAGGAAATTCTCTTCCAAAACAGTGGGGAAAAAATATCCAGAACTCCCTGAAATAAAGGAAACCTTCTGGTTACAACGTGCGTTGCTAGGGATTTATTTTTTCCCCTCCTTTCCTAAGAGAGTAAAATCTCACAGATATATTGAAGCCCTTGGAGTTTTGTGAGCGAAGTGTGTACTCAAGACGGCAACTGAGGACGGTGTTAAGTGGGTGACTACAAAGAAAGGGTTAAACGGAAGGGGGTAGCTCGGAGATGGGGAAGGCTGGCGAAAAGGTTCACAAGCACCATTTTCCAACTTACAAAAACTCTGAACTTTTAAGCACCCAAAAATAAACATGTGTGTGTCTGTGAGCTAAGGCAGATTTATTTCGGTATATATATATTTTAATCATAATGTCTCTGTTTCTCTCTCAGTGCTTTAAACACCGAGCAGTCCCCCGTAGGATCGCGTGGCAAAAGCTGCAGCAAGGCATCGGCTGCGCTATTTACGAGCAGCGTTCAAAGCAGCCCTCTTGTCCTCCACCCACTGCAAACGACTGTCTTCGAGCCTGGGTTACCTCTGGGGCCCTAGAACTCGGAGCGGGGGAATCCTCCTTCCACCGGCCAAACTTTGCTGGGGCGTGAGAGCGAGGGGGCGAGCCGGAGTGCGCGGGAACGCGCCGCCCGTCGCCGCCTCCGCCCGGCGCTGGCAACCCTGGCCTCACCTCTGCCGGGCGAGGTGCAGGATCCCCGCGCTCAGCCAGTGGGCGGCGCCGGACCGCGCGGGGCGGGGCCGAGGGGGGGGGGGGGGGGCTCCGCCGGGTATATAAAGCCGGCCCCGGCTTAACTTCTGACTTGGGGTTATTTATTTGGAGAGTACGCGGACGGCGGAGGCTGGTGGCGGTGGCGGCGGCTGCTGCTGCCGCAGACGGTGGTTAAAAAAGGCGGCAGGGAGCGGCGGCGAGTGATGGGAGCGCCGTGGCTCCCGGGCGCAGGCGGGATCTGCCGAGCTTTCCGGGCAAGGCGGGAGCGCTGAGGAGAAAGGGGAGCGTCCGGGGGCCCGCGGCCAGCTCCAGAAGCGCGGGCCGGGTTTTTGTTCGGCTGCGCTGAGCGCCAGGCAGCCCGAGCCAACAACTCCAGTTACAACAACAACCCACCTTCCCGCAGCCGAGCTAGACAAGGGGTGCTGCGTCCGTCCTATTGTTTAGACACTTGCCAGGAGCTCGGGAGTCAACAGAGCCACCGAGTCCCCGCTCCCTACCGCCGCCTTCCCTCTTCCCCACTTCCCTCCCCCCAGAAAGGGGCGCGGAAAGCCACCTGGAGAAGGGAAGGTGCTGGAAGGAGACGGGCTGCTCCGGACTGCGGCCGCCAAGTCAGGTGCAGCTCCCGGATTCGGGCGGCGTCGCGACGTCGGCGGGAGGACTCCCACCGTAGCTGTGGGGACTGGATGCAAAACCTGGGAAAAGTTCCTGCACTTTGAGAAGAAGGGCCCACTTGTGGGCGGCTGTCGGGGGGAGACCGAGGGGCTGCGCCCCGCCCCCGCTCCAGGAGGCTGCTCTTGTTTCTTCCACCTTTGCCATCAGGTGTCTGCTGCGGAGCCGCGGCGTATCCGGGAGACGCGAGGGGCTGACACACGCACGCACACAGGACTGCAGTTCAGCTGCCTCCAGGGGTCTCCTCGGATTAGCAGATCCCACCGACCTAACTGCCATCTCTCTGCCCTCCGGAACACCCCGGGAGGACCTGGGAAGCGGACACCTCTAGCTTGGCCTTTCCACACTCTTTCTGGCCGGCCTGCCAGCCATTCCCTACTCAGTCTTAGCAGGAGTTCTCATCCTCAACTTGGCCTCTTGGATTTCCTCTGCCGTGGTCGTGACTAGTGGATGTTCCTGCCTGTTGTGGCGGTTCGATTGCCCTTTTGTGTTTTCTGCTTGACCTCGGGGAAGGCCCTCGTGCAGAGCGTCTCCAAGGACGCCGGGCGGGAGGCGGAATTGCCCATACATCCTTTAGCGAAGCGCATGTGACGGGGACCGGCTGGGGCTGCGGAGGAGCTGCAGGCCAGGGGGGGAGGCCGCGTGAGTGAGTCACGCCAGGAGCCCCGCAGCGCGGTTCCGCGCCCCCTCCAGGCTGCGCGCCAGCCCTGTGCGCCCCCGCGCGCCATGTCCAGTCGTCCAGTGTGCTTCGCTCCAGGCCCGCGGGGCTCCTGCGCCTTTTAGTTTCGGAGAGCCCACTTTGATCGAGGCCACCATTCCTACTGCGCCTCCTCTTTCTGTCTTCTACAGTCCCCACTGGAATTGGATTTGCAGAGGGGGTCGGTGGAATCGGATCACCTCAGTTCCACGCACAACTGGCCCCTGCATCTTCACGATCTTCATCAGCCGTTGCAAGCTTCAGGTCTCTTACAGCCAAGTTGATATTTGCCAGACAGACGACGCGCGATCCGATCCTCGCTGCTCTGGGGTCTCCCTGTAGCCTTGGCCAGGGCAATTGATCTTCTGGACCTAAAGTTGCCCAAGGAGCGCCTGCCCTGCAGGAGGAGAAGGGCGAGGGGGAGCTGAGAGGCGTGTACCTGTGTCAGCTCTACTGCCTTGAATATTACTTCTGTATTATTTTGTACACGTTATCTGGACACTCTGGGTAGCTAGCCTCGAGCCAGGCACTGGGCCTCAGGCACCGCGCGGTTGGAGCAGAGGAACGAGCTAAAGAGAAACCCCTGGGGCCGGCGAGCTAGGAGGCGGCGGAGGAAGATGCACGGCGTCGGCTGGCAGACGCTCTCCCTGTCTCTGGGGTTAGTGCTGGCGATCCTGAACGAGGTGGCGCCGCAAGCGTGTCCGGCGCAGTGCTCCTGCTCCGGGAGCACAGTGGACTGTCACGGGCTGGCATTGCGCAGTGTGCCCAGGAATATCCCCCGCAACACCGAGAGACTGTGAGTATGGGCTCATTCTCCCCCTTGGCCCTCCCTCCCATCGGGATCGCGCAGCCCATGTATCTAAACTGGAGGCACCCCGAGGCACAGGGACTTGTGCCCGGGGCAGCCCCCACCAGCTTTCCTCAACGCGCATCCTAGGTTTGAACTCTCTGGGAGGGCGCTGCCCAAGGAGGGGCGGGCCCGCTGACTACTGCGCTTGGTCCCTTCCTCCCGCTCTCGTCCCGCCACTCGCAGCCCTTTGCGGGCTGGTTCTCTGAGGCTGGGGAGGCGGGGAGATGAGGCAAGAGGAGCTGAGTATGCCCGGGGCAAGGGAGACGCGACTTTGTTCCTTGGACTCCGTAAACTGAGTCACCTTGCGGTTGGAAACTCTCGCGGGTCGGTTCAGGGCTCAGTTCCGGCTCTTGTCACCGCGGGGTGGCGCGATGAGGGGGGTTGAGGGGAAGGGGGTACTCAAATGAGAGAAACCTCTGCTCCTGGGCTTTGTGTCGCCCTCCTGGGGACGGAGGGAGAGGAGATGGGGTGTGGGGAGGCTGATCCCGCCCGGGGGCGCTTCCACAGGCCACGGAAGGAAGGATGCCCCAGGATAGCGGCCGCGTGCAGCTCCCAGCTACTCTTCCCCCGCCTGCCACTTCCCGGGGGAGGAGGCGGCGGCGGAGAGCCCCCAGGGGACGTGTCGGAGGCAGGGAGACTCCAGAGGCCAACCGCGCGTCCCATCGACTAAGCGAAGTTGGGGCTGGCTGTCCAAACCGGGAGCGGTCAAGGCGGGTCTGTCCGCTTTGGTAACCCCGCGGCCCTCGGCTGCCCCCTCCGGCCCTTCCTGCTGAGCCCCAGTGCCCCCTTTCCACCTTTCTGGCAGTTTCTGCGTCTCTGCGCGTGTCAGCAGCTCCCTTTCCTTCCTCTCCTTTCTTCGCGCTCTGCTGCCCGCAGACATCCCCGCCTCCCTGTCTCGGCGAGTCCCTAATGAAGAAGTAATAGCAGAACGGGTGATGACGGCCCACGCGCTGCTTGTGGGGCGCTTTCCGAGTTCAGGGAAGTGAAGCGTGGAGGCCGTTTTCTTTGTGAACGTCGAGGCTGCTGCCCTGGCGTCCGGGGCGCGCTTCCCTCGCTGTTGCGCGTGGCCCGGGCGGGGCGAGGAGGACCTGGGCGACGCTCCCAGGCTGCGCTCCCCGGGCCTCTGCGCCCGAGGCTGTGCGGGTGGAGGGCCGCGGAGGGGACCCGCTTGGACTCGCACGCCTCCACCCCCGCGGCTCACAGCGCTTCGAGTCGATCTTATCCAACCCATTTCCCTCTCTCAGTTTAAAGTCGAGCTACTTCTTTCCCATGCAAATGGCTCCCTCATCCCGAGCCTCACTGAGTCGACCTCTACTCGGTTTCTTCCCTCCTTCCCAGGCCCGCAGCGCTGGGCACGTTGCGGCCCTAGCGAAGGTGTCTTGTCAAAAATGTGATCTACCAAGTTTGTGTGCGATGGGGGCTTTAGGACTCAGATTATGTCAGGTAGTTCGAAAAGGGAACAAACAATTCGATGGTGCTTTGCTCAGCACGGAAAATGGTTTGGGGAGAAGGCAATGCAAAACTCTGTCTTAGCGCTTGTCATTTCATGCTATTCGGAATGGTTTAAAGTTTAAGCACTAACACGTCTTATTCAACAAAAGGGAAATGCATTTGGGGAAAAAATAAATATAGCAACTGAGTTTTAGGTACTTGAAAAAAATTTACCCCTATGAGGGATTTATAAAGAATTTTCGAAAATAGTTTACTCAGTGGCGGCTTATAAAATTATATTATTGACAACATAAGCATATTAAATGTAGAACCCAAACATGCTGTTTCAAAGTCAAGGTAAGGTTTTCTTCCCTGAAGGGGAGAACATTCAAACCGCAGCAAAGCCTGGTTTTACTTGAAATGATTGAAACCAGGGCAAGTTTAGATCTTGACCTAAGATGCCAGAAAAGGGGGTTGTGACTCTCAAGGAAACTGTGGTGCTGAAATCTGGACCAAAATGTCAGGGTCTGAATACTATTTCCATTATTGCCCTTGCTGGTAGTTTTCACTTTACAGTTCGCAGCGGGGTTTTCTGAGCTGCAAATGAAGAGTTTAGTTTTCATACAAACATAGAATTGTTGGAAGGTAAATGCCTATAAATGCCAGTCTTTGAAGTGCAGTTCTTTTGATGACATTTTAACTTTATTCTTTGCCTTAGGAAGGTTAGCCAGGGTGCCACCTAAGGATAGGGGTCTGAATTTTTAAAATTTCTCCCTGAATAATATTAGAAAATTGTTCATTTAACTTCCTGAAGGAAACTTTTGGGGAGTGTTCATAACAGTTATAGTAAATAGCAGAGTATCTGTGAAATTAATATAACCTCCTTATAAAAACAAAAATGAAAAGCACTCCCATACACACACAAGAGAACTCTTGATAACAGAATCACTTCATTTTCTTGTCATATGCAGGTAAGCATAGACTCTGTAAACTTGTTAAGAATTATTTTAAAATTTTTGTTTCACAGATGACTTCCTTCTCCTTCCCTCTCTTTTACTTTGCAAACTAATAATTGGAACTGATCTTTTATCTCTCAGTTCTTATTTAGTGTATATTTTTCTTTAACTAGATAGTGATAGAAATTAAGTGGAACTTTCATTTTCTTACTTGTTGTCTCTTAGGGATTTGAATGGAAATAACATCACAAGGATTACCAAGACAGATTTTGCTGGTCTTCGACACCTAAGAGTTCTGTAAGTATGTTCTTCTGTGTTTTGGAGAATTATCATGTTTTTTAAGGTTGTGGATTTTGAATCATTACTGATCTCAGGTTTAAAAACTGTCTCAATGACAGAAACATAAAATTTTACCAGGCCTTGGTTTCCTTTCTGTTTATCAGTGTACTACAATTTTTAATAAAAATGTAGACTTTTAAGTTTAGGTACAGGCCATAAAATAGTATTATGGAAATGACCTCAAATATTTGCTGTAACAACCCTAAGTACTTATGCATATAAAAATGTAGCATAATTGCTTTCACAATATGAGTAATGTGAGACATTTGATATACTTTTAGGATTTGAGATTAACTAGAAAGAATTTAAGTGGGTCTGCATTTTATTATTGCTAATATAAAAATGTGCAGACTTTTCTAGCAATCCACACATATAAATATTTTCTAACATTAAAATAAAACAATCCAGGTTTTGCAGAGTTTTTAGTGGTAAATGCTTCACACTAAAATATTTTGAATTGGTAATATTTTGAATTGGTAATATTTTGAATTGTCTCTTGTATCTATTAACTTTGCAGCTTTTATAAAATTGTTGCAATGTGATTACTTCTTTGGGTGTTAAGTTGTGAGTGAACCATCATTTGAGATTCAGTGTAATGTAAAACTTTTTCTTACACGTTTTTAATTAATCTTAATATTTATATTGCAGTGAACATATTCTTTTGATCATTGTGTGTTCACTGTTTGTTTAAAAAAAAAAAAAACATTTTGCCCTTGATGAATTCTTCCCATTTCTGACATATATCCATCAGTGAATTGAAGTCTATATATGATGAATTGTTGTATGTTGATTCTTTCATTAAAGAACTCACTTGAAAACCAGCCATGAAAATTGTAGTATCATGGGTTACTCCTCAAGATATACTATAGTTTAAGGTTCAGGATTCTGACTAAATTTTGTGAGAAACTGAATTAGTATTTTTGATGAAAGTTTTGTGATGAGGATACTATTTTCTCTCCCTGACTCTTTTTGTATATATCATTGTTAGATTTTGTATTGAATCTCAAACCAGAGCAGTATTTAACTTTGTAAATGGACAAGTGTTCAGTTGCTAAATTGAAACTTTTTCAGATAATGAGTGCTAACATTAAGACCCCTGTTATACTTTGCATTTCAGTCAGCTTATGGAGAATAAGATTACCACCATTGAAAGAGGAGCATTCCAGGATCTTAAAGAACTGGAGAGACTGTGAGTATTTTCAATTCCAAATTTATGACGACGTAACTATATTTTTAATAATACTTGCATTTCAAGGACCATGTCTTTAATTTCATGTCTTAGTTTGTAAATTTACAAAAACAAGAGGTTGAATTAGTGATTTTTAAACTACTTTAAAATTAGAAATTATAGAATTTTTGCATAATTAGTACTAATTTGTGATAAAGTTCAAAAACAGACTTACTTCCTGACACATTTACTTCCTTGATAACCATTGCTTTGGTACTTACAGATGTATGTTTTTCCTTATTGTTCATCTAGTTTGTTTTATTTGCTTATGGGAGGAAAAGTGGTGGTTTTATTTGCATTAATGGGGCATTATAAAACAAAGGTTTGCCGATCATTATTTTAGTTCCCATGATGTTGCTATGTGTGTCGTTAATGGCATCGCAAGAAATATTTAAAGTTCTTAATGTTATAAAGATTTGCTTTCTGATATTTAACACTTGTGGTGAATATTTATTTCATTATTTTATTGTAGCTTTCTAAATATTCTTTTTGCTGGAAAAAGCATTTAAGGATAAATGAAAGTAAGAATTACTTTATCACAGCATGTCATTTAACATCAATTGTTGTTTTTCCAAGAAGATCAAATGTGGACTTCAGAATTTAAAATGTTTTTTTTTTTTATTTCAGACACAAAATCTTATGGATTGATATATATTACTTGAGAACCATTATTATTTTAGGCCTATGTGTATATGTACAAAAGACAGAAGCCTCTGTCTGAAATAATTAAGATAAAATACACAATTTGTAACTTGAAATATGAATTATATATCTCCATATGTCTTGATAATTCAAGTTTAGTAGCTTTGCATTTCTAAGGCCAAATAATGGCTCTATTAAAAGTAGCAACAATTATTTTAAAAGTTTCCTTGTCTGTTTTAAGAGCCACTTTAGGTAAAAATAAAAATTTTATTTAAAATAGTGAGATAAGAAGTTCATTTTGGGTATAGCACATACTCAGATCCACTGGGCCCTAGTATAAAAATTCAGTATAATTGTACATAAAAAAATGACTTGTCAACTTGTAAGTTATCTGTAAATAGAAGCTACACTTATAACTTAAATACAGATATATCTAATTTACTTATAAAAATTTTTCCATGAACAATATTACAATAAAGGGATATTTTTGTGGGATTCAAAATAAATGTAAAGTCACTACTTAAAGCTAGTTTGGGGAAGGAAATAAAGATAAGGTAAACATTTGGTTATGTTTATGACAAAGTTCATAAGTTCATAATCTATCTCAGTATATAAAAATACTCTGAAAATATTTATTCTTTGATCTCTTTTGTGACTACCTAACTACTAGTGAGTACTTGACAAATTTATTTTTAATTCATCCATTGAAACTAAGCATTAATATAATTTAAATGTTTGTTAAGATGAAGAGATAATTTAAAATTATCATTTAAACATTAATAGTTTTTTCATCAATAACATATTTATTCATTTATATGTGTGTGTGTTTAGGATTTATATATACATGTGAGATATATATGTATGTATATTTATGGTTTTTTTCCTTGAACATCTTTGACCTTGAAGGATTCTCAGTGGCTTTTCATGAAGTCTCTATTGGGTTTATTTTGTAGTTTTAAGTATTTTCAGAAACACTGAAACAAAACAAACTTTTTCATTATTTTTCAAGCCACTTTGGAGTATCATTTGAACTTTCATTTTGAAAAAATAACTTTTCCTAAAATTAACCAGATACCTTATGATCTGAAATTCGATTAAAGTTGTAAGTAGGTGCTGTTTTTTGACTTTGACTTCCCTTGGGAGTATCACTTCATCTCAGAACAATTTTCTGTTCTGTGAAGATGCAGTAAGATATTTCAGAGTGGGAGGAGGGTTTGTAATTTTGAATGAAAACTAATATATATGCAGGACTTCTTTAAATCACCCCAGCTGTTGGCTGAGAGCAAATATTTCATATTTGTGAGGAAAAGCTGAGAAAATTCCTTTTGTTTACAACTGCCAAGTCCATCTGATGGAAACACATTGTTATCTGACAGCCAATTCATCTCCTTGGGACTCTGGAATTTAAAACCATTTCTTAGGAACACTTTTCAAATATTTATTTTTTTTTAAAATACATTAAATGGCAAACAGTTTTGCTAAAGAATGCATTCAGGTTATTGTGAAGTAAACTTTTATATTTTGTTCAGTATATTAATTAAGAAATAAAAATTTAAAAAGCTACCCAGAGAGTTCTATAATCAAATTACTATGGCATTATAATGATATAATTATTGCATACATTTTTATTGTAGTAGGTGATGTCATTAACATTGCACAGATTGCTTCCCCTCCCAATAGTTGCAAGAGACAATGTAATAAATGGGAAGTAACCAGTGAATTAACTTTTAAATAGTTATATCTTATGTTAACTTATATGTTTTTGGCACCTTTAATCTGGTTTAAATTCAAACTCCAAATTATGAAAAGGTCTATAAATGCAGGTTTATATTGTAAATAACATTTACACTACATATATGTATCTAGCAACTTAAGTTTCATTCTTTGTGTAAAGAACAAAAATAAAAACATTAACTTTATTTGTGTGCAATTTATGGTTTTAAGTTTGTTTTTCCATTTTAAAATGATAAAATAAAAACAATTCCAAATGATATTTTGTGAATATTTCAATAAGTTTTTTCTTTTTATTTTTTGTTGATAGAGTTTTAACTTGATCTAGAGAAAGAAGACATCTGAGAACAGAAGATAAGAGCTGTTCCTTTTAGAAATCCGATTTTTAATCTCTATGAAACAGGGTCATTTTATCAAATTGAGTTTTAGTATAGGATAAAAAAATCATTATTGTTAAAACATTATAGGTACAAAAGAAACACATTTTTTTTTTCCATTTCAAAGAATTGATGGAACTCAAGGTTTTATCAGTCAGAATACCAAGAACTAGATGGGAATTAAAATCATGTGTCTCTCCCTCTTTCCTTACCTTTTTTCCTTTCCTCTCTCACTGCCTCACTGCCTCTCACTCACTTCTTTGTATTGTATAGAAAACAACATCAGATGATATGATGATCAGACTATGGTTATGACTCATCATAAAAAGAATGTTTTAATCACACTGTGAGCACACAGTACATCCACTTTTGACAGCTTCCTACTATGCACTTTGACCTAACATGTGCCCTGGCAGATTCCTGTGGGTGCTCTGTGTTGCTAGTAGTACTTGCTTATCTGGGATGAGAATGAAGCCGTGAGAATGTGCCTGATGTAGATTGCATTACAGGTCTCATATTGTTTAATCAAATGTTCAAATGAAAGCTGATATAGTTAAGTGACTAGATATTCAATGGAAGTTAATTAAGGAAAAACAAATAAACTATAGTGAAGAATTGGAGCATTTAAGAATTATACTTCATTATACTTCATAGAAGATACCTGTGTATATCTGCAATAAAGTCTCCATACAAAATTATTAATTCAAAGTATTGCTTGGCTAGTGGGTAATGTGTTAGAAGGCTGAAAAAAAATCACACTGGGACCCATGACTTTTCTCTGCAGGTGTAAAGTTCCATTATTCACTTATGTCTTACGGGATTATGCTGAAGTAATTAAGGTTCTCTTTCCCTGGTGGCTCAGAGGTTAAAGCATCTGCCTCCGATGCGGGAGACCCGGGTTCGATCCCTGGGTTGGGAAGATCTCCTGGAGAAGGAAACGGTAACCCACTCCAGTATTCTTGCCTAGAGAATCCCATGGACAGAGAAGCCTGGTAGGCTACATAGGTCCACGGGGTCGCAAAGAGTCGGACACGACTGAGCGACTTCACTTTATGGCATTTTAGAGAGACCCAGGCCACTTTGGAGCTTCCCAAGTGGCACTAGTGGTAAAGAACCCATCTGTCAGTGCAGGAGACATGAGAGATTCAGATTTGATCCCTGAGTCGGAAAGATACCTGAAGGAGGGCATGGCAGACCATTCCAGTACTCTTGCCTGGAGAAGCCCATGGACAGAGGAGCTTGGCAGACTACAGTCCATAGTGTTGCAAAGAGTCAGGCATGACTGAAACGACTTAGCAGGCATGCATGCAGGCCACTTCAGTATTTCACTGCTGTAAAACAGCTGCTTTTATACGTTCCTTGACAACACAAATGCAAGAGTATGAGAAAGGTTTTGAAATTTTTTTGTTTGTCCAAAAAAATGGTAGGGCATTTTGCCCTAAATGCAATAAAACACTCATAATGCAAAATAAAATTCATATATGTCTACATTAGATTAATGAGAACCAGTAGCATACCACTGAAGACCTTGGATATTAGGTATTTCATTAACTTCATAATATCTTACATGCTTACAATAACGAAATTGCACAAGTGATAAAGCCACAGGCTTGGGTTGTACTTTTGTTCCTATCAGTAAAGTGTAATGGCGCTCTTAAGACAATATTTCTTTAAACATTCTAAGTTTTTGTATCTTTGGATTTCAGATTACCTTTTTTTTTTTTTTACTAGCTATGTCATTTGATACTCATTTTTGCTTGAATAAAAGAGTCCTAAAATATTATTATTATGAAGCCATTGCAAAACCTGTTCATTTGTCTATTTTAGTTTCTACCAAGTAGATACAAAGAAAAGAACTCAGTTTAGAAATGTCTTTACAATAGAGCCTAAGTTTGACTATACACTTTACTCTCCCTAAAGGATACCTCAAAGGCACATGTATTTTTTGAAGGTGGCACTGAGTTATTTCTCCCTGGGTGTGCACACCATTTATAGGCATGCGACAGCCAGTGTGAAACTAAGGAACTCCAACACTCTAGAATTTTGGTTGTAGGTCGCTATACATTAGTTCAAGCAGAGAATGTGTTGTGGAACAGATCTGAGGGAAGTCTCCCCTGAACCCCTGCTCATTAGGGATGTGGAGAATCCCTCTTCTAACTCATCCTACAAGTTTGTAGGAAACACAGAAGACATTCTTTTTCTTGAAGTAATGGTACACAAACAGTGCTACTCTACTTGGAAAAGAATGCAAGCTCATCATAGTTTCTGGCACCTTAATACCTAAGTTTAAAGTCACTGCAGTTATTTTCTTGGGAAAGTTTCTGTAAAGAACATCTCAAACTCGGTAAAGAAGCTCTGTATGTACCTTGTAGGAGATAAATCATGCACCTCGATGCTCAACTGTGAATCGCTTTATCTGTGATAGCCATTAAATGTCCAATTATTCTTGCCTGTTTATAAGTGATCGGGAACAATTTTAAATTGCATTTACTGACCATGGTCTTGGAAAGCTTTAATGCAAGTGCACTGTTGAAATTTAGCAGAATATTGAATCTGTCTGAGAGGGTTTCTCATACAATGTTTTTTAATGGGCCTTGAAGTTGAACGGTGGTGAGAAGTTCTGTTTGCTCTTTGTGGAGCGTTTTATAAATTCTGCAGCAGCAATGCTGTTTATTTTTCCCACATCTGTTTTGGGCTCATCCTTTGTAACAGTGTTTGCTGGATGCTGTGGCCTTTATATCTCCCCTGAAATGAGTAGTTTAGTTTGCACTGTTACAATGTATTTGTGGAAGCAACCAATGTCAAATATTTTACATTGAACTCCTGTCTTTCATTCCTGTTGGATACCCTTCTGCTTGAATTATGCCTTCTAAACTGAATTTTACAACTTAACATAGGATGAGAGACTTTTGTGCATGAACTTTACATATACTGCTCTTACCTATTTCAGAGCAATTTATATCTGCTGGACTGGAAGGAATGTTGGTTAAAACATTTTCAGAGTGAGAGTTTGGTAACAGTTTAGATTTGGTTTTAATGCAGTTGGAATTTTTGCTTTAAGATAACATCAGCAGAAAATTACTTGTTCTCTTGGCAGTGTCCATCTCCCTTGAATGCAGGTGGGACTCCCTTTCTGAGCTGCTGTTTTCCTCATTGTAGATAACCTAGCCTCCCCTTGGTGAAAACACCTTGTAATTTTATATGCTATTGCCTGGTGTACTATGGAACGTTGGCAAATACTCACCAGTTTTACTGTTGATGGTGCTTTTTAAACAGATACAATCTCTTCTCCTTACCTTTAAAACATTACATGAGAGTAAATACTTGATTTCCATTCCATTGTGAGATCTGGATTAAATTGTCTTATCTTTGAAAACTGCATTTTTGGTCATCATTAAAGGAAACAGTTATTATATCTCATAGTAATGGTATGTGGTTTCAGTAAGATAATGCACGTATTTTCATAAAATGCTTGATGCAAAGTTGGAACTTTTTATTATTACAAATTTCAACATTTCCTTTCCTGTTTTTCAGAAGCTGAGTTTTGGAAATACTTTATCTTTTTGAGCTAATACAACGTGTCTATAATAAATCTGACTTTTAAATATCCATATTTACTATCATTTTCCTTCTGATTTTCTTCTTATAGCATATAGTCAATAGAAGAGATGTGAAGAAAGTGCAAAGCCTTCTCCAAATTTTTTTTCAGAGTATTTATCATAATCGCTCTGAACATATAGAGACTATCAAGAAGTAAGAGGAGTGAAGAGGAAGCAACTTTTTATTAATAATTTTTTATCTCTTACTATGGAGCATAAAGGGTGAAAATACTGATACTGCCGAAAATATAAAGTTTATCTAATACTAGCTAAATGTTAAAAATATTTGCTTTAAAAATGTTAGCGTAAAAGACAAATGGAAATTTACCCAAGAAGAAGACATTTTGTATGAGAAACAGGAGATTGTAAATGATAGACTTTTAAAGGCAGTGTTCATCAAATACTTGTTTCAAATCACGTGCATTGTAAATATATTACATTTACAGTGATAGGTAAATATGAGACTTTCTTATTAGCTTTGGTAAAATCGTTTTCATTTTACAATTTGGATTGGGGTGAAGGTTGCAAATGTTAATTGGATTGAGGAGGAAGTTGAAAGGAGACCTCCAACCTTTAGCAATGGATAAGTAACAGGAGTGGGTGGCAGATAATAATTTGAAACAAACCTTGTCAGTAATGCCCTTCAAGTTGAGCTGTTAAGAATCTGCATTTCAGAGGCCTGTGGTTTTTAGTATGGTCCAGAAAGATCATTCATCTCACTGAAGGCCACCCAGAGGAAATGGTTACTGGGATCTCTCTCATCTTTTCCCTAAAGGAATGTGTCTCAGGGACTCATTACACACCTTTCTGAAACCACGAATTTCCATCTGGAGAATTTTTAGTCCTGAGATCCTGTGGGCAGATTCCATCTAGTTAGTGATGACGTAGGAGCTGAATATCACTGAATCTCTGTTAAGTGTCCTTGGACATAATTGAATATCTTTGCTGGAACAGTTAGTAATTGACCCACCTGATCTGCTTAATGCTGCTAATTTTTGTTGGCTCCATAAACCTCCTCTGAGATGCCCTTAATTCACTATGTGCTGTTTATCTGTTCTTGGACTATCAGATTTTAACTTCTTTAACACATTTGCATTAGAGTTATTCTTATGCTGCCCTTCAAGCTACTAAGAAGTATTTTGTAGTATTGGAAGAAGCCAGGTTACTTTTTCTCCAGCTCTGTTTAGAAATTATTATGCACTTTGATAGTCTTTAACATAATTTTGTATTTTAAAAAATACTCTTTAGTTTAAAGATTTAATTCCTGGTCATTGAGTTTCACTTTGTATTGTAATGTTTCCGTTTCTATTTATTCTTGGTACTGATGGAAGAGGGAATAGAAGACTAGGAACCAAAAATGTATTGGTATTCTTTTTAAAAAAGTACAGTCATACTGTTTTTCTAAGCATGTTATCACTTCACCTGTTATCTACATTTTTTTATATGACATTACCTTGCTTGATACACATGGTTGGTTTAGACACATTAAGATCATTTATAATAATTTTCATGATATAGTGATAAATTACTTGAATTTTAAGAAAAGTATGTTATACATATTTTCATTTTTATTTCAACTTTAGGTATTTTAAATAGATCTTTTAAATAGTGCACTGACTAGAAAGCTAGTTTCTTTTAAAATAAAGCTTGATGTTTTACTTCCAGGTGATCCATTCATAGATATTTAAGAAGGGGGCTATGTAAAACTATATTTTGCCCCAACCCGCCTCCCCCAAAAAAAGAAAGATTGTTGAAAGGGAAAGTTGAGGATTACATTGTTTTGAATTATTGTTTAGAAATGTTTAGATTGTGTCTCTTTGAAAGGAGTGATTCAGAGGGTATGTTCTGGAGTCAGCCCACCTGAATTTAGATTCTATCTCTACTTTCTATGAGCTCTGTGCCTCCCTCCAAAATAGCAGTGACGGTGGCACCCACCTACTTATGGGGTAGAATGAATGTGACCTACTCAGAACAGTGACTGTCACCTAGTAAGTTTAGTATGTATGAGCTGTTATTTGGAGAATGAATTAAGACTCTCTTAAGAATATGAAAAAAAAAAAAAAATGAGAAAAGACACTGCTTGCACTCTACCTGAATTGCCTTCTTTCTTACAATATCTGAAATTGTGTGGACCCATTAACACGTAATCTAGTGGCAGCTCTCAGTCACTTGGATATCTGAATTTGTTTCAACATATTGAATTCCTTCCAGTTTCTAGATTATGTTGAGAAAGGCATGACAGGGGGAAGTTAAAGGAAAGGAGGCAGTTGCTCTATAGGGCTCATGAAAGCAGGTTTGGTGGTGAGACTTTGATTATCTGGAGAGGGGCATAAAACCTAAGGCAGGTACCTTAGAAAACATGTCTGGAGAAAGTTGGCTGAACATAAAATGCACATACTAGGGTTTTGCCAAACTATATCAAAATGCAAAGAGCAGTTTGTTTTTATTCAGCATTTCCTAAGAACCTAGTAAGTGCCAAGGAAGAGAGAAGGAAATATGAATACATAGATATAGTCTTTACAGGGTTTCCCCATTGGGTGGCTCAGAGGTAAAGAACCACCTGCAATTCAGGAGCTGCGGGTTTGATCCCTGGGTCCAGTGTTATTTCCTGGAGAATCCCATGGACAGGGAAGCCTGGCAGGCTACAGTCCACGGGGTCGCAAAGACATGGACATGACTAAAGTGACTTAGCACACAGCACGTAGTCTTTATGCTTGAAGAGCTTACGGTGTAGTGGGACTCAGACATTTATGTGAATAAATGTTTTGAGTAATATAGTGTGAGGGACTCTTGCTTATCAAATACTAGAGGCAAATGCAGACACAGACAAGGGAGGAACCAACTTTATCTAGGAGAATCAGGGGAATTACACAGAGGATGTTAGAAAGGACCCTTAGGAGAAAAGGGAAAACTCCATACAGAGAGTTGCCTCTGTGAGGGCTGGGAACCTGAACAAATGTCGTCCTTTTGGTTGGAGAATCATGGACGATGTTTGTTCTCCAGTGGTTTGGATCAGATTATGAAAGCACATCTCTGTCATTTTAAAAATTGAGATTGCCTCTCTGGAAAATGGGGAGCCTTTCCTAGAAAAATTCTCATTACCACTGTTGTGAATATTTGTAATTATTTTTTCAGACATAAATATAACAAGATCATAATTAAATTATAGTTTATTGAAAGTGTATAATAATAGACTCTGGGAGTACTTGTGCCTTAGAATTATGCCTGGCAAAGAAAAAAATAAAAGCTTTTGATTTCACTTTACATTAATCTTGTTGTGTGCTTTATTCATAAAAAAAAAATAGTGTAAGTGAAAAGTCTACCTTTTCACTACTGATTTTATGATTTTACCTCTGATTGTCTCAACATACATTTTTGTGAGCTATATACATTTTATTAAGTTCTGAGCGTTTATCTATAGATGTCTAAGATGACTAACCTCTTAATAACATGAGTTATATAACAAAAGATGGTAAGGTAAGGTGAAGTCGCTCAGTCGTGTCCAACTCTTTGCGACCCCACGGACTGTAGCCTACCAGGCTCTTCCATCCATGGGATTTTCTAGGCAAGAGTACTGGAGTAGATTGCCATTTCCTTCTCCAAAAAATGGTAAGCATAATGATCATTGCCTCATGGCATTTTAGACTTGGAAGAAATTCTGAGGTTCACTTGGTCCAACTTTTAACCTAATGCAGAATTTTTATTACTTTGTTGCAGGGAAAAAATGTATAGCCTCTGCTTGAATAATGTGGATAATAATAATAATAAAATAAGAGTTGAAAGCTTCCTAAGGCTGTTCATTTCTTAACATCTTTTATACTTACAAAGATCTTCCTTATAATCATTTATCAATGCTTTGTTAAAAGTTAGAATTACTAGCACCATGTCTACCCTCTAGAGACTAAATGAGTGTAATTCCACTCCCATCTGATGACCGTTTGAATACATTATCATTTAAAAGAGGGTAAGGTTGATATGCCCTCTTTTCCTGTCCCCTTAACGTTTATCTTTAAGACAAGAAACACCTCAAGTTATCTTCAGTGTGACATTACTTTCTGGATGTCTTTACTCTCCTCTAGAACTATTGTGTTAGGCACTCAGTTATGTTCGACTCTTTGAGACTCCGTTGACTGTAGCCTGTCAGGCTTCTCTGTCCAAGGGATTCTCCAGGCGAGAACACAGAGTGGGTTGCCATTCCCTTCTCCAGGGAATCTTCCAGACCCAGGGGTCAAACCTGGGTCTTCTTCATTGCAGGCAGATTCTTTACTGGCTGAACCACCAGGGAAGCCCAGCAACTTATAAATCATTTAAGTGTGCATTTTACATCATCTTGTCATCATTTTATTTAAAGTTGGAAAAAGAGAGGATATACATTTATTTTGACTGAAATGTTAAGTTATATACTTAAAATGAATGGGATTGGGAAATTCGTACATTGGGGCTAGAATTTGCCACTCTTTTGTAAGTGTTCATAGTCCGAAAGAACTTAGTTATATACTGTGCATATGCTGAGTTGCTTCAGTCATGTCTGATTCTGTGCAACCCCATGGCCAGGCTCCTGGGTTTAAATTGAGTTAGGGTTGCAATCAAATTCTTTTCTAAAATATTTAAAACATAGCAATATCAGTTAAACATTTTTAGGAAAAACATTACTTAAACATTTTTGCCCTCACTGTTAATTATAACTCAGCCTTATTCAGTTGAGAGTGAAGAACTATGGATTGCAGTTTTCTTCTGATTTTGCCTAGAGGGACAAATCATGCTGACGCTTTCTCATACGTTTTTGTGAAACTAAATGGAAAGGTTAAAAAAATTGAAATTTCTGTCTCCCTTCAGTGACTTGGCTGAAGATTTAGGTCATTTGGGACAGAATATGAATTATTTTAGGGCACCATTTAATACGGTATTTCTGCTGTATGTTGAACTCGCTAAACATACATACTCGCTAAACGAGTCCAGAAAGCCTTTTTCATTGCGTCTGTGCTGGTTGACTGATGTTGCAAGGGTTGTGGATATAGAGTTAGGCCCCAGTAACCATCATCTGAGTAAGCACAATGGAAAATTGCTTTAAAGAGTCTTGTAACAAAAGGTGTAACCAACTTTTGATTTGTAATGCTTGAATTCTCTTGAATGTTATTTCATTCTTTCTAAAATACAGGATGAGGCATGACACTATCCAATCACAGTCTCATTGTTGGGTACTTACTATGTAACATATGCTTTGTTTTTGTTTTTCTCAAAAGGCGTTTAAACAGAAATCACCTTCAGCTGTTTCCTGAGTTGCTGTTTCTTGGGACTTCGAAGCTATACAGGCTGTAAGTAGACAGAAATAGTTATTGTTGCTCTGTGTAGTACCTTGCGTTTTATTAAATGCATTTTGGATCTGTTTCCTTGTGCTTTCCTGGAATCTATTCACCAGTAGATTAATGGATTAAAAGTTTGTCTTTCTTTTTTTCAAACTTATGATTGATTTTCCAGTGGTTCCAGTTCTTGTATTTGGTTAGCATTTACTGTTTCGTGTATGTGTTATTGCAGTTGTATTATTCTTTTTTGGTCTTGATGGGGAGATTTACCTAACTTCTTTATGGAAACTTTTGATTAAGTTCTGAAGGGAAAGATCGCCACTGTGCTTCCTTCTCAGAGGAACTTGGAAGTGTATTCTTGTAAAGTTGGGATTCTTAACGTCTGCCTTTTTCATATTGTTTCTATACTCGAGTAGTCTTTATTAGTCTGGAAATACTATTATAAAGTATTTATAGAGGACTGTAAATTTCCTCTTAAATTTTCCTTTTAAAGCCAGAATTCCAAACTCTGCGACATGAATGACTGTAGAGGGTTTCATATCAAATATGTCATCAACTGTTAATGGAAGTATTTCTTTGGAAGGAGTGTAATGTGGGTTTTAGGCAGAATCAGTTTTTTCCTCCCTGGAATGCTTGTTCAGTGACCGAATGTGCAGTGGTGAAAACACACTTTTGACAGCTCTTACAAGTAGTTTTTAGCCATATGAATGATTTTGTACAGATAAGCTGCAAAGTGTTGGGGAAATTAATAGCAATGGTTATCAATGTTCGCAGACGTTGTGAAAAATCACTGGGATATACAGAACAAATTGCTTAGCTTGGCTTCCACCTGGATGGTTGCAAAGGGCCACATGTGGAGCTTGTGGGGAAAGTGAGGAGATGGCTTTTCCGACCTTGACTTTGTAGCCAAAGCTTTGTAACCTACTCCTTAAGTATTGTTGTTGTCAATTCCAGAAGTAGGAAGGATCTTCTCCCACAGCCCTCCCCCACATTGTATCTCTGTCAAGATCTCTGTTAGGGCCTCCTGACACCTTGGCTCACTGTGGAGAGAATTTTCCCAGCAGGCAAAGGTAGAGCCAGTTACACACCAGGTCTTGTCTCTAGAGTCTGAGTTTCCTGATGTTATTCCTGTGAGGATAGCCAAAGTCGCCTAGCAGTATTTCTCTTCTGCTTTGTGTTCCCTGCTGATTAATTGGCTCAATTTAGATAAATTTAAAAGAATCAAATAAAGAAACCTGGAGACTGCCTTTTTAACAAGAATTCTCTAAAGACTATTTTTACAAAAGACACTGGATGTAGGCTGTTATGAAGATTATGTGTATGAATATAAATCAATATTTATTTTTAATTATTTATACTTAGTTTCCAAGAATGGCTACAGAAGTGGTTTTAATAGTATTCTACTTTGTTCCTTAACTTTTTTTTTGACTGTAGGGATGTTGAAGAATTGATTTCAAAGCTAGTATACAATGAGTGCTATTAAATTAATTTACTGCTATGCTAACAATGTGCATATAAAACAGTCCACATTGTCTAGAAAATAGTCTGTTTTCTATGTGGCTGTGAAAATACAATTTAAATGGAATGATTGTTATAGCTAGAATTAAAATTATTAAGCTGAAGGGGGGAAATGTGGGAAATCACTTTAACACTGTCCCTGAGAAACTAGAATGTTTGATTTTTGGTTGGAAAGTATTTGGATTAATTTTCTTTGGGTGGTATAATCTAGTGCAGAATCCCCTATCAGCAGATCATGTTCTGTTTAGCATTTGCCTCCTTTGACAATACCATGTAGTGGGCCAAGGGGTTTTCACTTACATTATGATTTTATAACCTTATGAAGTTACTTATTGGAAGAAGACAATTTGATATCCTTAAGTGAATGAAAGAAACAGAACCCATGAAACTCTAAGGCAACATCTTCTAGTGAGTTAAAAGCATGTTAAAAAAATGGGGAAAACGGGCAGCTAGAAAATGAGTTATAATGTGCCTGTTTGGCTCAAAGGATTTCCCCTGGAAAGTAATGGAAGATAAAATTTTGTTTCTGATGTGGGTCTGTAAGGACTCTGATGCTTTGATTTTCCTGAAGTTAGAGCTTGATGGCTTTATGTTCAGTATTGCCTGGGATTTGACACCAGACATAGGCACTGGATACCCATGAAAACTTGGAGGTATACACTTTTTCTGTCTCAGAAAACAGGAATCTATCTTCTTTTGAGTTGAGACACTGTTGTCTCACCCAAATTAGATGTAGTGGTTGGTTAACCATGATCTTTTTCTTGAGAGGAAAATCATCAGCTACCTGTGACCAATTTTTTATGATGATGATCACTAATTGAATTAAACAACCACCAGTAAGAGTATGTAATAAATAAAGGAACAAAAGCTTGTGAAGTTAACAGCCTGGCTAGTTTAATTTCTAAGAAGATGTGTTCAAGTTCAAGTATTCTTCATATGATACAGGTGCCTAGTAGCTAACCCGAAACAAATGTTCTAACAGATGGAAAAGTCTGCACAAATCTACATGCAAAAATCGTCCTTTAAAATCTTCATTTAAAAATGAACTTTTATTTCCCAAGAAGGATAAGTGACAGGACAAAGGATACAGGATTTTGGACAAGCAGTATGTTTGGAGAGGGAAAATTTGACTGGTGGCTAATTTGCATATTAAGTGATCTACTGTTGCCCACCGTGTAATGGCAACCCACTCCAGTATTCTTGCCTGGAAAATTCTGTGAACAGAGGAGCCTGGTGGGTTACAGTCTATGGCATCTCAAAGAGGCAAACACGCCTGAGTGACTGAGTACACACACACGATTGCCCTACCATAAAATTTAGTGGAGCCGTACTCATCTAGCATTCATGAAAGAAAGAAATTTAGAATTTATTATCTCTAGGTCTTTTCCTAACTTATTTTATATTTTACCGTTACTTAATACTGTTGTTTCTGGATGAGTAATCGATGAAAAACTTACTTATTTTTATAGTTCACACACTGATGTTTGGTTTTTATCATTGTTTGCTTAGATTAAATCTAGTCTGTTCCACTGCACATTATACAGATTTTCTTTGTGCTTCTGTAAGGAATAATCACCATTTGACTCTTGGCTGGAAATGAGATGCCAGGTGAAGAAGCACACATGCTTTTTTTAAAAATTCTAAATGCAGTATAAAAGAAAAGGAGGGTACACTGTATATGAATTATGATTCGACACGGTTAGTTGCTGCTAGCGGCCAAATATGCTTTTCCTTTGCTGTCTGCTCCAATTTCTCTTTGGACGGGTTGAGAGAGCACTCCGTGTTCAGGTCAAGATGTTTGCTCAGAAATAGTAGTACAGTTGCAGCTGTGTTTGCTGGAGCAGGAGACTAGTTTAAATAGCATTACCATTTATCCAGCCCATTAGCAGAACTCTGTAAAATAATACCAACTCTGCATAAACTACAGGACAGTGTAATAAAATTACAAGCACTTGTTGACAGATGGAAAGTGTAAGTAAAGAAGAAAGAAAAGTGAAGGGCCATAGGTTGGAGGTTAAAAGAGACAGTACATAGTCTTCTTACTTATGGAGATTCTCCATCCTCTCACTTGGCTCCTCCTCCAAAACCAGGATTGCATTTTTGTTCTTAGTTTATTAAGATTGGAGAACATGATTTTCTGAGCAATTCAGAGTGGGTTAACTGACAGAAGTACAGTGACTTTTGAAATGGTTGATTATGATGGAAATTTATGAGTAGCATATACAAATCTTCCTGAAAAGTATAACCTTAAAGGTGACTTGCCAGTGAGTGATTCACACTTTTCAGCCTGAGTTTGCAGCTACTCATCTAGGCTCATTAGAGAGGCATTTCATTGGTAGTTCTGTGGTTAAGCATTTGGTTATAAATATTTGTTCTGTGGTTTTCAGTTTATTTCCTTGAGTATTATTATATTTACCCAGACTTCTAACATAAGCTTAAGTAGCCAAACCACGTTGCAGAAACTCATTTTTCACTTGTATCTCTTGAGACAAAACAAAGCTAACAAACGAAAATAAATACATAGGTTCCAGTGATTCATTTTCTTTGCTTCTTTAAATGAAAACTCTTTATTTCTGGTTAACAAGTGGTGTTTCCCTAGTGAGCTTTGGAGCCAGTAAATTATCTAACATTATAAGTTGTATTTTTAAAGCCAAGAACTCTTTTTATGGCCTAGTGACTCCTTACCTGAGACAAACAGATTTTCAGCAATAAATTCAATTGGTCAGGTCACAATTCATTTGCTGTCAGATAGGATCTCAGATTCTCCAGATTGTTTTTTTGATAATAATTATTACAATTCTTTAAGAGGAAAACTTAATTTCTATTAAAATAAAAATTAGTTTGGGAAAGATAACAAATATATGATGAAGCTGCCCTTCCTTTCCTTTCCTTTCTTATAAAAGGAGCCTTGGCTTTTGATTTTGGTTTTGAGGAGTTACAAGAGTAAGTATGCTTAATGTTATAAAGGTCTAGATAATTCAGAAATATAGAAAACTGGGAGTATAAATTATTCATGATCTCCCCACTCAGATATAACCACTAGTATACTTGTCAATTGTTAATAGATTAGTTTTCTTTTTCTGTAATTATGCATATAAATACTGCTGTACATGCATTACAAATACATTTTTTAAATATCCCCAGGGTTTAGTATAAAGCTTGACCTTTAGAAAGCTCTCAGTAAGTGTTTGATGTATTGAATTAAATCTCCGTTGGGTTCAGGGTTTGTAACTTGAATGAGCAAATAGTAACACTGGGAAGACATTATGAATAATGGGGAACCAAATTAAATTTAAAGGATACCTTGGTTCATTAATGTTTATCCCCTTAGGTTTTCTAAACATTGAAATGTCTATTGGTATGCACTGAAAAATCAAAATAATGTTTTCCACCTAAGCAAAAATATCTTAATTTACCATAATACTATACTTGTATAAAACTACCACCACACCCCCTCCCCCCGTCCCCCGGCCCTGTTCTCTGATGTCAATTAAGTCTCAGGGTCCTTGATTCAAGGATAAAAGCAGAAGACAACCATGGTGCCTGTGTCAGAATTCCTCCTGAGCTAATTTCTGCCAGCTCTGATGGAAGTGTGGGCTCCTCGAGGGTCAGGTGTGTGGTCTGCTGCTTCGTTTTACTCTTGGCCTGTTTGGCCCTGCCACAGTAAATCCAACAATGGTAATGCAGGAATTGCAGGTGACAGTTGCCACGGTTACCGTTGTCCCACCAGATTGACACCGTTACTCATCTAGGGAGCTGTCATCATAGCTGCTTCCCGTCTCTGGTGCCGAGACTGCCAGAAAGCTTCAGACGCAGAGAATAAAAGTTCTTCAAGATGGTGTGTCTGTGTCATCATTTGATGCAAGGATACACTGTTTGTATTGTTAATACTGATACCTATGTAAGGGGAACAGATTGATTCTTTATCTTTGAAAATAAAGAACCTGTATGAGAGGTAACATTTAAGAAAGTGTTAACTGTCAGTGATTAAAAACCCCAAGTCCCTTATTATTTATTAAGTAACTTATTAATTATTATTGGGTCCAAGGGACTCTCTTCTTGCTACTTAAAAAACAGAGATATATAAGTAGCATTTAAAAATATTACTGTCATATAACAAAAGATTCGTTTCTAAGAGGTAGACCAAACTCTTCATAGACTGTGACCTGGACACACTTCAGAGTAGCCCCTATCTCTTGCCATGAAAAAAGGCAAGCCATTGAATAGGGCTTACTTGTGTTTTTGTTTTTAAATCAACGTGCAATAGTATGATATAGAAGTTATACAAACAATGAAGATTAAGATTGTTTTTGATATTTTTGCCAGGCCTCCCGTGGGAAGTTTTTAATTTAAAGGGATCTAATAGAAGACTTTTGCTGGAGAACGTCAGAAATTCGCAGGCTTCTGGTGTTGCCAGAGTAGAGTTTTTGGTGTGAAATCCACAGCATAGTTCCTGGCATAGGAAAGTCAAGTGCAGGAAGGTCTTTCCCACTCAAGTGCACTTGTTTAAATAGTTTCTTCCCCAAATGTAAATGTTTCTGTTTCCACCAGCAAATACTCATGGTTTGCCAGTGAGTGTAAATACTGTGAACACTGTGATCCATGCTAAGGAGAAAACCGCCATGGTGTGTGGCCCACATAATATGTGGCACTTGTGGGCCTCAGTCATTGCTAACTTCTGACCTGTGATATGTAGATTAAAGCCTTCAGAGTTCATGGAGACTGTGTGAATTTAAGTGTATGGTTTTCATGTCAAAAAGATTTTGAACACATATCAGGAGGGAATATTTTAAAATTTGATTGTAAATCATAAAATTGCTGCTGCAATCTCAAGATTATAAGTTAGTGGTTGAAGTTTATTTAAGTATTACTTCAAGGAATAAGTGACCATAAGGTATATTAGTTCTATTGAGCTAATTTTAATGTATGTACATTACATTTTAAGAAATCTATTTTGTGAGAAATATATTTTACTAATATTGTAAAATATTATTATTTAAATGCCTACTCAGATGTTAGTGCTTTGCTATCTTTGTAAATTAATGGACACTTCTGGAGCAAAGGTTTCTTTTCTATAAAATAGGAATGACATTTATCTCCTGGGAATATATCAAGTCACAATATAGATTCTGTATTCAAAAGAACATTGTCAACTTTCTGGTATGATAGAAATGATGCTTGTGGAGTTCTCCTCTCAGTGTAAAATAGGATGAAGTAATAGTCACAGAGATGTCCTAGCAAGTTGCCCACAATCAGAAAATCTCCTGTTTCTCTTTCATGTCTCTTCTTGCATTTATTCTCAGTGTAATAACATATACATAAGTGTAACCACATTAACTTTTTAACACTGCAGATTAGCATAAAATGTGCATTTGCACCATTCCATTTCTCCTTACTTGGCAACACAAGGTATATTAAAGCCAGAATGTTCTTAAATGAGATCTCTTACCTGCTTCCAGTTGATGATTCATATAATTTTAAAATTCTTATATAAAATGAATCAAGGATAGAAAAAGAGGCTGTGACTCAGGAACTATTTATGTTAGTTCACTTATTAAATTGTTGTTTTAATGATGTGTTGTTCTAAATAACAAAATGAAGGAAAAATACAAACCAGTTAGAAAATGCTGAGTAAATTCCTTAAGGTATAGATAAACTCTTTTGGAAGTTATTCAGAAGATTTATTGCATTGCTAAAGTACATTTTTATCACTAACTAAAATTTCAGTTTAAAAACAATGTAAGAGAACCGTTCCATTGAGCTTATTCAAAGTATGATTTGACCTGTGAAACATTCTGCCACCTTTACATAAGCTGCATTGTGATATTCAGTGGATTTTTAGACTAAGCATTTTGTCAAAATGCAGTTCAAATTGCAAGCTGTTTAGCGCTTTGGATTTAAAAGATGACTGATAGTGAAATAGGTTTGAGTCAGAAGTTATTTTTGTTTTGTTTGTATTGTAACTCCAATTCTTTTTATACGTACATAAGCTTTGCCCTCAGATGAGAGTGGTGTATGTCCTCTTCATTACCCACAATCAGGTTAATTGCTATCAAGAAATTATTTAAAGAGAATTATCCTTAAAACGCTTGATAAATTGTGATATGAGAAACTTGGGGCAAAAGTTTAAACTTAAACTCTAGAGAGGGAAGAAATGAAGAGTGAGAAGGCCAGTCTTTGGTGGGACCTGTGGTCTAGGGAATAGCACAGAGGAGTGAAGTGCTATTAAGAGAACATCTGTGCCTCTTGAAATGTCCCCAGATGAATGTGAGCAGCTAAGTATGGCAACTTGATTTAAGTGTTTTTCCTTTTTTTTTTTTTTTAACTTAAAGAAAAGAGAAATAAATAAGTCTGGAAACAGAATGGGAAGATAGCTTTGCCCCGTCATGATAGGTTTCTTCTACTAGTGAAAGATTAAAGCTTGAAGTATGTGAATAGCTGAGAACAGCACAGAGAAAGGTTGATTGCTTCCCCTCCAACAGTTCCAATTGATTGAAAAAAGCCTAATTTAAAGTTCTGTTTGTTCTATGTCTTAAACCATCAGAATTCTCTTTTAGGACCAGAGGAATGCTCTGGAGGAAAAGAATCCAAGGATAAAAAGTCATTGCAAGCCAACAATTGTTCCTAATCCTCACAAAATGCTGGAGAAATTAAATTTATTCTTTATTGCTCAAAGTGTTACCTAGGTCACTGGGCGATGGGAAAATTGCACTGGAAGTAGAGTAGGAGCAAGCTTTGTTTTGTGTCTAGATGCTTAACCTTAGACACGACAAGGCATCTTAGAATGTGGTGGGAACTTGGTTCAGAGCATTAACACCAAGACTTTTATTACCCCGGATTTATAATAGGCTGTGCTGTCAGGAGATGAAAATGTTGTGTTTACATTGCAGTGTTAAATGATCATTTAATTAACACCTAAGGAAAAAAAGTTGTGAAATTCTTAGCAGCTTTTATTGTTGGTTTCCTGGGAGGTTTTAATATCCGAGTTTCATTGAGATTTCTTTTTTGTTAGTAGAGACACAAAAGACATTATACACTTTTTAAGGAAGACAAACAGTTTAACCTTGACCCTTTCTCTCCTAAAATATTAATTTAAATCACATTTTAAATCTGGTGTGCTTATTTAAAAAGTTTCTAGATTCAGATCTTAAAAATATGTCTTAAACACTTTATTTCTATGTAAACATCTGTTATTTAAATATTAGTTAATTTACATTCTAAACTTTCTGCTGTAGAACATTTGAAACTGCCAATTAGTTTATATGAAGTGTAATATATTTATAATACTAACTATATGCATTATACATCTTTCAAGCTACACTGTAGTTACATTGTCTTAAGAATCAGTGTCAAAACAGGTAATCATTTTCAAGCAAATTTTATGACAAAAATGTACACTGTTATTATATTAACATAACTATTTAGTTAGAGATCATTACTATCATATGCAAGAGGTTTATATATAGACAGTAGAAAGAGTGAGAGCATTAGTATGAAAATTCAAATTAACTTCATTAATTGCTAAAAGATTGATGTTATCAAATGCCTTCCTTTATTCTTGATCTTTTATAAATACAGTTACATAAAAAAAGAGTGGTCTTGAGACAAATTGATAACACTTGGAAAATATAGGGCAGTTGTCAAAGGCAGCTGAATACTCAGTACACTCTTTTTCTAAAACTATTATTAAAATTTATATCTGTTACTCCTCTCATTTTATCTAGATATGCAACTTCATATTCCAATATGTTAAGTACTTTAAAATATTTACTAAGTTACTTGCTATTAAAGTGAAATCTTCCTTAACTTTTCCAGAAATGATTATACCATTATAGTGTAGTTTTTTTAAGTACACTGCTTTTATTCATACTGAAACTAAAAATGTTTATTCCCATTTTTTTAAAGTTTAAATTCAAGTGCCTCAGGATAAAACCTGCTTTCTGTATTATTCATGGTAAGAGTGCAAGGAGTATTGAATGTTATTAAAATCTCTTAATAGAAAGCCCTGCTTTGAACTGAGAATTATATTCTCATTCACAAAATACTACCGAGCATTACGTAGGCACTTTGTACAATGTTATACGCTTTCCCTACTTCTATCAAGTTTCAGCATTTCTCTAAAACTTTTCTTTTTTTTTTAACTCACACTGAGTTGTTTTTTTTTTTTTCTCCCTTCTCAAAGCTGTTTCTCCATCCAGAGTCTAGTAACAAAACCCCTTAAGTAGAAATATTACTTTAAATGTTATCTCCTTCATATATACCCACCTTTTGACTTGAGGTAGTTACAAAACACAAAGTGTTCAGAAGTTAAAAAGTGTGAAAGAGAAAGAGAAGAGTGACAGTATCTGGTTCCTTAACATACTAGATGATTGGTATATTCTAAATGATATAGTACCTTATACCAGTTGAAATTCCAAGCCAAAGAGGTACTGTGTGCAGATATATGTCTATGTGTGTGTGTGTGCATGTGGTTGGAAATGGGAATACTGAGAGCTAGGGAAACAGCTCTTTTGTGAATGCTCAGAAATGTTTGAAGAGTAAATATGTAGAGAAATCACAGGAAATTTCATTTAACAGATAAATATATTGTTTTTACATTAAAAAAGCAATGATAAGCTCTTCTACTGAAAAAAAATCAGTGTTAAAATTTTATGCATTAGTTATTTAGAATCTCTAACTTGAAACCAATGAAAAAGATTTCAGGATTTATTTTAGATAAAGTTTCCAAGTTTGCTTCTTAAAAAATATGATTAACTTATCTAAATGCAAACAATTTACTGTATGTAACAAATATGTTTGGTAATTATTCCATTGAAACCATTGCATGCAAGAGATTGGAAGATATAATATCTAGAAATACTCTAGTCCACTCTGCGGGGATTAGGTAATTAAAATTTTAACTTCCCTTTTGCATAAAACTCTTTTGCCTGACTTTCAATACCCAGGACAATCCAGTTCTGCATTATCACTTTAGCTTTCTCATGACTGTCACAACATATATGTTATGTCCCAGGCAAGCAGATTTTCCTGTTAATGATTGGACATTCCCAGCACATTTTTGGACTCCTTCCTTGCTTCCAGTGTAGAGTAACATAGATTGTAAGTAGCATAGGGTGTAAGCCTCACCCCCTCTATCAAACCTTTCTCAACTGCTTTAGTTACCTCTATGATCATTAATTATATTGTAGTGGCTCTGAGTACAGACTGTTGACTCAGACTGCCAGAGTTTGAATCACTTAATGGGTAAACTTGGGAATGTCACTCAATTTCTTGCCCTGTGCCCTGGTTCTCCTTGTAAAATGAGGATGATGGTTAGAACTTACCTCATGGGAATGTTGTATAGAATAAATTATTCACTAAATGAACAAAGCTTAATATGACGTATGATAATAGTGCTCAGTATTGTTTTTATTTTTTGATTTTTATTATTTAAGCTACCGTGTTTATTACCTGCCTCATATAATGTGCTCTTGGGTATTATATTCTATTAATAATGTGTGTTAACTTTGCCAAGACTCCTGTCTTATATTTGTCTTTGTTTTATATATAGCATTTAGCCTAGTACAGTTTAATTAAGATACATTTTCCAAGTGAATGCTTGATGGAACTTAGCCTGAAAAAGACACTAACAATAGTTTGAATTTGGAATGAAATATAAACGATGTGAATCATAAGTCCAAAAACGTACTAGTTATATTCCTGAATCTGCTATTCACTAGCTGCAGATGCTAAGCAAAGGTACTTGATTTGCTGCTGCTGCTGCTGCTAAGTCACTACAGTCGTGTCCGACTCTGTGCAACCCCATAGATGGCAGCCCACCAGGCTCCACTGCCCCCGGATTCTCCAGGCAAGAACACTGGAGTGGGTTGCCATTTCCTTCTCCAGTGCATGAAAGTGAAAAGTGAAAGTGAAGTCACTCAGTCATGTCTGACTCTTCGTGACCCCATGGACTGCAGCCTACCAGGCTCCTCTATCCATGGGATTTTCCAGGCAAGAGTGCTGGAGTGGGTTGCCATTGCCTTCTCCGATTTGATTTGAGGACCAGTTTTTTGGGATTCCCTGGTGGCCCAGATGGTAAAGAGTCCTCCTGAAGTGCAGGACACCTGGGTTTGATCCGTGGATGGGCAGATCCCCTGGAAAGAGGAATAGCTACCCACTCCAGGATTTGTGCCTGGAAAATTCCATGGACAGAGGAGCCTGGTGGGCTACAAATCCATGGGCACTCAAAGATTTGGACAGGACTCAGTGACTAACCCTTTTTTTTCTTGGCTTATAACAGTATTTGGTAGTTCAGATAAAAGAGGGACAAGAATTTAGCATAAGGCCTCCTGGTGGCTAAGCTGGTAAGGAATCCACCTACAATGCTGGAGACCTGGGTTCTGTCCTTGGGCTGGGGAAGGAAACAGCTACCCACTCCAGTATTCTGGCCTGGAGAAATCCATGGACTTTGTAGCCCATGGGGTTGCAAAGAGTCGGACATGACTGAGTGAGTTTCACACTCATATTCTCCTGGTCTCTAGGAAATGCTCAGACATAATTGAAGAAAGAATAGGAAATAAAAATATATAAAAAGTTTGCTCTAGCTCTTTTTTCAAAAATGTGTGGAGAACTCTTCAGACTACTTGTAAGAATTGTAATGGTAGAGTTATTCACGTAATAAGCCAGGAATTAGATGAGGAAATTGTGGATGAGTGATTTTGAGATTGTTCTCTTTCCTATTAGCAATTAAAAAATAAAATAAAAGCAGTTTCTGTGTTAAACGAATATAACCTGCTTACATTTTGCGTGACTTTGCTATTACATGTAAATTGTTTGAAGACTTAGGTTTAAAAAAAAACAACTGAAGGAGATTTGATGGTTATGCAGTATTAAGTGACCATCCTGATACATGATAATCCCTCAATAGGAGGTAAATGGTATATAACTGAAGTAATTTCAATATTCACCTGTCCCTCAAACATCACAACTGATAGCATGAGGAAATGAGTTAAAAATAAACAAGGCAAATCAAGGAAGAATAATGGTGGACATAGATTTTTATGTTCGTATTTGTGTTATAATCTTTTGATTTTAACAGGTTTGTGAGCCGGTACCTTCCTTTTCTCTAATTCACCCTACTAAATGCATTGTGCACCCTGGACAATTAATTTTCCTTATATTTTGAGAAGACTAGAATGTATAGAGCCTGAATATCCTGAAGGCGACTGAAATCTGGAGTCTGTTTCTGAAAGACAGATTCCCTCTCAGGGTTGGTGTGGTTTTTCTTTCCTTCTCTTTAAGGAGAATGAATTCCACACCTAATGAACAGTTTCAAGAAAAGTTGTTAGTCAGGTACGCCAAGTGACCACCCTGGATTCTTCTTTTATTACAGAGAGGAACATGATGGAATGAGAAAGCAACATAGTTATATTTGATAAAAGGAAATACCTTTTTTCCTTTCCCCACCCACCATGTAATCCTCTGGAATTTAGTTGACACTGGGAAGTTACTGCAGCAAATAGTGTGTTTGAAAAAAACCAGCTTGGAGGAACCAGACTAATACTTGCAGCTACAATACTTACATTAAAAATCACAAAGTGTATCACTCAGCTTGTTTCAGGGCAAGGTTTTCACTTAAACGTGTCTTGGAAGAATTTTTCTTTTATTCTGGTCAATTTTACAATGAAGTATTACACAATGGGCAGTGCCATTGTTATCAACATTACTTTTTGTTCTTTTCTGGGTTGTTGGATATCACCCTGTTGCCTGAGATGGGATACTAGATCAAAATCAGATGAAGGACCTAAGTTAAACATGACAGAGGGGCAAAAGAGGAACTATAAGAATAATGGAATGTTATTAAAATGGACAGATGTTATTCTTCAGCTCTTTTCTGTTCAAAACCATACATTAAAGAGAAAATAATGATATAAATCAGTAATAATACAGTCAAGATATTGCTTTGTTTTCTAAATTGAATGATCAAGTAGAATAACTCTATTAAACTATAAGTAAACATGTTTTGCTAGAGGTTTAGTTATTTCTAAATACATGTTATTTCCATATCATCAGTGTGATATCTGTTCCAAGGTACTTGCTGTCATTGTATTTTTATAAGATAATTCAGATTTAGATCTTTTCTAACTAGAGCTCTTCTCCCCCGTTCTCAAGCATATATTATTTTAGTGCCTTGTATTTATGGCTCTGCTGATTATTTTGTATGTATTGTATTTCAAAGCAATGATTCATAAAGTGTGCTCTGCAATGATGTAAGAGCAAAGTTTTGTAATCAAATGTGTCAGGAAATAATGAAAGACATCCCCTGCAGTGACTGCAGTGGACATTTGTGTGTTAATCTCCAAGGCATCTTGTGATGAAGAAATTCACTTAACTTAAAAAATTTGTTTCTCAGTGTTATGTGGTTATATGGTCCTCTTTTTCTCTCAGCTTCCCCCACTAATACCAATTAATCCAAATAGCAAGAGCAGCTTCCAAAAGATAACTACTTTTTGTTAATTATGTTTGAGATTTCTTTAAAAAAATAAAAACTATTTTACTTATGGGTGGCTGAAATTTAATGTTATTTTTCTGGTACCAACATAGTGATCTAAACAACTTTTTCTTTTAATGCATTGGCCTGACAAATCTGTTCTTTTCAGTTCACTTTTGAAAGTAAACTTGACATTCTTTTGTTAACTCTAGAAATATAGAAACTTAGATCTTTGCGTAACAATTTTGATATCTTAATGCTGATATTTGCTTACATGTATGTGTGTTGTATATAAAATCATTTGCTATATGTGCACATATGTACACACACAAGCAGATACCAGTGCTAAGGTATCAAAATTCTTACAAAGGGATCTAAATTTCTCTATCACATACATGCTGTGCTGTGCTGAGTCTCTGAGTCGTGTCCGAGTCTTTGTGACTGCATGGACTGTAGACCTCCAGGCTCCTCTGTCCGTGGCATTTCCCAGGCAAGAATACTGCAGTTGTCTGCCATTTCCTTCTCCAGGGGGGATCTTCGCAACCCAGGAATCAAACCTGGGTCTCCTGCATTGCAGGCAGATTCTTTACCAACTGAGCTACAAGGGAATCCTATCACACACATAGTGCCACTCAACTCTATTTTAATGACTGACAACATTTTCATCACCTCTTTCTCCCTTCCCTGATTCTGTCATTGTAACACCGGAAGCCTGCTGTGCACAGCATTCTTCAGCAACACAGGGAAGGGTGCATCCTCTCAGCTGGCCCTGAACTTCCAGGAGTCTTTCTTACTCCACAGAGATTGTTGAAGCTGAATGTATTTTATTTACAGTTTGTATTTGGTTAGTGGACTTTGACGGAGAAGGCAGTGGCACCCCACTCCAGTACTCTTGACCGGAAAATCCCATGGGTGGAGGAGCCTGGTAGGCTGCAGTCCATGGGGTCACGAAGAGTCAGACACGACTGAGTGACTTCACTTTCACTTTTCACTTTCATGCATGGGAGAAGGAAATGGCAACCCACTCCAGTGTTCTTGCCTGGAGAATCCCAGGGACGGCGGAGCCTGGTGGGCTGCTGTCTGTGGGGTTGCACAGAGTCAGACACAACTGAAGCGACTTAGCAACAGCAGTGGACTTTGAAATCAACATAGAGTTTCATATGTTCAGTATTTTTGACTGAAACCCATGTCTCTAAGGGCTAAAGGATAAAACAGATTAGGTTTGAAAAAAATTTAATAGTATTGGAAGCTTCTAAGACAGTTGTTACATATACCACATTGGTGCTTCTCAACAGGATACTTGTACTGATCATTACTGAAATTGTGGTGCTTTCCCTTTCTGTTAGTTCCCCCGGCATGTTGCTTTGACTGCCAATCCTTGTTTATATTAAATATCGAGGGGAAAGATATCAAAGAAAACACCACATTATAGCTAAAACAAACCTACTTCAAAGCTTGATGAAATGGGCTTAATAGAAATAATCACGGCAAATTATCCAATATTTACAAACACGTTCTCAATGTTATGTGGCTTTAGATTTAATAAAAGCGTGAAAAGAATCCATTGTGTTGTAGTTGGGTTTCCCTTTGTGTAAAGAAACTGAGTATCCCAAGCCTCTCTTCCCATGTCCGTTTTTTCTCCATCACCATCTATCATACTGTGTATTTTAATTATTTGGTTGTTTTTCCCTGTCAATTAAAATGCAAGTTTCATGAAGGCAGAGCATAGTGGTAAGTATGCAAGAAATATTGGTTGAATGAATGAGTATAGGTTTTGCAACAGACTATCAGGATTTGAAACTGTGACTTGGAGCCCATTACTTAACCTCTCCACCTCAATATCTTTTTCCTTAAGGTGGAGATAATTAGAGCATCAGTGTCACTGAGAGGATTAAATGAGGATGTAACGCATCTGCCACAGAGTTCAATTGATGGTAATTATTTTTCGAAAAAACAACTCCTAAATAGGTTGAGGAAAAATAAACAAACATTAACCATCATGTATTAAAATGATTTGTTATTGCTTTTTGGCTGAGTCTGTGTTCCCCGCCCCCTACTCCCGGCTGTACTACAATAGTATGGGAAACCTAACTGTTCAGTGACGCAGCACATGCTGCGTGTTTTTTCCTTCTTTTTTCCTACTTATTTCATGAGTTCTCCATTTTCGTGGCATTCTCCGTCTTCACATTCCTGCTTCTGGGATGTTGAAATCCCACCAGGCTTTGCTACTAACCAGGCACTGCTTTACTTCCTGTCTACGGAGATTGCTGCCTTTCAGAGGATGCCACCACCCACCTGGGTAGAGGGGTCCTTCCCCGTGTGGCTGTGCAATACCAGACAGTAGATACCTGCCAACACGCAGGTGTTTTCACTTAACTTTTTAACATGATTAATCCATATGCCTGTAGCCAAGGGAGTTCAAGAAATTTGACTGTCTAGTATATTGTAGAAATATCAATAGTTTAGTTTATATATTATGTTTATTGGTGTTTTTTTTTTTTTTTTTAACAAAATCCACTCCCTGGGTTGTATACCCCTCTAGAGCTTGGGCATTTTCATCTCTGTTCATAGAGCAGTTTTAAAATATAGTGAGCATGCAAATATTTGTAAGCTGAAATAAAAGTGCAGACAGTACAAAGGACCCACAGGCATCTTTCATACCACATGAGCTACAAAAAACATTTGAAGCTTTAACTTTTTAATATTTTTGCATTTGTTCTCCCTTGATAGTGTTTAAGTTTAAAGAGAAGAGCAATTAGTAAACTTGTTCAATCAGCATGTCATATGTCAATGTAAGATACACACTTATACGTAGTTGGCTTTTTGTACCAGTTTCCTCACTGTGAATATTAAGAGTCTAGAAAAGTCTATTCTACAATATCTTTGATAGTATTTATAAATTCTTTATGAATATTTTACACATTTGTGTGTGTGATTTTATTTAATTTGCAAATAAGGCAATAGTGCTACAGAATTATTACAAAATTGAAATTGCTAAAATAATAGGAAGCAATTGAGGCAGCTAATTTCATCTCATCATTTTGTATCCTTATTTGGGTTGCCAAGGCACAGCTTACACAGTGTGCTTCCACAATTCTTTGCCATTCTAGAGCATGTACTTCTGACATTTTTATTAGGCTTTTGTGTTTGGTCACTGTATTAAATCCAGCAATTTATTCCTTTCCACTTAAATTGTCTTCCCTGTACAAGGGGTGGAGAGGAATTCACAGCGCTTGCACATAAAAGGCCATTATCTTATCTTAGCAAATCCGGCTCTACAGAGACAGTGAATCATGACAGCTCAGCTGGGAAGCTGGGAAGGGAAGTGTATCAAGGAGGGAGAGATAGCGAGTTGAGTCAGTGATGTAGCCTGTGCCTGGGGTGGTAGTGAGTCCATCAGCAGCAGCAAAGGTTAGTATTCCTCTGCAGATCCTGGCCTGATAGACCATTTAGTAGACAGACTGATGTTTGCACCCAGGGAGTATCTTCTGCCTCTAAACTTGATTTAGTTGCAGCTTGTACAAACAACTCAGGAGACCCTATTACCCTGTTATTTTCTTGACCCAAATTAAAGCACCTCTTTTTCTCTTTTTTTCATAGGATAAACACGCTGACGTTTTGTGTGTATAGCTGGGCATAGGTTGAACAACTCTGTAGAAACTTTGGAGCTTTACTTTAACATAGCCTTCGTTCTGCAAAGAGAAATATTTCCTGATTGGAGGAAGTGGTGGTGATGAGGGTGGAAAGGTTGAGGTCAGCCGTATCGCACTCATGAATTCAGTGCATGATTTAGGAACTCTTCTAAGTGGTTCATTTGTATCAATATTTATTAGATCTTCAACAATATGATGTTGTTGTTCAATTACGCATTTGTATCTGACTCCTTGTGACCGCATGGACTGCAGCACGCCAGGCTTCCCTGTCCTTCACCATCTCCTGGAGTTTGCTCAAATTCATGTCCATTGAGTCGATGATGCCATCCAACCATCTCATCCTCTGTTACCCACTTCTCTTATCCTCAATCTTTCCCAGCATCAGGGCCTTTTCCAATGAGTCAGTTCTTCGCATCAGGTGGGAGCTTCAGCTTCACCATGAGTCCTTCCAATGAATATTCAGGGTTGATTTTCATTAATATGAAAGGGAACCAAATCAGATGAGAAAACTGAGACCTGAAGAGATGAAGTAATTTGCCCCAGTGGCAGGCTGGCATTTGACTACACTGTAATGCTCATTACCATGTGTTTTAACTGGACTAGAGTTAAGAGTTTCTTTTAACTAGGTAAATATGTCACAGAAGGCATGATCCATACCGTGTTTACCGTGTTTGATGCATTAACAGTGCACAGGTGCTTAGAGAGACCTTGTCCCCCTCTGTCTTCCATTTGTCCATCACTTATTAAGACCTGGGGCTTAGTGTCACCTTGACTCATTTCCTCTTCCTTTACCCCCACTCTCAAGTTCTGTTGATTCTACCTTCTAATAGCTGCACCCATCAATCCTCTCCTTTTCTGTCTTTAGTTTAATTCCTAACTAGAGTCCTCTGCTCCAAAATTTCTTCATCCAGCGGTGTCTTCTTAAAGAACAGCTTGGATTAGGTTCTTCCCCCAGTGAAAACTCATTTGGTCTATGAGCATGGTAGTTTAGATTTAGCAAAACATTTTCCCATTACTTTCAAAGGAACTCTTATAAATACATATCACAACCTCAATTGTATAAATGAAATAGCTAGCTTACAGTGGTTAGCTGAATTACTAGCCCACAGTAGTAAGACTGATAAATAGTAGAACTATTACTTTTCTCTAAACTTCTATAATCACCAGGGTCTGTAGTCTAAATTCTAACTTGGCCTTTAAGTTTCCTCAGTGGTCTCAATTTATCATTCTTATTCCTTATACTTGAAGAGTTACACACCTGAAATCAGCTACTCTTGAGCCTGTGGAGTTCTGCTTCTGCTATTTCCTCTGTCCTTTTCATCAGGCAAACTTTTCTTCACAAGCCAGATCATGCCTCCTCCACCTTGAAGGCCTCCTTGATTTCACCTAGGAAAATGTGACCTCATTAATTCAGGGCCTCAGGCAAACAGTGCTCTCCATTTATAGGTCACAGCAGCCTCACACAGAGTATCCCTCTTCCTTCTCCTTTACTGCCTGACAGAATACTTCTCATCCCCCCTTTTGGTGATAGTATGCCTTATGTCTCAAGAGGCTGTCATAGCAGAGGTCATATTTTATTTATCTCACTATCACCTTAGGTCCTGGCCCAAAGTTGGGACTGCTTTATTGACTAAATGAGCTTACATGAAGACTTTCATAATGAATTCAAATGAATTCTTCTCTGAGCTTTTTTGGGAGAGTTTAATCTGAGCCCGCTCCCTTTTTGCAGCCCTACCACATAGTTTTTCTTAGGCCTCTGTTAGCTTTATGTAACAGTTGCCTTTTAGCAGAGTGATTATTTTTTTCTCTCTATCCTAAAAATCCAAGCTTCTGGTGGCAGGTTCTAGGTCTTTTTCATTTATATGCCTCCCAAGGTACATGCTGTTTTACTAAGCATGTAATAGGAGCTTGATAGATATTTATTAGATACATGTAATAAGGATTTTACATTCTTTTCCTCCAAGTCATATTTCTATCATCACAACAGAAAACTTCTGTCTTAAAAAATATTTTTAAAAAATCAGTAATAGTGTCTCTGATTTTTAAACAGTTAATATTTGACAAAACTTGAGCATGTTTATACAGATAGGTAAATCAGTGTCCAGACAAACAGCCTCGCAGTTGTTTTCTATCGTATTTATTATGGGAATGTTGTTATGTTAATTTATTTTAGAATTTAAATAAATGGCACGTGAATCAGCATGCTGTGGTGGAGAGAGCCAGGGTTTTGTGGGATAGGATTCAAACTCTAGTTTCAGCAATGTGCTGGGTGGGAAACACTCTCCTCTAACCTGGTTTCCTTGCCTGTTAGGGGAAGATAATACACTATGTATGTTACTGGGTTGCTGTGAAGATTGAGTTTGTGGTGTGTCAGCAGAGTCCTTACACTTAGTAAACTCTCAATAAATATCACTAGTTATTAGAAACACTGACACTTCCCTGAATTCACGTGTTCTACACATGTGCTTGAGAATTAGAATATTTCACTTTATTTCTGAAATGCTCTCTATCCAGGATAACATTTCGTGTCAGCCAGCTTATTGTGGATGCTTTTGGAAGAGCTCTTCAATGTTAAATACATTCAATGTTGAATGTCTTAAGACGAGGTAAACTGTTTAAATACAGAAAATAAGTGCTTGTGGTTTGTGGATTAGTTATATGGTTTCGGTTGCAAGTAACTGACACCTGTCTGAATCTGGTTTTAATAATAAGCAAAATTATGGACTCACAGAGCAAGTTCAGAGATAGCTTTTCATTTTTTCCTCCCCACTTTTCCATCCTCAAGGGCAGATTATATTAAGGCTTTGCTCCTATTCTCAACATGGCTGTTGTTTAGGGCTTCATGTTGAAATTCTTCTGGTTCATATGCAGTAGAAAAAAGAAGGGAGAGAGAAAAAGAAGAAAATAACAAACAGAGAGAAGGGATGCAATACTTCCCCCCTGCCCAGTAGATTCTGTATCCCTTATTTCAATCCACTGAAGCAACTTAGGTAGAGTTGCCAAAGAAATGGCATATGGTGATTGATTTAAAGTACTTAAAATACTGCTCTGGTCTTTCAGATGGATAGGTAAGTGAATCAGATTAGGATTCTATCAGGATTGAGGAAGGGGCACCGATTGATGTGAGGAAATAACTAACAGTGTCCACTACAGTTAGGAACTTAAATATTAATTGTTCATTTGATTTTCCTATAGAAATTTAGAAAAGTTGCTGATATAGCAACTTTTAGTTTAGGTCCATAAAACTGGAAATCTTAGATTTGCTGATTGCTTTGTGCTCCATTTTCACATGTAGGGATAATAAAACCTACCTTTCAGGGTTTTGAGATAATTAAAAATAAAATCTATGTAAACTCCAGGAGTTGGTGATGGATAGGGAGGCCTGGCGTGCTGCGATTCATGGGGTCGCAAAGAGTCGGACACGACTGAGCGGCTGAACTGAAGGCTTGCTTTGACTAGTTGTATTTTCTTGGTCAGAATTTCTGTAGTCATCTTTGACTCTTTTATATTACTGTTTTCCACTTCCAAATACTTACATTATGAATCTACATAGGTGCCTGATTTTCACATATAAGTTCGTACACCCAAGAAAAGATTCAAAAGTCTTTTTATAAACAAAAGTCTACATTTTATAAAATCTATATTCATGCAGTTTTCTATGTTCCTCAAGGAGCCCTGTGAGGTAGATATCATTTATGACATTTTACAGATCTCATTACCTGCCTCCTCCTCGAAAATGTGACTTTCACGAGGACAGAGAGTCAGCCTATTTTCTTCACTGTTGTACTTCAGCATCCAAAATAGTACATCATGGAGGCAGACTGATAAATGCTCAATGAGTGTTTGTTGAAGGAAAGGAGAAAGGGAGGGAGGAGTTTGCCTACAGAGGGCAAAGGACTCTCTTAGTTCATGACTTAACAGTGAAGATATGAACCCCCTTTTTTTGTGGGCCTGAGACCTGTATACCCACCTTGAACTCTTTAGCTATGTTAGGTCAGTTTTCTCTCCCTTGGTTCTTAGTTTGCTGCAGCAGAGAATTGAAGCAATAGACCAAGATAGCTCAAGCAGGCAAGGTTTATTGAGCAAGCGATAAGTAGTATAGTCTCCTGAGAGAGTGTACTAGCCAGAGTGGACCGGCCTCTGCAGGAGCGTTTCTAGCCAGTTTTGATTTCCCTTTTTATATCCCTTGTTTCCTCCCCTGGGCAATCCCTGAGGCCTGATTGGTTATACCCTTTGCAAGTGAGGCATAAACTCGACACCGATCAGGAAATGGGGTGTGTTGAGCATGTTTTTCCCTCCAGAAGTCTTCAGTCAGCTCTGTTGTTCTCCTTTCCTGCCATCCTGTGGCCTCCTAACTGCCACTTCCACCTGACCACTATTTTGGACCCTATTCTCCTGACTCTTAACAGCCTAATAGCTTCATTCTACTTTCTTCACCCTCCTTTTCTCTCTCTTTGCTCAGTTGAATGAGCACATGCAGTTCCCAAGATAATCCTTGCTTTTCACTTTCACGGGGCCTTTATATATACAGATTTCCAAGCCAATGGTTCTACTTGCTCAGCCCTCTCCTGCCTTCCTATACCCTATCATTGTCTCGTAGTATCCCTGGTTTACTCTGTTGTTCAATCACTAAGTCATGTCTGACTCTGCGACCCCATGGACTATAGCACGTGTCCTCTGTCCTCCACTATCTCCCGAAATTTGCTCAGATTCATGTCTGTTGAATTGATGACGCTATCTAACCATCTCTGTATATAGAGCCTTTGTATTCCAGTTCAAACATGATAAGCCTGGTAAGCCTTTCATGATCCTCCAGATTAAATCACCTTCTCTTTACACATCCACCTACTACAGGATATAGTTTTTAAAGGCATGTGTATTTGTATGATTATTTTATGGTTTCTCTTTCTTCACAGTAGATCTTAAAAACAGGATATGGGTCTTGACTTAAAAGCAGAGACATTACTTTGCCGACTAAGTTCCGTCTAGTCAAGGCTATGGTTTTTCCAGTAGTCATGTATGGATGTCAGAGTTGGACTGTGAAGAAGGCTGAGCACTGTAGAATTGATGCTTTTGAACTGTGGTATTGGAGAAGACTCTTGAGAGGTCCCTTGGACTGCAAGGAGATCCAACCAGTCCATTCTGAAGGAGATCAGCCCTGGGATTTCTTTGGCAGGAATGATGCTAAAGCTGAAATTCCAGTACGTTGGCCACCTCATGTGAAGAGTTGACTCACTGGAAAAGAGTCTGATGCTGGGAGGGATTGGGGGCAGGAGGAGAAGGGGACGACAGAGGATGAGATGGCTGGATGGCATCACGGACTCGATGGACGTGAGTCTGAGTGAACTCCGGGAGTTGGTGATGGACAGGGAGGCCTGGCGTGCTGCGGTTCATGGGGTTGCAAAGAGTCGGACACAACTGAGCGACTGAACTGAACTGAACTGAAAGCCTGAGCAGTATCTGGCATATTCTAGGTGCTCAATGGATATAACATGTCGACTGAATGTCACCATTGTCTTGTCAGTCTATTTTCATTGTGTTTCTCATCAGTTATACTTACAGTTTGCAGAAGAAAGGTTAGCGCTTTGTATAAGTCCCTCATTTCCCCCCACATATCTTTTCTCACAATAACCTATATACTGGAAAATTGTAAAGTCTTCAGTACCAGCCACTGCTTACCTGCTTCAAGTCTGTATTCTCATTTCCTTCTCTTATTTTAGGTCTCAGCTTTAAACTTACCTTCACTGCACTTCACTTCATTCCAGGACAGATGATGGTTCCCTTATTTGAGTGACCTCAGAACTGCTCCCCCACCATTAATGTATTAGCATATCTGTTCTTCTCATTTGTCTATCTATTGAGCTGAAAAGTAGACTGAATCTGGTCTAAGATATTTTCCCCGAGCTTAGCCTGGAACCTGAGATGGTACACCCCAGAGATATTTTTCCCAGTGACTGAATGCATGTCTTGGATGATATTCCCCAGATAGGGAAATACTTCTTGGAAAATGCGTTCAGTAAACAGTTGAAATTTAATTCAGTGTCCTGAGTACAGCATATGCATCCTTCAAGGACTGCTTAACATAATCTACTTTTCAGTGATCTTGAAAACTGAGGAGCATATTGGTTGCTGCAGACAAGTACCCAGCTGGGGAGGAGAATGGGAGATGAAATCCAGCATGTCTTTTGTTCATTAGGCCATTTCTACCTCTGAGAGGCTATCTTTAAAATTTTTTCACAGAGATGCTGTTTGTGATAATATGACCCTAGATAGAGGAAGAAAATGTTAGAAATTTCTATTTAAATTGTCCTCTCAACTTTGAGAACTCTCTCTGTTTCTCTGAATTTTAAAATACTTATAGTCTAGTGGTACTGTAATACTAAATTTATATAAATACATGAATAAGTTATAAATGGTGGGGATGCTTGCTAACTGTACTGATAATGATACATGATGAAAGCAGTTATGGAGAACTGTGATTGAACTTAATGAGTCCAGTGTCAGTGTAGTTTCCAAGTTGACTTGTGGCTTCTTCTTGATGCAATTTTCAGCTGCCTTAAGAAAGGTATGCTCAAGGTAACGACATCTTCTAATGACATCTTGGACATCCTGTGCACCATGGCACTTGTGCATGTGTGAATTGTGTGTCTGTCCATTGTTCCTGGGCTTGTGACAAAGAAGAGAACGGTTGGACTGTGCCTTTTGTCTGCAGGCTTTGTTCAGATTCATCCAAATGCCTCCCTTTTTGGCGAAGCGTCTACCTTAATTTCCAAATTCTCAAGTCAGTTCTCCTTGCATGTGAGTTTATGATGAGTCTTCTTTTCCCCATTATTGGCATACTCTTTAGATAAAAAAAGTAAGTGTTTCATTTCTCCTCTGCCTTTGGGATACGATACGAATGAATGAATAGTCGGTTTCTAATCACAAAATAGACAAACATGCTTGGACTCAGAATATCTTAACTGGAATCATGGCCCAGCCACTTTCCAAATGTGTGATTTGAACAAAATAATTAACCACTCTGAGCTTGTTTCTTTTTCTATAAGATGAAAATAATAATTAATTCACAGATTTGTTAAAAGAAATAAGCATATGTGAAGTGGTTGGCATAGTATGAAATAGACATTTTATAGAATTTTGACTTTTGAGCATGCTAACTGCAGAATACTTTTTCATATTTATTAGCAATACTAAAATCACAGCTGCTTGTTTGTGAGGTCTGATGTGATGATTGCTTTAACATAAAAGTTTCTTCCTTCACTGTATTAAACTAGTTAAAATGTAACTGCGTGCGTGCTAAGTCACTTGAGGTGTGTCCAGCTCTGAGTGACTCTATGGACTGTAGCCTGCCAGGCTCTTCCGTCCATAGGATTCTCCAGGCAAGAATACGTTGCCAGGCCCTCTTTCAGGTGATCTTCTAGACCCAGGGATTGAACCTGTGTTTCTTACGCCTACCTGCATTGGCAGGCGAGTTCTTTACCACTAGTGCCACCTGGGAAGCTCACATTTATTTGGTTAGAAGATTGGCTAATGGATTAATCATTTTCTGAGGAAATGATTACTTCCAGACCTTTTTTATTTTTCATCTTAAGCTGTCATACAAGAGTTGAGTAATAATACAGTGATAGAGTGTCCATCAGTGTCCTGAATATTGTTGAGTCATGTGGGTGCTACAGGGCTTTGGAGGAGTAAAACCACTTCTGACTGCAGGATATAGAAGGGCAACACAGAGATTCTATTTTAAGTGGATTTCTGTAGTTTCCAAAAGCATAAGATGAAAAAAAAAATCCATATAGAGAGAATAACATTATTTGAAATGGGTAAAAGGTATGTTTTTTGACTAAGAAAAATTTCATATGCTTGTAGTATTGGATTAAGGAGAAAAATAGTCAAGAAATGTAAATTGAGACCATTTTTAAAGGCTCTGAAATGCTTGGCTAAGGACTTCAAATTTTATTTGGAAGGCAGGGGTCGTCTGATCAAGATAATTCTCTGGGAAGATTTTGACTGTACATTGAAGTACAGAAAGACTTCAAGCCTAGAGATAGTCACAGAAATAATACCACGGTCCAGAGTTCTAAATTCAGGGTGATACTATTAGAGTAGGACATATAAAGAGATATTTGCAGTTAAATTGCAATGAGTATTGTGTAGCATGATGGTTTTATGTAGAGAACAGGATTTTAAAATTTTAAGCAAAGCCTATGTAAACAACAAAGAAAGCCGATTTCCAGGGCCCTTTGATTAATTATGGTACTGCTGATAACAAATGAAGTTCTAAAAGTATAATAGTGTGAAATAGAGTCTTTCATGGAAGAGCACTACTTTTGTTTCAGGGTTTGGAGTCACTTCTTACCTTTTTTCCTGACATATATGCCCTGGTTCTGTTATTCTGTTGCTTGAGGTAGTAGGTCCCATCACTTCATGGGAAATAGATGGGGAAACAGTGGAAACAGTGTCAGACTTTATTTTTTTGGGCTCCAAAATCACTGCAGATGGTGATTGCAGCTATGAAATTAAAAGACGCTTACCCCTTGGAAGAAAAGTTATGACCAACCTAGATAGCATATTCAAAAGCAGAGACATTACTTTGCCGACTAAGGTCTGTCTAGTCAAGGCTATGGTTTTTCCTGTGGTCACGTATGGATGTGAGAGTTGGACTGTGAAGAAAGCTGAGTGCCAAAGAATTGATGCTTTTGAACTGTGGTGTTGGAGAAGACTCTTGAGAGTCTCTTGGACTGCAAGGAGATCCAACCAGTCCATTCTGAAGGAGATCAAGCCTGGGATTTCTTTGGAAGGAATGATGCTGAAGCTGAAACTCCAGTACTTTGTCCACCTCATGCAAAGAGTTGACTCATTGGAAAAGACTCTGATGCTGGGAGGGATTGGGGGCAGGAGGAGAAGGGGACGACAGAGGATGAGATGGCTGGATGGCATCACTGACTCGATGGACGTGAGTCCAAGTGAACTCGGGGAGTTGGTGATGGACAGGGAGGCCTGGTGTGCTGCGATTCATGGGGTCGCAAAGAGTCAGACACGACTGAGCGACTGAACTGAACTGAAGTGAGGTAGTAGAGGCATAGATCTATTAATGTAACCTTCAGTTTTTATATTAGAATAAAAGAATGTAAAGTCTCATGCTAGAAAGGACCCTAGAAACTTATGTGAAGAAACAAGTGCCAGAGATGTTATGTAACCTGCCCAATGTTGCCCTGCCTGTGGAGGAGCCTTCACTATGGCTCATAGGTCCAGGCTCCCATGTACAGGTCCTCCTAAGACTCTTTGCTTCCTGGTCTGCACCAGATCCTTTTTCCTTCTTTTTCTTACCATTTCACATTTGTTATTATTTAAAAGCACCATCCTTAAATTCACAGACTGTACATGATGCTCATTATTATCATCATTACTGTCTATAGAAAGTAAACGTATTAAGGGTGCTATGCCAGCCTCTGTATAAAGCCAGATAAATCTACAAAGGCCTTAGCCCACACTGTGTCTCATATTTCATAAACTGGGGTTTATATCCTCAGGCTACTGGATTAAACATTTATATATTAGTTTTCTCCCTCATTCTACATTCTTGCTTAGATGTGGTGTTTTGTTTTTTTTTTTTTTTTGCTTTATTTTGTCTTTAATTCTGGCTAATACTTTTGGTTCTAAGGAAGAGGAAAAGGAAATTCACATGTTGTTTTTCTTTTCCAAGAAGCTACAGGTATATTTTTAATATATTCTTTCTAGAAGGGCTATTAGTTTATATACCTTACCTTAGTTTACAGATGAAAAAGCTGAAAATTGACTAGCCTCGCTGATGAAAGGTAAAGGCATGAATTAAATTCAAATTTCTTGGATCCATAAAATAATTGAACATGTATTGAGAAGTGACATCCTAATATTGACATTGACAAACTGAGAAATACCGGAGAAAAACACTGAGGAAGTAAAAAGTCCTGAATGGAATATCGTATGAGAATGAGTTGAAAAAACTTGAAAGGTCTAGAAGAGTTAATCTAGGTGCTACTTAATCAGACTTTCTGAAACATCTGAGGTATTATCCTCTCAGTGAAGTTTTTAAATGCTAGCTAACTCAGAAGGTCCAGAGTAATTTGATAATGGAACTGTTTACCTCAAAGTCTGCAGAGTGCTTAGTGCCAGGTATCCAATACTAGGCCACTGTTGAAAGATTGCACAAGAATGTCTTAAGTGTTTCTAATTTTTATGTCATTGAATTGCATTTAAAAGTGAATCTGATACTAAATGACATTATGTAACAGAGATTAACCATAATTTCTCTGAATCAAGGATGATAAAGCGTTCCCTACTCTGGGAGACTCCCTGAGGGTACTCTCTGAAACACTTTGTATGCAAAAATCTTAATTTGAAAATCCCTGGGGTAAATAATTTCCAATTTTCATTTCAATGGAAAGATATTAATTTAACTTCATTTAGAGCGAGATCAATTTGTGTGCCTGGCTCCTGATATGTTCAGGAGTTTTGAGGGAAATTCTCACACTGGTTTGTACTGAAGCAGACGACATACCAGTATCTTAAAAGTCAGTTAATGCAACTCTTTATTTATTTCCAATTAAATCCAGTCCTCACCGCACCCCTCTTGAAAGGTATTTGAGCTGCCTGAGAAACTATTTAACCCAATATAATGAAACTGAACAAAACAAAATCTTATATTATTTTCAGGATTCTAAGGAGGTACCTTCAAACATTTTTTCTGCATGGTGATCTTTTTTCTTCTAAAAGTCTTAGTTCTATGCTCAGTTGAGAAAGCATAATTGTAAGTAAATCTACTTGAATTTATAGGCTTGATTTTTCTTAACAGACCACTTTTGAAAAGAAAGGATGGAGAATAAAGGACAGATATTATTAAATAAAGTGTTGGCAGAGTTACATACTCAGATTATCAGGTTCTTTGATACAGAATGCTGTAGCATAAACTACATTTTCACTTTACTTATATGAGGGTCTGTGTCGTATGTACTTGAAGTCTCTTCCACCCAAGAAAATGTCTAGGAAATAGTAGCATGTTCAAAGAAGTTTTCTACTGATTGTTGTCCACTGACTTTTAACATGTTGTAGACATTCTAGAAATACTAGCAAACCAAACAACTGTCCATAATTACCTCTTGTTATGCTTATGAGAGCAGGGTGGTAAAACAGTTTATATTCTCTCACTTTGAACACAGAAATATTGGTTAACTTATTGCTTATTTTATTTCTCCCCGTACTCATAATAATGTCAAATGTTAAGAAAAGATATGGAGAGTGGAATTTTGCATTAAACCAAGAGAATAAAACCAAAAATGAAAAAGTGACCCGAGCTAGAAACAAGTTAAAAATGCAATTTTTCAGCTTCACAAAAGTTACCATGGCATTACCTTTCCTTTTGTGCTGTTGATTTAATTTAGTAGTTTAAGAAAAAAAGTGTCTATTGCTGTGTTTAAAAATTCTAATTACAGGGATTGATAAAGAAATTTCCAAGTACAAGGGGTATTTGTAGAGAACTGGTGAAACTGACAAGTGATTGACATGTAAACAACCCCACTGTGCCCTTATATTCCATTCTCTGATGCTGGACCACAGATGCTAAGTAAGTCTCAGGAAGTTACCCCCATCTAGTTTTTATTAAATGCTTGGCTTCATTGATGTAAACAGTATTGTGTATTAGCTGCCTAAATAAACTGCTTTCTTTGGTGCTTCTGTATCATCCTTCCTCGGTGTGGTGGGATAGCTGTGAAATGAATGAATGGGAACTTTCCTTTAGTATATTTAACTGAATTTAAACTCTGAAAAGGAAAGCAAAGTACAGATTTCATCAAATAGATTGAAACCGTCTAAACATGAATGAAAGGGATAGCATTTCCAACTTGCAATTTTCTGTTTATGACTTACCAGAGTCTGAGTGAAATTGCCCTTTCTTCTCTGCTAATGTAAAGGTGACGCCTCAGCATGTACGCACAGTGTTATGTGCAGCCAGAAGCTCTTGTCATTGTCCTTGAAAGCAGTTTACTGTTAATACATCTCGATTTTCAGAGTGTCATTGTTTTTCTCTCCTGGATCAAATTTTGGTTTTCCTGCTTGTTTACAAGTAGCTTTCTTAATTCGTATGCATTTTTTACTGTACTTTTTAGTTCTCATTTCATTCTAAAAAATCTTTACTACAGCGTACTTTGATAAACTATTTTGAAAAAGGAGAAATAGATGCATGCTATTGTAAGTTATGATTCTTTTAAGATGGTTTACATTTTTTGGTAATACATTCAAAAGCAAGAATTGATCTGAAGTAAGACTTTATGTTTTCTTGATTTTTAAAGTTTGAAAGACATTCTTCTGTTTCTTACCAGTTTATATTTCTAAAATACTCTAATGATTGCCTCAGAGTTTGGAGACAAAATATTCTTAATTTTTTCCTCTTAAACTTGAATGCTAAGAATTTGGATGTTTTAAATGAGCTATTTGCCAGCAGATGACAATTCATTCCAGATTAAAGAGTAACCAAGTACAGTAAGATCTGTGTTTGCTAACCAGCAAAATCTGGAAAATTGCATTTTTGACATTCCCCAGGCAAAATTGTCAATCTAATAAATGTCAGTAAGACTAACTGAAATAGGGTAGGGTGAAATATGTTGGAATTAGATTAAGGTTGCTAGAGATTTAATGTGTATTCTTGTTAATTTAAAAAATCTCATAGGGTTTTCACAAACAAAAATTATATACCTGTGTAAATCATGACATTTCATTCCTTTGCCAGCGTATGAAGGAAAAGTGGGAGGTTAAAAAAAAAAAAAGGAGGTCAATATGAATTGACTCCAAGTCAACTGTAATCTATATCCTCTCTTCCTAATATATCTCATAACAAAAGCTTGTTGTATCAGTATATTCCAAACGTTTGTAAGTTATTTAGAACTTGGAACATGTTTTCCCATAGAAACAATGTTGTAAATATTGGTTCAGTTCCCAAGCCAGTGCATACAGCCTATTTAATCCATATGTATCTAAGATACAGTACCAATGTTTGCTTGAGTCCTGATCCTGAAAGCATATGTGCAGCAAAGTATGCAGTGATGGGTATTTTCTCTCAATTTTCTGAAAAGAAAATAGTCCCATAGGAATTTTCCAAAGAAACTATTTTTGATATTTGTCCCTTTCTTTCTGCATTTTCAGTGTCCCAGAGCCCTCCTGTGAACTTACAGTCAAGGCAGGGACAACAAGTTATCTCATCTGACCTTGGAAAGGAAAGCAGTGCACTTTATTTACAGATTCACTGTGGGGAATGGCATTTTGACTCTTTTATTATTATTGACTTTTTGATAAGGTTCGTTAACCTCAACTTTCTAAATGACCAAGTTTTAAGAAAGATAAGACATAAACTATGAATATAATAAAAGACAATTAGTGTTTGACAGAAGCATCTTGATATGTTGCTGGACACGTAAGGTCTTAGAGCTTAGAGGTGATTTTTAATAGATTTCCATTTTGTCACCCTTCAAATGCTTCATTTCTATTAAAATGCGTTTGTTTTTTTTTTTTACAGTAACTCTCAGAGCCTTTGTTGAGGTGAGACAGTGTCATGGGGAGGTTGATAATAAATTCTTAGTGTTCAAATTGGGGACTATAATTTATTGCATTGTTTTTCAATTATGTAAAATTGCTCTTATTCATAATTGCAATTTTACATTTATTTTAGTGGCTGTGTAGACTGTATTTTCCCCTACTCTCCTAATTTTGTAAGTGAGTAGGAATTTTATTATTTTTTTGTTTTCTTTGCTTTGTAATAATTCCCACTCTTGTCACTCCCTTTGTTCTCAGGCCTGCTGGGAAGCAGGTTAAAAACAACCCACCCAACAGCTGAATCATAACAGCCATTTTCAAAAGATATAGGTGTTTCTTAAGACATGTAAAACCTCTGTTTTGCCCTGAGAAATAGGAACATGCACACTTTTACAAAATGTCCTTGCTAATGTATATATATCAACAAGGGTGAGAACAAATTTTATTACCAGAACGTTATTTCAAATAATATTTTTAGTGAGAAGTAACTTTTATTTTCTCGAGTTTATTTCAAAGGGTGACATGGTTTTTAGTTGACAAAAGAAGACAATAGCATTTATGAGATTATATACTTCATTTGGACATTCTATGTATTTCACTAAATTGAGAAGTAATTCCAATTTTCTTCAGTAACTATATGCTGATTTTCAGGATTTTTTTTTAATCCAGAAAAAAATTAAAATGTGAAAGTAAAATAGTGTGTATAAAAAATCAGATTTCCAGTGTCTTTTTGTAGGTCTTATTTTGTTTATGTTGTTTAATTATTTTTTTTAAGATCTGTTACATGATTCTTAAAAATGTGAACTTTCCAGGTCCAACAGGGGGAGCCAATTCCATATTCTGCTCAGGTTGCTTGGCATTTTGCTGTTACCCATTTATCAAAGCCAAAAAATACTTTCTTTGCCTCTCTTGGCCATTTACAGGGTCCCATAACAGATAATGATTAAAATGATGCACTGTTCTATACTAATTATCTCTTAGTCTATAATACTAAGTGTATTAAGCTGTTATGGTTATGCCTAGAAAAGTCTGAAATAAAGGTCATTATTTTCGAGTGTATGATATTTTTATTCAAGGTAATGTTATTGCATAATCTTTTCACAATAAAAATCAATATGGAAAATAGACCATTTTAATGCTCACAAAAATCATTTAGATATAGCAAGTTCTGATTAGGTTAATAAAAATGGGAAATATATTTTCTGCTTTTTAAATGCATCATGTGTATAAAATATTAATAATTAAAATCATATGACTGTTACATAAATGTTTTAAAAACCACGTACCTTGCTTTCTTTAAAATAAAGATTTTTGACTAAGTTCAAGGTCTACCACAATGAATCATTTAGGGTGGTATTGAATTTCCATAATTGTTTGGTTTGGTATTCTGTTCTCAAGGAAGAAAGTGGAATGGTTTTACTTATTTATATTGCTATAGGCTATATTTTGATTTTGTCGTAAGACATTCTCAGAGATTAGGAAACTTTTCTGTCTGATGTTTACATTCACTTGGACAAAAGAGAGAATTATTTTGTGCAAGGAAATTGTTTTCAGAGTTTAGAATACATATTATTTCATAATTGTGGGTGCAATAATTTTATTTTGAAATCTTTCATTAGCTAGCTACAAGTATATATATATATATATATCCTCAGTTATAATTGATAAATTTATTTGGGTTGTCTCACGTTTAGGCACCTGCAGCATACACACACACAAATACACATCCCTTGTGTTCTCAATTATAACAGAACTTTGGTCTTTATTTTTCTGTGTATTCAGACTAACAGTGATGGGTGTACTAAATACCTATTTAAGGATTAATTGCTTATTTTAAATTTCAAGAGAGATAATTCTACAACTTATTGATTGATTTTAGCAAAAGAGAAAGTTTGCATGCATTTTTTTTCTCTATGAAACTCTTTTTATTTTTTCTTTGAACTTAGCTTCTGTGATGCCTAGAGCTGTATTGGAATATCAGTATGCTCTTAGGAGCTTAAATACAATAACACTTAGTGAATTTTCAGTTTAACAAAAATTTGATCTGCTATATGATTTTCTGATTAAAAGATTAATTTCATTAATCTTTGTATTCCCTCAACATATAGTAGTACAGTGTTTGCCACATAGTAGATACTTTGTAAAAATGTGGAAGTGAATAAATGAAGAGTGAATTCTTACTGGCTGTATGACCTTGAAGAGTGCATATATCTGCTTTTCTCATATATAAAACTACATGCGCACTGCCCAGTTTGTTCACAAGGTTGCTGAGAGAATCAGCTGAGGTATAGAAGAACTTCAAAAATTATAAATATTTGATGAAGAACTTATGAATGATGATTAACAGTACACTTTGGTAATTTAGAATATTGACTCTTTTTGGATATATCTTTGTTATAATCTTAAGAAAGTTTCAATATTAGAATGTCTCTTGCTTTGCAGTGTTGCAGTGAATCATGCTCATAGGAATGGCCACGTAGATTCATGTTTGTTAGAATGAGATCCCTTTTATATCCAATTACCCTTTTGTTCTTCATGCCTCAGAATGTCATTTTGCCCCAATAGCTAGACATTAATTGGACATGCTGACTCTAGTGTGCCTGCTACTTATGTAACATTAGTTCCAGACTCCCTGCTTTTAATTGAAGTGCTACATTGTTAAATTCTCATGTCATGAATTGTAACTCCCTGGCCCAGCTAAGGAAGAGGACTCTATTGAAATATTTCCCAAATAACATTTCTTTTAAATTGATGAGTGTAGTTTGATTAATGAGATATTAGTAGGCGTGATGTATTTTCAATTGTAAATAAGTGCTGAGATTTAAAAAATTGTTAAAGAAGGCTATTTTAGAATAATCCTATCCCTCATGAGAAAAGTTGTCTTGACAACAGCACCATTTATAATTAGAAGCGATGAATATTTTATTTCTCAAAGGAAAATTTTCCCTCAGCATGCGTGACAGTGATTGGGCTAAAATGTTCATCAGTCTCAATGATTTCTAATGCAAAAAAATACACTGGATATCAACTTTTGGGCTCGATAATACCAAGGCTTTTCAGTTTAGCTTTAGGAGAGGTTTTTCATATGGATATTTATATTAGTGAGGTAAGAAAAGGAGATATTACTGACCTTTATTTACAGAAAGATTTCTAATAAGTGGCATATTTGAACTAGAGAAACATGGAATAGATTTTTTGTCTTTATCATTTTGCCAAAGGGTGCAGAAGCATATGATCCATTTCAGAATTGTGCTTTTACTCCTGTTATAATCTATTTTTTATATCTTAGAATGCATATCTTTTCAATTTGTAATATTTTATCCTGAAGTAAATGAATAGAGACTTAGCTCAGGTTAAAATATTCAATATAAATGTCAATCCTTTTTTGAGTGTTCACGATTTAAATAAATGACTGTTTGCGTTAAAGGACACAATTCAGAGTTCATTTTGTGCAGTCATTTTTTGTTTCAGTCATTTGACATTTATCCAGTGCCAGACGATTTGGAATGTTCAAGTTAAATAGAGCACAGTCCCTCTTGGAGGGATGAAACGACACACCGATACAGTTGTTGTTGTCGTTCAGTTGCCATGTCGAGTCCAACTCTTTGCTACCCCATGAACTGCAGCACCCCCAGGCTTCCCTGTCCTTCCCTATCTCCTGGAGTTTGCTCAAACTCATTTCCATTGAGTTGGTGATGCCATCCAACCATCTCATCCTCTGTCTCCCCCTTTTCCTCCTGCTCTCAATCTTTCCCAGCATCAGGGTCTTTTCCAATGAGGTGGCTCTTCTCTTTAGGTAGCCAAAATATTGGAGCTTTAGCTTCAGCATCAGTCCTTCCAAGTGAATATTCAGGGTTGATTTCCCTTAAGAATCACTGGTTTGATCTTCTTACTGTTCAAGGAACTCTTGAGAGTCTTTCTAATACCACTGTTTGAAAGCATCAGTTCTTTGGTGCTCAGCCTTTTTTATGGTCCAACTCTCACATCTGTAGACCAAACTTCAGATTATTGAAATTGCTGCAAGGTGTCAAGGTTATTCTGTTCATTTCCAGAAGGGTCCCATTTTAAATTGGGAGTGTAACAACCACTAGAGAAAATGTCATGTATAATCCAGTGGAGTGAGAGAGCAAGGGAGAAGAGTGAATGATGGAGGTATAGGGTAGAATGTTAAATGGGGCCTTAATCTAGAAGGCCTTGTGATTTAAAGCAAACATTTAAGTCCTTTACTGTGAATCCAGTGGCTTATTGTATCACACTGTTGTTTGTATCTGATTACGTATGATTTGGATTTTGTATGATATAAATTTATGTTCTGTCATCATCTATGGTGCATGCTGAGTTGCTTCAGTTGTGTCCAACTTTTGTGATTCAGTGAACTGTAGTCCACCAGATTCCTCTGTCCATGGGATTCTCCAGGCAAGAGTACTGGAGTGGGTTGCCATACGCTCCTCCAGGGGATCGTCCTGACCCAGGGATCAGACCTGGATCTCTCATTTCTCCTGCATTGGCAGGCAAGGTTTTTACCATTAGCACCACCTGGGAAGCCATCTTCATTTATATGACCATGTTAAAAATTCATACACTTTTTGAAGTCTTATAACTATATTACAATTAAAGTTTAACATGAGGCTTTTTTTAATCATTAATTCAAATATTGTACTTTCAAAAAATTCAAACGGTATATCCTCATGATGAATTTTAATTGGAAGTAGTGTTATATGGAATACTTTAATTTTATGTTTTGTGAGCTTTAGCTTTACTTTTACTAGAGTTTCACTCTTTTTCATTCAAACACATTCAGTGCCCTGATTTAGAGGATATAACATTATCTTATCAGCAGCCTTGGAAGGCAGACATTTTGCTTATTCCAAGGCACTGAAAAAAGGATTGAACCAAAGTGTCCTGGCTCTTTAGATTTACATTTCATTCATGTTTATTTTATTTTATTTTTTATGGAGGAGAAATTCCTTTATTAACCCTAATTTCTCATTAGAGCAGTTGCTGCTACTGCTAAGTCACTTCAGTCATGTTCGAGTCTGTGCGACCCCATAGATGGCAGCACACCAGGCTCCCCTGTCCATGGGATTCTCCAGGCAAGAACACTGGAGTGGGTTGCCATTTTCTGACATCTTAAATTCAATATGTAATTACAACTATGATGATATTTTTATTTCAAAGATAGTGCACATTTCATAGAAAGGAAACAACTTATGTGAGATGCCTTCTTCTCTATTTCCTCCTATGTACCAAGCTGTATTCGATGCAGAAAATGCCAAGTTGCATGACCATGAACATGGTGCCCAAAGGGAGCCTTCCATTCATTGAAAGGACAAACAGGTGAACAGCAGTGGAACATCAATACTGAGTTAGAAGGATGATTGCCAGCTCTGGTGGGGCATATGTGTATTATTTGTTCTTTCTGGGTTTGTGGAGGTCTTGTAGAAGAGTAGTTGAGTGTGGCTTTCAAAAGAAAATTGCATGTTCCTAGAGCTGAGGACTGACAAAGAGCATTCCAGCTGGATGGAGTGGCAGGAATAAAGACATAGATATGTGAAAGAGAATAAGAGGTAAGCTGAAGGGAAGCAGTAGGAGATGAATCTGGAAAGGCTAGTTTGAGTTATCTTAAATAAGGTGCTACAGAGTTTGGGTCTCATGTAGTTATCAAGGACAAACACTGGAAATGTCTAAGTAGCCTTGTGATATATTGAAATCTGTGCATTAGAATAATAATTACAATTAAGAGGGTGGACTGGAAGCATAATTTTGTTCATTTTCTCCTGAAGAGTTTTACCTATGAGGGTAGAGGGGGTATCTTGTTCAGTCATGTGTCACATACAGTTCTGACTGCAGTGTATTCCTCAGAACCACTTAGTACATGTTTATTCATTAAATGAATGTTACTGTTCTTCCCCCTACCCTTAGTTAAAAAGCCCAGCTAAATACTTACCCCAAAAAAAGAAAGTGAAAGAGAACTAAAGGTTGAACTAAGGCAATGAAAATGGATAATGTAAATGTATTTGGGAAACATTTCAAAGGAGAGTGTAAAGGTGTTTGTGAAGGAAGGGGAAGAACGGCGGCAGGCTATTACACTGGCCCCTCTGGAACTCACCTCCTAGTGCTCAGGGCCTTCTGTGGTGCCTTTGCTTGAGCCTGTGACTGGCATTGATTAATGAGAAATTAGTAAGTGAGATGTAGGCATATTGGGGATTGTCCTCTTGGCATCTTGCAGTTAGAATGCACCTTCTTGGAAGCTACCATGCGGAACTCCAAGAAGTGACATAGAGGGGGCCACGTCGAGTGAAATGGAAACCCCAACCAACAGTCCCATCTTTGCTCCCAGCCAATCCCAACTGTGGGGCCGTTTGCAACTTCTAGCCCTCTAAGCACCCCAGCTTTTATTTACCATATAAGGGAAAATTTGCCTGCTCAAACAACAGAATTTTGAGATAATGATTGCCATCTTAGTCACTGAGTTTGAGGATGCTTTGTTACATAGCAGTGTATAATCTTTGTAAGAATCCAAAATAGCTTTCATGTATCTAGGTTGAATTAATTGGTGGATTGTGATACTTTGATTTAGCAAAGATTAGAAATGCAACAGGAATAGCCCTTTGTTAGCACACTAGACTGAACTTCTGAAAAGAGGAATGAATATTCTTTACTGCATTTTAGCTTATGAAAGGTACTCAAAACTGTTTCTGAATGCGGTATTGAGAGAAAACCATATTTATGATAATGATATGACATTTAATTACTGTTAGATGGAGAACCTTCCAAACAGCTTTCTTTTTATTTTAGTTTTTGGTTATCATGGAACTCTGTAACCTAACATGCTGAATAGTAATTTGGAGGTGAACACAAGTGCACACACAGAAGCTCACACACACATATATCAAAAAAAGGGGGTAATATTTGTTCAACTGGAACTGCTTGTGTTAAAACACAGAAAAAAATTAGTGTACGCCATATGCTGCTGCTGCTGCTGCTAAGTCACTTCAGTTGTGTCCGACTCTGTGTGACCCCATAGATGGCAGCTCACTAGGCTCCTCTGTCCCTGGGATTCTCCAGGCAAGAATGCCATGTGCTAAACAAACTCAAGTTAATGAACAAATTTCAGTAACACAGGCTAAGCCAGGCTTATCCATTGTATTACATTTAATCTAACAAATACAGAATACCATGCATGGGAAACCTCTAATTATACACACAGCTTGCATACTTGAGTTAGAAAGTTTGGGGTTCCATCTGAATGAGAGGCAAATGATGTCTTTAGGGAGTAATTACTACTTTTTGGTGAAAATGTACAGTTTAGGAGTTCTAAATAAGCTATAGTGTCCAGTGGGATTGCTCGAGTGTGTAGATTTTCAAAGCTGTGACTTCCTACTACAGAATTTTGCATAATTATACCTTCATTGCTATCAAAATTTCACTTGGCCAAGAAATAAGTCCTCGAACCTTGGAAACTTGGTCATCCAGGAAGAAAAGAAAAATGGAATCAGTGAAATTAGTGAAAGACTGTGACAGGACATTTTTTTTTTTAACTTAGGGCTTATTATTATTTTTTTCCACTTCTGAAACTTAAAGCAGCAGGGGGCAGTAGAACATTTGAATATGGAACAGAGAAAGGAGGACTGGTCTGTGGAGAGGGACACTGGCATCTCTCAGGAAGTGTTGCTTTTTATTTTTTTTTAATTTTATGCACAAGACTTTTTAACAAAATCATTACATATTTCCTATTCTCACCATCCTGCAAGCTGGGGATGAATAGTCAGACACAGTCCAACATTAATTGTAAATGAAATCACTCCTTAAAAAAAATAACTTTTGCTCTTTCTCAACTAAATCAGTCAATGTAAGTTGCTTCTATGCACAATATGTTACCATGCCAACATATGTTTTAAGTCCTTTTTCCTCTTGTGTGTAACTTTGAAAGTCTTAATAAATAGAGTAATGGGTCTTAAATTAGGATGCAGGAGAATTATAAACTAGACAATAAATTGTGCTTTTCAATAGATATGTGGGGTTCTTTTCTTTGGAGTTTGTGGTCTTTATCCCACTCTACTTTCTTGTGCTTCTTGTACTTTAGCAAGTCAAATCATACTACCATTATTCCTAGAGAAATTCTTGGCTCTGCCTATGTCTCTTTGCTCATTCTGAAGTTTTAACCTAGGTTTCTTGTATATTCATGACTTCACCTTATATTCAATCTTCAAAACTTAATTTAAATTCCAGATTATTGGTGACCACTTCTGATATTTCTCCAACCAAAGCAGCTGTACTCTCCATTGCATTCTCCCTAGTGGTATCCATGCACTTAGTTGAGCGTATGCAGTTTCTACATTGATTTAAAAAATAATTATTTGCATACAATTTGTACTTTTCTCATAAGAATCTCAACTCTTTGAGTGTAGAAATTCATTACTTTTTCCATAAGATTTCCCAGGCAAGAATACTAGAGTGGGTTGCCATTTCCTTGGGGATCTTCCCCAGGGATCAAACCTGTGTCTCCTGCATTGGCAGGCGGATTCTTTACCATGGAGCCATCAAGGAAGCCCAACAAATACATAGAACCTGCAATAGTTTCTTATTCGTGTTACACATTTGGGAAATATTTGTTCAATCAAAAAATTCACTTATACTTCTTCATCTTACCTCTATTGCATTCAGGCATTCAAAAAGGTAGGGGTGAAAAGACAAGAAACTAACATTTACCACATATTTAAATGTGTGCTGGGCTTCCCTGGTGGCTTAGACGGTTAAGAATCTGCCTGCAATGCAGGAGATGTGAGTTCGATCCCTGGGTTGGGAAGATCCCCTGGAGAACGAAATGGCAACCCACTCCAGTGTTCTTGCCTGGGAAATGCCATGGACAGAGGAGCCTGGCGGGCTACAGTGCCTGGGGTTTCAAAGAGTCGGACATGACTGAGGGACTAACATACTAAATGTGAGCCAGGGACTCACAAAAAATTATTGTGTCAGTTTTCTTGAAATCTTTATAGCAACTCTTTATGATGAGAAGTAGGTCCATGCAGGCGAAAACACGGAGCTCATAGGCTGTGACTTGCCCAAGCTCAAACAGATGGTGTGAGACAAAACTGGGGTTTGCGGGCTCCCCCTACAACCTCCAAAGTCCAATATGTTTTTCAGTTCAGTTCAGTTCAGTCTTTCAGTCGTGTCCGACTCTTTGCGACCCCATGAATCGCAACACGCCAGGCTCCCTGTCCATCACCATCTCCCGGAGTTCACTCAGACTCACGTCCATCGAGTCCGTGATGCCATCCAGCCATCTCATCCTCTGGCGGCCCCTTCTCCTCCTGCCCCCAATCCCTCCCAGCATCAGAGTCTTTTCCAATGAGTCAACTCTTCGCATGAGGTGGCCAAAGTACTGGAGTTTCAGCTTTAGCATCATTCCTTCCAAAGAAATCCCAGGGCTCATCTCCTTCAAAATGGACTGGTTAGATCTCCTTGCAGTCCAAGGGACTCTCAAGAGTCTTCTCCAACACCACAGTTCAAAAGCATCAATTCTTTGGCGCTCAGCCTTCTTCACAATCCAACTCTCACATCCATACACGACTACAGGAAAAACCATAGCCTTGACTAGACGGACCTTAGTCTGCAAAGTAATGTCTCTGCTTTTGAATATGCTATCTAGGTTGGTCATAACTTTTCTTCCAAGGAGTAAGCGTCTTTTAATTTCATGGCGCAATCACCATCTGCAGTGATTTTAGAGCCCCCCAAAATAAAGTCTGACACTGTTTCCACTGTTTTTACTACACAGCAAATAGTTATTTGTTATCTACAATCTGCCATATACTGCTTTATGGACTATTGATTCTACATTGAATAAAATAGTATCTTTGCCTTTGAAAAGCTCACATTCCAGCAGGAGAGAGATTAAAGTAATTAATGTTATTCTGAGTGATAAGTGCTTGAAACATGCCCTATGGGCTATGAGGAGGGGACTGTTGGCTGCATGGAGAGACATGCACCGCGTGGAAAGCTGTAGATCAGATTTGAGAGGCGATGGATCCTTGGGGGATTAGTGGAGAAGGTAGGCTCCTTGGGCAGAGAGTGTGAGGTCAACAAACAGAAAGGCAGACTGTATTCATTGGGCGGGAGTGGAATTTGAAGTTTGTGTAAGTGGCCGGAAGAGAGTGGAGGATGCTGTTGTCACATTGTAGGGTCTCTGGAGCCCTTCATGGTCTCAATAGGTAACCTGATGCATTAAATCACGGGAATGCAGAGGTCTGTAGACAAGCTATGAGTGGATAGAAGTTTATGGATTAGATATGAAGGCAATACTTCATACTGAATCTCTAAGGTCAGAAGGAAGTGTATGAGAAGCAGCAGCAGGGTGAAGGAAGCATGGACTTTGAAGTCAACTGGAAAAAGCTTGGAATACCAGCTCTGACAGTTTTTAGCTACGTGTTATTGGCCTGACTTTTTTGAGCTGTAGTAATTGCCTCTGTAAACTGTGGATATTAACTTCCTCAAAGACTAGAGGTGGGGATTAGAGAACGGATACAGCGCCTAATAGATGGTGGTATTATTTAGTAAACACAAGTTTGTCAATAGGCTTCATGTCTCTGCATGTGAATATACTTATAAAAATGTTGGGAAGGCACTGTTTCTAAGACTGTATATTTTTATATGGTATAATGAAGTAGATTTAAGATTCTAATTATATGCATAAAGTTGTACATTTATAAGTATGTAAATATAAACATGTATATTTATCTTTATGAAATCTTGATGCTGTGAGTGCATGCTTTCCATTTTCTTACATTTACTAACATTGAAGTAAAAATGATTTTGTCATTCCTCATTGAGCCCTATTTTGGGGACTTTTGAGTGAAAAGTGAAAGTGAAAGTCTCTCAGTTGTATCCAACTCTTTGTGACCCCATAGACTATACAGTCCATGGAATTCTCCAGGCCAGAATACTGTGGATAGCCTTTCCCTTCTCTAAGAGATCTTCCCAACCCAGGGATCGAACCCAGGTCTCCTGCATTGCAGGCCAATTCTTTACCAGCTGAGCCACAAGGGAAGCCCAAGAATACTGGAGTGGGTAGCCTATCCCTTCTCCAGTGGATCTTCCTGACCCAGGAATCGAACTGGGGTTTCCTGCATTGCAGGTGGATTCTTTACCAACTGAGCTATGAGGGAAGCCCAAAAAGTTTAATTTTGTGCCATTCCTATGATATTTTAGGCCCTAACATCATTATTAATTCAGAATTATAAATGATATGTTTCTTCTGGTTTATACCAGTTCCCTTGGTTTTCAGGTATGGATAATTAACAATAGTGCGATACCTGTAACTAAAATAATATTTTCCAGAAGTCCTATTCTAGGAGTTTTTTAGTTAAAACAGTAAATATTCTGTTTGTAATACTCTCAAGTATTTCAAAAACAACAATGAAAAAAGTTTTTAGTAAAAACATGAATGTATGAAGGATCTCAAATTAGAATTCCCTGAGTTAGAAACTTCCTGATACACTCATATCCTTAATTTCAACCTTTAAATAAGGCAGTAAGCCCTATTCTAGTTTATAAGTAATGTTTTAATTTTTTTCTTGATTCCCTCTGGTTTACTTTTCACCAATTATTTCCATTTCTCCTATATTTTTAGCTTGTCGCTTTTTTGTTATCTCTTTGCCTTTAAAGTATGGTCAAAATTCCAGTGTCAAAAAAAAAGAAGGAACAAATGAATTCTCCTCTTGGTCAATGTTCTTCTGTTTATTAAAATCCTATAAGCATCTTGGTATAATTATCTATTTGCTACCTAATGTGTCATTAATTCCTCAATTCGCTATGATAACCTCTAGCCTCTGCCACCCCCAAGTAGCTGATTTTAACTAAAATTATTGGTAATCCTCTGAATCTCCTCTTACCAAATCCAGTTATCTGGTCTTAGTCTTCATCTGCTACATTGGACAGAAGAATTTAGCACCATCACACAAATCTCTCTTCAGATTTCTTTCTCATTCCTTTTGGTTTTTATTCTACACATGTTTTCTGGGCAAGCTCACCAATTTTCAGTTTTAAACTGCACCACCAACTAACACCCCTAAAATCTAGATCTTCATCCCAGAAATTCAGATTCATACAGGCAAATATTTGCTGCCCATATAAACTTGGATGAAAAACTAGCAATTCAAACTTGAACTGAGCACAAAAATGTGTCTCTCTAACTCTGTGCTAATCTCCTCCTTCACCCTGTACAAGAAGGTGTTCCATTCCCTCTGTTTTCTTTCATAGCCCCCAGCACCATCGTACCCTGAGTCACCTAGGACACAAACCTTGTGTCAGACTCAGACGTTCCTCTCATTCTCACATAAAGGAAACCTCATTCATTGACAATTTTGACTCCTAAGCATTTCTTGAATCTTTCCCTTCCTTTCCTATCCTGTTTACCATTGCCTTAGATTATTACATTAGTCTAAAATGGTCTTGCTGGCTAGAGAACTGCTTCCTTCCCATCAGTGAATTTGCCCCAATTACTGCAGAGTACTCTGTCCCAAACCTAAGTCTCCCCAAGTAATTATACTGAAAGCTCTTTAATGCTACTTGGACCCATTCTCTAACTTAATTTCATGTTAGCTTCCATTTATAAGTCCTCAAAAAAAGAGAATGTGTTTATTATTATCTGTATTCTCCAGAACCTATCACAAGATAGGTAGTCCATAAATGCCTGTGCATTGAACTCAATATTTTATGCTAAAATAATTTTAATTAAAAATAAACATATAGGAAATTTGGGAAATTAGAAATGGTTTTGACGTTTAAACTCTACATCCTGATTTAACACTGTGTTGTTATGACAAGATTATCCCTCAGATATTTATTTTCAGGTAAATATAACATTAACTTTTTAAAAATGTGATGAAATGTGAGTATCTTTATATTATGATGGCAGTGTTATAAAATAAAAATGAAATAGGACTTGGTGCATTGTAGATGGTTATTCTGATTGTATTTTAAGTACAAGTTAGTACAAATGCCAATTGGTAAAATTAAAGCATTTTTACTGAATTTTTTTCAAACATATTACACACTGCTACTGGCAGTAAATAGTACTATTTTAATTGGAAGGTTTTCTTTGTTGGGTTTTATCACTGTAATTGAAATGGACTATTCTTTGTGGAATGTTTAGTAAATTACACAGAATATTGAGGCTTGATTGCTTCCAAAATTAATGTAATTTTGCTTGAAATATATTTTATTAAGCCACTATAAATGTGTATCCAATAAGTTATTTGATGAATTAGTATTCAGATGAAAACATATTGAGTTTCTCAAGGCTTTTAATATCAGTTCTATTTCTGTAAGCATTTTAGCTTTCCAATACAAGGAATACAATTTGAATTGTTTACTGCTGTAAGCCACTGGTTATTTTCAGGCATAATGGAATAATGGTGTTTAGCTGCAATGTGGTACTTTCTAAAAGCACATTAAATATTTCATGAATAAGATTAGCTAAAGAATTTTAGTCTCATTTTATGACCATGACAGTTTAGGTGTGCAACATGAGAAGTTTGTATTTTCAGAACAGTTTCTCAGAGTGTTATTTTTAAGAAAATGAAACTCTTTCTTATAGGATCAGATATTGGGTTTCCACTAACTGTGTTAAATAACTGGTTTTAAGTTACGGTATAGAAAATTTAGGTTATTCACTTACTGAGGCATTTTAATGTAAACCAAGAAGAGTTTAATAATTATAATTGAAAACTGTCACACATATAGGATGGTGTGAGGGTAAATTTATTCTTTAGCAAAATACTATGAACTTTATTATTTCATCTTCATTGGAATGTCCTGGAGGCTTTTGTTTCTTGCCGTCCTCATCCTTGTCCTGTCTGGCCCCATCACACACAGCTTGCAGTGTGGGCAGCGGTGTCAGAAGTTTGGGAGAGGGGTGGCAGAGGAGCAGGGCTGTTCTAGGGCGGCTGGACTGGAGGCCAGACTAACATTCTCTTCTCCTCTGAAGCAACAGGGTTTTAGCAGCAAAAAGAAAACTAAGGTCCAGAAGAGCAAAGTTTGATGTTTCCTATCGTGATTGGATTTTAGAAATGGCATCTTAGGCTCCATTTAAATTCTTGAGGTCTGTAAAATAAATGTCTTTGTTGTTGTGAAGATCTTTTAAGAATACAAAGAAAGAAACAAAAAACCTGTATACAAAAAATAAAAATAAAAAAATTCTTAAACTCCTAGAAACATCTCTTGGGAAAGAATGTTTAAGTTCTAAGTCATTTCAATGGTTTATTGAATTGATACTATTTCATGAAAATTAAATGAATGTCATTGTGGTAAAAGATTAGAATGAATTTATAAGGGTTTCTTTATTTTATAATACCAGCTAAGCATTTCTTTTCATGACTAAATCATATTATGAGTTCCTCATCCAACAAAAGGGCAATTGCCTTTTCCTTGTCTCATATAGACTTTATAACTTTACATTGAAAAGTTATAAAAATTTGGGGGCTATGTATTATATCTTCTGAAAATAGAAATATGTCTATCTCAGAGAAGTACAAATTATTTTATATAATCAGTTTAAACTGACATTCTCCCAACATTTTTATGAGTGATTAGTATTTATGGAAAGTTAAAGAAAGTATGTGCTATAGTTTTAGATAAAATTAAAATGCATATTAAAGGGAAAATTTTCCAAAATTTTATTTAGACTAGAGATTATAATAAATATTTTATCACTTTTTAATGACAAATTTACCACAGATTTTCTTTTTAAAAAAATCTTTATTGCAGTATAATTGATTTGCAAGATTTTCTTTGTTTTAATAATTAATTATTCTGATAATTTTCGTGGGGCTCTGTAAGAAATTGATTATAATTTTTGATATTTAATTTTCAATAGAAAGATTATTATTATTTAGCTATTTAAAATGTATTGGGTCAACATTAACCTTTAAGCTTTCTTGTCATCTAAGAATGTTCTCTCACAGAGAAGACTGGCAGAAAAGAAGGGAACTCTAACCCTAAACAAAGAATAATAACAAAATTTTGGACTGCTGTAGCAAACTACGCGGCTTTTGGGTAGAAGGGTTTTCATTCAATACTCTTAGCCACGTTATTCCACAGCAGTATTGTCTTGTAGCACTAATTATGTACCTATCAGCCCCCTACATGATAACCATTGGTATTTTAGGTAATAGTTCACTATTTGTTTGCTTGTGCTGTGCTGTGCTTAGTCACTCAGTCGTGTTCAACTCTTTGCAACCCCGTGGACTGTAGCCCGCCAGGCTCTTCTTTCCATGGGGATTCTCCAGGCAAGAATACTGGAGTGGATTGCCATGCCCTTCTCCAGGGGATCTTCCCAACTCAGGAATCGAACCCAGGTCTTCCACATTGCAGGCTGATTCTTTACTATCTGAGCCTACAGGGAAGCCCATTTGTGTCTTTACTTGCCTTTATCAAATTCTTAGCTGAGAGATTTCTGTTTTGATCTAATTTATAGTAAAAACAGACTGTGCTGAGTCTGAATGTAAAATAATAAAATCCAGCATTTTTGACTGAGGGAATTTTTTTAAATCATATCTACTAACTACAAACACCTAGATGAAGTTTTGATGACCAATCACAAGTAATCCCTGGCAGTTGTTACAAGAAATAGCATTTAAAAAATGAAAGAAGAAAAAAGTGTAATAATTCCACTACATGACTAAGAACATTCTAGAGTTACAGAAAATTGTTCAGTGATAATTATATATTATTCAGTAGAAGTTACTAAATTAATTATGTTACTTAGTAGTATATACACACATACATTGTTGGAGAAGACTCTTGAGAGTCCCTTGGACTTCAAGGAGATCCAACCAGTCCATTCTAAAGGAGATCAGCTCTGGGTGTTCTTTGGAAAGAATGATGCTAAAGCTGAAACAGTACTTTGGCCACCTCATGCGAAGAGTTGACTCATTGGAAAAGACTCTGATGCTGGGAGGTATTGGGGGCAGGAGGAGAAGGGGACGACAGAGGATGAGATGGCTGGATCACATCACTGACTCGATGGATGTGAGTTTGAGTGAACTTCGGGAGATGGTGATGGACAGGGAGGCCTTGCGTGCTGTGATTCAATGGGTTGCAAAGAGTTGGACACGACTGAGCGACTGAACTGAACTGAACACACATACATATTCATATTTATTTTTTACAATTGTTTCTTAAAAGAGCTGAGATTTAACTTACATACTCATGCTGTGTGTGAGCACAGGCATACAAAATTGGTTAATAAAGTTCACATCTTTCTTACTTCAGGTTACTATAAAATTTATTTTGTAGCCTGAAATGCTTTTATGCTTTTATTGGTAAACATATGTTTTCGACAATCTCTTTGTGATTGTGTCAGAATTTGACATGATTAAGAGAGTCTCCAATTTTGTGATCAGACCCTGATGCTGAGAGGCAAAGGGGCTGACAGAGGATGAGATGGTTGGATTGCATCACCTACTTACTGGACATGAGTTTGATCAAATCCCAGGAGACAGTGATGGACAGGGAAGCCTGGTGTGCTGCCATTCATGGGATTGCAACATTAGACATGACTTTTTGACTGAACAACATTAGGTACCTCTAGACCTAGTTGTAAGATATTATTCATAGACTGCGTTGTCTTAGTTAATCACGTTCTCTTGTAGCTTCTTGGCACAGTGTTTGGCTTTCTGTAGGAAGTAGCCTTCTTGTTGCTTTCTGTTTCCTGTTTTTTTTTTTTTTCCTTTTAAAATTTATCCACATTACTGATTAAGAGTCTTAGAGCCCCTGTTTTTACAGCTAAGTTTGGGGTCACGAATGTATTATGACTGCAAGTAGATTGTTGTTGTTGGTTTGTAGATCTTAATTAGATTGTTTCTCAGTCCTGGGGCAGTTAAAGTTGAAAATTAGATGAAAAGCATATTTCTGCCAACCGCAAGTTATGTACACATTTTGATGGGCAGGATGATATAGTTGAGAGTATCCACATCTGGTGTCAGAAAAACATGGATTTATATTCCAGCCCTCTATTTATTGACCTGGTTATTTTGGACAGCTTTCTCAGTATTTCATCATTAATGGAGAAATAACACTAACTGCTTCTGAGGATTAAATTAATGTTAAGATATGCTAAGGATTAGAAAACCACATAATGACAACGTGCAAATAGTCTTGGGGCTGCCCAGGTGGCTCAGTGGTAAAGAATACCCCTGCCAGTACAGGAGCCACAGATTTGATCCCTAGGTTGGGGAGATGCCCTGGAGAAGGAAATGACAACCTACTCCAGTGTTCTTGCCTGGGAAATCCCATGACAGAGGAGCCTGGTGAGCTGCAGTCCATGGGGTCTCAAAGAGTTGGACACGACTGAGGGACTGATCATGCAGGCACAAGCAACCTTTCCCACTTGGAAAACAAGTATTTTGCAATTTGAGAGGTTAATATATATACATGCACATTGATTTTAAAATACATGTACATGTAGATATTTACATAGTTTATACTTTTTGCCAGGCTCTGTTCTAGATTCTTAAGATACATGATTTAACAAAGACACCAGTCCTTGTGCTGCTTAATAATTTAGAAAATGACTATTGCAGACTTTTTGTCAATGTCACGAATGTTCATTTTAAACCAATCCAGCAATCTGGGCTGTTTTCTTGGTTCACATTATGTTCATATTCCCATGAAATAATGGAAAAAAGAAAAATGTAGAACAGGTTAAGAGTTATTTATTTGTCATGTAAAAAGAGGTCTTTTGAATTGATTCAAAAAGACAAAGGATATAAAGGAAAGTGAGGAAATGATATTAACAGGTAATTCGCAAAAGAAGAACTGCGGATGGCTAATAAATTCATGGGAAGCTACTAAAGCTCCCCTCCCTGTAGCACAGGAAATGCAAAAAAGAAGAGTATCTGGTATCCTGTTCATAAGATTGGCAAAATGGAAAAGTATTGATATTATCCAGTGTTGGTGAAGGTATGGGAAAAACAGGCAAATTTCTACATAGGGATATGAATTGTAATTATTTTAGAAAGTGGTCAGTATTACCTAATAAAATAAAAATATAAATGTGGACATACCCTTGATTCAGCTTAACTTTTGTAATCTGTCTTAGAGAAGCAAATGTACAAATATGTAAAACTATGTTTTCCACACTCTGTTACATTATGATATGTAATAACAAATGCTAATATAAAAACCAAGTCTTCTTAATAAAGGCACATTTCAACACAAATGCACTAATTTTGGAAATATGTTTTCAAAGCTATTCTTCAGCAGTATTTGTGGAAACAAAAGCTGGAAAAACCATATTTTCGTTACTAATGGAGTAGCTCAGTGAAGTATGGTGAACCCAAAGTATGTGGCATTATGTAGGTAATTCAGCATGATGAATTAGATCTATGCCCATTGACCTCAGCACATGTCTGTGATACATTATTAAGTGAGAAAAGCAACAGGCTTGTGATAAACTTATGATCATATTTTTGTCTTAATGCTTTTCTATACATGGTTATTTCAAATTTGAAGAGTTTTTAACAAATATAAGGAGAGAAAGGGAAGAATGTATATGAAACTGTTTCCTCAGTGTGTCGTTCCTACGAGATGGGAACTCACAGAACTTGACTTCTCTGATGTTTGAGTTATCACAATGATCATGTATAATGCTGTGATGAAGAAACACAAAATAGAAACAAAAGAAAATTTCAAGATATTAAAAATGGTCTATTTCGGGTTTAATTAATCCTTCATCAGTGGAGTCAGTTATAGAATCTACTGTAATGATTGCACTTAGTGTTTAGTAGATATTTCAATCATTAATTAATTGAAATGTACCGAGGACTCTATATTCAAGAGCTTTAAACACCTATATATATATTAGTTCAGTTCAGTTCAGTCGCTCAGTCATGTCCGACTCTTTCCAACCCCAGGAACCGCAGCACACCAGGTCTTTCTGTCCATCAGCAACTTCTGGAGTTTACCCAAAATCATGTCCATTGAGTCGGTGATGCCATCCAACCATCTCATCCTCTGTCATCCCCTTCTCCTCCTGCCCTCAATCTTTCCCAGCATCAGGTTTTTTCAAATGAGTCAACTCTTCCCATCAGGTGGCGAAAGTAGTGAAGTTTCAGCTTCAACATCAGTCCTTCCAGTGAACACCCAGGACTGATCTCCTTTAGGATGGATTGGTTGGATCTCCTTGAAGTCCAAGGGACTCTCAAGAATCTTCGCCAACACCAAGGTTCAAAAGCATCAATTCTTCGGTGCTCAGCTTTCTTTATAGTCCAACTGTCATATCCATACATGACTGTTGGAAAAATCATAGCCTTGACTAGACGGAACTTTGTTGACAAAGTCATGTCTCTGCTTTTTAATATGCTGCCTAGGTTGGTCATAACTTTTCTTCCAAGGAGTAAGCGTCTTTTAATTTCATGGCTGCAGTCACCATCTGCAGTGATTTTGGAGCCCCCCAAAATAAAGTCAACCACTGTTTCCATTATTTCCCCATCTATTTGCCATGAAGTGATGGGACTGGATGCTATGATCTTAGTTTTCTGCATGTTGAGTTTTAAGCCATCCTTTTCACTCTCACTTTCATCAAGAGGCTCTTTAGTTCTTCACTTTCTGCCTTAGGGGTGGTGTCATCTGCATATCTGAGGTTATTGATACTTCTCCTGGCAACCTTGATTCCACCTTGTACTTCATCTAGTCTGGCATTTCACATGATGTATTCTGCATATAAGTTAAATAAGCAGGGTTACAATATACAACCTTGATGTACTCCTTTCCTGTTTGGAACCAGTCTGTTGTTCCATGTCCAGTTCTAACTGTTGCTTCTTGACCTGCATACAGATTTCTGAGGAAGCAGGTCACGTGGTCTATAGTCCCATCTCTTGAAGAATTTTCCAGTTTGTTGTGATCCACACAGTCAAAGGCTTTGGCATAGTCATAAAACAGAAGTAGATGTTTTTCTGGAACTCTCTTGCTTTTTCAGTAATCCAGCAGATGTTGGCAATTTGATCTCTGGTTCCTCTGCCTTTTCTAAATCCAGCTTGAACATCTGGGAGTTCACGGTTCACATAGTGTTGAAGCCTGACTTGGAGAATCCTGAGCATTACTTTGCTGGCGTGTGTGAGATGAGTGCAGTTGTGTGGTAGTTTGAACATTCTTTGGCATTGCCTTTCTTTGGGATTGGAATGAAAACTGGCCTTTTCCAGTCCTGTGGCCACTGCTGAGTTTTCCAAATTTCTGAATTTGCTTTCTCTACATATATGTGTATATATATATATATATTTATTTATGATACATTTATATATATGAATATTTGAGAACTATTGCATGCATGATACTTTTTGTCTAGAAATAGCTTTCCTGCTTAGCATGAACTTCTGTTTTTTTTTTTTCCCTTTGGAGTTGTAGTGAGCCAAGCGTGGATAGTAACAGAGCCCAAAATAAAGTCATCTTCCTCCAGCTTCCGCCCAGTCTCCGAAAATGTGATCTGGGAAAGGCATAATGAATTTATGCCTTCTTTCACTCAGTTATTCCAAGGTTTATTGCTTGCTAAGCCTTATGAGGAAACAAAGATATATTCATGGGTCTTTTGCCTACAAGGAGTTTACAGTTCTGCAGGTTATAAACATGTCATCAATTCCATGTCACTTTATTCTTTTTTTCTCTGCATAGATTATGGTTTTATTACATAACTTATTATCACCTTTACCCCCAAATAAAAACCCCTCCATTCCTAACACTTAAATATATACTTAGTAAAAGGAGCTGAAGCAAGGGTGTGATTTTACTGAGGGGCCATTGAAGATGTTTTTTACATATTTATTTATGATGTTTCTTATACATAAAAAATAGTAAGATAGAGAGGACAGTTTCCTGCTTGGTTGCTCATTTGTGTCTGACTCTTTATGACCCCATGGACCGTAGCCAGCCCAGCTCTTCTGTTCCTGGCATTCTCCAGGCACAAATACTGGAGCAAGTTGCTATTCCCTTCTCCAAGAGGATAGCTTAGACATATTAAAGAAAAATGAATATCATAGGCATTATACTTGTTGGCCTAAAGATTCTAGTTTATCAGGCATCAGTTATACTTACCCACTTAAAAAACCTTCCATTTAATAAAACTTCAATCATTAAGCCCAGAATTCTAAGCAGAAGAAAGTACTCTAGCAGGTATTTGTTCCTGGTATTCTAGTTGTGAAATTGTTGGTTTTTATTCTACTCATGTTTTTATATAGTTATCTTTAGTATAGAGTCATGCTGCTGCTGCTGTTGCTAAATCGCTTCAGTCGTGTCCAACTCTGTGTGACCCCATAGACGGCAACTCACCAGGCTCCCCCGTCCCTGGGATTCTCCAGGCAAGAACACTGGAGTGGGTTGCCGTTTCCTTCTCCAGTGCATGAAAGTGAAAAGTGAAAGTCAAGTCGCTCAGTCGTTTCCGACTCTTAGCAACCCCATGGACCACAGCCTACCAGGCTCCTCCGTCCATGGGATTTTCCAGGCAAGAGTACTGGAGTGGGGTGCCATTGCTTTCTCTGGTATAGAGTCATAGTAAACCAAAAAATAATAGTATATATTTTATGTAGCATATTTATTTAATATAACAATAAAATATATTATTTTTATATGTTTGTATGTGTATCTTATTATATATTCTATTGTAAATCTGCTAGAACTACTGTTATGCATATATTTTACCTATTGGTAATCCATTAGTATATGCATTAAATGCATTAGTTTGCATTTTTGATTCTTGTGAATATTTTTGGGTAGCATTATTTCACTTGGAGCCTCAGTTTCTACATCTGTAAGATGGGATTTCAATAATGTACTTTCAAATGTGTTGTGCAAAATAATAATTACCAAGTACATGTAGTCTTCAGCCAGGCCCTGTTCCTATTAATAACTGGTGTTTTAGCATTCACTTACCACACTCCAGTATTGTTTGTAATGAATTACTACTGCAAAGAGTAAACTATGACACTGGCAATAGGAATGTATTTTTCAGAATCATTCTTTTTCTTCTCATTAGAAGATAAAAGAACAAATGGTGAAACAGTCCTAAAAAATGTACTTCTCCATGTTGTGACTGATTCTCAACAAAAAGAAAAAGACATTTACATAAAGGATTTCTGTTGGATTTCTAACTATAGAGAAGAAGCATTTTCTAAACTGCTGATATGTTATATTTAATGATTCGTTCTTTGGGGAGATGGTCCATTTTTTGCACATTCATCATGACTCTAAAACTGAGTAAGGATGAAAAGCATGTAGTTCCTGCCTTGTTCTTACATCAGAAGAATTTTTTCTTTTGTCCATTTTATGCTTGTTTCCAAAGGCTTAAAATGAAAGCTTTGTTTCTGCAATAATGGCTTAGTGTAGGCTTACATTGTTGATCCCCTCAGTAGATGCAATGTAATCCACTTTGGTAATGTGAATTTTTAAACAATCATCGGCCTTTGCCATTAACCCTTCTCTACTAATGATAATACTCTACAAAAACTACAAAGGAACCGGGGCCCAGCTTAACATTAGACTTGGAGCGCACTTAGCTGAATTTGCATTTCTTATTTTAGTAGCAGTGAATTGCTGAGCATATGTTGAACTTCATCAATACCAAATGTAGAATAGGTGATTGTGAAACTAATGTTCAAGTGCAAGCATTCAAATACAAACACGGGAACCTAGAAGAAAATAATGATGAAATGAAGCAAAAGGGCTTTCCAGTCCAAAATTCTCCTTGAAGGAAGGGGCTTCGGCTGCAGTTGCTTTTTGCAATATTTTTTAACTTGACCTGTTGCTTTGCTTAGTCCATTGTAGTGCAAATGTCTCAGATAAAGCTGTACATGAGTCATTTTTTTTCCTCCTCGGTTCAGACCACTTGGATAATAGCGCATTTTGAACACAAGCATGGGAACCTATTGAATGTTTCCTGCATAAAGCCTTAGAGCTTGGCTCAGCAGCTTGACATGTTTCTTTAGGAGAGAGAAATGGTAAATTAGCTAAGAGTAATTTTATTCCATGACATATTTCCAAACTAACTTTGAGAAAACATTTCCACTTAGTGTTTGGGTTCCACTTTGGGGAGTTTGAAAAGGTTTCCTGCATTTGGTTAAGTAATATAGTTGGTAGACGGCTAAATTAAGATATTCTTCAGGGATTTATTTATTTAGTTTTACCTAAAGGAGAGAGGACTTTACTGCAGTTCGTATTGAAGCTGCAGTACTGTATGCCTTCAGGGCCATGGATTTAATAAACAAAAGATCTGTCACTGAGCTTGGTGCACGGTAGGGGGTAGATGTAATTATATACTCTAAAGGGAAAAAGACTGTTGTTATTATTTTACGTTTATTGAGTGCCAACATTTTGCAATGTGCTGTACCTAATATAGAATTAGACACAGTCCTTGCCCAGTGGACTATCTATTTAAATTAGACACAATCTAAATATTTCTCTTAAGTAGTTCCTGTGTTTTCAAATTTGTTACACAGTCCATTGTACCGGTACAGAGATATTATTGTACTCGCAAAGACAGGTGGTAGAATAAGATGTGATTCTTAGACTATAAAATTGCTCACGTTTTTCAGATTTATAGAAGCTGGAGAGGTATTACACTTAGAAAAGGATGGATGTATCCTTTTGATTTTTACTTTGGAAAAACAAATTGCTCTTTAACAGTAATAATGCCACCGATTTACTTAAGTAGATTTGGAGTTGCATTTTTTGTGTGTGTTCTTAAATTCTATTTATTTATTTTTGCATGTGATTTTTAGCTAATGGCAGTCAGAAATTCCATGAGGGCCAGCATCACATTGTCTAGCCCAGGGCTTTGTAAGTATTAGTCACTCACTAAAAGTTGTTGAACGGATAAATAAAATGGGCTTGCAAATGGATTTGCATGTAAGCCGTAATTTTCTCATAGCTCTCTTTTCTGATTTTAGAGATGGAGGAATCCGTGCTGTCCTGGCTTTGGGCCAGACAATAAAAACAAACATAGCAGCAACAGCAAAAATCTGAAAAATCTTCCTGAGAATACCTTCCTGGTTTGGAATGTCTTCCTCTGATAAAGATGTTCCTCATCTCTCAGCAGGGCTCAGGCATGACGGTCCCGCAGAGAGTCCAGGGCTCTGAGAGTCCCCAGGGCAATTGTGATCCCCACTAGTGATCAAAGGGCCTTTTCACATCGAATGTCTGGTTTCTAGGGAGGTAGTCACCATATACAGCAGTCAGCTTATTGATCTGGTGTGTGGACACACACTGTTCCTCTTAACTATGTTATTAGTCAGGCTGGTATTAGGGAAAATGTGCAGATAAACATAGAGAAGAATATATAAGTTGACTTGTTTATGTATTTGTTCCATATACTGTGACAGTTTCACACCAGCTGCTGCATCTCAGCTCAGTACCTTCATTCACCTCCCTCCTGAGTTCGCACGGTGCACATCAATTCTCAGTTGAGAGATGTAGCTCTTCTCTCTGTGAGCAGAAATGAGAGTCCTTGATATCACAGCAGGATCATCCAGCCCTGAGTTTGCATCTCTGGCCTGCCGTTTATTATCTGTATAATCTAAATCAAGTTAGCTTTTCTAAGCTGTGGGCTCTTTTAGATGTAAAAAGAGGATACTGATGGTACTTAGCTCTTAGAATTTGTGTGAAAATTAATCTATGTACTCTGAGCATACTACTCTGTCTTATTATTACTACCATTACCATTATTATAGATAATAATATATTTACCATATAGTGTCTTTGTCAAGTACACATATCATAAAGTCAGTTGCATGTATACTCATTATTTTAATTTAAGATATTGATACTGCAAAGCAGTTTTATAAGCAGTTACATTCTGATCTACCAGTAGTGCAAATGTAAAGCTTAAGAAATAGGGAAATGGGCCAGTTTTGATCACCACATCCACCCTGTCTGCTTCCTTATGCCTACTCACCTGTTCCTACATACTTATGACCCTGTCTCTTTTACCTGTTCTTCCTGTTCCAGTTCCTTCCTGCCTTAAGTTGCCTTCTGACTCAGCTGAACTCTAATTCTTTTCCACATAAGCCTCTACTTCTTCTTCTCAGCAATGGTCTCACTTTCTACTGTGATAAGTATGTGACCTGGGACTTCCCCAGTGGCTCCGCGGTAAAGAATTCGCCTGCAGTGCAAGGGCTTCAGGAGATGCGGGTTTCGATCCCTGGGTCGGGAAGACCCCCTGGAAATGGGAATGGCAACCCACTCCAGTATTCTTGCCCGCAGAGTCCCATGGACAGAGGAGCCTGGCAGGCGTCAGTCCGTGGAGTCACAAACAAAGAGTGACTTATCACAAGCATCTGAGCTAATTTCCTGAATGTTTTTTATTTTCCTCAAAATTTCTTCTGTTTTCCTCTTCACCTGTCTCTCCCCCTTCTGTTTCAGAACACAAAAGGTTTCTATAACATTTCAGATCAGTGATTGCACCTATTGTCCATATTCTGTCAGTTGGTCCTCCAGTCTTTGCAGAATCTCCATCTTTTCCCCCTTTTTCACTTGTTTTCTCCTTTTTGCCCTCTAGATTGCCTTGATCTACTTCCATTCACTCCACACATACTCACTCTTCTTCCTACCTCCTGGCTAAAACTGTGTTTGGAAAATTCATGTCATGTGTTCTTATCACCGACTCTGATGGTCTCTGTAATCACTTACTTTTCTTCGCCTACCCTGCAACGTTTTCCTCATCCCTGCTTTTGAAAGCTAATGAAAGCATCTTCTTCTGTTGGAGCTTCCTATCAGCTCCCCACTCTCCTTCACTAACACGTAAGCCTTAGGTCAGGTGTTACATTCTGTATATGACATATAGGTCTGCATATCCCACTTCAGCCTGAATCTCACTCTCCAGCCTTTTTATCTCTAATCCCTTCCTAGATATGTCCATCTGTCTGTTTTCAAGGCAACTATGGTCAACCAGCTAAAAGCCCAACTTATCACCTTTCCTCTAAACTAGCTTTTCCTCGTGTTTTTCCTCATTCTGTTAATGATCTACCAATTCTCCTTAGTTACTCAAGCTACAAATCACTGAGACATTTGATAACCAATCACTTGCCAAAATTCTACTGATTTTCCTCCATTTCAGTCCTTTGTGTCTGCCACTTCCCTTGCTTTCTCTGTTCCTGAGGCTTTCACTACCTCTTGCCTCTTCTAGTAGGGGAAATTCCTCCCTGGCCACACTATTTTTAGTCTTTGCAGAAAATGAGAAGTCACAAATGCCTTCCCCAGCCCTTCAAGCTGTTGGCTTGCAATGACTAGCTTTTGATCCAGTGACCAAGATGTTGTAACTTGTAGAGATTTCCCCCTGACTCTAGCCCATTGAGGCTGCAGAGATGGTATACTTTGCTGAGAGAATCCTTGGGAAATACTTTGTAACACTTGTTGTCCATTGGCTGGGTTGTAATCATGAGGGAAGAATCACAAAACATGTACCAGGAGAATCCTCCTCTGTACAGGCCAGTCAGATTCCAATTGTACATTTCCTGCTTTCCTCTCTCCCCAGACCTCTCCTTCACAGCTTAGCCCTTTAGGATTGCAGGATCTTCTGTGCCTCTCGTATTGTTCATCATTTTTTCTGTTTGTTTAAACCAACCATTTCCTCCCAGTCTGTGTTTATATTTCACTTCTATAAAACTCCTCTGAGATGAAATCTTCAAGTGTTTATTTCAGTAGCAGTGTTTTTTTTTTTTTTTTTTTTTTTAGTGATCATGCATTATTCTCTTTAATCATTATATTCCATGCCTTATGCCCCAAAATAAGCACTAGGAAAAGAAAGTCAATGTCCAAGACCCATTTTAATTCCCTGTAGTGTCTGGCACAGGGCTTCTTTGTAGTCTTTGATGATGAATTTTCAGGACTACACACACTAATGGTATTGAACACTCTGAGCCCTTTATTACCCCTTGTCAATATGATGTCACCTTCTAACCCCTGCTTTTAGGGATACTATGTTTATTAGAGGCATCTTCTGTATGCCTTAGGTAAAGAAGTACCATTTTAAAGATGTTTCAGAGTTTGCAGAGTACTTTCATAGAAACATGTCACTATATCCTCATAAAAATTCTGTAATATAAGTACTTTTTATCTCCATTTTGCAGATAAAAGGACTAAATATTATCATGTTTGAGAGTAGTACTCTACACGTGAAAGACTATGGAGATTAGAGCAGGAATCTCCCACATACACAGTGATACTAATAATTTTTCTCTGTAGAAGATTTTAGCTGAAAATACATCATGACCTTGGATTTTCCAGAGCATTTACCCATGTCAAGATTCTGATATCTTGCTTTCCAGGAAAGAGTAACCTCACCTTTTCAGTCATATGTATTTAAAGAGGATAACATAGATGGAGAAGAGAATGGATTCTGTTTTGAATGAAGACATTAACATTTAAAGGATTGGAACATATAAGCAAAATAAATGCTTATATGTACACTCATTCATATTTGATATGAAAAGCTCTAGCTGTATAAATTGAATAAATAAATTAAAAAATTTTTATACATTGTGGCAAATTCACATAGATGTAAATCTAAATCTTAGTTTTTATTCTGAGTTTTTCTGCAGCATAAGCAAAAGAGGGAAATAGTCCCGTGTATGTAGATACCAGAGTTCAGCCAAAATGGAACTTGCCCTTAATATTCTATGGAAAAGGAATACTCCATATATGGAAAAGAGATATTACAATTTAGTTAGCCATAGAACCCTACTGGTTATAGAAAAATTGTCTCTGGGCAGAGAGAAGATTATCATGGGAAAAGTAGGTAGACATAAACTGTTATAAGTTAAATTCAGTTACCGTGTCACGTCAAGATTTGCCACAATATAGGGTGTTGTTGATGTTTCCTCTTGAATTCTTCCCACGTGTATATATATCTTGCACAGTATATATGTGTGTTCAATTTGTATTTACTGAATCATTTACTTTAAACCTAAAACACTTTGTAGAATGTTTGGTTAATGATAACTACATTTTTTAAGAGTGGGAAGAAATAATAAGATGTGAGCAGTCATGAGAAAAAAAAAAAATGTGAAGCAAGTCAGAAGCACAAGGGTAGTGAAATAGTGCTTGCTCAAAATACATAAGGCTGGCCAGTCATCACAGCACAAGCAAACCAGTCTGAGGCCTAATCATGTGGCATTTGAGGCCCCTGGAGTAGAAGCCTGGGTCACTATCTAGGCATAACAGCACTGCTTTTGCAATTTCCATGTTCCCAGTACATTACAGCAATTTGGATGAACTAAAATGTTATACTGGTGAAACGCTGCTCACCCTGACCACACATTCCTTGCTCTTCTTACACTGGTGTTAAAGCATAAGTAGTGATTATAGGGGTATTTGTTATTGTTGTATTTTTTTTTTTTTTTTTGTCTAGTAAGAACTTTTATATTTAGAACTAGCCAGGTGAACTCAGTTGCCAATTTTGTTGGCAACATTCCAAAGCATCATAGTCAAACATATGCCTTCTCTCCATTAGGCCTGATTAGGGTGATGACCTTAGCTATGTCAGTGTAACAGAGCTTCTTCATAGCATGTTTAATTTGGTGCTTGTTGGCCTTGACATCCACAGTGAACAGCAGTGTGGTGTTGTCTTCTGTTTTCTTCATGGTGGACTCAGTGATGCGGGGGACCTTGATGATGGCAGAGTGGTCAAGCTTGTTTCTCCTAGGGGTGCTCTTCCGAGGATATCTGGGCTGCCTCCTAGCCACAGTGTTTTGGGCTGTCTGAGAGTGCGTGAGGTCCAGATCTTTGTTTGTGTCCATGAGTGCTTTTCAAAACTGCCTCCTTGGCCTTCAAAGGCATTGCTTTGGTCTTGGCTTTGAAAGGGGCAGGGGCTTCCTTCTGTTTTTTTTTTTTTTTTTTTTTTTAACTTTTATTGGAGTATAGTTGATTCACAGTGTTGTGTTACTTTCTACTGTACAGCAGAGTGACTCAATTATACATATAGATATATATATACACTCTTTTTTAGATTCTTTTCCCATTTGATCATTACAGAGTATTGAGTACAGTTCACTGTGCTGTACAACAGGTCCTTATTAGTTTTCGGTGTTATCTTCATGAAAAGCTGGGGATATTCCTTTAAAAAAGAGAGAGATGTACAAAGAATAGAAAACACCCCTGCAAGTCCTCGGTAAACCCTGAAGATAGAATCAAGAATCAAAAACTCATTGAAGGAAAACTGAAGGAATTGACAGCCCATCTCTCTCTTTCTCTAGTTCCTCTTCCTTCTCTCCTCTTTTTCTTCTCTTCCCTCTCTCCTCTCCTGTTCCTAACTTACTTTCCCTCCTACTTCCCTCACTTCTGTGCCCCTTTCCTTCCTTTCTTCCCGTCTTTCTCTAATCTTTGACTAAATACAAAGAGAAGCAGTGGTAGAAGATGGCCTTTAACTGGTTTCTGGTTTATCTCCCTTCCAATAGAGGAATAGCCTAAACTCAGGGAGGGTACCTCTGAACAATGTTGTAGTAGAAAGGCATCTTACAGGACCCCTTTAGTCTGCTCTCCAACTCTGATCCAGTTAACTGTGGTCAATGACCCAGGGTCATGAAATACCTACCCCTAGGTATTGGAGAAGGTAGGGTAAAGTGAGACAGAGTTTTTTTTTTTTTTAAAGAAGGGGAATGAGAAGATGGAAAAAAAGAAGAAAAGAAAAAGAAAAAGTCAATTTAACTCAGCAAATATCCTGAAAAATATTTGCTACATCAGTCATTCTTCCAAATGAGTAAGTACATCAGATTGGTATAATGGGCTTCCCTGGTGGCTCAGACAGTAAAGAATCCACCTGCAATGAGGGAGACCTGAGTTTGATCCCTGGGTTTGGAAGATCCCCTGGAGGAGGGCATGGCAACCCACTCTAGTATTCTTTTTTTTTTTTTAATTAATTTATTTATTTATTTTTAATTTTTACTTTACAATTCTGTATTGGTTTTGGCATAGATTGACATGATGTCAATCCACTCTAGTATTCTTGCCTGGAGAATCTCCTTGGTCAGAGGAGCCTGGCAGGCTACAGTCCATGGGGTCGCAAAGAGTCGGACATGACTAAGCAACTAAGCATAGCACTGCATTGCCAAAATGGAGCTTACTTAATTATTTGCCTTTATATATGTATAACCAAATATTTTGTCCTCAGTTTGACTGGGGTTGTTATTACTCTTAAGTAGAACATTTATCTTTGTAATTTTGCTAGAAAGGATACCAATGACTCTAATTTCTGTATCAGACTATTAAACAGTGCAGATATAGCCCATTTTATAAGCATTGCCTTTGCATAATATTTACAGCTATTTTGCCCTAAGTTTCATCAGCCTTTGTTTTAAGGAATAACCCTACCTAGAACATTTGCAGTTTCTGTAATTTTCACAAAAGGGACACGTTCCTTCCTCATGCTAATTGGTATCTCTCATTAAAATAGCAAAAGAAAAAATTCCTTTCTGAATTCAGAACTAGGAAAAAATTAACTCCTAGTTGAATGAACTAGTATTTTTTATATTTGACAACAGTTTTATACATGTTGTATTATCGTACTTGCTTCATGATGAAATAAAGGAATGAGAGAATTCATCTTACTTAGCATGTGCTTTGGCTACCAGAAATTCAGGGCTCAGTTTTGTGTTTAATGGCAGCAACTTTTCTTAGTTAAATGTTCCTGCTATATGCTTGCTCACCCTCATTTACTATTTTAATGTTCTTCTATGATTTTACTCTATCTGTGCCCTTAAGAAATCTGTTTTGGAAGTAGCTGGCGTATAAATAACATACAAAGTAAACTAGCATAAAAAAAAAGCATATCCTGACATTTACAATTGTAGGATAATTCCATGTTAAGGATGATTCAGTCTGCAAGTAAAGTCATTGGATATATGTCTAAATCTATTTTAGAGTCATTTTGATCATCACATAGCTTTTCTAAGATGCTAGTGTTTCTGGTTTTGTTGCTTTCGTCCCATCAAAACATCCTTCCCTACCCAAAAATGTGTAATGACTCAGTTTGGCTAATTTTATGGAACTGATGTTTTTGAAGGGCATTTGACTCTCTTGAGTCCTCTCAGAAGCTCTACATTTTCTTAAATGTACTAATCCCACTGTGGATTTCTCTATCCCCAGAAAGCATAAGTACCCATCTTGCTCATTTACATTTGTAAGGTTTTATTCTTTCTGGATATCTTTGCATTTGCATGCTTTTTCTTTCTCTTTCTCTTTTTTCAACCATTGCACTTGTCTTTAAAAACTGGTTTAGGTATCACCTCTTCCTGGTATGACTTAGTGAACTGCAGGTGACTCTTATCCATGTCTTTTTGGAGTTCCTTACTCAGTTTTTATTTTATCTATTTGCCCTTACATGTATGACATTTTGAAAGCATTCTGAAGCCTTTTTTTAAAGTACAAGAAGTTCTGGCTCTCCACTTAGAAAATTTGCTAATTTTTTCTCAGACTGTGTCTTCTTTCCCTTTTTACATTATCCCTGAAGCACATAATTCAATGTTCCATGAATGAGAAAATGTTTGTTAAATGATGTTTGTTCTTAGCTGCTTAGGTTAAAAGATAGAATATTGATGATGTTTTTCTTGGCAAACATTTTATCAAAAGTTAAGATGAAATTTTTTTCCAGGAAATCTAAAATTAAACTTAGAGAAATGTGCTGCAGTTTTTGCCATAGTTATATATTCAGCCATTTCAAACAGGTTTCTAAGCTAGTTTCTTTGTTTCTCCTCCTATTATTCATATTCTTTCCAGATTGATGAAGGCATATGGCTTTAATTATCAAGTATATGCTGAGGACATGCAGAGCTACAGCTTTTTCCTGACTTTTCTGATGAAGCTAGTTCCTAACAGCAACATTTGCCAGATTATTTTATTGTATTATGACATTAAACATGGACCAGCAGAAATCTAGCTAATTGGGAATGATACCTTTTCCCCTAATTGCTTATTTATTTTCCAGGAAACTAATTTAGTTTGGTTATAAAATGAAACCTCAGAACTCAGTATAAATAAGTATGGTCATATAATATCAATAGTTAGACTGAGCAAAATCCTGTAAATAAATAAACAAAACTACTGACAAAATTTATTTAAAAATGAATAAATGTAGCTTTATTGCTATTATTTACAACCTTTAAGATTGGAAGGAACATTGAACATTTGTTTTTCTTCTGTCTTTTAATAAATTAGCCAGCATTGTTTGTAATTAGTGAGTTGATTGTTTATAGTCAAAGACTATTGTGAAAGTGCTTTAAAATTAAAAGCAGTTTATTTCATTTCACTGGAAAATAGGCAAAACTCACTCCTTATGCTTAAGTGATATAATTTAAAAAATATTTTGTAACTCAAATTTAAATAATATGTGTTTTAAATATAATTTATTTATTATATATATATCAAAACTTTAAAATTATATGAAATAGTACAGCATTTGTCATCAACAGCTAACCCCCCTAATACACATCATTTATCTTATTTGAATTGTGGCAGTCTTATTTCTGTCAAAGAAGAATCTATATCACTTGTTTCACATATGTTGAAATTTTTAAATGAGTGATACTAGCCTGAGAGACATTTACAAATTTGGAACTTCAGTTTTGATCTTGTTCTCGTTTAGTCACTAAGTCATGTCCAGCTTTTTGTCACCCCTTGTACTACATACAACACACCAGGCTTCACTATCCTTCACTGTCTCCCTGAGTTTGCTCAAATCCATGTCCATTGTGTCAATAATGTCATTCAACCATCTCACCCTCTGTTGCTCCCTTCTTCTGCCCTCAGTCTTTTCCATCATCATGGTCTTTTCCAATGAGTTGGCTCTTCACATCAGGTGGCCAGAGTGGTGGAGCTTCAGCTTCAGCATCAGTCCTTCCAATTATTATTCAGGTTTGATTTACTTTAGAATTGACTGATTTGATCTCCTTGCAGTCCAAAGACTTTCAGAAGCCTTCTCCATCACCACAGTTTGAAAGCATCAGTTCTTCGGTGCTCAACCTTCTTTGTGGTTATATGTTAATTTTAAAAACAGTCTTGACGATGGTATGGAATATGATGCATTTGGATTTTAGAGCATATTCTACACTAGAGTTGTAGAATGGGAGTCACCAAGATGCTAATTAGTGCAGTAGTTATCAAAGTGCGTTCCAGGGATCTTAAAAGGTTCCTTGAAAGTACCTGAGGAATTTCCAGGAAGAGAAGAAAGAGCTTGCAGCTCAAGTGGAATGTATACATCAGTTCTTTGAATGGTCTTAATAAAGATATAGAATTCAACTTGTAAATTTTGAAAAACTGTGAGACCAATAACTCCTTTTATAGCTCAGAAACTATCCAGACAAACGAAGTAATTTGATAAATGGCAAATACAATATATTTGCTAACGCTTGAATTTGAACTCAGTACTTTGAACCCTTATGGCTTCCCTGGTGGATCAGATGGTAAAAATCCGCCTGTAGTATGGGAGACCTGGGTTTGATCCCTGGATTAGGAAGATCCCCTGGAGGAGGGCATGGCAACCCACTCCAGGATTCTTGCCTGGAGAATCCCCATGGACAAAAGATCCTGGTGGGCTACAGTCCATGGCGTCACAAAGAGCTGGACACCACTGAGTAACTAAGCACATGAACTCTTAATGGTTTTTCTTTCACTGCAAGTGAGATTGTTGTTGTTCCGTCACTTAGTTGTGTCTGACTCTTTGAGCCTTATGCACTGCAGCACTCCAGGCTTCCCTGTCCTTCATTATCTCCTGGAGTTTGCTCAGACTCATGTCCATTGAGTTGATGATGCCATCCAGCCATCTCAAACTGTCGCCCTCTTCTCCTGCCTTCAGTCTTTCTCAGCATCATGGTCTTTTCCAGTGAGTTGGCTCTTCACATCAGGTGACCAAAATATTGGAGCTTCAGCTTTAGCATCAGCCCTTGCAGTGAATGTTCAGGGTTGATTTTCTGTTGGATTGACTAGTTTGATCTCCTCTTTGTCCAGGGGACTTTCAAGAGTCTTCTCCAGCACCACAGTTTGAAAGTATCAATTCTTTAGTGCTCAGCCTTCTTTATAGTCCAGTCTCACATCTGTACATGACTATTGGAAAAACTATAGCTTTGACTATATGGACCTTTGTCAGCAAAGTGGTGTCTCTGCTTTTTAACACTCTGTCTAGGTTTGTCATAGCGTGCCTTCCAAGAAACAAGTGTCTTTTAATTTCATAGCTGTAGTCGCAGTCCACAGTGATTTTGGAGCTCAAGAAAATAAAATATGTCGATCTTCCCATTGTTTCCCCATCTATTTGCCATGAAGTGACGTAACCAGATGCCATGATCTTAGTTTTTTAATGTTGAGTTTTAAGCGAGGTTTTTCACTCTCTCTTTTTTCACCTTCTTTAAGAGGCTCTTTAGCTCCTCTCTGCTTTTTGCCATTAGGGTAGTGTCATCTGCATATCTGAGGTTATTGTTTCTCCCAGCACTCTTGAATCCAGTCTGAGCTTTATCCATCCCTGCATTTCACATGATGTACTCTGCATATAAGTTAAATAAGCAAGGTGACAATATGCTTCCTTGATGTACTCCTTTCCCAATTTTAAATCAGGCCATTGTTCCATATCCTGTTCTAACTAACTATTGCTTCTTAATCTGCATAGAACTTTATCAGGAGGCAGGTAAGGTAGTCTGGTATTCCCACCTCTTTAAGAATTTTCCACAGTTTGTTTTGGTCCACACAGTCAAAGGCTCTATCGTGGTCAATGAAGCACAAGTGTATGTTTTTCTGGAATTTCCTTGCTTCTTCTGTGATCCGAGGGATGTTGGCAATTTGATCTCTGGTTCTTCTGCCTTTTCTAAATCTAGCTTGAACATCTGGAATTCCTCAGTTCAAATACTGTTGAAGCCTAGCTTGAAGGATTTTGAGCTTTACCTTGCTAACATGTGAAAGGAGTGCAACTGTGCAGTAGTTTGAACAGTCTTTGGAATGGTCCTTCTTTGTGATTAGAATGAAAACTGACCTTTTCCAGTCCTGTGGCCACTACTGAATTTTCCAAATTTGCTGGCATATTGAGTGCAGCATTTTCACAGCATCATCTTCTAGGATTTGAAATAGCTCAGCTGGAATTCTATCACCTCCACAAGCTTTGTTCATACTAATGCTTCATAAGGCCCACTTGATTTGACACTCCAGGATGTCTGGCTGTAGGTGAGTGATCACACCATCATGGTTATCTGGGTCATTAAGACCTTTTTTGTACAGTTCTTTGGTGTATTCTTGCCATCTGTTTTTAATATCTTCTTCTACTGTTAGCGCCATACTGTTTCTGTTCTTTATTGTGCCCATTTTTACATGAAATGTTCCCTTGGTATCTTTAATTTTCTTTTAAAGATCTCTAGTCTTTCCCATTAAACTCTGTAAGTAAAAGAGGAAGAATCTATTTTTAATGTTAAACAAATAATATTTGAAATTAAAATGTGGAAAAATATCAAACTTCTAAAATCTGCGGTAAGATTCAAAAACATTAATTATAAAATTGCATTTTATATTTGCAGCTTTATCTACTTTTTATCTTCGTCTAGTTCTAGACAGTTTTGCTGTAATATAAATAGGATGGACTGAAACGTTTACAAGTGACATTTGAAAAGTTGAGTTTGGATATGTAGAATTTTAAGAAAAAGAATGCTGAAAAGTGGTTATTAGGTTTCAGTCATCTTCTCAGCACTGCGCTAGAAAGTATGAATTCAAAGACAAAAGGCAAAAAATGCAGTCTAGAATGAGGAGATTCACAACAGAAAAGATAAACTAAAAATGGACTGTGTTAGGCTGATGGTGGTATTTTAGTAAATAAATGACTTTGAGCTAGGCCTTGAACTGCAAATAAGAGTGTTCCTGGGAGAAGAGGGTACATGGGCCGGGAGGAGGGGAGAGAAGAAAGACAGACAGAAGGTAGAGAGCCAGAGACACAGAGAGATACCTGCTGGTTGATTCGTGATGGTATTGCTAAACCAAGTTATGGAAGTTGGAGAACAGATATGCAGAAGAGATACACCCAGTCCCAGATATCTCATATACCTGGACATCTCCAGTAGAGAGATGACAGCCCAACATTCAGACAGGAGATTAAGGCTGGAGACTTCACTCACTCATTCATTCATTCAGTAAATATTATTGGCTGCTTACTGTGCCTCAGGCATCATATTGATAATAAATACTGTGTTAGAGAAGGAGATGTAAAAATGAAAAGACATGGACTATTTTATTCAAAAAATATCCAGTCTGTCAAGGGGACTGACATTAAATAAGCATTATAATGTAATTATTAAGAGAACTTTAATAAACTATTTTATGAAGTTGATATAATTAAAATCTATAATGTCAAATCATAAAATAATTATTATGCATAATGATGTTAATTGCATGTAGCAAACTTATATTGCATTATAATTTAAGAAGTGTGTCTGTTACATAGGAGAATGAGCCGCTTATACTGTCTGTTCTCCAGGCAAGAACACTGGAGTGGGTTGCCATTTCCTTCCCCACAGTAAAGGTAGCATTTGTTAAAATAATTGATGGATAATATCAGAAGTCACTTCTAGCATAAAAGTAAAATAGTAAGAGGAAATTCAGTCTAAACATACCAAGTAAGCTTATATTAGGACTGAAAAATGGATTTTGTTTATACCTTTCAAAGTTGGATTTTGAATCCTTCAGAGGAAATGTCTCTATGGTTCCAATAGCTGTGTGGACAGAACAATGCTTCTTGTTTTCATTTGCGATGAAAATAATCAGACAGACACTAATTATTTGCCTGTGAATAATGTGCTTTGGGTCACAACTTATTCCACGAGTTGACATTTTTCACTGCTTCCCATCCGTCCTGAGAAATGACATGGGCTGCCTTTCAGATGAACAGACTTTTTTGGCTTATCCAAACTTTAAAGTTGTATTCAAGTTCTGTGGCTACTCTAATTTTGTCACTTTTAGTTTTCTTGTTTGCATCTTTCTTTTCCTTTTTCCCACTTAGGTTGTTTTTTTTTTTTTTTTTTTTTCCTCCATTTAACCCTTATACCATTAGCATTGCTCGGTAAACTTTCTTATTTTACACCTCTGTGAGCACAGCTTCAGCAATACTGGCTCTGCAGATCTCGCTGAATGGTCAGTTTACTTTTGTGGGTTTTTTTTTTTCACCTCACCAACTGTTTGGCATATAGATTTTTCTTTTCGGCTAGTTTAGAATAAATCAATATTCCAGGAAACAGCACAGCTCTCTTCAGATGGGTCTATCATACTCCTCTGCTTGTAGAACATGATGTTGTTTCGAGGTCTCCAAATCCTACTGAAGTCTTAAATGCAACTGTGCAAAGCATGAATAAAAATAAGCTATTTGGTGATAATGATGTGCCTGGTGTTAGGTTAGCACTATTGTGAATTATTCCTCATTTATAACACTGCATCAGTTTGGTTTTTGAGAAATAGCTTATTCTTTTTATTTGTGTTTTTGTCTGAGACGATAGGAAGAATGACAACTTGCTGATTTCACGTTTGAAAGGAAACAATAACTTCAAAGCACTTGGAAGGCATGAAGTGTTATTCACATAATAATTATATAATCCCCCAGATCCGTATTAATGTTTGTTAGTGTATACTCTCTGTCTTTGCTCACACTCAATTTTGGAACTTTTTTGAGTTGAGAAGGGTATTTTCTTTCTTTCTCTAAAAATAATGATGATGTGGGAGAAATATGTATAGTATTGAGGATTAATTTGTTCTGAATGATAATCATTCAGAAGTTAAAATGTCAAATCATGACCTTATGGAGTTAAAAGACTCTTTCAGATTATATAGTCCAATTTTTTCATGGAAACAGAAGTTGTAAATTACAGGTAAGTTTATAAGGTAGAAGAACCAAAACTGGTTCCGCTTACGTTAAAATTTGGTCTCCAGTTGCAGCTGTCGTTCAAGTTAGCCTATGAGAAAATCAGCAAACAAACAAACAAACAAAAAACTAGCAAACTCGATGTAGACAAACTTCTCTATGTAAGAAAATGGGTTTCCCAGGTGGCACTAATGGTAAAGAACCTGCCTGCAGGTTTGGGTTTGAGACATGGGTTTGGGAAGATCCCCTGGAGGAGGGCATGGCAACCCACTCCAGGATTCTTGCCTGGAGAAATCCCACGGACAGAGGAGCCTGGTGGGCCACAGTCCACAAGTCCAAAGAGTTAGACTCAACTGAAGCTACTTAGCTTCACACATGTAAGAAAATCCAGCTTTTTACTGAGGGATAGACCTATGACACAGTGTTGTAAATTGGCTCTGCATTTTTCCAGAAAGCACTATTAGAGTTCATGGTTGTTTGGTTGTTACTCAGTGTCTTTTTGACACCAGACATGTTTTTTAATATATAATTTCAGCAAAATTCAGTATGGGTTTTTGTATATTCACATAAGAAGTGACATTATAGAGAAAGGAAATTATGATGACACAGGAAAAATCCTACTTGAAGACAAAGAACTGTATCAGAAGAAAGCAATCTCTGGATAATGAAATACATTTTACAGCTTTTGCTATCAAATGATATTTATTTACAAAAGCAATATTATGAATTTGCTAGAGTAAATTAGTCAAGCATTGGGTAAGAACATTGCATTATCTTGAAAAAGTAAAAGTTCTATATTAAGTTATTCTAATTTAAAAATCAATCTTGATAAATATCTTTGTTTTCAAATAGTAATTATAGCTGATTATAGCTAACGTGGTATTCCTTGAATACCATGATGCTTGTCTGTCTACTAAGAACTTTTTTATATTTGCTCATTAATTTTTTTCTTATAATAATCTTTAGTGCTAGATTTTTTAATAAGAGTTTGGTTGAGGTATAATTCAATGGGCTTCTCTGGTGGCTCAGATGGTAAAGAATCTGCCTGTAATGTAGGAGAACAGGGTTCTATCCCTGGGTCGGGAAGATCATTCACATAATATACAATTTAATTTTTAAAGTGTGTAATTCAGTTGTTTTAATATATTTGTAGAATTGTTTAGTCATCACCACTAATTTTAGAACATTATCATCATCCCTTCAAAATAAATCCATTATCAATCGCAGTCTCCTCCCCTGGTCCCTGTTTCCATGCCCCTGGCAGTCACTCTCTGTCTCCATGTATTTGTTGATTCTGGACATTTCATATCACATGGAATCATGTTACTTGTAACCTTTTGTGACTGCCTTCTTTCACTTAGCATAGTTTTTCCAAAGCTTTTCCATAATATAGCAAGTATATCTAAGTTATTACTTTTTACTTCAAAATAAAATTCCATCGTATGGCTGCACCACATTTTGTTATCCATTCATCAATTAATGGACTTTTGGGTTCTGTCCACTTTTTGGTTTACATGAATAATGCTTCAGGGCACATTCATTTACGTGTTTTGTGTGGATCGTTGTTTTCATTTCTCTTATATGTATACTTAGGAGTACAATTGCTGACTCATAGGCTAACTCCATGTTTAACATTTTGAGAAACTGGCAAACTATTTTCCAAGCTGATTGCATCATTTTACCATCCAGCCAACAATGTATGAGGCTTCCAATTTATCCATATTGATGCCAACACTTATCATCTCTTTTTGATTTCAGCCATGTTACCCAGTGTGAAGTGGTATGGCAGTGTGGTTTTTGACTTGATTTTTCCTAATGACTAGTGATACGAGCATCTTCCATGTAATTATTGGTTATTTGCATATCTAAACTTTAGAGAAATGTCTGTGCTAATAGGTTTTTCCATTTTCAGTTGGGTTATTTGCCTTTTTATTATTGAGTTAGAAGAATTTTTCACATTATGGCTACAAGTCCCTGATCAGATAAATAATTTACAGACAGTTTCTCCTATTTTATGTGTTGTCCCTTCATTTTAAGGGATAATATATTTTGCAGAAAAAAAATGTTATCAATTTAGATAAAATCCAATTTATAAGTTCTTTTGGTGTTGCTTATATTTATATTGTTATGTCTAAGAAACTATTACTTAGCCCAAGGTCAAAAGAATTACTTCCATCTGCTAAAATTTATTTCTCTGCTTGTGGATGGATAGCAAGTTATCCTAATACCGTTTATTGAAGAAGTTATATTTCACAAGTTAATTGTCTTGTACCCTTGTTGAAATCAATTGCTCACAAGCATAAGGGATTATTTCTGGACTTTCAGTTCTGTGCAGTTGATATATATGTCTATCCTTATGCCAGTATCACATTTATCTTGATTCTATAGCTTTATAGTCAACATAAAATCAGGAAGTATAAGTCCTCCAACTTTGTTCTTCCTTTTCAGTATTATTTTAAATATTCTTGGGCTCTGTATATCCACATGAATTTTAGAATGACTTTGTCACTTTCTCTGAAAAAGGAAGCTGAAATTTTATCAGGATTTTATGTAATCTATAGATCTCTTTGGGGAATGTTTTTGTCTTAATAATAAATCTTCTGATCCCCATATATGGGGTATCTCTCCATTTATGCAGGTTTATTTAGTTTTCTGCAATGGATGTTTTTGTTATTTTCAGTGCACAAACTTTTGTACTTCCCTTGTTAAATTTATCCCTAAACATTTTATTTTTGTAATGCTCCTGCAGATTGTTTTCTTAATTTAACTTTTTGGATTTTTTATTGCTAGTGTATAGGGATATAATTGCTTTTCGTATTTTGATTTATATCCTTCAACCTTGCTGAATTAATTAGTTCTAATTGTATGTATGTGTTTTCTGTAGGATTTTCTATATTCAAGATATTTCCATTTGTTAATAGAAGTGAGGGCTGCTGTTTCTCTCAACTACCATGAATGTGAGGCTGCTAGGTTTCAAGCTTAGGCCACCTCATGCGAAGAGCTGACTCATTAGAAAAGACTCTGATGCTGGGAGGGACTGGGGGCAGGAAGAAAAGGGGACGACAGAGGATGAGATGGCTGGATGGCATCACTGATTGGATGGACGTGAGTGTGAATGAACTCAGGGAACTGGTGATGGACAGGGAGGCCTGGCATGCTGCGATTCATGGGGTCGCAGAGTCGGACATGACTGAGCGACTGAACTGAACTGAAGGAACTGGGGAGGGGGGATAATAATTGGTTGGCTGAAAGACTACAAATATTATTGCTGGTATTAAAGTTTAGAGGTTTTTTTTTTTTTTAATAAGTCGGCTTATTTCAAGATTGTTTCAAGCCTTTGGTTGATTTTTAGAATTTTAAAAATGTTGGTCTTTTTGCCTTTACTTTTCTTGCTTTTTTGAGTAGTGAATTTCTTAAGGTTCTGACTCTGCTATTTTAGAAGTGGCAATAGATTTTAGTCAGGCATATTTAGGGGCAATAAAGGGGAAATTTAATATAAAACAAGATCTAACGTAAGTATTTTTTCCTATTTTTAAAAGAAAGGAAATAGTATTTTTGCCCAGAAATATTTCTTAAGATGTAGTAGTTGCTAATTTTTTGAAAATGTCAATTTATTTGAGTCTCTATCAGTTTCCAGTTACAAAATGGTTTAATAACTTTTTAGAAATTATCATTTTATTTGAAACAAAAAAAATATTTAGTGGAGAATGTGCTTACTCATATTAATTTACAGTAAAAGCCGTTAAACTTTATAGTGTGCTCTTAAATTCTTCTGGGAAAAATGGAACTTTTGATGTATTGATAATTGACTAAGATATCTTTTATGTTTTATTTTGTAAGCTGAGAACTTGAATGTGTGCTAACTTTCTGGTTGTCAGCACACTGTATTTTTAAGCAATTGATTTTCTTTGGGTGAAGTGTACATGAAGATAAAATGCATTTCCTAATTGTTAACATAGAATATGCTCCTGAATCAATTCTTAAGCAATTGTTCTTAGGTCATTTATGATTACATGCTTTTCACCTTCCCTTTCTCCTCTCTCCATTGAGCACAGATTAACTTTGGAACACTCTGCAGTTTGCTTTGCCAGTTACATTCTAGCAACTGAGAAACTTACTTTGTTCTGAGTGTATCTGAACTAAAGTGTAGCCTATTCTCAAAATGTGTTCACCAACATACGTTTTCTTTAGTCCTCTGTTACTGCATAGGACAAAGAGAAAAGATGCTTTGGCCAATTGAAGCTGCCAAGAAATTGGTTTTCTAATATTTGTGTCAAGCTTTGAGCCACAGAGGGTCTGTTTTGTTAATTTCTTTTAAAAAATAACATGTGTCCATTATATAGTGATGGGTAGTGAGCAAGTAAGAAGAAAACATTATGAAGAATGAATTCAGAAAAGAACTTGATGATGAACAAGTCAAAATATTTTGTCTGTTGCATTTACTTTGGAATGTTGCTTAAAAATAATAGAAACTGGGCACCTGGTTCACAGATTGGTGCCAGTTGACCTAATTAATTGTAATTTTTGAAATATTATTGTTAGTTTTTCTAAGTTCATTATGATTGGCTTGATAAAAGAGAGAACTCAGAAATTTTAATATTGTATGTATGTTTTCCATACAGCAGTATTTTCAACCATTTTTCCATTATTACCTCTGCCCAGGGAGAAGAATTATATTAAATATAATTCTATTTTACTAGAGAAATTACATACTAATGTAAGATATTTTGTTGCATTCCACCGAACTTTAGAGAGGCACAAACCTTTGTAATATCCAAGACTTCTGCAGCCCCCTAAACCCAGTTATTGCCCCTTTGTGGGTGACATGATCCCCATAGACTGTGCATGCCCTTTATTATCTTTATATAACACCATCTTTGGGAAGTTTTTTTTTTTTTTAACTTAATTTAGACTTTACCTGAATACTAAAGTTTGTTTATATGATGTCACGTCCACTAGCAATTTTTTGAAATTCACAAATATTCCAGAATTAGAATAGATGTAATATCATTTGTGTGTGTGTACATTCAAATATATATTGGGAAGCTCTCTTTAACCCAGAGTTGTGAATTTGATTAAAGATATATTTTTTGCATAATTTTATGATGGTTATTGAAAATTAATCTTAAGAAACTACTAATTCTGTTTCTGATTTTATCTCTTCTCAGTTATATTCATTTATTTTATTTTATAGTGCTATCAAAATATTGGTACCTTAAAAATATTGTTTGAAAAATGTGTTAGGTTTTTAATTTTTTTCAATTATTTTTTGACAATGCTGGTGGTTTAGTTGCTAAATCATGTCCATCTCTTGCAAACCCATGGACTGTAGCCTGCCAAGCTCCTCTGTCCATGGGATTCTCCAGGCAAGAATACTGTAGTGGGTTGCCATTTCCTTCTCCAGGGGATCTTCCCAACTCAGGAATTGAAGCCGGGTCTCCTGCACTGCAGGCAGATTGACTGAACTATGAAGGAAGCCCTAAGAAAAGAATGACTGCTTAGGTTTGACATAAAATACAGTAGGATTGGAAATGATTAGGAAATTTTGTACAAAAGAGAAACATTCTGAATTTTCAGAATCAGAGCATCTATTGGACATTTTCATATTTAAAGAAAAAGCAACTTGGAGTTCAACCAGTAGGACATGGTCTTCTCTAGGTCAGATGCAGGATGTTGCCAGTGAGGATGGTTGTATCTAGCACAACCCTGTCACACAGCAACCCTGGACAACCATTGCTGATATATTCATATCTTGTATCTACTTACATTTATAAGTACATAATAATCTACAAGCAGAATCAGTCAGCCATTTTAATATAACCTTTAGTTTATCAAAAGCTTATCTGTATTAGATGTTTTCTAACCATGAGATAAAATGTGGGTAAAACATGGCCCTATCCCTCAAAAACTTACCTTTTATAGTCCAGCTGACACACATAGTCACTAAAGTGAAGCTCATTTTGAGACAAAGAATCAGATGGAGGGTGGGAGGGGGGTTCATGTTTGGGAACGCATGTACACCCGTGGTGGATTCATGTCAGTGTATGGCAAAACCAATACAGAATTGTAAAGTAAAATAAAAAATAAATTAAAAAATAAAAAATAAATAAAAAAAATAAAAAAAGCTTTTCAAAAATGATTATTTTATAATAATGTTGCAAGAAAGATCAAGAGTTTACAGGTGAAAAGCCATAGCATGTATCTCAGCTGAAAGTTGCTAAGTTAGCATTTAATTTGTATAACTGATGAGGCCATCACATCAGATGGTTCTGAATTTATTTGTTCATTTCCTAAAAGATACTCACTAATTTGTTTTAAAAAGTGTGTTGCTTCAGTATTCTGGATTCTGTACCAATACATAACATATATTACTTCATTTAAGCCTCCCAACTGCTCTGTAAGGTTTTATTATCCTAATTTTACACATGAGGAAGCTGAAGCTCCTGGAAATTTAACTGACTCACCTCATTTTCCAGGATTCAAACCCAGGCAGTCTTATTCACTGGATATAACTCTACACAGAACAAGAGTGCACAGGAGTACAAAGGTGAATTCAATATGGACCTTTCCTTCAAGGAGTTTCAATGAATTCAAAGAAGATGACATCTGGTGGACAAAGAGAAGTGATGTAGCGCATAAGAAAGGATTATGTGCTTTCTCAACTCAAGAGTTTGTAGCAGATAGAACAGGGACAGCTAAGTTAAGGTCAGATATCTCTCCTAAAGAATTTTAATTTAGTTTTATTTTATACTTCATTATCGTCCTTCCAAATTATCTTTGTGATAGAAGAGTGAGAAGAAAAAATTAAGCCATGAAATATCAAAAGTGGTTTATGTTCTGTTTTTCTTACAATATCCAGACAATACAGCCTCTCTTCTCCTAAGATTAATCATTGTGGCAAATGGAAGAAAAAAAAGAGCCAATAATGGAAGAGCCTGGGAGACTGCTCTCTGCCTGATCTTAGAGGGATTAATATGACCGGTTAGAATGAACACACTAATCTCACAGGATCCTGGGATCCCTTTCTCTCCAGGTGTTGTTAGAAATTAGAAAGTTTGAATTGGTAGTTTTACCTTCATCAAATAGAGTTGCAAGATATATAGGTGTTATAAAGCAGCTCATACATGGGGGAAAAAAAGTACAGTTGAATTTTGAACAACAAAGTTTCACTTATAAGTGCATTTTTCAATAGCAGATACTACAGTACTATAAGATCACAGTTAGTTGGTTGAATCTGCTTATATGGAAGAACTGTGAATACAGTGGACCAACTGTAAGTTATACTTGGATTTTGAGCTGTGCAAAAGATCAGGGCCCCTAACTCTTTTGTGGTTCAGGGGTCAACTCTATATGGAAGGTAGGGAATTTAGCCATTATGGTAGATTATTAGAAACTGTAATTTTGATTTTATTTCCTATATGTTTTGAAAGATGTAAATGAAATCTGTTAAAATGATATCCACTCTTTGGAAAATAGAATCTAGGAGTTTTGTGTATTGCTATGTAGATAGCTAGGAATTTATCCAGAGAGGTTTAAATAAGGAGCATAGAACTTGAGAAGGATTGTGGGTGAAGGGAAGAATTCATAACGAAGGTGGCTTTTGAGATGACTCTCTAAGATGGGTAGAATTTAGATATGTGGAGGTGCATGACTGGGTGTGTATGGTAGGCCTTCAAAAGTTAAAGATGAAACAAAGGCATAGAGTTAGGAGAAGAATGAATGTGTATGAAGTACTGGTTCATGTTGGCTTGACTAGTTCGTATTGACCTAGAATCATATATAAATCACTGGCGTTAAGAATGGGCCATTTCCTTGAGATGATTTAATTAAATTCCTTGAATATCAGATCAAAGGGTTTATACATTATTATATGGTGAATGGGAACCACTAAAGGCTTTTGACTGAGAAAGTAATATGTTTAGCTAGTTATTCAGGAAGATATACTTGGTAGTAACATGTGAAATAGATTGAAGAGGTAAAATCTGGGAAAACAATTTTAGGTTATTATAATAATTCAGGCGAGAGTCCTAGTTTAGGCCAATGGCAGTGAAAACAGAGGACAGGAAATAGAATCAGAGAGTGAAATGGAAAAAGGACCATGGAGTTGGCTGCTAATTGTGTATGGGGAAAGGGAGAGAGAGTTTAGTCACTGGTGGTGACTGTGAGGTTTTTAACTCCTAGTACCCAGGAAAATTTAGGTTCCATTAATGGAAATTTAAAAAAATCATATTTGGGATGGGAAATGTTCACTTTTAAATCTGAACCCATTAAAACATGCTTAGGCATTCATTTCTAGGTATCTAAGAGTTGGTTTGAAATGAAAAAAGAGAAGGAGCTGTGCTGAAAATGCAGAGAGAAGGCAAGGCTTAAGATACACACACAGAGGATGTTATTCATTTAGAGGATATTACTATCAAGCCATTAATTTGCATGAAAGTTACGGTTGAATGAGTAATGAGAATAAGCTTAAGGCTCTTTTTCAGGGACTACCTACATTTGAAGGAAAAAAAAAAAAAAGCCAGGGGAATCCATAGCTTGAAGAAAAAAAGAGGATCCAGGGACAGCATGTTCCAGAAAACAGAGTTATGGAGGGTAAACACTGGAAGAATAATGCTGGATTGGGTGACAACACTCACATCTAATCAAATTACACACACACTGCGTTCTGTTTTTAGCAATTAGAGATGATAGGATGCCTCTAAAAGCATTTTGAGGAGTTTGAGAGTCAAAGAAATAAAAATCAGGGACTATGGAATAATCAAAATATTTATTGAAAATCTATTATGTGCCAGTTTGAACATGAGAATAGGTGACTGAACCTTAAGTATATTTGAAATACATGTTCTTTATCATATATAGAATGACATTGTATTAATCAAGGTCCCAGCAATCATTAGATGGAAGATTTGAAGATTTACTTGGGCAAGGATAAGAAATAACAAGGAACGGTGACATATTTAGGGACTTTAGCAAGAGCCAAAAGCCAGAGGACTAGAGGACTAGGTCCAAAGGACTGAGAGAACAGTGTTACCAGAACCCAGCGAGAACTGGTGCTGTAGAAGAGGGGAACTGCTGCCAGAACGGAACCAAGGCACAGACATGGTCGAGACCTAGCAGTACCTCCTGTTGGATGGAGCAGGCTGGAAAAGAAATTATTTGGGAGCCTGAGTGATTCTTTTCAAGAGTCCGACGCAGGGTGAATGAATCAGGACAGTGTATCTGAGGGAAGAAGGCAGAAAGCATCACCAGTGTGCATAGTGCCAAGACTGTATACTTTAAGTAATAGAGGTTGAGTCAATATAAAGTAACCATGAAATGGCAGGGTTTATTATTTAATGAATGTATGAACTGTGACAATGCTGTATAATGGATAACTTTTTGATGCCGTGTGTAAAGGGTAATAGGGCTTCCCTGATAGCTCAGTTGGTAAAGAATCCACCTGCAATTCAGGAGACCCTGGTTCGATTCCTGGGTTGGGAAGATCCACTGAAGAAGGGGTAGGCTACCCACTTCAGTATTGTTGTGCTGCCCTTGTGGCTCAGCTGGTAAAGAATCTGCCTACAATGCAGGAAACCTGGGTTCAATCCCTGGGTTGGGAAGATCCCCTGGAGAAGGGAAAGGCTACCCACTCCACTGTTCTGGCCTAGATATTTCCTTGGGATCACAAAGAATTGGACACTTTCACTCACATAAAGGGTTAATATAGTGGTTATTCCTGTAGTCATGTACGGATGTGAGAGTTGGACTGTAAAGAAAGCTGAGCACTGAAGAATTGATGCTTTCAAACTGTGGTGTTGAAAACTCTTGAGAGTCCCTTGGACTGCAAGGAGATAAAACCAGTCTATCCTAAAGGAAATCAATCCTGAATATTCATTGGAAGACCTGATGATGAAGCGGAAGCTCTAATACTTTGGCCACCTGATGTGAAAAGCTGACTCATTGGAAAAGACCCTAATGCTGGGAAAGACTGTAGGAGGAGAAGGGGATGACAGAGGATGAAATGGTTGGATGGCATCACTGACTCAATGGACATGAGTTTGAACAAGCTCTGGGAGATGGTGAAGGACAGGGAAGCCTGGCATGCTGCAGTCCATGGGGTTGCAAAAAGTTGGACACAACTGAGCGACTGAACAATAACAGCAACATCTTGGTGGTTATTGAGCTTTTCTTATGAAACAGAGTGAATAAAGAAATAAATATGAGTTGAAATATTAGTGCATTTGCTATTCCCCACCCCACCAAAATATTCTTATGTTGGAACACAGGGAAGAAGGACTGCTACTCAAAACAAACATCAAGAGTCCAGGAATCAGCATCGGCCCACCAAATTTTAAGCGAGAAAAATAGTACCGATTATTTGTGGTTAAATATAACAGAGAGGGACATCAAAACTGCTTAAAGATTTCTAGCCTCAAGGCAAACTGATTGGGACATGTAGACTGAGATGAATCTGCGGATGGGAAAATCAAAAACGTGTTATTACCTTATGACTAGTACTCTGTAGTAGTAGTGGTAGTAGTAGTATTCTGCAGGCCAGAATACTAGAGTGAGTAGCCTTTCCCTTCTCCAGGGGATCTTTCCAACCCAGGGATCCAACCCAGGTATCCCACGTTGCAGGCAGATTCTTTACCATCTGACCACAAGGAAAGCCCAAGAACACTGAAGTGGGTAGCCTATCCCTTCTCCAGGGAATCTTCCTGACTAGGAATTGAACCGGGGTCTTCTGCATTGCAAGCGGATTCTTTATCAACTGAGCTACCAGGGGAGCCCAGTAATAGTATAGTAATAAAGTTAATAATAACTACTATTTATGGATGGCTCACTACCTGCCAGGCATGATTCTAGTTACTATATAATTTAAGTCTGTAATTTTCTATCCAGTTGCTCATCCAATCTGGAAAAGAAATTATATTATTTCCTCCATTTCATAGATTAGGAATCTGAGACTCCGAATAGTTAAGTAACTTCTCCACAGTCATACAGTGGTTAATAAATGGATAAGTGTGTCATATATCGTCTTGGATCCTGTGTTCTCCTATGTTCTCCTGGATGTGCTGAACTTCCTTCCACCTCTTGCAGTCCAGTGAGCTATTAGCTTCCTCTTCTCCTAGTTGGCTTATTTCACTTTTAGTGTCAAATCCTATGTGTCCACTTAACACCGCTGTAGTTGCTGATCCATTGTAGATGGTCATGCCATAACTGATACGGGAGATGTGCATAGAGCCTTGAGAAACTATGGCCTGTGATTAGAATGTAGGCATTCATTCATTAATCCCAATATTGATTCATTCCCTATTAAGTGTTAATGACTGATTTACTGGGCACATTAGATAGTGAATGTACCAAGCAGAAAATTTCTTGATGTTATATAGAGGGGTCAGACAGTAATAAGTAAACAAATATGAAACAATGTCAGGGGGGTGGTATATGCTGTTAAGAAAAAGAAAACAGGAAAGAAGACAAAGACTCATTGCAGATGTTTGAGATAGATGGATGATATTCTAGGCAGGCAATCACCTTTTTAAGAAGTAATATTTGAGAAGAGAAAGTGAATATCAGGGGAAAGACCATTTGAGTGACAGTGAATGAGAAATGCAAAGACATTACTTAATGTAGAATTTGCTTACTTTCTCTGCTCATCCTTCAAGGTAGGACCAGCACTGTTCTGCTACATGGATACTGTGCCCCTCATAACTGACAAGTGGAGAAAGAGATAGAAGACTGAGGTTAGCTAACCACAGGTCCTTTGTGACATATCTAGGATGGAGATTATCATGTCAAAAGTTATATTCCAGATGCATAGATTGATAGCGTATAACTTCTCATTCCGTAGTGACGTTTAGACATATCAAAGTCTGCATGTATAGCTCAAGCACATTCACTGGCATAATGCAGTTTTTTGTTATCTCTTTAGCATCCATTTCCAGTGCCACGAAGCTGAAATTTGTTTCTTCTTTAAAATGTGAAGATGTGGACTTACCTAGAGCAATTATTAGCACAGTTGCGAAACAGTTTTCACAGAGCTGGAAAAGGGCTGCATGCCCTCTTTAACCTTTCAACTACTTACTGCCCCTCCCCACTCATTACTGTGTTTATTTAATTAATGTCCCATGTGCCTGCATGCTCAGTCGCTTCAGCCTGGTCCGACTCTTTGCACCCCCTGGACTGTAGTCTGAGAGGCTCCTCTGTCCATGAGATTTCCAGGCAGGAATACTGGAGTGCGTTGCTATGTCCTCTTCTGGGGATCTCCCTGACCCAGGAATCAAACCTGAGCCTCCTGCATCCTGCATTGCAGACAGTTTCTTTGCCATTGAGCCACCTGGGAAACCACCCACATCTTTATTTCAGGAGTTTTGCTACCATATAGGACTTCTACACTATTTCTTCTTTAAAATTTTAGTGCTTTATGAATATTTGTCTGTGATTAATTACTAAAGCAGTTAAGAGTTGTGTGCAATTTATTTTCAGGGGTCTAATCGCTTCCTTATTTCTCACTTAAGAATTTTCAAGGTGTTTTATTAGAATTCTTTCAATAAGCTGCTATAATAGGATGTATAGGTATTATTATTGCTTTTAAACAAAGGACAGGTTAACTAACAAACTTTTAAGTGGCAGCCACTGGATCAACTGATTAGTTAGTTATAGAGTCATGACTGAAACTTAACTTGATTTTATTTCACTTGTTTCTTTAGAGCTTGATGTTAAAAGACAATAATGATACCTTCACTCAAACAAGCCAGAATTGGATCATTACAGGGAAGAACTGACTCCATGTTGGATCTCATTCTTTTACTTTAACCTTGCTTCCCGGTTGTTACTGTTCACTAGAAAGGTGCTGTTTATACACAATGGCCAGCCTCAGGGAGCCCTACTCCTCTAAGTAAATATTAAACCAAAGTGCCTTTGTTCAGGACCCTGTCCACCTGTGGCTGGCTAGGAAGGAAGGAATGAACACGTCTCCTCCCCAAGGCTTGCCATTGTAGGAGATATTTGCAAGGTTAATGACTATTTTTCTTCACTTGCCCCTATCTCTCTTCTGTAAAAGAACCAGACCCTGATAAGATGGTTATTTTAAGACCTTAGTCTTCCATCTTCTAGGTCAGATGACTTTCTGAATTAAGTTGTATTCCTTGCCTCAACACCTTGTCTCTTGGGCTTATTGTTATCTGTTGACCTGTGGTGCTGTGAGCACAACGAGCTTGGACTAGGTAACAGGAATACTGTACAAGTGTTTTTAAGCTAATGTATACCTGAGTGCAAGCTCCGGGAGATGGTGAAGGACAGGGAAGCCTGGAGTGGTGCAGCCCATGCGATCGCAAAGGCACGACTGAGCGACTGGACAACAACGACAATATCTGAGTGGGTAAGAAGCAAAGAGGCTGATCTCAGGCAGCAAATAGCCTCCATAGTCTTTTCTCAACGGATGGAATGTTGATCTTGTCCTCTTTGCTTCTCCTGGGTTAAAAAGAACTAAAAACTCCAAATACCAGTCAATTATATTTCAAAAGAAAACAAAATGATGCCAGTACTAATGCCACCTTTTTCAGTGGATCAAAAAAAAATCTAAGTTTGGGGTAATTGCTTGACAGCTGCTTAATAAATTAGTTGTTAATCCAAGGAAATGCCAAAAAACCTTCCAAATGCCATTCATTTGAAAAAGAATGCTCACTTTGGATGAATTCTTAGGTAATTTTTCAAGGATATCACTCGTGGGAAAGGACTTTTTTTGTATTTAAATGATTCATTTTTTGTCTTTTATACATTTAAAATTTTCTCTCATTCACATTGTCACAGCTTGACAGAGTTGCGCATAAGTATTTTTGTTCCTTTGTGTTAAAAATTACAGAAGATGAAAGTATTTTTAAATATCTGTTGCTCAAGAGGGGCAGGTGCTATCCAGCCTACAATGGTCCATTTTACTTCCTCAATACCCTGTTGGTCGCAGTGACTTCCTTTCTGATGGAAAAAATTACTTCCGTATTATCAGAGTGAATTAAGCTTGTGCTGCAATCTGTCCTAAAAGATTCAGAACGTGATCCTTTGATGTCAGCTTTGGGGCAGGATATTCCCAGCATCACATTTAGTCAGAAATATGGAGGGTGTATGTTAACATGAGTTACATATCTCACTCCTGTGGAGTCTTGTGGTAAATAATAGAAATGAGCAAGGAGCCCTGCTTCAAGGCACATTCAGATTATTTCTTGACACACACAGTGAAGCTTATTTGGGGATAATGGCTACATATGTTCAGGAAAATTGGACTCATGAGCCTACTGTCTGAACATTTTCCAGAAAAAAAAAAGAATGTATTCTTAGAAAACGTCAAGGAGGGGTCCCTCTGTTATTTTTTTTATAATCTTTTTCTGTGAAAAGAAATATCAACAATCTTTGGTTTCCGTGTTCAATAAATGAACTATCGTGGTTAACTGAATAATTTGACAAAATGGCATATGTTATATATTTCATATAGAGTGCAAATGTTTATAATATTGAAAAAGTAATAACCAACTCCTTCACATGATAATGCAACTGAACCTGATTTACTTTTTTATTTGGTGGAAGAAAGTGGGGTTTCTGAAAAGGCAGTTTAGGATTTTACAGTTTCTCAGAAGTCTACTTGCTTACTTATTCAAGAAATATTTGTTTAAAACCATTGTATGCTAAAAAGAATCTTAGTACCAGGTTTGTAGACAATAATTGAACACATTCCCTGCTTTCTAGTGGCTCAGAATTTAATATTAAAACAGGCACATAAACAAGGATTTCCGGAGGAAAAGAGAGCTGTTCTTAGTTGTTCAGTCACTGAGTCATGTCTGACTCTTTGTGACCCCATGAACTGTAGCATGCCAGGCTTCCCTGTCCACTGTCTGGAGTTTGCTCTAACTCATGTCCATTGAGTCACTGATGTCATCCAACCATCTCATCCTCACTTGTCCCCTTCTCCTCTTGCCCTCAATCTTTCCCAGCATCAGGGTCTTTTGCAGTGAGTCCGCTCTTCACATCAGAGCTCTTCCTAGTAATCCTTGGGCTAGTTGAAGAATTTTTCAAAGAAAATGTTGTTTAAAAGGAATCTTACCAAATGAATTCGTATGTTGTTTTCGTGTGGACTCTGGGGCAACGGCCTTTTTAAGAAGGAGCCACCAAAGTACATAATTAAAGAGGCATGAAATGTCATTATCCGTTTTAGGTACCATAAGGGATTGGGTGTGACTGGAGCATAGATTGTTTTGAAGACAGTGAGTCACTTGAAACTCTAGTCTAATGACAGCCCAGGACACTATCCTAAAATGGCTTGGATGCTATGCCAGGGTCTTGGGTTTTTAATCCTGAAGGGTCCTAAGTCATTGGAAAACTTAGCAGTCAGTGTAAAAAATACCTAATTGAGGTTCAGAAATATCATCCTTATTCTTACCACAATGTATATCATCATTGTATGTTTTTCTAAGGTCCCAATATATTTCTAGGATCCAATTATATATCTTTCTAGGGCCCATGTGGTTGCTAACACATTGTCAAATGAATCTAAGATTATTATAATTATACCTGTTTTCTGAATAACCTGCCCACCAATCTTGCCTTCTCTGAAAACTTTTCTCCATTTTCCTCTCTCTTTCTTAATCTGTTTGTCCATTTCTTGCTAATTTCTCTCTTTCATATTCCTCCAATCCTGAGAGAATGGGAGGAAAGAACAACCACAAACCCCCAAATCCCTCAACACATTCAGTTATGTGTTATACTTATTCATTCATCTATTATCATCTCTCTTAAGCCAAGGGAGAATCTGTATTTTGTTCATTAAATATTTATTTAAAAATTTCCAGTGCTGCTTCTCTTCTGGGTGCTGAGAGTATAATAATGAACAGAATAACAACAACCACGAAAAAGGCCCAGACTCATAGAACTTACTTTCTGTCCAGACAAGATAGAAAATAAGAAATATGTAATTAATAAGTAAGTTGTATAATATATTAGAACATAAGTTTTATGGGAAAAAAGAAAGAATGAGGAGGATTGGGATGGTTTGTTTCAATTTCAAATTGAGTGGCTGGTTGGCCCCACTTAGGTGAGATAAGGACAGACACTTCAAAGTGGAGAGGAAGGTTACTATATAGATAAGTGAGGTGGACAAAGAAGAAAGCCCATGCAGAGGCCTTAAAGAGGGGTCAATCCATAGGACCCCAGATGGTGAAGGTCTTGCACCCTGAAGATGTGTTCACAAAGTCCGTTGTAATAAAGAGCCAGGATGGTATTGCCCTTCTTCCCAAAAGCATAGAGTTTAGCAAAGGGAAAGTAAAGGAATTGCTTTCCCCTTGGGACGCCCATAGAGAATGTCTCTGTTGGGTACACATGAATTGGATAAGATATTATACTAAGTCCGTGTTTGAATCTGAGCAGTTTCTAAGCTGACAGTCAACTAGCTGCTAGAGCTGTTGCACAGTCCACCTCTTGTTTTGTTTATTGGAATGTTTGGTGTTTCTTAAATGTATTTTCATGTGCATTTTAATTGACTTGTTTTTCAAATAGAGGGAAAGAAAATTTCCTTGAGGCATTTGTCATTCCTTCTTCAACAGGGACCTGGAGGAGCCTGGCACAGGAGTGAGTGGATAAATCCATCTGCAAGTTAATCTAGTGGAACACCACTGAATATGCTCATTTGACAAAAGTAATTAGAACAAGGGGACGTATTCAGGCCTTTCCTTTACTGTCATCTCCCTGCCCTTTTAAAATAGTGTGATTTGGAAAAATAACAACATCAACAAAAAATTCACTGCAATCAGTAATTAACTCTTTATTGACAGACATTTTTTAGAGATTAATTACTATTCAGTAATTACAGTGCATGCCCACACTAAAGATTTGAAAGAGTTGTAGCTTCTTTTGATGTAAGATAGATTCTCTAATGTGTGCTTTACTCCAGATTTTAAAATTATTTTGGAATGTACTGATTTTTAGATTCTGCTAATACTTGTGAGATAGGTTGTTGTACTTTTTTAAAAAAAATAAAATTCCATTTTTGTCCAGATGGTTTACTTTATTGTTTCCCAGATCTTGTTTCTGGGAGTCATAATCGAAGATAAATTTATTAGTAATGTTAGGTAATAATATTAGAAAGGCCATAGAACATAGGTAGTAAGTGGAATAAAGTTGCTAGATTTCTTTGCATAAATGGACAGATTGGATCATGATTTTTAGAAATATGTATGATTTGTGATTACTAATGATTAATCACATTTCTAGGAAATTAGTGTTTTCCCTTAAGTGTTCATACTACTATGCTTTTAAATTATATGAACATCTGCTTAACACTGTGTGCCAAAATCTATGGTTAATAATGTATATTGCATAAGCACCTTTTTCTAATTAGAAGAAAATATTGCATAAGCACCTTTTTCTAATTAGAAGAAATGTATTAAAGATAATGGAAAGGTAAATTTTACAGTATTTCATAATCAACTCATGTTAACACAATAGAATGAAGAATTACAATGCTATCGATTTTAGTGTTGATATCAATAATAATAAAGACCCATCACACGTATTAACGGGGTTGTCCCATGTCATCTTCCGTTCAGAGATTTTCTGTATATCTTTAGAATTAGGGAGAGGTGGGTATGGAGTTTGACCTATGCTCTATCTAAATCTGAGCCATATCTCATAACGAAGTTTTACCAAGGCTAGAACACTTAGCAGAAACTTAGCAATCTTAGGACCAAAATCTAAGTTTAAATATGCTGCTTTAAAATGAGGCAGTTGATTTTTATTTATCTATTTGTTCACTTTTGAAGTATTATTGAGTACTAGTCACTGTTCCAGGTGCAGAATGACTAGACACTTTAATGTTTACGTTAGGAGACCAATCAATTCTCTGTTTCTGATAGTGTTTTTTAGCTTCAGTACCATAAAGCTTTTTCTACAATTTTCCCTGGTCATTCATTCTGTAATCTTCTTTCATTTGTTTAGAACCTAGCCTGTGCAAAGAATCTTTTAAATACAGTCAAAACCACAAAGATAGAAACATAAGGTCTTTTTGCCATCATAGCTTTCAGTCTAGCAGGCAGAGTTGACAGACACTTGGATACACCCCTCTGATCAAGGCGGCAGTGGTAGAAGAGAAAGTAAACAACCTGGTGTGGAATTGAAAAAAGCAGAGAATTACTTCTCATTGGGATGATTTGGGAAGAATTCTTAGAGAAATGTTCTTAAATATTATCCACTTTTTCATTGTCTTCAGTATTTTGATAATATTCTTTCTACACTCCTAAATTGCAGTATTACTAGCAATGTACCTTGGTGTAGGAGAGTCCCTTGGATTCCAAGGAGATCCAACCAGTTCATTCTAAAGGAGATCAGTCCTGGGTGTTCATTGGAAGGACTGATATTGAAGGTGAAACTCCAATACTTTGGCCACCTGAAGCGAAGAGCTGACTCATTTGAAAAGACCCTGATCCTGGGAAAGACTGAAGGCAGGAGAAGAAGGGGATGACAAAGGATGAGATGGTTGGATGTCATCACCGACTCAATGGACATGGGTTTGAGTGAACTCCGGGAGTTGGTGATGGACAGGGAGGACTGGTGTGCTACGGTTCATGGGGTCACAAAGAGTTGGACATGACTGAGCAACTGAACTGAACTGATGAGGGTTTAAATGAATAGAATAGCCATCTGTTTCAGGGAAAATGGATCTAGAGTCAACGTTTCCTCTTTCTTTTCTTTTTCCTACCAAACTCTCCACACACAGTTTTTATCCTTCCCCTGTCTCCCTCCTTGGCATCTTGGGGATTTTAATTCCATTCACCCTGAAAGTGAAGGTCACTCAGTAGTGTCTGACTCTGTGATCCCATGGACTATACGGTCCATGGAATTCTCCAGGCCAGAAAACTGGAGTGGGTAGCCTTTCCCTTCTCCAGGGCATCTTCCCAACCTGGGGTTTGAAACCACGTCTCCCACATTGCAGGTGGATTCTTTACCAGCCTAGCCACAAGGGAAGCCCATTCACCCTAGTGAGCCATTTTCTGAATAGTTGTCCTTGACCACCATCTAACCAAATAGAACCTTTAATCTTACTAATCCTGCTTAACCTGTGGATTAGGAAACACTACTGATAACCCCAAGCTTTCTAAAATCCTGTTCTTTCTTAGAACAGTATCTTTCATATATATTTTTTCTTTTCTTTTGTTTAAACAGGAGAGCTATTTTTCTTCTCTGATATAGTGTATTTTGGAAAGACAAGGGAGCCATGGTTAATTTTATTTTCTGTTATGCCTACCTTGCCAAGAACATAATAGATACTTTATAAATACATGCAGATTCCTTTTGAGAGGATTTATATCAGTGGCACCCAGCAGTAGTTACTGCTTGTGGAATGAGTAAGGGATGTGGCTAGTGTTTCACTAATTTTTGTAAGAAATAACACTTTCTATCTTTTTTAAAACAAATTAAATTTGATTTTAAATTCACATTTCACCAGTCAGGTGGGAACTTAAATCTCAGTCATGATAGCATCCTCCAGAATCCTATAAGAACTGAGGAATATATAAAGGGATCCTATAAGAAATGATAGTTTTAGATACTATCCAGAAAATAGTGGTGGAGCCTCTCTCTTTAGTTCATCTTTACCAGTGCTGATGTATTTTCTTCCAAAATTGCCATGGGTCTCTGAAAACCTGTGGTTCTTTGGCTCTTTGCCTTAATTAGGTTGGGTACAGGAATTTTTGCCGATGCTGAGGTCTTGAGTGTCACGGGCTAGCATCCTTTTGCGTACTTGGATCTTTTCACTGCAGAGGCCCCGCTGCTCCCTGTGGATGGTGTGAGGACCTTTGGCCCTTTCCTCTTCTGAAATAAAGTCTTCTGTGTGGCTGATCTTGATCCCGTTTCTCCTAGCTTGATGGAGCCAGCTTCCTAGAAAGAGACAAACCTAGTAGCACCAAGTCTGCGCATGCTGTATCTGTTGCTGTAACTGAAGGTTTCTCAGTTGCAGCACTATTGGTATGTTTGGACTATATAGTTCTTTGCTGTGACTGACTGTCCTGTTTATTGTAGGAAGTTTAGTAATGTTGCTGATCTCTACCAAATTGATGCCAGAGCATCCCCCACTTGTGACAATCAAAAATGTCTCCAGACACTGCCAAATACCCACTCAGGAGATAAAATCACCTTAGATTATGAATCATTGTTTTAATTCAAATATACTGAGATATGAAAAGATCTGTATAAGATATACTATAACAAATATATAGGCAGGAGATATTAATCCTTTTTTAGAAAAAGAATGAGAAAAAATTAGTTGGATTAGTAGCCAAGTGGGGGATGGTGGTAGTGACAAGGAAAGGAGCTGGCATTTACATGGCAGCAAGATATTACTCACATTTTACTGAACATTAAGGAACTGTATAATGGGCCTTCCCTGGTGGTCCAGCGGTTGAGTCCAGTTGCTAGTGCAGGGTGCACGGCTTCAGTCCCTGGCCCGCCTGCCAGGGGTGACTAAGCCCACGTGCCCTGCTGAGCCCACGTGCTACAACTGCTGAAGCCCTTATGTCCTAGAGCCTGGGTTCTGCGAGAAAAGCTACCACAGTGAGAGTCCTCACACCCCAGTGAAGGGCAGCCCCTGCTCACCACGGCTGCAGAGAGCCCGCAGGCAGCAACGAGACTCAGCACAGCCAAAGATAAATAGATAAGCGAAAAGAAACTCTCAAGACTGCTTATCTATTAGGCCGAAGATTTGCGTTTTAAGCCCACATCCATCCAACTTCAGATTTCAAGTACTTTTCATGATACCATTTACTATTCTAGCTATGCGGTTTACTTTGCCAAATATTTTAGTGCATATTTATGAAGAGTGAATTCTTTGCCTTATTTTGTAATGTGGTATTTTGTTTTGGACACTAGGTTACAGGTATGAACATTTCACCAAAAATCAGTCAAAATGTGAAATGCCCATCAGTTCATTCAAATTTAGGTAGCAGATGTATCTAGAGTTCTTAAAGGTTATGACTTTATAGACTGTCTGCATAAAAAACATCAGGGTTAACTCAAAGCACTTGCTGTTTACTATTTTGCTAAACTCTGTTATTATTATTATTATTTTTTAAGGACAAGTAAGGCAACTGAATAGAACATAAGAGAATTAAGTGAGCAAAGGTGGGAGTGGAGGACTTCTCAAGAGACAGAGATGAGCAGAGTGTGTCACTGCAAGTTTGTATAAGGCAGATGCCACAAACATAGAGGATAAATGAAGAGAAATGAATCTATAGATAGTTGGGTATTTGTAGTGGGGTTTTCTTATACTGTTTTACTTGATTCTCTAAGCCATTGGAGAGCGATTGACGGATTTCAAGCAGTAGCATTTCATGAACAGATTTGTGTTTTAGGGGAAAAAATATTCTGTTTTAATATGTACAGTGGATTTGAGTGAGCATAAGTCTCTGAAAGAAAAGAGTTAAGATGTTGTTGGTGTAATCCAATCAGGAAAATTGAGGTCTTGCACTAAAATCATGACAGTGTTGGCTTTTATTTACTCATTTACATTTTTAATTTTTTCCCCCTAATTCACAAGGTCTTAAACTCAAATGTGCATCAAATCACCTGTTAAAATTCAGGTATTCATACATTAAGTTTAGATGAGACCCAAGGTTCTGTATTTCTTAGAAGCTTCCAGATGGTGTCAGTGCTTCTAGTTCATAGACAGTATTGTGGGTAGCAAGGTTCTAAATGGCATCTTCTATGCTGGATACTGGAAGGATAAGGTAGTGGTACATAGTGCTCAACATGTGGTCCCGGCTGATTGCAATATAGATGTTCCAGTTCTGTCAGCACGAGACGGTTTGTCTGCCTCTTCATCTTCACCTCTCTCGATGTTGGTTTTACTTTCTGGCTTCACAGAGCTTCCTTATGCAGCTCTGGGAGCTCATCCTCCTTGGTTCAAGTTTGGTAGAAATGAATTACTTGCCTGCTTTCCAGCAGTCTCAGTGGAAAGTCTCACGGTGTTGCGCTGGCTCCAGTTAAGTCAGACATCTGCCTCTGAACTCATCAGTGAGTCAGGAGGATTCTGATATTCCAGTTAGCCTGGTTGGAGTCTGTCCATTCCTGAAATCAATAGCAGAGTCAATTCCATGTGAAGTGCTTGGACTGATAATGGGAAAAACGTGTCATTCCCAAGGAAAGATCAGGATATGTAAGTGAAGTGAAAGTCACTCAGTCGTGTCCCCATGGACTGTACCTGCCAGGCTCCTCTCTCCATGTAATTCTCTGGGTGAGAATACTGGAGTGGATAGCTGTTCCCTTCTCCAGGGGATCTTCCCAACCCAGAAAGTGAACCAGCGTCTCCTGCATTGCAGGCAGATTCTTTACCAGCTGAGCAACCAGGTAAACTGAAACGGTAGTTAGATTTCTCCTGTATTTGGTGAGTGAATGTCTACCAGAGGTTTCCAAATGTTCTTGATTTCTTAGGAATTTATTCCTGGAGCTCGAGTTCAAAAGAAATACCTAACAGTTCATTTATTTGGTAGTTAGATCCTAATAACTTAATAAAGATTTATGTTCTAACAACTTACTAGAGTTTTGTTGATTAAGTAGTTAAGTCTATACAACTTAATAAGATTTGTGTCCTAACCATTAAGTAGCTGTTTGATAAAAATAGTGTATATATATATATATATATATATATATATATATAGTGGCTTCCCTGGTGGCTCAGAGGTTAAAGTGTCTGCCTGCAATGCGGGAGACCTGGGTTCGATCCCTGGGTTGGGAAGATCCCCTGGAGAAGGAAATGGCAACCCACTCCAGTATTCTTGCCTGGAGAATCCCATGGACTGAGAAGCCTGGTGGGCTACAGTCCACAGGGTTGCAAAGAGTCGGACACGACTGAGCACAGACATGACATATATATATATATTTTTTTTTGTTTTGTTTTTTTAATGACGGTTTGTTCCATTCTTAACTAACCACAGTACGTTTCTAAGGGGACATGTGTACCTGGTGGGGTCCATACAGTTTCTTGACCTCAGATTCAGATTGGATACTGCCACCCTCGCTTCCTAGTCAACAGTGATTTTTGTGCAGTAATTGTTTTTTTTTCTAAAAAAAGTGAAAGCGTTAGTTGGCCAATTGTATCCATCTCTTTTCGACCCCATAGACTATAGCCTGCCAGGCTCCTCTGTACATGGAATTCTCCAGGCAGTGGGTGGAGTGGATTGCCATTTCATTCCCCAGGGAATGGGTCTTCCTGACCCAGGGATTGAACACTGGTCTTCTGTATTGCAGGCAGATTCTTTACCAAAATAGCAACTTCTAAATCCCAGCTTTATAAAAATATGATGTCATCAAAAGGAATGTATCAAGAGTATGAACACATACTTCTTTAACTGTGAACTACTATAAGCTAATTCTTGATGCAATCTCCAGAGATGTTAAGTATCACAGTGTTGCTCTAGAAATAAAATATCATGACAGCAGCTACAAATTCCCTAAGTTGCCTTGGTGCACAGTTTGGGAACCGTGGCCTTAGAAATTTCACCTTTGAAAGGAAATTAGACATCTTTGAAAGGAAATTAGATGTCTGTGTAGAAATGGAGAATCAAATGTTGACTGTTGGGCTGTGTAGATAAGAGTTCTGGACTGGTGGACAGTCTCAACATAGAGATCCAATTCCTTCTGCATTTTGAACTGAGTAGCTCCAAGATGGTGGGACACACCTCTCCCGTCTCTTCAAGTGTAAAGTGATGTATGCCTCCTCAGCTACTACACAGCTTCACTCTAAACTGTGTTATTTTTGATCTAATGAGAGTCCTAAATCTAATTGATGTCCTCCACAGAGTAGATCATTGCAGTATTTGCATTTTATCTTGCTTTCGTATTTAAACTGCACCAATAGTGATGCTTTTGTTTTCTAAGTTTGGAATTGTTTGGATATTGGCTTAAATGACTGGGAGGTGGGCATCGTGTATTTTTCATTCAGAGTGCGAACCCTCTGAAGTTTTAGACTTTGTTCCTTTCAGCTTAACCATGTCTGTAACATGGATTAATTAACAAGGAATGAGTAGGACTGCTTCTGATCTTGATTATTTTTTAGAGTAGTTGATAGAGTATTTTCTCATTGATTATGCTTTTCTCCTAGATCGTTTGTTGTTTTAACAGGGTAGGTCAGTATCTTCCAAACTGATTTTTTAAACTTAAAATATAATTTGGAATCAGCAGATTTCACAAAGCATGTGCAAAGTTTCATTTTACTGGAATTGGTAACCTTTATTTATTTTTTTAACTTTGTATTTTATGTTGGAGTATAACTGATTAACAGTGTTGATGCTTTTGAACTGTGGTGTTGGAGAAGACTCTTGAGAGTCCCTTGGACTGCAAGGAGATCCAAACAGTCCATTCTGAAGATCAGCCTTGGGATTTCTTTGGAGGGAATGATGCTGAAGCTGAAACTCCAGTACTTTGGCCACCTCATGCGAAGAGTTGACTTATTGGAAAAGACTCTGATGCTGGGAGGGATTGGGGGCAGGAGGAGAAGGGGACAACAGAGGATGAGATGGCTGGATGGCATCACTGACTCGATGGACGTGAGTCTGAGTGAACTCCGGGAGTTGGTGATGGACAGGGAGGCCTGGCGTGCTGCGATTCATGGGGTCGCGAAGAGTCGGACATGACTGAGCGACTGAACTGAACTGAACTGAATAGTTTCAAGTGGACAGCGAAGGGCTAGAGTCAGTAATCTTTATATGTCCCTAGTTCATGTATGAGATATAATGGATCATTGTTCTATCCTCATTACATCACTGGAGCTCATCTTATAATGTTGCTCCTCATCTCATGAAACTGTCACTTCTCCTGATTGTGCAGAATACTGTTTCAATTTCTCTCCATAGTCCAGAAAGTAAAGTATATTGAAAATATTAGATACATCACTGTTAAGTGAATATTTGATTTTTTAATTAAAAAACAAATGCTACTATAGATATTGTTTCTAAAGAAACACTGCATTTTCTCTTTGAATATACAAATAACTTCAAATTTATTTATGAAAACAACATAATGTTAGACTGCTTACATTTTCTTTCCTTATACATTTTGAGTTGAAGTATAGTTTAGGGCTTCCTTGGTGGCTCAGAGGGTAAAGCGTCTGCCTGCAATGCAGGAGACCTGGGTTTGATCCCTGGGTCGGGAAGATCCCCTGGAGAAGGAAATGGCAACCCACTCCAATATTCTTGCCTGGAGAATCCCATGGATGGAGGAGCCTGGTGGGCTACAGTCCACGGGATCACAAAGAGTCGGACATGACTGAGTGACTTCACTCACTCACTCAGTGTTGTGTAGGTTCTACTTTTAATATTTTTTAATAATGCAAATGAAATATTTGAATAGGAGCACAACATTGTAACTTTTTATAGCAATAGACTTTGAAACTCAACATTCTTGTACATGTTCATGTTTTGAGGTTTGATGTTGTTTCTTTCTCAAATGGCATAAATGTGGCTTTGCCATGAATCCTCAATGGCTCAGCCAGGTAAAGTACCCACCTGCACTGCAGATGTAGGAGATGCAGGTTTAATCCCTAGGTTGGGAATATCCCTTGGAGGAGGGCATAGCAACCCATTCGAGTATTCTTGCTTGGGAAATGCCATGGAAGAGGATCCTGGTGGGCTACAGTCCAAAGAACTACATAGTTGAACAGGACTAAGTGACTAAGCAGACACACATGACATGCTTTTTTTTTACTCTATGATATTTTATAAAATATGTTAGTAATGAGCGTCTGCATGTCCTTATCACGTCATATAAACAGTTATGCTTGAGTGAGGTGTTGAACAATACTTCTTCCCAGGCAGCAGAGTTTGTTTGTGATCCCAAGTACCAACAGAGTTCCCTAAATTATAATACAGTTTGAGCTGTGATGATGTCTTCCCAATAGGGACCTTTAATAGCTTCTCTTAGCTCTTGTCTCAGCATTTATTTATTCATGATTGGCATGTGACAGTTACATTCTTGGGTTTCATTTGTGTTTTTTTTTATCATGCAGATATTCGAATGTCTTTTATAGATCGAGAGTGACAGTGCATCTGTTGCCTGTTGAATAGACTCTTGCTCTAGGCTGGCAAAATGTCATTGCTGTATGCCTCTGTGTATGTGATTTTTCTTTTGTACAGTCATTTTTCTCTTAGCATTCCAATGATTGAGTGAACGACTGTGTGATAGCAATACTTAATGTGTCACTTACTGAACTTCAAATCATCACCATAGTTCAGTGCATAACTCTACTCATGGTTGGCTGATCCCGTCACTCTTGCGGTTTGTGCAGAGTAGAAGCTATTTCTCACCTCTTATTCCTTATATTTTATGCCCATGTTTTAACTGGCATTTTGTATATATCTGGTGTTTATTATTAAGAGTTAAGATTTTTGTTTCATCCAGATTAATACAAGCTAAAAAATAGAACACTTTGTTAATGCATATTAAATATTAATCACCAAGGCTAGAGATTTTGGACTTGTATATCGGATTGTGTAAACACTACTATCTTGACTGCTGGAAAAGAAAAGTTAATTTGAATCTTCAAGTTTACTAATTCTCAAAGCATATTAATTTCATAGTAGACTATCAGCCTTTCAAGAAATATTTGATTCAATAAATAAATTTATAATATAAAAAAGTATGTTGTAAAGACCTTTATGAAAACTGATGTTGTATAATTAGGAGATATCTTTTGAATGTAGACGTGGACCAGGGAGATGCATCAGATGAGTTCTCAGAGTATATCTCATCTTGCCTTTGTTCTAAATTAGAGCCTATTTTTGACTAGAGGTGTTGTAGTAGGAAAAATAGACTTCTCTTGGCGCAGATTTGAGGTGTGCTTGCAGCAGGTGTAAAATTATATGCCTTCTGACAGAGAATTAACCCCTGGCAAAGGTAAAACTTTAGGCTTTTGTGAAAATTAAGGTTTTAACTTTATATATTAAAAAACCTTTATTTTAAAGCATGATGAAATTGTAGAATTAATGTGTAACTTGAATATTTTATTTAGAACTTAAAGGCGATACTTTCAATAGACATTAAAAAATAAAAACAAGTATAATGATAAAATTAAGCTTGTGATAATTGTTAGTCACTCACGCATGTCAGACTCTTTGGGACCTTATGGAATATAGCCCACCAGCGTCCTCTGTCCAAGGAATTCTCCAGGCAAAAATACTGGAGTGGGTTGCTGTTGCCTTTTCCAGGGGATCTTCCCAGCCCAGGGATTGAACCTGTGTCTCCTGGATTGCAGACAGATTCTTTACTGGCTGAGCCACCAAATGAGGGTCTCTAAGCTTAATAAGACTTTCAACTGTATCTATGTATACTGTAATTTTTTTTTTTACAAATTGCGTAACTACAAAGGCAGGACCCCATGCAAATAATGCACAACATTTAATAATAACAAAAAGCATTTTTATTGAGAGCAGGCACTTTCATCATTTACTACATCGTATACAAAATATCTTACAAACCTTTATTATTGACTTTTTTCCTTTGCATTGGGAGAGCAGCTCAGGTAAGCCCATCAGAACCTTATGGCCTGAATGCAGCTGCAAATAGTGTCTCTTACAAGAGAGTGCAGCTGGTTTCCCAGTCTTTCTTGTGCCAGACAAGGAAGTAACTTTCCTTAGAAAAGAGGATTACAGTCATATCCTCCAATGAGGAAACTAAAACCAGATTTCTTTTTAGAGTTTGCAGTGGGGATTCTGAAGGAACATTGCACTGAACTTTAGTTTATTCTAAACTCAAGTTACTAAAATTTTGGTAACTCTGCACATTCAACTTCGGAAGTGGATGAGACCACAGAATAATGTGTACTTTGGGTAACTTAACAGTGATCCTGTTCCTTGCATAGGATTAAATGGTGAGTTCTTCTAAAACTAGCAGAAACTGCAAAGAAAAGTGAGCACTACATTAGCAGCTACTCAAATATCCTCTGAAATGTTTCTTTAATTTTGTAATGAACTTTTGCATTTGTCTTCAAATGAAATACCAGGCAAGCATTATTTTCTCATTTTTGTATATGGTGTAAAAGCATTTAATGCTAAATTAGGATGAAAAGGTAGTGTTTTACCTTCCCTTTCTGGAAAAAAAAAATCAAATATTTATTAACTGCTTTCTATTGTTGTCTTTCTCTTTAGAAAGTAATTTGTGGTCAGTGGAGCCCAGTGGGGAAGCTCCTTTTCCTCCAGATGGCTGTGACATTTGAGAAAACCTTGGAGGATTAAAGGCACTCCAGTGAGTGCTCAAAGTCCTGACACAACTTGACAATCCTAATGTGGGTCCTGAACTGATTGGATGACCAAAGGCACCAAATTCTCATCCAACTGTGCAATCACCATGCACACTTTTAAGGGCATGAAACTTAGTCCAAAGTTTTGGTTTGGTGACTGTTTTAAACAAAAGCAAATAAACCTTTTATTTCTGGCATGTACTTGGAAGGGCTCATGGAGGTACCTTGAATGGCTTTAAAAAATGGGGATACTTTTGCATGAATGAGCACAGCATGCTATAAATGTCTTTACTCTTTATTAAGTAGGGTTTGCAAACAATCTAAATGGTTAAATGGTAGAGGAAACTATAGAAATTGATCTTGGTGAGCAAAGCCTACCAAATCTAATTATATATTGTCACCATCTGCTGAAATATGATAATAGACTTAAGACAATTGCTGTCAGGATTTCAAAAGAAAAAACTTTGAAAAAAATTGCACGTGTAGTGTGTGTGTGTGTTTGTGTGTGTGTGTGTGTGTGTGTGTGAAAGAGGAGAGAATCACAAGAGCAAGAAAGAATAGCATCTTATGTGTCCTTTCTTTTCCTCATTTGTCAGCTATTGTTTAAAATGATAGGAAGGACATTTTCCTAATTTTTGAGTTGATTAAAGTTATCAAATTTTGGTAAGGTGATTTTATTGGTTTGGAATTTTAATTATATCCACGGCAGCTTCCAAAATTACCATGGCAACAGGTGTGTAATTATCAGCATTGCACATAGCTTCAATGTGTAACGCATTTCTTCCAGCTGAATGAATATTAAATCATACTGGCTAACACCTCTGCTAGTAAAGAGATAAAGCTTTGGCTATGGCCTGTAAATTGATCCTGCTTCTATAGATTTCTTTTACTATGAAGCTATTGAATGGGGTAATTCGTGCCTTTGAGGGTTTTCTGAATTTGTTAGATCTTGACAGAAAGCTAGTTTTATTTCATTTAAGTGACGCGTTTAATTACTACTCACATTTCCTTTTGTAGAATTCTCTCCAAAAATTGCTGCTGTTGTTTTTGGCTGCATGGTGTGTGTTCATGACAGATGACATTTTTTTTTAAGGCATTTTCTTAAGATACCTTATGTTCTAATTGCTGCCGTATCTAACAAATTCAGGTGGTCTTTGTATGAAGCACATTTGGAGTGAAATCTTTGAATTAAAACATAAATACAGTCTTCTAATACACATTAGCTCTAAGAAGATAGTATAATCCATGATACTTAGTGAAGTCTGAACTTCAGATTGTTTCTAATATTCCAGGTGATCCTTTCAGACTCACTCCCACCTGTAAATACGCAAAGGAGTGAATGATCATCTATATTAGATATTATCTTTTATATAGCTCTGATTGTTTTAAAACTCAGAATCTCCCTTAAATATCCAATGAAAGAGATAACAATTTACTTTTATCATTACTATGATTGTGACTTATTTGGCTGATAGAAGTGAGGCTTTTTAGGGACTAGCATTATTGAGAAGTCTATTTATGTTTAAAATACACAGACTAGGTCATGCTATAAATGATATTATTAAATAGGAATCCAGCTAAATGATTACAAAATTTTATAAATCTTTTCACTATTCATTCTTTGTGTTAATGGACATTTTATTCTGGAATGACATTCAGTAACTTGAGATCATTAAATGAAACAGACCTGAGTTAATCTGTGTTAGAACAGAAGCTAGCATAAGAAGATATATTCAAAACTTCTAGATGCTTGGATTTCTGAGACAGGTGATTCTCTTAAAGATTAGAGAAAGGCTCTATATGTCTGCTCTACTACGCTCTCTCCATTCCAGCCAAATATCCCATGATACGGTATCATTTAAGCATCATCAACTTTAATTTGTGTGTCTCCATTTCAAGCTAAAGTTGAGGTTACCACTGGTACCAGATTGGATCGCCTACTTATATATTGGTCCATCATAAAATATAGTGTAACAGGCTGTATTCATAGTATGAATGGACAACTAAGAAAGAGGTGAATCCTTTACTCATGCAGATAGGTTAGCATTCCTGAAGTAGTGTTCATGACATTGAAAACCATTCAGAGAACATGGACAATATACTGGTTTTTCCTAGATTGGTTTCTCCAATATTTCTGTCTTTATTATTTACTCTAGCTCATATTTAAGCTGTATAATTTCTTTAAAGAAAGGATAAACACTGCCCCCCACCACACACACAACACTCCGTGTATTTCTGTGGACTCTCCTTTAATGGAGCCCTGCCAGTGTTAGCCATTGTTTCAGTTGCTGGTGGCTGTTCAACTGTGCAAGGTTGCCTGGAAACGCTCCTTCTTCAAGGCAAAGCTCTCCAGCCACTTTCCATACCTCCCAGTCCAGGGCTTAAAGACTCAGGAAATGCAGCCACTAGTGTTTCTTTTTGAAATCTCCTTAGTAAAATAATCATCTCATAAATGTAGAAAATAGGAAAACAGCTTCAGAGTCTATGGGGCACGCATGTTTAAAACAAAACAAAAAACTTTCAAAAAGTTTTAAAAGTGTTACAAGTTAAATTGAAAATTTTAAGTGAGCTTGATATAAAATTTTATTAAACGAGTATTTTGTAATGTGTAATGTTATTTGAAAATATTTAAAATTAACATCTACCTCAGTCTTTCAGTCTGGAAGTTTGGTTCTTCTTCCATCAAGGTTGCATTGTATTCCCATGGCCCCTTTAAAATGGAAAAGTTTGAAAGTCAGATACCTTGATTTTGAACTCTATGCTCTTATTGCATTTTAAAATAAGTAACTTTATTAGATAACAAGTTGTGATCATAATTTGCTTTTTTCTTTGATTCAAACTTGACTTAGAAATCTGCAATGACTTAGAAATCTGGTGTTCTCATTGTTATTGTTATCTTTTTTTTCCTCTCTCTCTCTTTTTATTTTATTTTTTAATTTTATTTTTACTTTATTTTACTTTACAATACTGTATTGGTTTTTGCCATACATTGACATGAATCCACCACGGGTGTATACAAGCTCCCAATCCTGAATCCCCCTCCCACCTCCCACCCCATATCATCTCTCTGGATCCTCCCCATGCACCAGCCCCAAGCATCCTGTATCCTGTATCGAACATAGACTGGCACTTCGTTTCTTACATGATAGTATACATGTTTCAATGCCATTCTCCCAAATCATCCCACCCTCTCCCTCTCCCTCAGAGTCCAAAAGTCCGTTCTATACATCTGTGTCTCTTTTGCTGTCTCGCATACAGGGTCATCATTACCATCTTTCTAAATTCTGTATATATGTGTCAGTATACTGTATTGGTGTTTTTCTTTCTGGCTTACTTCACTCTGTATAATCGGCTCCAGTTTCATCCATCTCATTAGAACTGATTCAAATGTATTCTTTTTAATGGCTGAGTAATACTCCATTGTGTATATGTACCACAGCTTTCTTATCTATTCATCTGCTGATGGACATCTAGGTTGTTTCCATGTCCTGGCTATTATAAACAATGCTGCGATGAACATTGGGGTACATGTGTCTCTTTCTATTCTGGTTTCCTCGGTGTGTATGCCCAGCAGTGGGATTGCTGGGTCATAAGGCAGCTCTATTTGCAATTTTTTAAGGAATCTCCACACTGTTTTCCATAGTGGCTGTACTAGTTTGCATTCCCACCAACAGTGTAAGAGGATTCCCTTTTCTCCACATCCTCTCCAGCATTTATTGCTTGTAGACTTTTGGATCGCAGCCATTCTGACTGGTGTGAAATGGTACCTCACTGTGGTCTTGACTTGCATTTCTCTGATAATGAGTGATGTTGAGCATCTTTTCATGTGTTTGTTAGCCATCCATATGTCTTCTTTGGAGAAATGTCTATTTAGTTCTTTGGCCCATTTTTTTGATTGGGTCGTTTATTTTTCTGGAGTTGAGCTGCATAAGTTGTTTGTATATTTTTGAGATTAGTTGTTTGTCAGTTGCTTCATTTGCTATTGTTTTCTCCCATTCAGAAGGCTGTCTGGGAGTCTGATTTTCATGTGAATTTGAATTGGTAAGGCAAGTGAAATATCAAAATAAGCTTATCATGGTGATTTTGAAATAATTATCAAGGCAAAGATGAGAGAAAGAGTTCAAGTATTTGCTCTGAATGAGACAATCTGTCTCCAAAGTGCTTTACATATTTTACCTCCCTCAGTCCTAGGAAAGGCCCTGTGATGTGGGTAGTTTTGTCCCTGTTTTACAAATTGAGAAACTCAAGCTTTTGGAGGTTAATTAAAATCAGATTTCTCCGAGTCATTTTTAATTCCAGAGGATATACATTCCTACTACACCTCTAACATCCTCAGTAATAAAGCAAGAGATGATATCTCTGATAGAATATACAGTAATCACTTTGAGGATCAGCCAGTTCAGTTCGGTCACTCCATCTTGTCGACTCTTTGCGACTCCATGGACTGAAGCACACCAGGCTTCCCTGTCCTTCACCAACTCCCAGAACTTACTCAGACTCATGTCCATCGAGTCGGTGATGCCATCCATACAACCATCTCGTCTTCTGTCATCCCCTTCTCCTCCTACGCTCAATCTTGCCCAGCATCAGAGTCTTTTCCAGTGAGTCAGTTCTTCACATCAGGTGGCCAAAGTACTGGAGTTTCAGCTGCAGCATCAGTCCTTTCAGTGAATATTCAAGACTGATCTCCTTTAGGATGGACTGGTTGGATCTCTTTGAGGATAGATAAGCATAACTGCCAAAGATTGGGTCGTTCACATCAATAATGTACTAAAGAATAATATATACACAATGTGATAAACCACCACCAACACAATTAGAGTACCATTAAAGTTTCTGCAAAATTGAGTCCTGCCTTTTGAGCTCTTAACAGAAGTAGGAAGTCAAGAAACACCTGGAGTAACAGGCAAATTTGGCCTTGGAATGCGGAATGAAGCAGGGCAAAGACTAATAGAGTTTTGCCAAGAAAACGCACTGGTCATAGAAAACACCCTCTTCCAACAACACAAGAGAAGACTCTACACATGGACATCACCAGATGGTCAACACCGAAATCAGATTGATTATATTCTTTGCAGCCAAAGATGGAGAAGCTCTATACAGTCAACAAAAACAAGACCAGGAACTGACTGTGGCTCAGATCATGAACTCCTTATTACCAAATTCAGACTCAAATTGAAGAAAGAAGGGAAAACTGCTAGACCATTCAGGTATGACCTAAATCAAATCCCTATGATTATACAGTGGAAGTGAGAAATAGATTTAAGGGCCTAGATCTGATAGATAGAGTGCCTGATGAACTATGGAGTGAGGTTCGTGACATTGTACAGGAGACAGGGATCAAGACCATCCCCATGGAAAATAAATGCAAAAAAGCAACATGGCTGTCTGGGGAGGCCTTACAAATAGCTGTGAAAAGGAGAGAGGCAAAAAGCAAAGGAGAGAAGGAAAGATATAAGCATCTGAATGCAGAGTTCTAAAGAATAGCAAGAAGAGCTAAGAAAGCCTTCTTCAGCAATCAATGCAAAGAAATCGAGGAAAAGAACAGAATGGGAAAGACTAGAGATCTCTTCAAGAAAATTAGAGATACCAAGGGAACATTTCATGCAAAGATGGGCTCGATAAAGGACAGAAATGGTCTGGACCTAACAGAAGCAGAAGATATTAAGAAGAGGTGGCAAGAATACACAGAAGAACTATACAAAAAAGATCTTCACTACCCAGATAATCATGATGATGTGATCACTAATCTAGAGCCAGACATCCTGGAATGTGAAGTCAAGTGGGCCTTGGAAAGCATCGCTACGAACAAAGCTAGTGGAGGGGATGGAATTCCAGTTGAGCTGTTTCAAGTCCTGAGGGATGATGCTGTGAAAGTGCTGAACTCAATATGCCAGCAAATTTGGAAAACTCAGCAGTGGCCACAGGACTGGAAAAGGTCAGTTTTCATTCCAATCCCAAAGAGAGGCAATGCCAAAGAATGCTCAAACTACTGCACAATTGCACTCATTTCACATGCTAGTAAAGTAATGCTCAAAATTCTCCAAGCCAGGCTTCAGCAATACGTGAACCGTGAACTCGCTGATGTTCAAGCTGGTTTTAGAAAAGGCAGAGGAACCAGAGATCAAATTGCCAACATCCGCTGGATCATGGAAAAAGCAAGAGAGTTCCAGAAAAACATCTATTTCTGCTTTATTGACTATGCCAAAGCCTTTGACTATGTGGATCACAATAAACTGTGGAAAATTCTGAAAGAGATGGGAATACCAGAGCACCTAACCAGCCTCTTGAGAAACCTGTATGCAGGTGAGGAAGCAACAGTTAGAACTGGACATGGAACAACAGACTGGTTCCAAATAGGAAAAGGAGTACGTCAAGGCTGTATATTGTCACCCTGCTTATTTAACTTCTATGCAGAGTACATCATGAGAAACGCTGGACTGGAAGAAACACAAGCTGGAATCAATATTGCCGGGAGAAATATCAATAACCTCAGATATGCAGATGACACCACCCTTATGGCAGAAAGTGAAGAGGAGCTAAAAAGCCTCTTAATGAAAGTGAAAGAGGAGAGTGAAAAAGTTGGCTTAAAGCTCAACATTCAGAAAACTAAGATCATGGCATCTGGTTCCATCACTTCATGGCAAATAGATGGGGAAACAGTGGAAACAGTGTCAGACTTTATTTTGGGGGGCTCCAAAATCACTGCAGATGGTGACTGCAGCCATGAAATTAAAAGATGCTTACTCCTTGGAAGGAAAGTTATGACCAACCTAGATAGTATATTCAAAAGCAGAGACATTGCTTTGCCAACTAAGGTCCATCTAGTCAAGGCTATGGTTTTTCCTGTGGTCACGTATGGATGTGAGAGTTGGACTGTGAAGAAGGCTGAGCGCCGAAGAATTGACGCTTTTGAACTGTGGTGTTGGAGCAGACTCTTGAGAGTCCCTTGGACTGCAAGGAGATCCAACCAGTCCATTCTGAAGGAGATCAACCCTGGGATTTCTTTGGAAGGAATGATGCTGAAGCTGAAACTCCAGTACTTTGTCCACCTCATGCGAAGAGTTGACTCATTGGAAAAGACTCTGATGCTGGGAGGGATTGGGGGCAGGAGGAGAAGTGGACGACAGAGGATGAGATGGCTGGATGGCATCACAGACTCGATGGACATGAGTCTGAGTGAACTCCGGGAGATGGTGATGGACAGGGAGGCCTGGCGTGCTGCGATTCATGGGGTCTCAAAGAGTCGGACACGACTGAGTGACTAAACTGAACTGAACTGAACAGAAATAAATAAGGATTAATAGGTATTCTGATAGTTCCATAGAAACCAGGAAAAGTACTCTGGACCTTTGAGGACCGTTATGTGCCAAGCCCCTAGTAAGAGATGTGAAAATAAGTTAAAATGTTGACTCTGCCCCCGTGGAACTCCTACCTGTGAAAATCACAACTATACAGAGTCATTATAATCACTGTGGTGATTGTGAAGGCAGAGTAGAATGTGCTATGGGTGCATGGCATCACTGAGGAGCACTTTTAGGGTCTGGAAGGATGTGTTCACCCAGGAGGGAAGAAGGAAGGGTGTTTCAGGCTGGTGCAGAGGTGAAGGTGGGTTGGTGAGCAGCTTCATGTGGCCCACAAAGAATGTGTTTTGGTGAGTCAGGAGATGGTTCTAGTTACGTCCGTGGGGTCAATATCGCAAAGTCCCTGACGTGACATCCTTAGAAATTCACATGCCACCCTACTGGGTAAGGAGGGTATCTAATAGATTAGTTATCAGTTATTGGCAAAACATACAGATTCACTCTTTGGAAAGATTGTATTTGTGATGCTCAAGAGAATATGGTAAAAGGAGAGAGATGAGAACGATAATATTGGTAAGGATATTACTTTCATCTAAAGACCATAAGCTCTAGGCAACAAGTGCTCAGGGCTTGAACAAAGCATATGAATAAGACTGAAGAAGAGAGACTCAGAAATCTGGAATCAGTGTCATTCATGTATTTTTTTTTTCTTTTTTTAAAATCTGCACATCTTACTTTTCTTTTGGATATATACTTACGAATAGAATTGCTGGATCATAAGGGCACTTCTTTGTTTAACATTTTGACAAAACTCCAAACTCATTGGCTTTTGTAATAAGGAAATGAGAGAGGACTTTCTAGTGCTAATAAAATATACACATTTTTCTCTAAAACAAACAAAAAATCTACAGAACCCAGTGTTTACTACAGAAAGCATTCAGCTTTTATTTATTTATTATTATTTTTTTAAATAAATGTGAATGCACTGGTCCATCTAGTCAAGGCTGTGGTTTTTCCAGTGGTCGTGTATGGATGTGAGAGTTGGACTGTGAAGAAAGCTGAGCACTGAAGAATTGATGCTTTTGAACTGTGGTGTTGGAGAAGACTCTTGAGAGTCCCTTGGACTGCAAGGAGATCCAACCAGTCTATTCTGAAGGAGATCAGCCCTGGGATTTCTTTGGAAGGAATGATGCTAAAGCTGAAACTCCAGTACTTTGGCCACCTCATGCGAAGAGTTGCCTCATTGGAAAAGACTGTGATGCTGGGAGGGATTGGGGGCAGGAGGAGAAGGGGATGACAGAAGATTAGATGGCTGGATCACGGACTCGATGGACGTGAATCTGAGTGAACTCTGGGAATTGGTGATGGACAGGGAGGCCTGGCGTGCTGCGATTCATGGGGTCGCAAAGAGTCAGACACAGCTGAGCCACTGAACTGAATTGAACTGAACTGAACTGAATGTACTGGTGGCAGCAGTAAGGAGAAGTCAGCTGTGACATGCCTGGCAGTTAGCTATCCTCATGTGTAACAGACCTACAAAGACTTCAAGCAGGAAGTAGGTTGAATGCGGTAGGATGGAAATGGCTTGATGGAAGGGTTAGTGAAATAGGATGGCTCTTCCTAAGAGTAGGACTGCACTTCAGAGAGGTTGTGAAGATGAGATAAGCTCTGAGAGAAAAGAGTATTCCATGAGCAGCACAGTGAAGGAAAACTGTAATACCTGGGTGTGAAAAGGAATGAAAGAGTCTTCATTTTCTCCTCTAGCTCTGGTCCTCTGACAGTATTCTGCTCATCCCCTGTCTTCACTTAAGTCAAACTCCACTGAAAGGAAAATTATATTAACACTTTGCTTTCTCTCTGCATTATGTTTTTCTACTAAAAAAACAACAACTATGAGTTGAATACTTGGGAGTTTTATTCTTCCTCCATTGAGGTGAATAGCTCACACATTAGTGAGAGTATCAGATGTGTCTGAAAGTGGGAGGAAAAGTCTCACCTTTGGGCTCTGTCTTCCTCCTTAGAACTTCTAATGGTTTCATCATTTCATTTCATCCCAGACAAACCAGGAGGGCTTTAATATGAGGAGAAACTCAGGATGCCAAATTATGAATATAACCCTACCTTTTGACAAGTTATTTTTTTAAAGGAAAGAGAGAGGAAAGGAGAGAAAGAAAGAAGGGAACAAAAAAGTAATATTTGAATGGCATAACATTTTTTAAAAATTAATGTACCTTCAATGAAAATAAATCCTCAAATTTTGAATGTTCTGTGATCTTCAGTAGCTTGTCTAAACTCTCGGTACCTCAGGACCCTTTTTTATAACATAGGGATACTGCTTTTATTCCTATTTTGTGAAATAAACTTTTTCTACTCAGTTTGAAGCTCTCAGTGTGAAAATACTTTATAAATTTTAATGTTCTTAGCAAATAAGTTTTCTTTATACAGTGAATCCTTAAGGATTATAACTTACACTTTGTCATCTACTTTATAGGAAACATAGTGTCTCAAAGTACTAGAAGTCAACAAAATTGTTGTAAAAATTGTGTAAATTGTGATAAGTTAAAACTAAGATTTATAGAATAGGTAAGTTAAATTTGTTGATACAGTTTACTAAGAACTGTGCATGGTAAATACTATGCCCTTAGAAACAATCATAATTGTAAGGGTTGATTTTTTTTAATAGATACTATTTATTGAGTGCTTAATAAGAGCTAGTCACTGTTGAAAACACATTGCATGTGTGAGCTCTAATTTTTACAGTCATCCTTTGGGCTATTTTTCCCATTTTATAAACGAAATATTGAGAGGTAGTTTAAGAAACTTGTCTAACATTCAACAGCTATTACTTACTATGTAAAACTGAATCTATATTCTCATTTTGTATCAACTAATACAATCAATAATTACTAACCAGAGTTGATTAACAAATGATAGTCACATGTTCAATATTTGACTTTTTATTTACCTTAGGAGGCTATTCTTATTTTTTACAGATTATTATTTATTTTACCTACATTATTCATTACTTTAAAGGCTTCCTATGTGAGTAGTTTTCAAACTGTGCTTCAAAGATTTCCAAGAATTTCATGAAGACTATCACATCCTTTTAATTCATATTCGCTCTAGGTGGATCTATTTTATATGCTAATATTACGTTCATTACTAGAGTCTCCCTTCCTTCTGTCTTCTTTCCTTCCTTTCTGTCTCCCTCCATTTTTCCCTCACCCTCCTTCTTTCCATCCATCCATCAATTCATGCATCCATGCATCCCTATTTATCTATATATATAAATATTCAGTCAACCAACCAACCAACCAACCAACCAATCAACTATCAAATATGTATTGGACTCTCAATATATATAAAACACTGTGCTACTAACAGTTACATTCTTTAAAAAAAAATCTTAAGAGTTTTTTTCTAATTTTCAGAAACCACAGACAGTGAATTTAAAACACAATTTTGTTTAATTCACATATGAAGTATTTTGAAAAATATTATTTATATATTACATGTTATCCTTTTTATTAGAATCAAAGATGTTCTCTTAAGAGGGAGGCATGTAAAGTTGTGTCCAGCTTTGAGAAGTTACATAGACTTTGGCTGTGGGAACGCAGATGTACTTTCCTGTATATAAAATGTTTACTTTTCCTTTTTAATTTTTTATGAACTTCAAGCCAAGAGGGGTGAAGTTTTTACAAACATGAGGCCTTGGTGGTTTGATCGACATGATCTTGGCTCACAACTAATCAATCTGAATTGACATGTGGTAATAAGGTCATTGTTCAGAATGGAAAAACAGAGATTGTTTCTGAAAAGGGAAAAAAAAAATCAATGAACTATATTTTTACCCTTAAATATCTAAACTACTTAGTATTAAAAACAATAAAACCCCAATTGGAGAATAAGACACTTAAAATTTTAGATTACAGAATCTTTCTAGAGCAAATGCAAATCGCTTCATTAGTGTCAACTGTATTATTAAATCCAAATTTATAAAGCAAACATGTTAGCTAAAAATATCAGTGGATTAAAAACTTTGGTCTTTCCTGATTGAACGTATAGCACATTAAAATGCAGGACTTAATTTTAATAGATCATATGTACCTTTAAAGATTTTTACAATAGAAAAACATTTTTTGAGTATGAAAGTTAGATATCGCTAACTCTATTTTCTTAATGTATATTCAGAAACTTTAAAGTGATTTTCAGTCTTGACTCAAAATACAGCATTCATGATATTTTTTTGTTTTCTTTCTTGTCTCTTTTTTTTCTTTCCATTACTGCTGTACTGCATTAAGAAAGAAATATTGAGTAAGACTTTTTTTCCTGATTAAAAATGCTTTCCAAGGGGAAGCCTAATTAGAGTATGCTTCTCCCCTCACTGCAGACTCCTCTCCACTCGAGAAAACAACTTCCCTGAGGTAGGGAGAGGGCCTGAAGGTATACTCAGTGAGATTATAAAGCAAGATCAAAGAATATACTGATTTCTCTTCAAGATTTAAGGGCCTGTGTGCTCAGTCATGTCCAACTCTGTGACCCCATGGACTGTAGCTGGCCAGGCTTCTCTGTCCATGGAATTTTCTAGGAAAGAATAGTAGAGTGGGTTGCCATTTCCTACTCCAGAATATCTTCCCTGAACTGTCTTGTTAAAGGTAGTTCCATTCACCTGACTTAAAACTTGCGGTGGGGTCTGAAGTCCAGGATTGGTGGGTGATTGCAGGCAGAGAGGAGAGAACAAGATTACAAAATCTCAAGGGAATGAAATAAGGGTATCGGATGCTTGAACAGTTGTGGGCTGTGACAGAATACCTTTCCTGGATCCTGAGGATTTGAGGGTAAAAAGAGGAATAGCTTGTTTTGCATGATTTAATATTCTCATCAGATTTACAGATTACCCTAATTTTGATGTGAGCGGTATGCATTTCAGTTAAATTAATTTTTATATTCTGAGAATGTTATGGTTTATTTCTTAGTATTTTGTTTTTGTAAAATTTTGTGTATTTTTAAATCCTCATCAATGCATATATTCTCTTAAAAACAGATACTTCTATATCTAAAGCTATATGTAGAATACATATGCACAAATATATTTTTCCTGCAACATAATCCTGAAGATTTGGTTTATCTGTTTAATTTTTATAAAGTTATTTATATTAACTACACACTTCTATTAGGGAACTTAAATATTGACAGTGTTCATTCTTAATATTAAAATGTTTCCTCTAAGAATTTATTTTCTAAGAAGAATATTTTATTTAAAAGGGAAGTTTAATGTTTAGAAATTGCCTTGGCACTTGGTCTGTAGGTTAAGTACACCTTCAAATACTGAAAAAATCACAGCACTTATGGTAGATCAAACCTTGATAACAAAATCAATAAAATAAAAATAAACCTTAGAACTAGGTTCAGCTTCAGATGTCTAAATAAAAATATGCTATTTAGTGGGTAACTTACAGTGAATCTCAAAAAAATATAGAGTGAATAATCATGACATTAAAATGAGAGAATACAAATATTTGGGATTTATTTCATTTTCTTAATTTGAAACGTGTATAATCTTTAACATTTGCAGTAAAAAAATAAAATTATGATTAAGCCATTTTGAATGCCATTTTGAAAACAGAAGAAAACAAAAATATATCACTGATAGCTTATTAATAAATGATAGTATTGTGTCTTTCTTACCATAATTATTTCTGCAGACAAGAAGAATAACTTGGAGATAATTTTTGTGTTTACTTTTGCTTGTTTCTGTCCTTGGGTTTCCTTTCTGTCCCATGGTGATATGTAAAAGTAGGACACCTGTTTTCCACTGGGTTTTCAGTTTGGGTAGATTCTTACAGCACAGCAATATATTCTTAATCAGAGTTCTTTCGGAAATCTGTGGTAAGTTAATGATAGCAATAATAATATTTAAAGCTGCAGTCAATAAAATGAAACGTCTTCCACAAAGACTGTGTCCCTCAGTCTTTGTGAAAATAAGAAAGAAATCTATGAAGAGATACACAAACTTCCTGTGCTGTCTTAAAGCTTTACGAATAAGGAAATCAGCTCACTTCCATAAGGATCCAGAGAGGGAATATTTCAACATAAATCCTGATCAATAAAATCTAGGTAGCATGTTTAACAACAACAAATTATAAGAGAACAGATCATTATAGAGTAATGTTTTTAATGAGCCAAAATATTTCTGTCTTTGAAAAGATTGCTGATTGAATTGGAAAAGGCAGAGGAAAAACTGTATTTGCTTGAAAACTTGCAAAAGTATTTTGAGTTAGTGTTTCCTTCTTTCTAGTTTAAGTTAGCAATAAGAAAATTATTGTATATATGTCAGAAGATCAGATCAGAAAAGCCATCTTCCATTGATTTTTCAACTTGTAAGGAATGAGGAAGGGAAAGTTGATCTTTGCTCTCATTCATCAGGGTGTTATGCTAGTCAGCTTGTACACAAATGATTTATTCTGAAAGCAGACTTTACACTTAGAGAAATTCCAGGATGGAGCACTAGTGCCCCATGGAGTGTTTGCAAATGCAATAATGCCTCAGGGAAGCCAGCTTCATGTGTCCTGCACTTAAGCTTGTTCTCAGTGTTCATTTTCAATAATGATTCAAATAATTGAAACATAAAGGATCTGCATTTCAGGATAGCTGGAATATTCACTCTAACTCTCCACTGCAAAGAGGAAAAGAAACCTTAAGTGTCCAGTTTATGATGTTAGCAGATAATTAGATATAAGAAAATGTAAAAAATTCTTAAATCAAACCAAGTTATACAACCTAAAATTCAGACAGTATCCATCTTATTAAAATTTGCCTTCTAGTTTCCAGTTTTCTTTAATTTTATGCTTAACATCATAACTGCCATTTTGTGTAATTACATTTAAAATTGTTTCATGTAAGGCATTTTTCTATTCAGAAGGTTATTTTGAGAAAAACTTGAACTTCATTTTATTTCACTCACATATGTAAATTAGCCAATGCAAGCAAATAACTTCTGTGAGGAGCCAGGTGTTTTCAATGACTTAATAAGTGATTCCAGACTATGACTTTTATAGCCCAAATCCTCTAAAGTTTTAAAATAAACTTTCAGGCAGTGAATTGAGGTACTGGGAGGTCACAAAATCAAACTGTTAATTGTGATGTTCCTTCTGGTTTACATCCTAACTGTAGAGAATTTCTAAGAGTTATTCTCAATATTGCACTTAATTTACTCTTAATATAGCATGTTTCACTTACATATGTATGTCGTATATTTTCTTTACTAAATGAAATTGTCCTCCTTAGAGTTATATTTCACATTCTCCACAATCTATTCCAGGTGAAGTGCTGGTCCTAGTGAAGTTTCCAAATTTAATTCTTGCTGCTTCATACCACTCAGTTAACTAAAGTTTGTTCTTCTGAGTGATGATTCTCAAATTACTTAACAACAGGTTCATCATGGGATATCAACTCTTCAGAACATGTATTTGTACATCCTATAATTTTTTCTCATGTATGTTCTGTTATTTCGAACATCCCTATATTAGTTAAGAATGATTCCTGTAACACAGCATATAATTGCTGAGTCTTAACTGTTTGTATTTGTATAAGAAAAGTCAAGAGGTAGGTAGACAGTTAAGGGCTATTGTAACTCCTCAGCACTGACTCAAGAGACCTAGGCCCTTTCTGCCTCTCTGCTGCACCAACTTTAGTATGTTGACTTTGCACCTTATATTCACAATGTGGCTGCCATATCTCCAACCTTTCTTCCATATTCCAGGCAATGAATATTGTTAAGTGGAAAGGAGCAGTATTAAAGAATTGTGTCAGCTTCTGTTTTTTTGTTTGGTTTGGTTTCAATAAAATAGAAACCCAGCCCAGCAATCTTTGGCTCACATTTCATCCGCCAACACTGTGTCAAGGGTGCCCCTACCTGGAAAATAGCTAAGGAGAAGAAAATGCAAGTGAGCACTGGGTTATTGAATGAACACTCTGCCCCACTGCCTTTCACTCACATTTATCTCTCCACTTGGAATGCTCTTTCTGTCCTCTCTCCTGTGCCTTTCTTCCACATCTTTTGTCCCATTTCTGATGGAAGTTCTTTATATTTTCCTATGGAATATCACATTTTAACCTCCATAATATGAGGGAAAATATCTGTAACTAGCTTTGTGCAGCTGTGTCTTAATCTTGAGGTTGAAAACTATATGACTCAGTTGCAAGTTTCAAAAATTTTTTCAGCTAATTTGTTCCATAATTCACTGATTCATTTAACATGCAAGTCCAGGATTTGCTGGTTTATCTGGATCCAAAGGCTAAAATGATGTGCATCTTATTATAGTCTATGTCTATTCTTGTTCTCAAACTTATCCATCCTCCTTCCCCCCCGCTTTGCTTCCCTAATTCTCCTTCTCTCTCCTCCTCTCTCTCTCATTCTTTATTCTACTTTCCTCTGTTTTCCTTCCTTTATAAATAGGTTCTCAACACATTGTGTAAGAGATAGCTGTCTGTGGCTCTTAATGTATCTGGTTTTTAATCAATCCTGAATAATTATTGGAAGGACTAATGCTGAAGCTGAGGCTCCCATACTTTGGCCATCTGATGCAAAGAACTATTGATTGGAAAAGACCCTAATGCTGGAAAAGATTGAAGGCAGAAGGAGAAGGGGTGACAGAGGATGAGATGGTTGGATGGTATCACCGACTTGATGGACATGAGTTTGAGCAAGATCTGGGAGTTGGTGATGGATAGGGAAGCCTGGCATGCTTCAGTCCATGGGGTCGCAAAGAGTTGGACACGACTGAGTGACTGAACTGAATTGTTTTCATTGTAACAGAGTCAGGGACCCACTCTTGCTTCCAAATGCATTTATCAAATGTTTCTGGAAGAAATCTGATTAGCCTTGATTGACCACATTTCTACCCTTTAACTAAACCGGGCAGAGGAGAATAGACTGTTAACATTGGCTAAGCCTAGGTCATGTGACAATTCTGGTGACCCGTGGGTAGAGGGGACTGTAGTTGGTTGTCCCGCCACAATCATAGGTGATGTTGGCGAGAAATCGTGTGCAGGCAAAATAGTAGCTGCTATTTTTCCTTTTTTTTTTTTTTTAATTCCAAGTGTACACCTCTGACAAACTAAGTAGGCCCTCAGTAAGCATTTGAAGACATGAAAGGACACTTAGGATAAGAACTGAGCTGATCTATAAGAAGATAGGAGGAAGCCAGGTAGTGTTTCAGTGTCTCAAAAGCTGTATTTAGATCATATAGTGCCATTCTATATTTTGAAACCATTTGAATTCCCAATAGATAAGTCGTTCAAGTTTTTAAAAAACAAGAAATTTCAACCCAGAATCACACCCCAAAATATGCTATCTCACCAGTTGCCCTAGCAGCAAATATATATTAAGTGTCTCCTCTATGCTAAGGCACAAAGAGGAAGGTAAATGCACTTTTAATGAAGGTAATTGAAATGTTTTTCCTCTATACTTAAAGAAAATGTTAATCTGATAGAGAAAATAACAGGTGATGACATAGTTAGCAAGTAGAATATATTCAGGGAACCAACCATTTGCTTCCTTAAAGCTTCTTAGAAAACTGCATAGTGGTGTATTCAACTCTATGGAAGTAAGAAATTTAAGGAAATGAATTCAGATATTTAGCCCTATTTATTTTAAACTAAATAAAGAGGCATTTGATACATCTTTAGGCCTCTCAGAAAACATCCGAAACAAAAGCATGTAATTCCAAATAAAACAAGTTTATATTTACACATTTTATTTCTGTTACCCTGTTGATTGATTCAGTAGAGTTGTGGGGTGAAAGATTATACCATTTATTTCTCCTGATTTTTTTTCATTTGCCTGGAATAACTCAGTTTATTAAAGATTTCTGAGAAGTTCACTGTCATTGCCCTCCTGTCTTTTGCTATCAGTGTTTGGGGTAAGGAAAGGATGAGCTTGAAGCATGGTTAGCTCTTTGTCACTGCTGTGCCGATTCATTATGTCTCCAGAAAGCACACTGAACCCGTCAGGCAAAGCTTCCTAAAGCTGGGTCCTTTCAGTCCATTCTTACAGGGGTAATAAGGCTTGGAACTTATTTCAGTGGGTCTGCCCTGTAGAAGCATTCCTCTTGGTTTTCTTTTGAAGATTGATTGGTTTGCAAAGGAAAGCCAACAGTACTGCTCTTTTTTTCTCACTTTCTCTCTTCTTTCCATTCTTGAAAACTTGATAGTTGTGTTCAATAAGAAGTCTTACTTGACAGATTCTGCGTCCATGCTTTATGTAGTTCTTTAAACCTGATTCTTGAAGCTGAGCAACTTTTAATGGGACTCTTTAGTGAAGCCAAAACCACTTATATAATCTAGCTCTGTAGTGTAGTGTTTTTTTGATTTTCTTAAATGGTGCGATGAGATAGAAAAAGATAGAGTAGGCAAGGGGTGGGATGGAAGGAGAGATGCAAGAGAATTTCTAAAAGTAGAAATTTAGCAGACTGACTCAGATTAAGTTTCACAGTAGCCTGCTGGAAAGAAATGTCTGAACACAATTTCTGACTTTTTTAAAGGTAATTGACAATAATTATAAGTGTTTGTGGTAAACCACAACAATCACTCTCTAATGTTGTGCTCAGAATATTCCACTAGACCAAGTTAATGAGGATGTTTCACAGCAGTATGTTTAATTCTAGGCAAGTAAAATCAACTTAAATAATGCAACGTAAAATTCAAACACCTACTCTGTGGCCCAGGTCTTTTTTTGGGATCTAGAAAACTTCTTTTAAGTAGTTCTTACAATTGAGGCATTTGATCCAGTGGCAGAAATATGAAAAGGTAAAAAGAATGCTCATGATAAAATTTGATAGGTGCTCTGAGGGTAGTAAATATGAGGAATTAAGGGAACCTTTACATTTGACATCGTTTGTTCTGAGGACATGTTTTATATCCTGACTCCCAATTTTAGGAGGTCCCCTGTGAACCTATAGGATACCAAAAGTGATTGTTTTTCTTCTGTGGTGGGGATTTATACATGACACTCAGTTATACAAAAACAGTATTCTGTTTTATTTGTCAATAACTACATTCTGTCTGCACTGATGGAGAAAGTAACTTTGCTAAGCAAATTTATTTCAGCCACCTTTGGTTTATATTGGTCTCTTTCAGATGAATTCAATTGCAGTTGACTAAGTTCTTAGTCAATTTGAAGTTCCTATTCCATGTCAAGAAGGTGTCTTTTCTCAATGAATCTGCACTCCTGTTTTTTTCCCAAATTGATGCTGAGTGAAGTGAAAGTTGATCAGTTGTGTCCAACTCTGTACGATCCCATGGACTGTAGCCCACCAGGCTCCTCTGTCCATGGAATTCTCCAGGCAAGAATACTGGAGTGGGTTGCCATTCCCTTCTCCAGGGGATCTTCCCAACCCAGGGATCAAACCCAGGTTTTTACCTTCTGATTCTTTACCTTCTGAGCTGAGAGAAGGGCTAAATCCCCATGTCCTATAATAAGAGCAAGATGCTTCTGTTCTCCGTGTTGTGTTTGTCCTCTTGGATTTCTCTGGGGTCAGAGGTATTGTCTAATATTGTCTTGAGATGACGGCTTGTATTGTCCCTCAAATATCTTATGTTCTTTTCCACCAAGGTCTGGCCATTTGAGGATGGTAAAGCTTATATAGACTTGAAAGGAGGTTCCTTTGCTACTGAATTTTGAGATCCCCATAGTGTATAGCAGGGGTTGGCAAACCACAGCATGCAAACAAAATCCAGCTGCTGCGGGCAAGATCCAGCCACACCAATCCATGTGTACATTATCTATGTCTGTTTCAGTTCTACAGCAACATAGGGTAGTAGTTTCTACAAAGATTGCATGACACCTCAAACATTTACCACCTGGCCCTTTTCAGAAAACGTTTGCCTCGAGGAGGGTCAGCATCATGGCAGTAGGAGATGCTGTGCTCTCTTTGTCTTTTCCTCTCAGTCTGCACATAGTAAAACATACATATCTCAACAAAGGCTTCTCTATTCCACACACCAGGATGCTGGGGAGATCCGCATATTTGTGTATCTGAAGATGGCAGACTGAACACCAAGAGGAGGCAGAGCTGAGAGCACAGCCAGAGTGATTCCTGCAGTTTTGGCCCCCTAGCTCTCACTGTGCCTGCAGCCCCAGAGAATCCAGTAGTAGCAGAGGCAGCAGGGTGCATGATTCCAGCTTCCCGGCCTCAGCAGCCTCAGGGATCTCAAGGACCAGGCATCAGTGATGGCAGGACCTGTGACCCCTCCCGCTCCCCCCTCCCCATTCCTCCAGTTGCAGCAACACACATAACTCTGGGCCCCCTGCTTGAGGCAGTGGTACCCAGAAACCCAGCAACCCTGAAAGAAAAAGAAAGTGAAAGTGTTCATCACTTATCACTCAGTCCTGTCTGACTCTGTGTGACCCCATGTACTGCAGCCCACCAGGCTCCTCTGTCCGTGGGATTCTCTAGGCCAGGATACTGGTGTGAGTTGCCATACCCTCTTCCAGGGTGTCTTCCCAACCCATGTATGGAACCTGGGTCTCCTGTTCTGCAGGCAGACTCTTTATCTGCTGAGCCAGCACCTGCAATTCTGGCTCCTCCCATCCTCCCTCACCCCCTGTTGTGGTGCAAGCACAATAAACCCAGCAGCAACGCCAGAGGCAACAACACTGGCAGTAGGCAACAGCAAGACATCAGTGACCCTGCAGGCATGAGCAGCAGCGCGGAGGGCACTGGCAACATGTCTGGAAGAGGCGTTAGAGGGTATAAAGCGCTGGTTCTCAGAGCAATGAGAAGCTGCTCAGATAGGGGAAATAAAAAAACTTGTGCTGTAGCGCCACCTACTGAAAAATAAAAGAAAAACATAATAACCAACCTATCGGATTGTTAGAATCAAAGTAAAAAATGGGAAGGAAATCAAAAAAGAAGGGATATATGTATACCTATGAGCTTGCAGGTAGCTCACTGGTAAAGAATCCACCTGCCAATTAGGAGATGCAGGTTCAGTCTTTCAGTAGGGAAGCCCTCTTAGAGGAGGAAATGGCAACCCACTCCAGTATTCTTGCCTGGAAAATTCCATGGACAAGTGGGCCTGGTGGGCAACAGTCTATAGCGTCCTAAGAGTTGGACGTGATTTAGCGACTGAGCAGGATCACGATGTATAAGTATAGTTGATTCACTTTGCTGTACTGTAGAAACTAACAAAACATTGTAAAGTGACTATATTCCAATAAAGCTTTTTTTTAAAAAAAGCTTTACCTGAATAACAAAGATGTTTGCTACTTCAGGTATGCTGACAGAGGAACAACTCATCAAGCATCATGAAAAACTACAGTAACACAGTATTACAAAGTGATAATCAAAGTTCTCCAACAACCAAACTTAAAAGTCATGTTATGTTGCTGTCTAACTGGTAGACAATTCAAAGTAGTTGTTACGAAGAAACTTTACAAGCTACAAGAAACTCAAAAAGGAAGTTCAGCGAGTGCAAGAATACAATCAGTGAGCAGAAGGGATATTCTGCCAACAATATTGAAAATCTAAAAAAGAACAAAACAGAAATTTGGAGCTGAAGAATTCAATAACTGAGATGAAGAATGCCCTAGAAAACACTGTAAATAGAGCAGATCATATGGAAGAGAGAATTAGTGAACTCGAAGACACAAATATGAAAATGATATAGGTAGAACAGGAGAGCCAACTGAGCTCTTTTTAAATGGGGAAATTTTATGAGAGCTATTTGACTCCATTAGGAAAGGCAGCGTAAAGATAATGGAGAGGGAGAAGGGTGCAGAGAGTTTATTTAAAGAAATTGCTGAGAACTTCTCAGACCAGGGGTAGGAACTGGATTATACAAGTTCATGAAGCTAAGAGGATCCTTAATTACCTCAGTGCAAAAATACCTCTAAGACATTAAAATTTTCAAAAGTCAGTGACAAAGGAAGAATATTAAAGGCAAACAAGAAAGAAAGACAGTAACCTACAAAGGAGCCCCCATTAAGCTATCAGCATATTTTTCAGCAGAAACTCAATATGCCAACAGTGAATGGAATGACAATCAAAATATTGAATGATAAAAAATATCAGCCAAGAAAGTACGACCCAGTAAAGTTATCTTTTAGATATTAAGAAAAAAATAAAGCCTTTCCAAGGAAGGCAAGATGAAAAGATAATCTACCAAATGGGAGAAGATATTTGCAACTCATATCCAATAAGGGGTTAATATCCAAAAAATATAAAGAACTTTACAACTCAACTATGACAAAACAGACAACTTAATTGAAAAACTGGCTTGAGACCTAAATAGACATTTTTCTCAAACGTACACAGATGGCCAGTGTAGCACGTGGGAAGATGTTCAGTATCACAAATTATTTCGGAAGTGAAAATCAAAACCACAATGAGATATCACCTCATGAACTTTATAATGATTGTTGTCCAAAAGATAAGAACAAGTGTTAGAGATGTGGGGAAAAGAGAATCCTTATACACTGCTTGGTGCAGGAATTATGGACAATAGTATGGCAATTCTCAAAAAAATAAAAATAAAAATAGAACTGCCATATGATCCAGATATTCCAATTCTGGGCATTTCTTTGAAAAATACAAAAACATTAATTCAAAAAAATGTAGGTACCCATGTGTCTATGTTCATTCCATCATTATTTACGATAGCCAAAATATGGAAACCACCTGATGTCCATCTAGATATGAAATAAAGAAGCTGCATTATATGTATAGATACATATACACACAATGGCATACTACTTAGCCATAAAAAAGACGAAATTCTGCCATTTGTGACAACATGGATGGAGCTTGTGGATATTATTTTAAGTGAAATGACTCAGATGAGAAAGACAAATGCTGTGTTATTTTACTCATGTGTGAAATACAACAGAAAACACAAAGCAAAAAACAAACACCTAGATACAGAGGACAAATTAGTGATTACTAAAGGGGAAAGAGGTTACCAAAGGGGGAAGAGGATTGGGGGAAGGTGATAGGGGTAAAGGAGGTCATCTATATGATGACTGATGGAAACTAAACCTTTGGTGGTGAGCACACTATAAGGGAATTTTTGTTGTTGTTCAGCCACTAAGTTCAGCTACTAAGTATCCAGCTCTTTGCAACCCCATGAACTGGAGCACACTAGGCTTCCCTGTCCTTGGTGGTGAGCACACTATGAATACAGATGTTGAAATATAATGTACACCTGAAATATTTAATGTTATAAAACAGTGTTCAGTTCAGTTCAGTCACTCAGTTGTGTCTGACTTTGCGACTCCATGAACCGCAGCACACCAGGCCTCCCTGTCCATCACCAACTCCTGGAGTCCACCCAAACCTGTGTCCATTGAATTGGTGATGCCATCCAAGCATCTCATCCTCTGTCGTCCCTTCCTCCTCCTGCCCTCAATCTTTCCCAGCATCAGGGTCTTTTCCAATGAGTCAATCTTCACATCAGATGGCCAAAGTATTTGAGTTTCAGCTTCAACATCAGTCCTTCCAATGAACACCCAGGACTGATCTCCTTTAGGATGGACTGGCTGGATCTCCTCACAGTCCAAGGGATTCTCAAGAGTCTTCTCCAGCACTACAGTTCAAAAGCATCAATTCTTCAGCACTCAGCTTTCTTTATAGTTCAACTCTCATATACATACATGACCACTGGAAAAACCATAGCCTTGACTAGATGGACCTTAGTCGGCAAAGTAATGTCTCTGCTTTTTAATATGCTATCTAGGTTGGTCATAACTTTCCTTCCAAGGAGTAAGCGTCTTTTAATTTCATGGCTGTAGTCACCATCTGGAGTGATTTTGGAGCCCCCCAAAATAAAGTCAGCCACTGTTTCTGCTATTTCCCCACCTATTTGCCATGAAGTGATGGACTGGATGCCATGATCTTTGTTTTTTGAATTTTGAGCTTTAAGCCAACTTTTTCACTCTCCTCTTTCACTTTTCTCAAGAGGCTCTTTAGTTCTTCTTCACTTTCTGCCATAAGGGTGGTATCATCTGCATATCTGAGGTTGTTGATATTTCTCCCGGCAATCTTGATTCCAGCTTGTGCTTCCTTCAGCCCAGCATTTCTCATGATGTACTCTGCATATAAGTTAAATAAACGGGGTGACAATATACCAGCCTTGACATACTCCTTTTCCTGTTGGAACCAGTCTGTTGTTCCATGTCCAATTCTAACTGTTGCTTCCTGACCTGCATACAGATTTCTCAAGAGGCAGGTCAGGTGGTCTTGTATTCCCAGCTCTTTCAGAATTTTCCACAGTTTATTGTGATCCACACAGTCAAAGGTTTTGGCATAGTCAATAAAGCAGAAATAGATGTTTTTCTGGAACTCTTTTGCTTTTTCGATGATCCAGCGGATGTTGGCAATTTGTTCTCTGGTTCCTCTGCCTTTTCTAAAACCAGCTTGAACATCTGGATGTTCACGGTTCACGTATTGCTGAAGCCTGTGTTAACTCAATTTTATTTTATCATTTATTTGTTTATTTTTGGTAGGATGGAATCCATACTCCTTGCATTGGCAGCATGGAGTCTTAACCACTGGACTGCCAGGGGATTCTTACTGTTAAATCAGTTTTAAGAAAGCGTTGGCTAACCCCCAATCTCTAGAATTTTGGATTGACCACTCTTTGCCTGCCCTTCTTCTTGACATGGTTCATCTTTTCCAGACACACAGGGTTGATTGGGTGTCATGCACAGTGATCCCAGATCAGATAGCTATATCAGGTGCGCCTGTGCACAGCCCTCCCTGTCCCTCTCCCTCTCCTACTTCACTGCGTTTGCATCACGCTGGATAGTAAAAGAAGTGAAGCACCAGGCCAGTCTCAGCTTGCCCCTGTCACTCATCATACCTGGGACATTGGAAGTGACTATATGTTAAGCTTCTGCTTTCTTGGCTGAAGAACTTTGGTATCTTCTTTTATGATACTTGTGTATCATTTTCACCCTGCTTATGTCCTTTCTGGTAAAGAATCTGCCTGCAGCTCAGGAGACTCAGGTTCCATCCCTGAGTCAGCAAGATCTCCTGGAGAAGGGAATAGCTACCCACTCCAGTATTCTTGCCTGTTAGAACCCCATGGATAGAGGAGCCTGGCAGGCTGTAGTCTGTGGGATCACAAAGAGTTTGACGTGACTGAGCGAGTAACACTTTCACTTTTGTATTCCTTCCAGATCTCTGTTCTTTTTCATTCCTTCAAAGGTTTTCTATTTTGTATAGGCAGGGGCCAGTAACAAGAAGACTTTTCTTACATGAATGATTCTGAGTACTCTGTACTAGCAATACCACATCATAAGAGAAATTGCTAGGAATGAAAATTCTCTAGCCCTAACCCTAATCACTGAATCAGAACATCTAGGGGAGGGACCTGGAAGCAAGGTTTCAGTATGCCCCCCTGGTGATTGTGATGTCTGCCAAAGTTTGAGAACCACTGCCTAACATCATATCTGCAACTAAAACTAGGTGATCTCTGTTGACCAGGTTTCATTCTTGATCTGTGACAGAGGAGCTTTCAAAATGTAGAAGACTCCTTTCTCTTTCCACAAAGATTGGCTGGAGGAAACTCAAAAATTCTGTTTTGAAAATTAAAACGTTCTTTTTTGTCCTTGCATTTCTCATCCTTTCTGAATTACTCAATGCGTCTAGTTAAATAAGGTAACATACACAGGTAGAATAAGCATCTTATGAGGGTACAGCTTTCCTAAATAATACTCCTCTGTGCACTCATGATACAAGTTCGTTAGATGGTGGAGTGTGTGCCTGGGATCGGCAATATGATTTGCTGAGTCAGGAGTTTTAATTCTAGACTGGAAGTGGTTCAAAGATTGAAATCCTCAACTTTCTTGGACTGTTTCATTTAGACCTGCTTGGGCATCCCAAGGTTAGCAAGGGTGAAAGATAATTCGTTTTCTTTCTCCTCAACTATACTATATTTCCTGAATTTACAACCTCGATGAGTAGCTCTGACAGTGACTACGAGCATCTGTTTTGGAATCGGACTGATCTAGATTCAAATACCAGTGTCATCGTTTATTAGTGTTGTAATCTTGAGCAAATGAACTTTCTACATTTCCTGTAACATGGAGGCAGTTCCAACTCCCATGGGTAAATTTTGGAAATTTGGAGAAAACACATGATTGATAAATGATATGTATTTATTTACTATCCTAAACTCGATGCCGCCTCAGCATCCTCTTAATGATAAGTCGCTAGGCATCACTTTCATAAATACCTTTCAAATAATAGTACTTTTCTTTGAACAAATCTCCACTTCTAGCAAAGACCATCTTCAGTTCTTTTGGGATGACATAGTTTCTTGTTTGTTCTTCCTAACCTTTTATTGGCTCACCTGTTTCTTGGAGCTGCCACTTACAGTTTTGCAGGCTCTAGAATGCACAAGGCACCCATCTAAGGGGCACCATTCAGAGGTCAATGAAACCTCCCATTCATGCACACTCAAACACGTACCCACTCTCACACAGCCATGCACACACCACACACAGTGACATAAACATTCAAATGCACACACGTACACATTTCCACAAACTCAGAGATCACCTGCCACACACACCCACTCACATCCATTAACATTCACACACACATTTATATATTTATTATGAAAAAAGAGCAAAGCATGTTTTTCAACAAATGTACGTTTCTGTGACTGTATTGAGAAAGGGACACTTTTTTTTCATCCACGTGGGGGTATCATAAGGCTTGCTCTGCTGTCCTCTCTCTTTTCTTCAAGAGCTGCCAGAGTGATTCTGTAAGGTGCCCCCACCGCTTCCCTGGACCACCTCCCATGGCACTTTATGCCCTCTCAGACACACATCATTGTTTGTTGCCCTAATGCTTACCCAAGGTTCAAAAACCCCATGAGATTTTCACTGGTACTCAGCCTTGTACCTTACCAAAAAGAGATGGGTAACAAATTATTTTTCATTCATTGAATAGGCAACAAGTGTTGTTTGGGGGCCGCTTTCCATATATATGGATTCACAAAAATACTGTCTTAACTTGCCTGGTGATGGCATATTTACTTATTTAAATTACGAGGAAGAACTTAGAAAAACATACCTAGCCAGTTCAGTCAGTTCAGTTCAGTTCAGTCGCTCAGTTGTGTCCGACTCTTTGCAACCCACTGAATCACAGCACACCAGGCCTCCCTGTGCATCACCAACTCCCGGAGTTCACTCAGACACGTCCATCGAGTCAGTGATGCCATCCAGCCATTTCATCCTCTGTCGTCCCCTTCTCCTCCTGCTCCCAATCCCTTCCAGAATCAGAGTCTTTTCCAATGAGTCAACTCTTCGCATGAGGTGGCCAAAGTACTGGAGTTTCAGCTTTAGCATCATTCCTTCCAAAGAAATCCCAGCCACTTAGGTTTCATTAATAAATATTCTGTGTCATACATTTTTAGCAAAAAGAGAAATTCTAGTCCTCCATCACTGTAATCATCACTCTGTTCCTTTGAGTGGCCTAAAAGAGTTCCGCTATCTTATTCTTAAGCCAAATGTTTACAGTCTTTTAATGTCTAATACTTAAGGGGAATTCTTTACTTGTACCACCACTATGCCAGATACTAGGAAGCCTAATTTCATTTAGTCTTCAAACCAGTTCCGGGGATGGGTTTATTTTTATTCCCATTTTACACATGGGGGAATATATATTTATATATATGTGAGAGGAATTTGCTTGATGTCAAATGGTGCATAAAGGGCAGAACTTGGCTTCAGACCTGGGTTTATCTGCTTTCAGAGTTTGTGGTTTTAGAATGATTACTGGACATTCTTTTAGGCCTCATTAAATTCATAAAAATTAGAGTGGAAAAGGAACCCAAAGAGTAAAGGATGAAATACAGTTTAATACAACCATTCTTTAGATTCTCTAACTTCCAAAGTTAACATTGTTCTATTTGTAAGTGTGAATGATTTTAGCTAATTTTTTAAAAAATAACTGAGTTTATTTCACATATATATTTTTGTCTCCCCTTCTTTTCCATTTGTCTGACCACCACTACTACTGTGTCTTGTCATAACATTCCATACATACTTAGAAAACCAAGCAAAGGGTGGAGTTCCATCTTCAAAAACTAAAAAAAAAAAAAAAAAAGTTTTGGACAACACATTCTTAGCAATGGAACCTGAACATCATTTATCAGACATGGTAGGGAAAGTTCTCACTCTGCATTGTAAAAAGGGCAGCCAGATAGCAACTGTTACAGGAATGAAATAAGATGGAAGATTTTAACAAAGAGTTTAAACAATTTTCTTAAATAGACTTCCTCCATTGCCATAGATCTAAATAGCCTCTTGATAAGTCATCTGGATACAATTGTTCACATAACTGATGAACTTGGCCTCCACTTTGAGAAGGATACCCTCTTTTTCTGCACTTGCTTGCATTTTTACTTTAATGTCTTCTACAAAGCTAGGTCCTTCCCATGTTCTAGGGGTCTTTTTCCTTTTGATCTTGGTATTGATGATTTTGAGTCTTTTCCATTCTGGTTTGATTTTTTGTGCACTTTTGGCCAGAGTATCTCAAATAGATTTCTTTATTGGAACTTTCCCTTCAGGTCACTCATCATCAGGGCCATCATCACCTTCATCATCACCATCTTCATCTTCAGCTGCAAGTTTGACTTATTTTGTGAAATGATTTCCAGATTCACATCCTCCGCCTCTTCGTCTCCTGACTCTGCATCTTCCTTCACAGCTACTAAGTGCTGTCCACTGATAACACAGAGGCCCTGACCCATACTTCAACCACAGGCCCACAGGTGGTGCTACATCAAAGCCCCTAAGGGAAACTGTTGGCTATATAGACGTTTTCAAAGTTGCTTGTGTTGCGTTGATTGGGCTGCCTCCATGATTCATTGCCTTTGCTTCAAGAGCATGCACTTGGTCTGTTGAACCAGCCCCAAACTGATCATTCTTAAAGATGACTGATGCTCATTTTCACCATTATCCACCTTAAAGGGATAATCTTTGTCAGCCTTTAGTTCACAACCAAAAAAGATAGTTGTGGGGCCTTGGGGGCTCATGTCCATGTCTATCCAATCTTCCATGGGCAGGTGGTGTGCGATTATGTGGAAGAGAAAGTGGGCAGAGATAAACTACTGTTCAGAGAACAGCTGTGTAGAATGGAGTCATACCAGGGTAGTCTTCGCTAATTTTTATATTTTTCTCTGTAGCATGGTGGTGTTCAGTCACTAAGTCATGTCTGACTCTTTGCGACTGCATGGACTGTGGTACACCAGGCTCCTCAGTCCTTCCCTATCTCCGAGTTTGATCACATTCATATCCATCTGAATCACTGATGCTATCTAAACCATCTCATCATCTGTCATCCCCTTCTCTCTTTGCCCTCAGTCTTTCCCAGCATCAGGGTCTTTTCCAATAACTTGACTTTTCACATCAGGTGGACAAAGTATTGGAGCTTCAGCGTTAGTCCTTCCAATGAGTATTCAGGGTTGATTTCTTTTAGGATTGACTGATCTGATCTCTTTGAAGTCCAACAGACTCTCAAAAGTCTTCTCCAGCATCACAATTTGAAAACATCAATTAATTGTTTGTTGCTCTGCCTTCTTTATGATCCAACTCTCACATCTGTACATGACTGCTGGATGAATCCTGCTAAATTTTGACTTTTAAACTAGAGAAAAATCTTTATTTTCCATTTTTATGATCCTTGTTGGTATGTATACTCTCCCAGTTTTACACATCTACAAATACTAGGTAAGATAAAACAAAGCATAGTAAAGGAGATGTTTAAGGCCATTCACAACTTCAAGCATCTTCATACCGAACTTGGAAGCAAGCGTATTCATGTTGAGTAGTATTTCTCTATATAAAGTTTGAAAAGATCTCTTATACATATATATCTTTTATTCCGAAACGCCATTTTTTCAAAATGTGTCTACAATGGGATAAACATTTTATAAACCTTACAAGTTGCCTTTAAAGAAACCACCAGATACGGATTTATTGTGGGAGCGTGTTTACATATACAAATATTATTTTCTCATTTTCAGCTCCTTGTAAATAATAGGTGCGGGATGCTAAATGTCATTATATATGCAAAGCAGCATTTCTAATCCTGAGTCACTTCTTTCAACTAACACATCTGTCTTTGACCTCTCTTCCCATGGCATTTTAGAATTGCTGGGGAATTTATAATCAAAATTAGTTTGGCAGCTTTCTGAAAGATAGAACCAAATGTTCATTGCTGGAAGAAAAACATCAACTAATCCTGCTTTTATTATCACATTCAAGAAAATCACTTTTTGCCACTGATTTTAATTCTGTTGTAGATTTCTCTCAGATCAGCTCTCCTGGATTTCAGTTTATAATTATATGTAACGTGAACCCCAATTTTGAAATGCCTAACTTTCCAGTGTATGCAGTGTTTTACAAATAGTCTATTCCATTTCTCTGAAGGAAAGTTTTCAAGGAAGTCAAGTGTTTTCCGTTTCAAATCTAAGTTTAATAATAACCAGTATTAATGCCTTGGTGTCATTCATTCTAAAATCTTGTCTGTCTTTTCGTATAGCTAATATGTGTTAGTCACTTAGTTGTATCTGACTCTTTTGCAGTCCTGGTGATGTGAACCACCAGGCTCCTCCATCCATTGGATTTTCCAGGCAGGAATATTGGAGTGTCATTTTCTTCTTGTCGTTTACTTCTCCAGAGGATCTTCCCAACCCAGGGATCGAACCTGGGTCTCCCTCATTGCAGGCAGACTCTTTACTGTCTGAGCCACTGGGGAAGGCCCATTGCTTTTATGTGTGTATGTAGTATATATACTTGGGTATACGTATGTGTGTATAGTTCCTCAAGTTAACTCCAACAGAATTCCTTAGGACTTCCTTCATCAGTAATTTACTCATTTGACAAATATATATTGAATTCTTTTGATGTGCTAGGTTTACTCCTAAGATTTAAAAGTAAACCAATATATAAAATGACATTTTTTATACAGATATATAAATGACCATGAATGACCCTATTCAGTTGTTCCAAGGACTCCAAATCTACTGGGAGAAACAAGCAACTGAATAGCAGTTATCATACCATACAGTAAGTGCTTCTCTGGAGTACACATAGGAGATGCACAGCCCATTCCAGGAAAGGTAATGAGTGGAATGGAGTAATGGAGTAATGAAAGGTAATGGAGTGGGTGGCTGGAGCCATCTGAGGCAAGAAGGTTTTTGGCAAGGTGAACAGTGAGCAGCATCTAGAAGATGTTTGTCGTCTGGCAGAGTTTGTCTCTTAGGAGTTGTTCTCTATGAGAGGCTGTAGGTATGGTGACTAAACTCATGGACTCTGAAGTAAACTGTGTTTGGATCCTGGCTCTGACACTTATGGAATATGAAATTTAGCATCATTTTTGTGTGTCTCAGCTTCCCCATTTGTGTAAAAGTGGGCTTTAGACCACTACCAACCTTGTGAAGGTACAGTGAGATTATATGTATTGATATAGGCAGGATGCTTAGAGGAAAGTACTTTGAGAGTACTTCTGTTGGTTTGTTAGGGGTGAGTGTCAGAGTACCACAAACTGGGTGGATTAAACAATGGAAGTTTATTTCCTCACAGCTCTGGAGAACAGAAGTCCGAAAGAAATGTGCCTGAGAGGTTGGTTCTTTCCGGGGACTGTGAGAGAAGGATCTGTTCCTGGCCTCTCTCCTTGCCTTATAGATGGTCAGTCTTCTCCCTGAATCTCTTAGTGTATTATCTTCCCTAGATGCATGTCTCTGTGTCTAAATTTCCCCATTTTACAAGGATGCTAATCATATTGGATTAGTGAAGTAAAAATAGCTCCGTTGTGTCTGACTCTTTGCAACCCTGTGGACTATACAGTCCATGGGATTCTCCAGGCCAGAATACAGGAATGGGTAGCCATTCCCTTCTCCAGGGGATCTTCCCAACCCAAGAATTGAATCCAGGCCTCCCACCTAGCAGGTGGATTCTTTACCATCTGAGCCACCAGGGGAGCCCAAGAATACTGGAGTGGGTACTCCAGTGGATCTTCCTGACCCAAGAATCCAACTGGGTCTGCTGCATTGCAGGTGGATTCTTTACCAGCTGAGCTACCAGGGAAGCTGGATTAGGGCCAAACCTAGTGACCTCATCTTAACTAGTTACATCTATGGCAACCTTATTTCCCAGTAAGGTCATACACTGAAGTACCGAGAATAAGACTTCAACAAATGAATTGGAGTGGGGCATAATTGAATGCACGTGTGTGCATGCTCAGTTATGTCCGACTGTTTGCAACCCCATGGACTGTAACCTACCAGGCTCCTCTGTCCATGGATTTCCCGGGCAAGAGTTCCTTCTCCAAATGAATGCATAACAGTGCTCAATTTTTTAAAAAGGTGCTCATTTTCTGTTGCATAAAAGTTAAATGTATAGACAAGATAGGTGAGAATAAGGAGGAAATTTGAATGGAAGTAGCTGCCCCTTTGAGAGGTAACAGTTGTTGCCCAGAACTGCAAAGGTCTGTTTTGGTATATTTTTGATACTTAGGAGAAAAATGCCAAAGCCCATTTTTTTCATCATGTGCTAATCTTTTCACTTCTTAAATTGAAGATACATTTCTCCTTTTAGTTGCCTCTTACTAAAAATCATAGTTATATTTTTCCGAGCTATGATGGAACTTAGAGATCAGCAGTTCCAACCATCTCACTTGGAGAGGACGTGAGGAGAGGGACAGGAAAGTTGGCTGAGGAGACCTTTGTTATCACCTTTGTAACCTCAGTAGTACCCTTCTGGCCCCTAAGCCTCTTGGGGGTAAGAGAATGTCAGTGGCACATACTTCACTTACGTCTCACAGGTACTCAGTTGCCTTCAGCAACATTTCCTTTCCCAACTCACTTATTATTTGTGGGAAGAGAAAGATTGCTTACAGAAGAAATGGATAAAATGATGCTTTAATCTATTGCTTTCAATTTCACCCCAACTACTTTTTGTATTTTTGGACTTTTGATTTAGGTGGCCATTTCTCTGCTCTTCAGCACTGAAATAGCCTCTTCCTAAGCATGTCAGTCCTGTTTATTACCTAAGAGTCAGTCATTTCCTGCTGCCCCTCCAGGGCGTAAATGGCATCTTTTGCTAGCTGAGATCTCCTTCCCCATGCTTGTGGCTCCTTTCCTGTACTTCCTTTCAGTTTCATTCTTCACTTTCCTTCCTCCTGTCTTCTCTCTCCTCTTTCTTTCCCTTTCTCCCCTTAACCTGTCCTTTGCAGCTTCATTCCTTATTTTCCTGTTTCTTCTAGAGACAGTAAACAGGAAACATAGCTTCAGTTGTTACTGAATTTTCATACATTAATACCTTGGAAAGATTTATGGTCTCTTAGCTGTGACAGTATAAACTCGGGGTTTATGTTCACTCAATACATCAATCACTTTTCTGCCAAATCTAAAAATTCTGTGTCAGTAAGCCACAGAGTTGAAATCTGTTAACATTTCTGATATCAATATGGTGTTGTCAAATTTGAGATTTAGCCTTTTTTTCTATTACTTTTTTCCCTGCTTACATCATCATTGATGGTCTGATTAGAAAAAACGGAGTGATAAAACATGGCGAAACAGTTGTTACAGGGCTAATGTGTATGTATATAAGTGGTATTAAACAATTAGTTGTAATTTATAAGAATTTAAGCTTGAGGAGCTAGCATTTTTTTTTGTTGCTCATCATGTTTTTCCCATTCAAATTTTAGGTAGATTAATAGTAGAACACACATGCATTGTATAATTCTTAGCACAAAAGTGGCATCAGAGTTGTGTTCTTCAAGTTCTGCAGTCTCTCACTGCACGTGAGAGACTGTCCAAAAGACTAGTGAACAACTCAAACATGCAGATTCTGTGACAGTGAACACATACAGCTTTGTTGATTTCCTTTTTCCTGGCATATAAACAGAGGCCTGAAAATATTCATATTTTAAGAATATTTTACTATGATTATTCAGTTTAGTTTTCATCTTTTTAATGACCTGGTCATTACAGTTACATCTGTATATTAACCCTGAAAAGGGTCTAATTTTAGAGTTTTATTTTAGACTTTGTACATTTCTGAGGAAGAAATATGACAGTGCCAGGGATTAAAAGGTCAGATGTTTCATTTTTTGTATTCTGTCTCACTATTTCCAACTTTAAGATCTCAAGATCCCTATAGACTCTTTGAGCTAAGTATGTGTGTGTTAGTCGCTCAGGTGTGTCTGACTCTTTCTGACCCCATGGACTGTAGCCCGCCAGGTTTCTCTGTCCATGGGATTCTCCAGGCAAGAATACTGGAGTGGGTTGCCATTTCTTTCTCCAGGGGATCTTCCCAGCCCAGGGACTGAACTCTGGTATCCTGCATTGCAGGCAGATTCTTTACATTGGAGCCACCAGTGAAGCTCAGAGCTTATTGAGGACCACAAATAAAGAACTCTGACGCTATTTGAAATCATATTACCTGGATTTTGGTGTTGATTGCATGTAACTGTCTAATCAACTCCTTCTTCAGCCTCTGTGCATTTATACATCCTCCCACAAATGAATGGTTTAAGAGTGGGAATGCTTTAAATGTAATAACTACTTGTGAGGTGGTGAGTCCCTCACTCCTGAGGGTTTCACGTCCAAGAAGGCACCAGATTTCCAGCACGTTGTTGACAGCATGTAGGGGTGCATGTAAGCTTGATTGCTTCAACGTCCATAGATACCATTTCTCCCCTTTGAGGACAATAGCCATATATCCACATTCTACATCAGGGAATAAATGAATTGGGAGCAGAAACCGAACCATGGCTGCTAAGGCCCTTGAGGTGAACCTTAGATTGAGAGCAAAGGGAAACAGTGTGTCAGACAAATGAAATCAGTGTGTGATTGTCAATATTTTTTAAAGTTTTATAGAATGAGGTAACACTGAAGGCTCTGCTTGTATGTGTGAGGCAAGGAGCATGTGGGAAATCTCTGTATTTTTCTGTCCAGTTTTGCTGTGAACTGAGACCTGTTCTAAAAACTAACACCTATTTTAAAAAGAAATGCTCTCCACCAGACAAAAAGCAAACAAAAACCTCCAAAGCCAGATGTCTTCACTGGAAAATTCTACCAACCTTTATCGAAGAAATAATGTCAAGTCTACATAGACCTTTTCAGAAAATGGGGAAAGACAGACTACTTCCCAAAACATGTGATAATAAAATCAGACAGTTCCATTAAAAAAAAAAAAAAAACACGGTAATCCAGTATCCCTCATGAACATATATGCAATATCCCTTTTCAAAAATTGTAATCACTGTAGCAATAAGTAAAAAATGTAATGCATCATGACCAACTTGGTTTTATCCCAGGAATGCAAGGTTGCTTTAAATTTTGAAAAATCAATCAATGCAGTTTGACTTATTAGGAGATTTTTTTAAAAGGGAAAATATTTAACATTTAGAACTCACTCATGGTAGAAACTCTTGGCAAGCTAGAAACAGAGGGGGAACTTCTACAAACTTATAAAAGGCATCATTGAAAAACCTTATAGTTATCATTCTCCAGTATGGTAAAATGCTTTTCCTCTAAGTTCAAGAGCAAACCAAGTATGTCCACTCTGACCACTCCTATTTGATGTTGTATAGAATATCCTAGCCAAACCAGTAAGGAAAATTTATACATCTAAGGAAAATTTATACATCTAAGGAAAAATTATACATCTTCGTAAGGAAGAAGCGAACTCTCTAACATTATTGTTTTTCTTTTTTTGGTAGAAAATCTTGAGGAATCATCAAAAAATGCATTCAAACTAATAATTGGGTTTGTCAAGGTTGCAATATGCAAATTGCTTACTACTCTCATGTTTTTTGCCAAGAGAAATGGAATTTTTGTCCACACACAAATTTATATGCAAATATTCAGTGTAGCTGTTAAAATAATAGTCAAACAGTAGAAAAAAACTCATTGTTTATCAGTTATTACTGTGATTTAACAAATGTAGTGGTATCTATAGACAATGGAATTCTACTTCTCAGCAATAAAAAGTACTGAGCTATTGGTACCTATAACAACTCTCAGAAACCTCATGCCAAGTGAGAACAGCTAGACATAAAGGACTTCATGCTGCAGTATTCTTTATATGATATTCTAGGAGAAGCAAAATTAAAGTAGATAGATCAGTAGTTGCCAGTAGTCAAGACCCAGAGAGAAATTGACAGCCAGGGTCATGAGGGAACTTTTGGGGACAATGGAATAATTCTGCATTATGATAGGTATATTGGCAACAGGACTACAAACATTTGTTAAAACTCTTTGAATTGCATACTTAAAATTAATTTTATTTCTCATAAATTATACTAATATAAAGCTGACTAAAAGTAAGATATAAGACTCTATCTTCAGATAACTCAACAATTATACTGACAAAAAATGTCACCAAGGATTTCAGTAATTGATTCAGAGTTGTGGGCTGATAAATGGATGAAAACAACCTCACCCTAGAAAAAGCTTAATATTATTAATAGAAAGCAACCATTGAAAGATAATGCTGCAACATAGCCACATAAGGAGATCAGTACTAGCCAAAAGTTTAAATCTTCCATTATTCAATGAACTTGAGCCAAACAGTGGCACTTGTTAGTAATTTTAATGGTGGTAACAAATTTCATATGTATATGCTTTACAGTTTTAAAAGAAGTTAGAATCTTGTACTGTTTCCTGAAAGATCTTAAGGTCTGAGATATATTCTGACCATGAAAGCAAGAAAAGTCATTGGTATAAATAGATATCATCAAAAATTGGAATGTTCTCTAGAATGCAGTGTAATTTCCCAAGTCTTTACACACATTCTGCTAGCCTATCTGCTTCTGCTGCTTCCACTTTCTGAGGATCTCATTTTGGGCATCCCACATTCCAACTTGCTGAGACAGGAATGAGTCATTCACTTGATTTGACTGATGAGTCATTCTCCAAGATGATGGGTACCCACTGAGAAGATTTGTTGTATTAGATGAGTTCACTGCCCAGGATAAAGAGCTGTTTTGAGGACAACAGTAAGCTCTGGCTTGGATGGGTGTGATGAAATCATATGGTACCAGCACAATGATGGCAGTATAACCATGGCAGTTTTTATCAGAAGTAGCTGTGGCCTGACTGGCATTTTAGACTATAAAACCTCTTTAATATATAATTTCATCTGACCCCCTTATGACATTTTTTAACTTTTCTTTTTATAAACGAGTCTTTGTAGTTTTTTGTCCAGTGAATGGCTCTCAGTAGGTGCTCAGTAAGTATTTATTGAAAGAATTTGTGAAAAAATTAATAAATGGATTAATGGAGAGATGAATAAATCAGTGAGGTTTGCAGAAGATATGTAACTTGGCCAAGGTCATAGTACCTGGCAACTTAAAGCAATGGAGTAAAATGAGCAATTAGTTATGCAACCTTTGCACTCAGATCTGGACCTTAACTTGCTTAGCCTCAAGTTGTTCATATGTGAAATCAAGATAACGGCTGCACTTACCTATCAGGGTGTTCAGTTCAGTTCAGTTCAGTCTCTCAGTCGTGTCTGACTCTTTGCGACCGCATGAATCGCAGCACGCCAGGCCTCCCTGTCCATCACCAACTCCCGGAATTCTCTCAGGGTCTTAAGAGGCATTAAATGGAAGAATGTTTGCAGGCCCAACAGCACATGCCAGGCACTTGCTATTGTTGTTTAGTTGCTAAGTCGTGTCTGACTCTGCGACCCCATGTACTGCAGCACACCAGGCTTTCCAGTCCTTAACTATCTCCCAGAGTTTGCTCAAACTTATGTCCATTGAGTTGGTGATGCTAGCTAACTATCTTGTCATCTGTCGCTTCCTTCTCTTTTTGCCTTCAATCTTTCCCAGCATCAGGATCTTTTCCAGTGGGTTAGCTGTTTGCATCAGGTGGCCCAAGTATTGGAGCTTCAGCATCAAGCCTTCCAGTGAATATTCAGGATTGATTTCCTTTAGGATTGAATACTTTGAACTCCTTTCAGTCCAAGGGACTGTCAAGAGTCTTCTCCAGCACCATGTTTGTCAGCAAAGTGATATCTCTGCTTTTTAATATGCTATCTAGGTTTGTCATAGCTTTTCTTCCAATGAGTAAGTGTCTTTTAATTTCATGGCTGCATTCACCATCTGCAGTGACTTTTGGAGCCCAAGAAAAGAAAATCTGACACTGACTCAACTTTTCCCCTTCTATTAATATTTTCTATGAAGTGATTGGACCCATGCCATGATCTTAGTTTTCTTAATGTCGAGTTTTAATCCAGGCACTTAGGAACTACCAATTAAAATTTAGGATCTCTGATTTTCATTTGTGTAACTCATGTCATTCCATCATGCTTGTGAAATAATTGTTCTTTTTGTAGAATAAAGGAGCAAAATGAACACAGTTTTCATTTTAGCAGAGATAAAACCATGCAGTTTCTTTGTCTTCCTTCTGCAAGTTCTGCTTACACTATATATCTATTTGTGTGTCCTTTTTGGTTACTTTGGTCAAAATTGGATAATGTATCTTCTCAAATTTAGTAAAAATCTAATTTATCTAGAAACTACGCTTCATTTAATTTCAGTTCTGGCCAAACCCCAGGAAAAAAAAAGAATTAATCAAAGAGTCCTTTGACCTCCCTCCAGATAAATACCATAATGTGTATGATGCATGTGTAAATGTATAAAAACTCACAACAGTGGATTCACAGGAGAATAATTTGGCAATAATTTACTGAAAGCTTATTGACTGTTTTTTAATATAATTATTGTAAGCGGAATTTTCCAGTTTTCCCATATAGAGTCAATTGAAATTAGCCAATTAAAAGAAGACAAGAAAACTGATAACAGTTGGATTAGTTTTTCACAGGCTTTACTCTTTACTAACCTCGGTAATATAAGGTCTATGGCTTCATCTGAGATGTAAATATCATTTATACTAAACCTGTTTCTTTGATAAAAGTTTGTGTTGCTGTTAAAAAGCACGTATCTTTACAAAAGATCCCAAACAAAAATTACTCAGAAAGTATTTTTTCACTAAGCAATATTTTAGGTTTTACAAACTGAATTCAGTTCAGTTCAGTTGCTCAGTCGTGTCCAACTCTTTGAACCCCATGAATTGCAGCACGCCAGGCCTCCCTGTTCATCACCATCTCCCGGAGTTCACTCAGACTCATGTCCATCGAGTCCGTGATGCCATGCAGCCATCTCACCCTCGGTCGTCTCCTTCTCCTCCTGCCCCCCAATCCCTCCCAGCAACACAGTCTTTTCCAATGAGTCAACTCTTCGCATGAGGTGGACAAAGTACTGGAGTTTCAGCTTTAGCATCATTCCTTCCAAAGAAATCCCAGGGTTGATCTCCTTCAGAATAGACTGGTTGGATCTCCTTGCAGTCCAAGGGACTCTCAAGAGTCTTCTCCAACACCACAGTTCAAAAGCATCAATTCTTCGGCGCTCAGCCTTCTTCACAGTCCAATTCTCACATCCATACATGACCACAGGAAAAACCATAGCCTTGACTAGACGGACCTTAGTCGGCAAACTAATGTTTCTGCTTTTGAATATACTATCTAGGTTGGTCATAACTTTCCTTCCAAGGAGTAAGC